>NC_134687.1:550339459-550939459 GCF_050947455.1 Rhinoderma darwinii
AATGTCCCACGGGTAAATAAATGGATTATTTACTTTACTCATGGGTTCATGGATTCCACTGATGGTATGTTTTTTTTCTCAATTTCCCTTTTAAATACAGTTTTTTACATGTGCAATATTCACACTATGTTTTGGATGGAGACACACAACTATTGGAAAAAAATTAAAATACTATGATATTAATACAATATGGAAATGAAAAACTCTATTTTCAAAGCTAATCTGCCCTGCAATCTTCCTCACATATGGTTCTTGGGAGTTCTATTAATCTGAAGTAGAACCGCCTGTGCAATTCTTCCTAAATAATACTCAAAATGAAAGAGTCACTAAGTGACCTATTTTTCACCCCTAATCTCTGTATCTGTGTACTGGACGCAATGATAAATTATTCCTTTAAAGGTATTCAACCTGTTTTTTGTAAACTTATTAATAACTTTTATTTTTTACAGAGCAACAATATGAATACAGAAAGGTAGATCTAATTTAACACCGCATGTAGGGTAACGTATTAATAAAAAACGGGATGACAAAACAAAACGTAAAATGGAATAGAAATTTAGATTATTATTGACTTCAGGTTTTTAGCATTTGGCCGACTTCAAACTGTTTACGGTGTAAATGAATCGTGCAGTATTTTTTATTTTTGGTGATTCTTTTTTTTCTAGGTTATTATCTATAATAAAAAAATATATCCTAAAATCTTGCAGTTTTCACTCCGGCCACTGAGCCTCACAATAGACTGAAACTTCCTGTTCTGTAGAGATCAGTTCTCAGCAGTCATCTCATTATCATCACAGACAGGAATACACTGACAAGTAACATCTAAATACAGATAACACAGGATCCACTATTAACAATAGCTGATAGACACAGCTCCCCTCCTATCCCCCCTATACAATGACCTCTGCACTGTTCACAGAGCATGACTCGAAAAGTCTCCCATAGAAATAAATAGGTCAGCTCCTGTTTACAGATTCCTGTGGTCCATGTGGCTGCTGTAGAGCATATCTATTAACCCCTTCCCGCTCCTTGACGTACTATTACGTCATGGCAGCTCTATCGTTCGCGCTCCATGCCGTAATAGTACGTCTTGCAGTTAGAACAGCGGTGCGCGCGCCCGGCGCGTTCATGCGCTGTGATAGCTGCTGTTTCTGACAGCAGGCTATCACGGCATAATGGGACGGGACCATTTACTATGGTCCCGCCTCGCCGATCGCCGCTATTGGCTAGTCAGTGAGTAACTAGCCAATAGCAGCGATCGGTCTCATTCAGCACAGCAGTGCTCGAGCCCGGCGTTCCTGAGCTGTGATAGCTGCTGTTTCTGACAGCATGCTATCACAGCATAATGGGCCGGGACCATTTACTATGGTCCCGCCTCGCCGATCGCCGCTATTGGCTAGTCAGTGAGTAACTAGCCAATAGCAGCGATCATTCTCGTCACTTCCTCTCTCTGACCTCACATCCTGCTGCAACCGCCCTGAACGCCCTGTTGGAGTTAGCGAGGCGTTGAGATCGGTTGTGAGCAGAGAGTCAGAGAGAAAAGAAGTGAAAAAAAGTGAAAAAAAGTTTCTAAAACAACGTTTTTTTTGCTTCCCACCACCCCATCCACTACCCACTCCTGTTCCCTTCCTCTTTGAGTTCTACCCACGTTTTTTGGTCAGTGATCTCCTATCACTGACCACTTTTCAGTCTTCAGGACCACATTTCTTGGTCCCTGGGGATTTTTTTTTCATTTTTTTCTATATAAAACATAAAACAAAAAAAAAAATATAAAAAGAAAAAAAAGAAACAAAAAAAAATAGTTAGTTTAGCCAATTTTGAAAATTTAACTGGTTAGTTTAGTATTAGCCCCTTCCCGCTCCTTGACGTACTATTACGTCATGGCAGCTCTATCGTTCGCGCTCCATGCCGTAATAGTACGTCTTGCAGTTAGAACAGCGGTGCGCGCGCCCGGCGCGTTCATGCGCTGTGATAGCTGCTGTTTCTGACAGCAGGCTATCACGGCATAATGGGACGGGACCATTTACTATGGTCCCGCCTCGCCGATCGCCGCTATTGGCTAGTCAGTGAGTAACTAGCCAATAGCAGCGATCGGTCTCATTCAGCACAGCAGTGCTCGAGCCCGGCGTTCCTGAGCTGTGATAGCTGCTGTTTCTGACAGCATGCTATCACAGCATAATGGGCCGGGACCATTTACTATGGTCCCGCCTCGCCGATCGCCGCTATTGGCTAGTCAGTGAGTAACTAGCCAATAGCAGCGATCGGTCTCATTCAGCACAGCAGTGCTCGAGCCCGGCGTTCCTGAGCTGTGATAGCTGCTGTTTCTGACAGCATGCTATCACAGCATAATGGGCCGGGACCATTTACTATGGTCCCGCCTCGCCGATCGCCGCTATTGGCTAGTCAGTGAGTAACTAGCCAATAGCAGCGATCATTCTCGTCACTTCCTCTCTCTGACCTCACATCCTGCTGCAACCGCCCTGAACGCCCTGTTGGAGTTAGCGAGGCGTTGAGATCGGTTGTGAGCAGAGAGTCAGAGAGAAAAGAAGTGAAAAAAAGTTTCTAAAACAACGTTTTTTTTGCTTCCCACCACCCCATCCACTACCCACTCCTGTTCCCTTCCTCTTTGAGTTCTACCCACGTTTTTTGGTCAGTGATCTCCTATCACTGACCACTTTTCAGTCTTCAGGACCACATTTCTTGGTCCCTGGGGATTTTTTTTTCATTTTTTTCTATATAAAACATAAAACAAAAAAAAAAATATAAAAAGAAAAAAAAGAAACAAAAAAAAATAGTTAGTTTAGCCAATTTTGAAAATTTAACTGGTTAGTTTAGTATTAGGGTTAGTTAGTGTCAGGGAACCGTCAAAAAGCGTAGTTAGGTATAGTGTCAGGGAATTTAGCGTCAGGAATCGGTCACCGTAGATAGGCTTAGCGTTAGGGATCCATCACCGTAGTTAGGTTTAGCGTCAGGGAAGCTCGGAATAATTAGATAGGTTTAGTGTCAGGCACCCGTCACCGTAGTTAGGTTTAGTGTCAGGGAAGCTTGAAATAATCTAGATAGGTTTAGTGTCAGGGAATCGTCGCCGTAGTTAGGTTTAGCGTTAGGGAAGTCCACATAAAATTTAGTTAGGTTTAGTGTTAGGAACCCTCGCCCTAGTTAGCTTTAGTGTCAGGGAAGTCCACTTGCTCTCTAAAAACAAAACACACATTTGTGCTAGTTGTGCTATCCTATTGCTCCCAGTTAGGGATTTATTTTTTTGCAGTATATAAATTTTGTCTTCGCACAACAAGCATGTCCCAACGGACATTTACTGCTGAAGAGGCGTATGCATTTCTGGCCTCCGACACAGACTCGTCGGATGGCGATACAGTATTTTATTTGTCTACCTCCTCATCCAGCGATGAAGAGGAGGGACCCCCTAGGAGACGCCCCAGGACCACCACCATAGTAGAAATCCCTGAGAGAAGTGACCCCACAACAAGTGATACCCCTGAGCGAAGTGACCCCATTTGGACACCCACACCAGACCATTATGAACCCCAAATCCCTGAGTACACGGGCAGCCCAGGCATCAAATTTAACACGGCAGGGTTCAGTGAGATGGACTTTTTCAAGTTCTTCTTCACTGATAACTTTATAGAGCTAATGGTCACCCAGACTAATTTATATGCCCAACAGTATATCACCAAGAACCCCAACTCATTTTATGCCCAATCCCAGAGGTGGACTCCTGTAAACGCAGCAGAGTTGGGCAAGTTCTGGGGACTGCTCTTGAACATGGGGCTTCTAAAAAAGCCATCCATTAGGACCTACTGGAGCACGGACATCCTATACCACACCCCGATGTACCGTATGGCCATGTCCAGGATGCGTTATGAGGCAATACTTCGCTTCCTACATTATGCCGATAATGAGCAGTGCCCACCCCGAGATGACCCCAGTTTTGACCGTTTATATAAACTGAGACCCCTATTAGACCATTTCAGTGCCCGGTTTGCCCAAGCATACACCCCCGAGAAGTGTATTTCCATTGATGAGTCCCTGGTACATTTTAAAGGGAGGCTTCAATTCCGCCAATACCTGCCAAGTAAGAGGGCAAGGTATGGCGTGAAGTTGTATAAGCTGTGCGAGAGTGCATCAGGGTATACATATAAATTCAGGATATATGAAGGGAAGGACAGCAGTATTCAGCCCCCAGAATGCCCCCCCTTACTGGGAATTAACGCAAAAATTGTGTGGGATTTGGTGCACCCACTGCTGGACCAGGGTTACCACCTCTACCTGGATAATTTTTATACCAGCGTCCCGCTCTTCAAGTGCCTCGCTTCCAGAAGGACTGCGGCATGCGGCACTGCTAGAAAAAATCTTAGAGGCCTCCCTAAAACACTGCTTGGGCAAACACTCAGAAGGGGTGAGAGCAGGGCACATTCTAGTAGCAACATATTGTGTGTCAAGTACAAGGACAAGAGAGATGTCCTTGTATTGACAACAATACATGGCCACACCAGTACCCATGTACCTGTACGAGGTACCAGTACAGAGACCCCCAAACCAGATTGCATCCTGGACTACAATAGGTACATGGGAGGGGTGGACTTGTCAGATCAAGTCCTGAAGCCCTACAGCGCTACGCGGAAATCGAGGGTGTGGTATAAGAAGCTGGCCGTGCACATCATACAGATGGCATTGTACAATGCGTACGTGCTACGTCGATGTGCAGGCCAGAGGGGAACTTTCCTGGAATTTCAAGAGGTGGTTATAAAGAACCTAATTTTTGGCGACCAGGAAGGAGGGGCACCCAGTACTTCTGGAAGCGAGGCCACACGCATCGTACCAGGGCAACACTTTCCAGGAGAAGTTCCCCAAACTGGCAAGAAGGGAAAAAGTCAAAAGAGGTGCAAAGTGTGCTATAAGAGGGGGATAAGGAAGGACACAACATACCAATGCGACACGTGTCCCGAAAAACCAGGGCTCTGTATGAAAGATTGTTTTAAAATTTACCATACATCCCTTGATTTTTAATTTACCCTGATGCACTCCGCACAGCTTATCCCCCTCATCTTTCCCTTTTGAGCCCTGTCGTGTGCCCAGGCAGCTAATAACAGCCACATGTAGGGTATTGCCGTACCCGGGAGAACCCACATTACAATTTATGGGGTGTATGTCTCCAGTGGCACATGCTGGGCACAATATATCAGACACTGAAATGGCATATATGCATAGGAAATTGCAAATCTCACTTTGCACCATCTGCTGCGCATTACCTTTTACACAATAACTGTGGGGTCAAAATGCTCACTACACCACTAGATGAATGTCTTAAGGGGTGTAGTTTTTAAAATGGGGTCACTTCTCGGGGGTTTCAACTGTACTGGTACCTCAGGGGTTCTGCCTACATGACTTAGCACCAGAAAAGCTCCAGTAGGCTAAATGGTGGTCCTTCCCTTCTGAGCCCTGTCGTGTGCCCAGGCAGCTAATAACAGCCACATGTAGGGTATTGCCGTACCCGGGAGAACCCACATTACAATTTATGGGGTGTATGTCTCCAGTGGCACATGCTGGGCACAATATATCAGACACTGAAATGGCATATATGCATAGGAAATTGCAAATCTCACTTTGCACCATCTGCTGCGCATTACCTTTTACACAATAACTGTGGGGTCAAAATGCTCACTACACCACTAGATGAATGTCTTAAGGGGTGTAGTTTTTAAAATGGGGTCACTTCTCGGGGGTTTCAACTGTACTGGTACCTCAGGGGTTCTGCCTACATGACTTAGCACCAGAAAAGCTCCAGTAGGCTAAATGGTGGTCCTTCCCTTCTGAGCCCTGTCGTGTGCCCAGGCAGCTAATAACAGCCACATGTAGGGTATTGCCGTACCCGGGAGAACCCACATTACAATTTATGGGGTGTATGTCTCCAGTGGCACATGCTGGGCACAATATATCAGACACTGAAATGGCATATATGCATAGGAAATTGCAAATCTCACTTTGCACCATCTGCTGCGCATTACCTTTTACACAATAACTGTGGGGTCAAAATGCTCACTACACCACTAGATGAATGTCTTAAGGGGTGTAGTTTTTAAAATGGGGTCACTTCTCGGGGGTTTCAACTGTACTGGTACCTCAGGGGTTCTGCCTACATGACTTAGCACCAGAAAAGCTCCAGTAGGCTAAATGGTGGTCCTTCCCTTCTGAGCCCTGTCGTGTGCCCAGGCAGCTAATAACAGCCACATGTAGGGTATTGCCGTACCCGGGAGAACCCACATTACAATTTATGGGGTGTATGTCTCCAGTGGCACATGCTGGGCACAATATATCAGACACTGAAATGGCATATATGCATAGGAAATTGCAAATCTCACTTTGCACCATCTGCTGCGCATTACCTTTTACACAATAACTGTGGGGTCAAAATGCTCACTACACCACTAGATGAATGTCTTAAGGGGTGTAGTTTTTAAAATGGGGTCACTTCTCGGGGGTTTCAACTGTACTGGTACCTCAGGGGTTCTGCCTACATGACTTAGCACCAGAAAAGCTCCAGTAGGCTAAATGGTGGTCCTTCCCTTCTGAGCCCTGTCGTGTGCCCAGGCAGCTAATAACAGCCACATGTAGGGTATTGCCGTACCCGGGAGAACCCACATTACAATTTATGGGGTGTATGTCTCCAGTGGCACATGCTGGGCACAATATATCAGACACTGAAATGGCATATATGCATAGGAAATTGCAAATCTCACTTTGCACCATCTGCTGCGCATTACCTTTTACACAATAACTGTGGGGTCAAAATGCTCACTACACCACTAGATGAATGTCTTAAGGGGTGTAGTTTTTAAAATGGGGTCACTTCTCGGGGGTTTCAACTGTACTGGTACCTCAGGGGTTCTGCCTACATGACTTAGCACCAGAAAAGCTCCAGTAGGCTAAATGGTGGTCCTTCCCTTCTGAGCCCTGTCGTGTGCCCAGGCAGCTAATAACAGCCACATGTAGGGTATTGCCGTACCCGGGAGAACCCACATTACAATTTATGGGGTGTATGTCTCCAGTGGCACATGCTGGGCACAATATATCAGACACTGAAATGGCATATATGCATAGGAAATTGCAAATCTCACTTTGCACCATCTGCTGCGCATTACCTTTTACACAATAACTGTGGGGTCAAAATGCTCACTACACCACTAGATGAATGTCTTAAGGGGTGTAGTTTTTAAAATGGGGTCACTTCTCGGGGGTTTCAACTGTACTGGTACCTCAGGGGTTCTGCCTACATGACTTAGCACCAGAAAAGCTCCAGTAGGCTAAATGGTGGTCCTTCCCTTCTGAGCCCTGTCGTGTGCCCAGGCAGCTAATAACAGCCACATGTAGGGTATTGCCGTACCCGGGAGAACCCACATTACAATTTATGGGGTGTATGTCTCCAGTGGCACATGCTGGGCACAATATATCAGACACTGAAATGGCATATATGCATAGGAAATTGCAAATCTCACTTTGCACCATCTGCTGCGCATTACCTTTTACACAATAACTGTGGGGTCAAAATGCTCACTACACCACTAGATGAATGTCTTAAGGGGTGTAGTTTTTAAAATGGGGTCACTTCTCGGGGGTTTCAACTGTACTGGTACCTCAGGGGTTCTGCCTACATGACTTAGCACCAGAAAAGCTCCAGTAGGCTAAATGGTGGTCCTTCCCTTCTGAGCCCTGTCGTGTGCCCAGGCAGCTAATAACAGCCACATGTAGGGTATTGCCGTACCCGGGAGAACCCACATTACAATTTATGGGGTGTATGTCTCCAGTGGCACATGCTGGGCACAATATATCAGACACTGAAATGGCATATATGCATAGGAAATTGCAAATCTCACTTTGCACCATCTGCTGCGCATTACCTTTTACACAATAACTGTGGGGTCAAAATGCTCACTACACCACTAGATGAATGTCTTAAGGGGTGTAGTTTTTAAAATGGGGTCACTTCTCGGGGGTTTCAACTGTACTGGTACCTCAGGGGTTCTGCCTACATGACTTAGCACCAGAAAAGCTCCAGTAGGCTAAATGGTGGTCCTTCCCTTCTGAGCCCTGTCGTGTGCCCAGGCAGCTAATAACAGCCACATGTAGGGTATTGCCGTACCCGGGAGAACCCACATTACAATTTATGGGGTGTATGTCTCCAGTGGCACATGCTGGGCACAATATATCAGACACTGAAATGGCATATATGCATAGGAAATTGCAAATCTCACTTTGCACCATCTGCTGCGCATTACCTTTTACACAATAACTGTGGGGTCAAAATGCTCACTACACCACTAGATGAATGTCTTAAGGGGTGTAGTTTTTAAAATGGGGTCACTTCTCGGGGGTTTTAACTGTACTGGTACCTCAGGGGCTTCTGCATACATGACTTAGCACAAGAAAAGCTCCAGTAGGCCAAATGGTGGTCCTTTCCTTCTGAGTCCTGCCATGGGCCCAAACATCAGTTTATCACCACAAATGGGGTATTGCCGCACTCAGGACAAATTGGGCAACAAAATGGGGTGTTTTATTCCTTGTGAAAATAAGAAATTTTGAACAAAAATTACATCTTAATGGAAAAAAATATCATTTTTTTAATTCACAGCCCAATTCAAATAGGTGCTGTGAAAAAACGGTGTGGTCAAAATGATAACAACAACCATAAATGAATTCCTTGAGGGGTCTAGTTTCCAAAATGGGGTCACTTCTGGTGGGTTTCCATTGCTTTCATACCTCAACACCTCTTCAAACCTGGCATGCTGCCTAAAATATATTCTAATAAAAAAGAGGCCTCAAAATGCACTAGGTGCTCCTTTGTTTCTGAGGCTTGTGTTTTATTCCACGAGCGCACTAGAGCCACATGTGGGACATTTCTAAAAACTGCAGAATCTGGACAATACATATTTAGTAGTATTTCTCTGGTAAAATCTTCTGTGTTACAGAAAAAAATGGAATAATATTGAAATTCAGCAAGAAAAATGAAATTTGCAAATTTCACCTCCACATTGCTTTAATTCCTGTGAAATGCCTGAAGGGTTAAAAAACTTTCTAAATGCTGTTTTGAATACTTTGAGGGGTCTAGTTTTTAAAATGGGGTGTTTTATGGGGGTTTCTAATACATAGGCCCCTCAAAGCCACTTCAGAACTCAAGAGGTACCTTAAAAAAAAGGCTTTTGAAATTTTCTTAAAAATATGAGAAATTGCTGTTTATGTTCTAAGCCTTGTAACGTCCAAGAAAAATAAAAGAATGTTAAAAAAACGATGCCAATCTAAAGTAGACATATGGGAAATGTGAACTAGTAACTATTTTGGGTGGTATAACCGTCTGTTTTACAAGCAGATGCATTTAAATTCTGAAAAATGCAATTTTTTCAAAATTTTCTCTAAATTTTGCAATTTTTCACCAATAAACACTGAATATATCGACCAAATTTTACCACGAACATGAAGCCCAAAGTGTCACGAGAAAACAATCTCAGAATCGCTTGGATAGGTTTAAGCATTCCGACGTTATTACCACATAAAGTGAAATATGTCAGATTTGAAAAATGGGCTCTGAGCCTTAAGGCCCAAACTAGGCTGCGTCCTTAAGGGGTTAAAGAGGACCTGTTAAATAAGTCATATAAGTTTAACTGGTTATCTGACCTGAATAGCACGGTCAAACCGATTCCAAGGATTTTTTTTCCATTCCAGAGATACGGCCCCATGTGTTGTCTGGCTATATGGTAATTTTCTGTGGTTAGCCAAGGTGGCGTGAACTACACGCATTCTCCTGGGGTATTGCTTCCCTACCTCAGAAGATGACCAATCAGCATGAGGCAGCTTGAGGGTAGTTCACGTCCTGTTGACTAACTACAGGAAATTAGCATATAGGGAGACAACACACCAGCGGGCGATATCACTGAAATTAAAGCGTCCAGGGAAAAAAAACAAAAACAGCGCTGGAATCAGGGAGAAAGCGCTATTCAGGTCACTTAACCAGTTCAACTTATGTGACCTAATGACAGGTCCTCTTTAAATTTGTTAACAGCAGCTGAGGCAAGATGGCTGCCCTCAAAATCCAGCTGCCCTCAGAATCATGTACAGAACATAGAATAAATCTACAAACACAAAATAAAAACAGGAATAAAATATAGGCGATACAACCCCTTTAAAGAACACCTGACATCAGACAGAGCCTTCTTTATGAGGTGACCTATAAAATGCCCTACCAAGATAAAGTTTGTAAGTGCATCTGGCCCTATCCAAGCACCCCTGATCCTCTGGTGTTTGTTCTCCCATGCAGTATGGAAATGAGCTTTTCTGAGCCATCTCAGCCACTCAGATGCGATGAGAAGGCTCATGTGGTAGAAACGTCTGCCTGCATAGACGTATTCATCGCTGGCGGAAATGATGGCCACGTGACAGCTCTTGATGCTTCTCATAGGTCGAGATGGCGTAGAAGAGCTAACTTGCATACAGTATGGGAGATCACACGGCCTCCCAATAGCAGGATTGGTAGATGCCCTAACAATGATAGGGCCCTTTAAGGATGCAGCCAGTTTTAGGCTTAAGAAGAATTTTTGCCTTTCTCTATTCCAATTCCATGTCAATATAGGTCTAGCTGTATGTTTGTTTTTTTGTAGATAGAGTTGTAGTTTTTGTTATGCACTATTTTGGGGTCACAATTTTGGGGTGCAATAGCACCATTGTTCACGGATCACCATAAATAATGAAATAATTTATTTATTTTATACTATTATGAAGATACTAAATATTTATATATTTACTTTCATTTGATGTATATTTTAATATTGTCACCTCAGACATTTATGGAATATCCATAGGATTTGGGTAACAGATGGATGCTTTTTGTATCTATCTTTATTTATACAGGTTACCATTTTCTGATCTGACTACTATCTTGCATTTGATTTTACATTAGTACATATATCTTAATGGGCAGTCAGAATTGCATAGACTACACACCGTTCTTGTACTTTACGAAAGTTAGCATCCATAGGAGGTTTCTCCATATTCAGGATTACATGTTTTTAAAAAATTTTATGCTTTGAGCTTGCATCTGTGTGTATTTTTTACTTATGGTTCTAGCAAACATTGTATGTCCTTTTTGCATCTACCTTAGTGTGCCAGCGCCCTTTATACACAAAATAATTTTCTCGAAATAATTTTTGCATATCGATAGGATATGCACTCAATGTCCGATAGATGCAGGTAAACAGGGCCCCTGACCCCGTCCTATCTTCTGCCACTGGGTTCCGGTCACTGATTTAAGAGGTGTTTGAGTTGTTTGGAAACAGCCGAGCGCCTTTTGCTACGCTGTTTCCAGTTCTCCCATGGAAGCGAATTGAAAATCCTGAAACCATGTAGCACAGCGAGTTATGCGGTTTCCATAGCTCCTGAGTTGTGGAAACAACATAGCTCACTGTGCTGCGCGTTTTTTGTAACTCCCATTCACTTCTATGAGTGTATGGGAAATAGCGTCGCAAAAACGTGCTTGGCTGTTTCTGGAAAACGAAGCCACCTCTTAAGTCAGTCGCCGGAGCCTAGCGACAGCAGCAGAAGGTAGGACGGGGTCAGGGGGTCCATTTTAGACAAAGGTGCAAATCTCAGAGGTGGGAATAACCCTTTACCTTAAAAAAAACCACCAAAAAACAAACACACACAACAACACTTTTCTAATTCCGAGTATTTAAACTATAGGTTCTGCACACATATCAATCATAATGTGACATTTAATCGTCACATCAATGGGGATCTAAAAGCTTGAACCCCTACTGATGTACTTCCAGAGATCTCAGCAGTCAACTAAGTGCCCAATAAAATTAATTGCAATTATGGAATTCCACAAGTGAAATTTGTTATTTTTATAAACTTTAAGGCTGGATTCACACGAGCATGTTACGTCCGTAAAGGACGGAACGTATTTCGGCCGCAAGTCCCAGACCGAACACACTGCAGGGAGCCGGGCTCCTACCATCATAGTTATGTACGACACTAGAAGTCCCTGCCTCGCTGCGGGACAACTGTCCTGTACTGTAATCATGTTTTCAGTACGGTTCCACGGAGAGGCAGGGACTCCTAGCGTCGTACATAACTATGTTGCTAAAATACGTTCAGTCCTTTACGGATCGAACATGCTCGTGTGAATCCAGCATAACTGGGTTCAATGGAGAAGTGCGTGTGCATGGTCAGTCACCTCACAAATGAAAACAGGTTTCCAATAGGTCTGCTTGAAATGTCAAAATATAGACCGATTTATTTTGTATATTTTATTTTCTGTGAGCACACACTGCAAAGAAGTCATGTGACCTGATGCTCCAGCGAATACCGATTTCCTTCTGTTTTCTATAATGTAGAAGACTACTGGAAGCGTTGTGATCTACTTTAACTAATTTAACTTAATCCTAAATAAATATTGAATAATGTCACTATTAAAATGCATGTGCCCATGTCATAATTAATTAAGTTAATATCCAGAATTATATTTGCACATTACATAATTTTAAAAAGATAAAATAAATCACCTTGCATTTATAAAAGGTTGAGTCACCCACTGTCTGAGCTTCCTTTTGCCAAAGGGGGTTTTTGTGTGGTCCAGGACCCATATCAAGCTGCCCTTTGTCTTCAGGTCAGTCTGCATTTTAGAGAAAACCCAAAAATGTAATCACAAATTAAGCAAGTCACAACTATGATATGTACATAGGCTTACACTAGCGATATAGTATAAAACCACAGAGGTGTTACAGTTTTACCCCTAAAATGTTATTAATGGTACCTCCACTTGCACCTTATTCAATATAGGTCTTAACCCTCAAGACTTCTGCCATTCTAGATTAAACAGTGTCATCAGTGCCATGTGTGAAGAATACGTGGGGGGACCCCCCCCCCCCCCATGAGCCAGAACGAAGAACCACTCTAACAGCCGCCATGTAATACTACAGACAAAATGTCCGGCCGACTACAGCTTCCCCGGGCAAAATCTACTACAAACGGAAAGGTGTTGTCTGTGATTTGACATCCTCTTTAAGAGATTACCCAGCAGGGAATTTGGAACCTATTTACATTAAAAAAATAAATTGTATTCAAGGTTGGAAATTCGCTTTAACGTAAGAGAAATATCTAACACCAAATTGGTTTTATACGGCCTTGGCTTCAATGGTGAAATCTTAGTGGTTCTATTGGTTGCTTAGGAAGGGATAAACATAATGTCTAATGCCATCTGGATCAAGGTTGCAGTCAAAGCCTAAGAACCTTGTGAAAATCTCTCAACATTCTCTATTGCAAACCACGACACTATGTACTATGTATACCATCAGCAACAATAATCAGAGACATAAAAACTGCTAAATAAAATCCATCTGTGTTCCACTTGAATGTGTGTTCATAGCTGTAGCTGTTTCCAGATAGATGAGCAAAAAGTCATGCAGTTATCTATACCAGTGGTTCCCTAAGTGGTACACGACACGGGTCCAGGGGGTACTCGGCTGGCATCCAAGCAATGTCCACTTCTCATGGTACTATCTTGGGTTTTACTATGCATAGGGAGAAGAGTCATTTAGCATCTGGAGGGGTGGGGCCGCATGAATATCATTGGACACTCTTGAATCGCATCCGTCGCGGTGCAACGATAAACTATAAGTTCTCCTAAACGACGGTGGTTTACCTAATAAGTGACAGACCAATGAAATCAATGGGTTTGTTACTTCTTTATGCTGTCCTCATACAGGGCAAAACAAACATATGATAGATCTGCTTTTAACAGGATTTCCTACCACAGAGGTTTAATGTCTGATTGGTGGGCGTCTGACCACTGTGATATCCACCAACTGTCAGAACGGGGGGTCCGTTGAATAGGGAGTAACAGCCGAGCAAGTGTTTCCATCACTTCTCATTGACCTCAATGGGGATTGCAATGAACATGCTTGGCGAAAGTGTCATTGGACCCCTGTTCTAACAATTATGGGGGTCCCTATGTCAGACTCTCACCAATCAAACATTTATGCCATTTCTTGAAGATTCAGTGTAATGTGTACTGAGCGTGGATGATGCCATTTCTCGTACTGTATGAAGATGCTGATATGTTTTGTACTAAGAGTAGGTGACATTAATTGTACAGTAAGTGGAAGACATTGTGATATGTTTCGCCAGATTAATTGACTACTAAATAGCCGACTTAATTGTAATGAGGACAGTAAATAAGCTCTGGCAGCATATGGCATTAAGTGGACACTGAATGGCAGATTAATAATTGTCTGGGGAGAATTAATTGAGAACTCCGTTGGGATAAGAAGTAGGCATTGTATGGCCATATAAATTGGGGGGAAACTATTGTATTTCATTATTTGTGATTTCTTTGTGCATGAATTTACACTAATGTCAACATCGAAGGTAAAATGTTGCCAGATGAGTACATTTGCTTAAAGGGATTGGCCACTTCATTGCTAACGCAAACCAACGTTTGTTAATGCTGATTATATGCTACTTACTAACATATGTTTTTTTGAGTTGTGACATTTCTTTGACAAGAGGTTACTAGGCTTAGAAAAGTTGAGAAACACTGTTCTTTAAATGTTCTGGCTGACCATATACAGTCCAATGTTTTCGACATAACAAACCATCATGTTGTGTCGGGCGAGATACAGCAAGTAGCTCTTACGACAATCAAAAGTGCAGAATTACGATACATTTTATACAAAATATGGGAAAATATCTGTTTAAAATCACTGAAAAGGGAAGGATTAAATCCCTGAGGATGGGCACATTTCACCAACCACTAGTGTTGGCATGATATCTGCCCAAGTATGACTTCTTTTATTCAGATCACTGTTGCGGACAAGATCAGACACTTACTTGATTTTGCAAGATTTCCAAATTTCTTAGAGTTGTCCCATTCATATTAAAGCATTCAAATAAGTTAGACATTGGCATGAAACGGCTAAACACACAAGGGGAAAAAAAAAACTTATTACGACTTTAATTTGTTTTAACAAAACGTTATTTTTTGTATATCAACTATTGCGCAATGAAAAGAAGTAGAATTAAGAATATAAATCAAACGTAATAGTCACCTGCACGCAGTGAAGCAATGTTGAGATGTCACAATTCAATGTGCTTAACCCCTTAAGGACACAGCCTGTTTTGACCTTATGGACCAGGCCATTTTTTCAAAACTGACATGTGTCACTTTATGTGGTTATAACTTTGGAATGCTTTCACCGATCCAAGCGATTTGGAGATCGTTTTCTCGTGACACATTGGACTTTAAGTTAGTGGTAAAATTTGGTCGATACATTCAGTGTTTATTTGTAAAAAAAAACACCAAACTCTAGAGAACATTTGTAAAAAATGTGCATTTTTCTAAACTTAAATGTATCTGCTTGTAAGACAGATCGTAAATACCACACAATATAGTTACTAGTTCACATATCCCATATGTCTACTTTATGTTGGCATAGTTTTTTGAACATTCTTTTATCCTTCTAGGACGTTACAAGGCTTAGAATTTTAGCAGCAATTCCTCACATTTTCAAGAAAATGTCAAAAGGCTATTTTTTTAGGGACCCGTTCAGTTCTAAAGTGATTATATATTAGAAACTACCCATAAATCCCCCCATTTTAAAAACTGCACCCCTCAAAGTATTAAAAACAGCTTTTAGAAAGTTTATTAACCCTTTAGGTGCTTCACAGGAATTACAGCAAAGTGGAGGTGAAATTTACAAATGTCTTTTTTTTTTCAGAAAATCAGTTTTAATCCATTTTTTTTCTGTAACACGGAAGGTTTTACCAGAGAAATACTACTCAATATTTATTGCCCAGGTTCTGCAGTTTTTAGAAATATCTCACATGTGGCCCTAGTGGTAATGGACTGAAACACCTGTCTCAGAAGCAAAGGCGCCCTTTTTATTACAATAAATTTTAGTGACCATGTCCGGTTTGAAAAAGTCTTGTGGTGCCAAAACAGTGGAAACCACACCCCTCAAGGAACTTATCTAAGGGTATAGTTAGCATTTTCACCCCACAGGAAATTATTGGAAGTAGGCCGTGAAAATGAAATCTACATTTTTTCTCAATACATTTTTTTTTCATTTCCACAAGGACTAAAAGGAGAAAAGGCACCACAACATTTATTAAGAAAAAACTCCTGAGCTCCGCAATACCACATATGTGGTTATAAACCGCTATTTGGACACACGGCAGGGCTTATAAGGGAAGGAGTGCTATTTGGAATTCAGATTTTGCTGGATTGGTTTGCGGTGCCATGTCACATTTGCAAAGCCCCTGAGGGACCAAAATAGTGGACACACCCCAAAAGTGACCACATTTAGAAAACGACACCCCTCAAGGAACTTATCTAAGGGTACAATTAGCTTTTTGCCCCCACAGGTTTTTTTGTCTGAATTTATTTGAATTAGGCCATATTTACTGGTATTTAAATATATAATGTGGGGGCATATGTAAGTTGTGAAAAGGAAATCAGAGTATAATGAAAGGGTACACAAATATTAAAATTAATAATTCATAGATGTGTGGTAAGCCTTGAAGCAATCCTTTATGGACAGGCCAGGTTTTTCGGGGCAGGTGTCGCACTGATAAATGGTGTCCCTTCTTATATCCCTTTTGCTACACACGCATCTTTTTTCGGATCTTCCCTTCTTTGCAGCTTGGGGAAAGATGCCGGAAAAGAGTTGCCCTGGTACAATACTGGTGCCATCGCTTTCAGTAGATGTGCTTGGGCCCTCCCCTGCCTGGTTTTCAAACACAAGCACCTTGATAATCTCCTCTTCAAAATTAAGGAATGACCCTGTCCGGCCAGCACATTTGGATAGCATGTAAGCGTTATACAATGCCATCTGTACAATGTCCACGGCAATCTTTTTGTACCACAACCCTGTTTATCTCATGGCACTATAGGGCTTCAGCACTTGATCTGAGAGATCAACCCCTCCCATTTACTCGTTATAGCCCACGATGCAATCTGGCTTGTGGGTCACTGTGGTGGTACCTCCTACAGGGACAGGGGTGCTACCGTTCTATGTATCTTGTCCTTATACTTGACGAACAACAAGTTGTCGCTGCATAATGCCCTGCTCTTACCCCTTCGGACACGTTGGCCAAGCAGTGTTTTAGGGAGGCCTCTCTGGTTTTTGCGCACGGTGCCACATGCGGCAGTATTTCTGTTGGAGGCATTTAAATAGTGGGATGCTGTTGTAGAAGATATCCACGTAAAGGTGATAACCCTGGTCCAGGAGTGGGTGCACCAAATCCCACACTAATTTCCCACTAACTCCCAGGACGGGGGCGCATTCTGGGGGTTCAATCCTGGAGTCCTTCCCTTCATAAACCCGAAACCTGTAGATGTACCCTGAGCTACTCTCGCACAGTTTGTACATTTTTATCCCATACCTTGCCCTCTTAATGTGCAGGTATTGGCGGAATATTAGCCTACCCTTAAAATGTACAAGGGACTCGTCTATTACAATGTTCTTTTGGGGGTATACGCTTCTTGAAATTTGATGCAGAAATCATTAATGACTGGCCTGATTTTGAATAAGCGGTCATATGTGTGGTCATCACGGGGCGGGCTCTGTGCATTATTATTATAATGCAAATAACAACGTACCTATATGTTGGATGTCGTTAAGGGGTTAAAAGGTGTTTTCCGGGACAGCAATATTCAGAATAGGCCATCAAGAACTAATTGGAGAGGTTCGACTCCCAGCACCCCCACCGTTTAGCACCATAAAGGGGCCGTAGAACTCCAGTGAGCGCCACTTCCTATTTATTATTTACCGAGACACAGCCCTGAACATTTGGTTGCGGCTGTGCCTGTTACTGCAGCATACAGTAGCTCTGCCCCACTGAGTAAACAATGCCGGCCCTCCATGCAGTTAAATGGCAAGGTTGCCGAAAGTCGGACCGAGATATTGATGGTCTAGCCTAAGGATAGACTATCAATATTACTGTCCCGAAAAACACCTTTAAATACATTGAACACAACCATGGATAAAAAAAATTGGCAAAACTGTGTATTAATCCGTGTTTTTTTTTTTTTTTTAAACCATTCTTGAAAAAAAGTTGTAACATGAGTAGGGTATGCTTAAAATGGGTTTTCCCACCTTGGACATTTATGGCATATCCACGGGATATGCCATAAATGTCCGATAGATGCATATCCCTAGTTTCCATAACTATGGGTGACGAATGGCATTCATTAGAATAAACACTTTTTTTTTTTACATGTTTGTTTAACGTCTTCCGCCATACATCTCAGGTGATTAGAGTGCTAAAATGTTAGTGAAAAGATGCAGGTCTTATTGTGAATCAATACCCTTTATGAATAAAGAGGCAATTAAATGTTATTAGGGCAGTGAGACATGACGTCAATGACCAGGTGGGACTGTGGCAATGAGTCTCTACTTCTGAAGTATACAGGACAGTGGCAAACGCTAAATGTTTTTAAATAGCAAAATGTGAAAGATTTTTTTTTTTCACATCTCATTCACATTCATGTGATGCCAGGCAGCTTATGTTTTTTCCTGCTGTGAAAAAGCTGCAATAAAAACACAAATCGTGGCCTTTATACGAACAGCACAGAGAGTTGGCACCATGTATTAAGGCAGGAGACAGATCGTATCTTACCACTTGTTATGCTACTTATTAACTTGTTTACTGTGCATTATTGGACTCACAGTTCACACCTTGCAGTTTTGATGCATTTTTTTTTCTGTGTGTTTCTATTGAGCCACTTTTGACCTTCCTGACCGCCTCATTTTTCAAATCTGACATGTTTCACTTTATGTGGTAATAACTTCGGAATGCTTTTACCTATCCAAGCGATTCTGAGATTGTTTGCTCGTGACACATTGGACTTTATGTTACTGGCAAAATTTGCTCAATATCTTTAATTGTGAAAAACACTAAAATTGTGCGAAAAATTCGAAGAATTAGCATTTTTCTCAATTTAAATGTATCTGCTTGTAAGACAGGCAGTTATAACACACAAAATTGTTGAGATTGTCGGGAAATGACAATCTCACACAGGGGATAAGCCTCTATGTGGACGAAATTCTGTCCCCGTTTGTCTCTTCTCTGCCCTCCTTTTTAAGGGACACCAAGGACACTGTTGCCAGGATCCAGGAGATCCATGTCACACAAACTACTATACTTGCTACCATCGACGTCGAATCACTATACACTAACATTCAGCACCAATTAGGTTTAAACGCAGTTAAACACTTCTTAAGCACTAAAGGCATTCAATTTCATTTACACAATGATTTTGTTCTATCACTATTACAATTCCTTCTCACACACAATTTTTTTACTTTTGATAGGAAGTACTATAAACAAATTAAAGGCACGGCTATGGGGACTGTATGTGCACCCACTTATGCAAATTTATTTCTAGGGTGGTGGGAAGATACTATTGTTTTCACAGATGCTTTACTTAATTTCACATCACATATTTTGTTCTGGGGGAGATTTATCGACGACATTCTCATCTTCTGGGACGGTGACACTGACTTATTTAATGATTTCGTTCTGACACTTAACAACAATTACATTGGCATGAGATTTACTCATGAAACACATAAGAGCGAGATTAATTTTCTTGACCTTACGATCTCCTTGGACCCTGGCGGCAGTGTCCATACTGACATATTTCGAAAAGCCACTGCCACAAATAGCCTTTTACATTGGCAGAGCCATCATCCACTACCCCTGAAAAGAGGAATACCGATAGGGCAATATCTGAGAGCCAAAAGAAATTGTTCGGACGAACAATCTTTCCAGATCGAATGTGATATATTATACAACAAATTTGTGGCTCGTGGTTATCCAAAAAAGTGGCTACACAGGGCCTATGCTAGGGCTAGGGCTACTAATAGACAGAATTTGATACAGAATAACGGGACCAACCCTGCTAAAACCGAGTCATCCAGTGCCATACGCTGCATTGGAACATATGATGTTTGCTCCTCTCAAGTTGTGGACATCCTTAAAAAACATTGGCCAATACTCACCAGTGACCCAGACCTTAAAAAAGTCATTTCTGCAACTCCAAGTATTACGTATCGTAGGGGAAAAAACCTACGAGAATTTCTGGTGCATAGTCACTATTCTACCAAACGCAAGTCTCAACAAACCTGGCTAAAATCCCCAGTTAGGGGCTCCCATCCATGTGGTCGTTGCTCCTTCTGTCCTCTTATGCCTATGACAAAAGCCTTTACTAATCCATCTGACGGGAAAGTTTATACGATTAAGCAGTTTATTAACTGCCAGAGCAGCGGGGTAATATATATTGCGAAATGCCCCTGTCCCAAGCTATACGTGGGTAAAACCGTACAGGAACTGAGAAGGAGAATTTCTAGACATCTTAGCACTATCAATCATAAAGAAGACACTACACTATCCAGACACATGCACCAGCTACATGGTGGCGATACTAAGCTGCTTCAGTTCTGGGGTGTTGCCCAGATGAAATTGGGACCAAGAGCTGGTAATCTAGACCGCATGCTATTGCAAGAGGAGGCACGATGGATCCATCGTTTGCATTCTCTTAGCCCCTTGGGTCTTAACGAGGGTTTTACATTTACGGCTTTCCTCTGAGATTGTTATATCAATATATGAAGTTCAGTGCCGCCAATGCAGCGGCACTTGTTCATAGTACGATTTTATTCCTATACTGTCCACTTTTTGTATTAGACACTGTACAGAATTACAGACAACATCCAACTATTGAGTTCTGGCGGACTCTGATTCTCCTTGTTCCATCTGGGGTATCCTCAAATTTTCTTTGATAAATCCAATGAATAAAGAACCATCTACATGAGTTTTGAGAAGTATTTATTTGTGCTTTTGAGTATCATGTAGCATACTATATACGAATTCCTTCCCCTTATTATGCGTGCCTGCTTAAAATCATTTCACATGTGAATATTATATTTATGTTTACAGTGTCTTTATTATAATGGCATCAATATTTTACTGCACACTTTGTGTAGCTTTTATCTCATCGCCCTAAATATTTTGCGGTGATGTGGAGATGCATCAGCAGTTTTCATCTGTTCTGCAGCAGTCTATTTTTAGACATCGACAGTAGCACGGATCGGCACACAGATCGGCCTATTCATATATTCCTCTATTCATTTATTGGTCTCTAGCACAATAATATAAGTATTTTCAACATCAGCTACTTCGCACTTCCAATAGATGTGAACAGAAACCATTACTCATACATCTCGACTCTTGTGAATGGTCTATTAATATAAGAGTCATTAAAGCCCTAGTGCGCATGCGTGGGCGTTCTTATCTGGACGTTCGGACTACTGACTAGTTCATTTGCAGTTATAGCTGCCACTCAAGTGGTGGGCTGATGGTTCCCACCCATCTTCATTGCCATTGGTCCAACCTACGTACACACCCCCCTAATACGTCATTGGGGATTCCCATAATACTGTGAGTTTCTCGGCGCGCCGCCAGTAGCCCCATGAACCCCTGAGGACGCTGCATATGTAGCGAAACATGTCGGGGGGGGGGGGCTCTCTG
Source organism: Rhinoderma darwinii (assembly GCF_050947455.1). Lineage (NCBI taxonomy): Eukaryota > Metazoa > Chordata > Amphibia > Anura > Rhinodermatidae > Rhinoderma > Rhinoderma darwinii. The sequence goes on from NC_134687.1 coordinate 550,361,051, forward strand.
TTTTATCTTAACACATGCTGGAATTAGGGCAAATACTATTTAACAATTTAACAATCTAACTGCCTAGTAATCCGTTGTTGGTCTCGGTGACCGCTGAACCTGCCTGTATGCAAATACAGACGACAGACATATGTGTTCACTGGTATAGCTACTGTTCATTCAGACGGTACACTGCTACCACCACGGACGATACAGACGGCAGGCACACGTGCATACTAGCATAGCCACGCACGGCTATTATCCCTATCCATGCATTGAAAATTTTAACCCTATGTGTTGGTTTTGTCTGTTTGCTGCAATAGCACAATAAAGATTATTAACTAAATTTAATGGTAGTTGGGAAATAGGGTTTTCTCTGCCTTTGGCATTTGTTTTCAATTTTGTATATCAGACCTGCCAACTACCAAGGGCCCAACCCCTTCTATTTCATTTAGGAAACTACGCCCCTTGAGGAATTCATCTAGGGGTGTAGTAAGCATTTTGACCCCACAGATGTTTCATAGAATTTATTAGACTTGGGCAGTGAAAATAAAAACAATCCTTTTTCTACAAAAAAAACGTAGCTTTATCGCAAAATTTTTCATTTTCTCAACAAATAAAGGAAAAAAAAGAACCCAACATTTGTAAAACGATTTCTCCCGAGTATGGCAATACCCCATATGTGGTCATAAACTGCTGTTTGGGCAAACGGCAGGGCTCAGAAGGGAAGGAGCGCCATTTGGAGTGCAGATTTTGCTGGATTGGTTTCTGGGCACCTGTGGGACCAAAACAGTGGAAACCCCACAGAAGTGACCCCATTTTGGAAACTACACCCCTCAATGCATTTACCTAGGGGTGTATTAAGCATATTAACCCTGTAGGTGTTTTGTAGAACTTAGTGTGCACTCGATGTTGCAGAGTGAAAATGAGATTTTTTCAATACATATGTCAATATGTGGTGCCCAGCTTGTGCCACCATAACAAGACAGCTCTCTAATTATTATGCTTTGTTTCCCGGTTTTAGAAACACCCTACATGTGGCCCTAATCTTTTGCCTGGATATTCGACCAGGCTCAGGAGTGAAAGTGTACCATGTAAAATTGAGGCCTAATTTGGCGATTTACAAAGTATTGCTTCACAATTGCAGAGGCTTAGATGTGATATAATAAAAAGAAAACCCTGAGAAGTGACCCCATTTGGAAACTACACCCCTCAAGGCATTTATTAAGGGGTGCAGTGAGCATTTTCACCCCACAGGTCTTTTCCATAAATTAATGCGCTGCGGATGGTGCAAATTAAAAATTTATATTTTTCCCTAGATATGCCATTTCAGTGGCAAATATGTCATGCCCAGCTTATGCCACTGAAGACACACACCCCAAAAATTGTTAAAAGGGTTCTCCCAGGTATGACGATGCCATATATGTGGAAGGAAACTGCTGTTTGGGCACACTGTAGGATTCAGAGCGGAGGGAGCGCCATTTGGCTTTTGGAGAGCGGATTTTGCTTGCTAGTAGCTTTGTTAGAGTATTGCTGGTGTTTCTGTTTATAATGTGGGGGTACATGTAAGCTTAGCAGAGTACATCAGGGGCATAGTCAGGTGGTATAATAATGGGGTAAAAAAACAATAAAATTATCCATAGATGTGTGTTACGCTGTGACACAATACTTTCTGCACAGGCCGGTGTCGCACTGATACATGGCATCCTTTCTTATCCCCCGTTTGGTCCATACTCCACACCTTTGCAGTTTGGGGAATTTTGCTGGGAAGGTGTTATCCTGGTATAATACGGGCACCCTCGCTTCCAGCAGATATGTTTGGGCCCTACCCTTCCTGGTTCCCTAATTTTAGGTCCTTGATAAATCGCCTCTTGAAACAGAAGAAATGTTCCCCTCGGGCCAGCACAATTGGATAATTTTTAATTCCTGACTTATTGGAGCCATAACTAATTTTATTTTTTCATAGACGTAGTGGTAGGAGGGCTTTTATTTTGTGGGACGAGCTGTAGTTATTATTGGTACCATTTTGGGGTACATGCGACTTTTTGACCACCTTTTATCCTATTTTTTGGGAGGGCAGGTAACCAAAAAAAAAGCAATTCTGGCATAGTTTTTTTTATATAGCGTTCACCACGCGTTATAAATTACATGTGAACTTTATTCTGCGGGTCAGTCCGATTCCGGCGATACATATTTTATAGCACTTTTTTATGTTTTACAACTTTTTGCACAATAAAATTACTTTTGTAAAAAGAATGTATTTTTTCTGTCGCCAAGTTGTGAGAACCATAACTTTTTAACTTTTTTGTCGACTGAGCTGTATGAGGGCTTGTTTTTTGCGAGACGAGCTATAGTTTTTATAGGCACCATTTGAATACGTGCGACGTTTTGATCACTTTTTATTCCAATATTTGTAGGGCAAAGTGACCAAAAAAACAAACTCTGGTATAGTTTTTTTTACGATGTTCATCGCGTGCAATAAATAATATAATATTTTGATACCTCAGGTCGTTACGGTCGCGGCTATACCAAATACGTATGGTTTATTATTATTTTTCAATAATAAAGGACTTGATAAGGGAACAGGGTGGTGTGTTTTATTTTATTACGTTTTCAAACTTTTATTTTTTTCACTTTTTTTCAAGCCCCACTAGGGGACATGAAGGTCCAATTGTCAGATTTTTTTTTTCTCTAATACATTGCACTACCTACATAGTGCAATGTATTAGATCTGTCAGTTATTCACTGACAGCAAGCCAATTGGGCTTCGCCTCCCGGCGGGGCATAATCGGCTTCCGTAATGGCAGAGCAGGAGGCCATTGTGTCTCCTGTTGCCATGGCAGCAGTCGCCAGTCCTGATTGCCTGTCAGGGCTCGCGATCTGCTAGCAACCGCTAAGATGCAGTGATCACTTTCGATTGCTGCATCGAAGGGGTTAATGGCAGGGATCGGAGCTAGCTCCGGTTCCTGCCGTTACAGGTGGATGTCAGCTGTAAAATACAGCTGACTTCCACCGCTGATGACGCCTGATCAGCTCCTGAGCAGGCGCCATCTTGCCGGCGGCTATGGAAGTCGATCAGGCTCCGCCACCTGGCGAATTTTGACCAGCTTCCATGCTAGGAAGACCGGGAGGCCAGTATTAGGCCTCCGGTTGCCATTGCTGGGGTTCCGATGAGCTGCAAACACCTTAAATGTAGCAATGGCGTTTCAACGCTGCATTAAAGGGGTTAATGGGGGGGGAAATCGAAGTTAATTTCGGTCCCCGCCATTACAGCCGGATGTCAGCTGTAAGATACCGCTGAGATCCGGCGATGATGGAAACCGGCTCAGCTTCTGAGCCGGTGCCAAGCATTTGGCGTATGGATACGGAAAATTGCGGGAAGCACTAGCTTTCCATGGCATACCCATACGGCAAATGTCGGGAAGGGGTTAATTGCGACATGCTTCACCAGATTCTGCATTGCTTCCAGGGGAGAATAGCTAAGAATTTATGGCACCAGACCGAGCATAGTACAGCGGAACACAGACTCCTGGAGTAAGTGCTGAAGTACAACCTTTGTGCCATGTGCACGATGCCAAACATAAAGGGAACAAAGTAGTCACCAGTGAATAAAATACATTGATGAAATGAAAATGTATTTATTTTTTTACCTGGCAGAGCTGCTAATCTTGTTAGTTGGGGAGAGAAATTCACTAGTGAAACCTCGTTAGTTCCAATTCCCAGGCAGGTAAAGCTATATTAAGATCGAGCACGATGCTTGTTTTTTCCAAGAAATAATCAGCTAGCGGGAAAAAGAAGCGTCCGACTCCCATTGAAATGAATAGGAGGCGGAATTTATCGGCGGAATGCGCCGCAAAATTCCTCAGTGTGAACATACACTTATAGTCCCATGTGGTTTACAGTACTAACCTTGTATTATGAAATATCCTTTCCAGGCAAAATTCTTTTAGATAAGTGATAAGTGCTGCCAAGGAACAAATCACAGTTTTGTCCAATTTCAGGATTTGCATTAACCTTTGAGAACCTGCAGACTCATCTAGATAAAGAAAATTAAAAAAACTGTTTAAAGAATGGTAATAAAAATGTAATCAAATAATACATTCTAAGGCCTCATTTACACGAGCGTATTATACGCGCGTGCGACGCGCGTGCTTTTCACGCGTGTCGTACGCACCTATAATAGTCTATGGGGCTGTTTAGACGATGCGTGAATTTTGCGCTGCGTGAGTGCGTTGCGTAAAACTCACGACATGTTCTATATTCTTGCGTTTTTCACGCAACACGCACCCATTGACTTCAATGGGTGCGTGAAAACAACGCATGCCACACTGACGGTCCTGCGTTGTATGCGCGAAAATCACGCAAGAGCTGTCAAACTCCTGAATGTAAACAGAAAAGCACCACGTGCTTTTCTGGTTACAAACATCCAAACGGAGTGTCAAATTCGAGATGAGCGCACCGAACTTCACCGGGTTCGGCCAAACTCGTTTTGACCGAAACCGGTAAAAAATGTTCGGGTACGCGACGTCAGGAGACAGTCACTGTCCACGGTGCTGAAAGCGTTAAACTGGTTCAGCACCATGGACAGTGACTTACCGATAACTCCGGTCCGACCTCCCGGGATGACAGTTAAGTCCAAGTGACAGCTGCAGCCAATCACAGGCCAAGCACAGGCTGCAGCCAATCACAGGCTGCAGCGGTCTCATGGACTGCGGCGTCATCCTGGGAGGTGGGGCCGGATGACAAGAGTGGGACGCGTCACCAAGGCAACGGCCGGGAGCCCGGACTGGGGGAAGCAGGAAGTTCTTGGTAAGTATGAAAGTCTTTTTTTATTCACAGGTTGGTGTATATTGTGTTCGGCATTCACTGTCGAGGGTGCTGAAAGAGTTACTGCCGATCAGTTAGCTCTTTCAGCACCTTGGACAGTGACGGGCGTCGACTAGCCTCATCTCTATGATGGCGGCTGCGCGAAAATCACGCAGCCGCGCATCATACACGGATGACACACGGAGCTGCCAAGTGCCTTTTGCGCGCGCAAAACGCAGCGTTTTTTGCGCGCGCAAAACGCACACGCTCGTGTAAATGAGGCCTAACACATATAGTAAAGGAGGTTGGAGGATTTATCAAAAGGGGAATCCGTCACCAGGATACACAAGGGCTTTTCTGGGACATACAATTGATGGCCTATTCGCAGGATAGGCCATCTTTGTATAATCATGGGGTCCGACCCCGGGACCCCCACCGAACAGTAGAATGAAGGAGCCTTGTGGACCCTTCATTGCTATTACATTCATTAGTAAACTGCTATTAGAGATTCCTATATACCATGAATATTAACTCTTTCATGACCAAGGGTCATTGATGCGCCTGTATCCAGGTCAAATTTTCCATTTTTGATATACACTTCTTTAAACGATAATATCTTAGGAACCCCTTTGAATATCACAACTATTTTTACTTTGTTTTTTTGTTACAAGACTTATGAGGCTTTCATTTTCTAGATTAGTTTAATTCACTGCTCTTAATTTTTATTATGAGCAAACAAATCACTAAAAATGAAAGAAAAAACACTTTTTTCTAAATATATATATATATATATATATATACACACACACACACATATAACACACATACACTGTAGAGCTCTGTAACAATTAGTCCTCTTCTCTCTCCGTCACCCTGGATCGCTGTGAGGGAAGAGTGAAGAGGGCTACATACACATGACTGTGAAAAAAAAATGGCAGTCAACAACTAATCAACTCTCAGTTTTTCATGGCTGTTTTGCATCAATGTGTCTCAAAATTTGAATCCATTTCCCGGCCGTCTGACCGCTTTTAACCGGCATTTGCCATCTGTTTTTCATGGACGTTAACCCCTTAAGGACGCAGCCTAGTTTTGGCCTTAAGGCTCAGAGCCCATTTTTCAAATCTGACATATTTCACTTTATGTGGTAATAACGTCGGAATGCTTAAACCTACCCAAGCGATTCTGAGATTGTTTTCTCGTGACACATTGGGCTTCATGTTCGTGGTAAAATTTGGTCGATATATTCAGTGTTTATTGGTGAAAATTTGCAAAATGTAGAGAAAATTTTGAAAAAATTGCATTTTTCAGAATTGAAATGCATCTGCTTGTAAAACAGACGGTTATACCACTCAAAATAGTTACTAGTTCACATTTCCCATATGTCTACTTTAGATTGGCATCGTTTTTTGAACATTCTTTTATTTTTCTTGGACGTTACAAGGCTTAGAACAAACAGCAATTTCTCATATTTTTAAGAAAATTTCAAAAGCCTTTTTTTTAAGGCACCTCTTGAGTTCTGAAGTGGATTTGTGGGGCCTATGTATTAGAAACCCTGATAAAACACCCCATTTTAAAAACTAGACCCCTCAAAGTATTCAAAACAGCATTTAGAAAGTTTTTTAACCCTTCAGGCATTTCACAGGAATTAAAGCAAAGTGGAGGTGAAATTTGCAAATTTCATTTTTCTTGCTGAATTTCAATTTTATTCATTTTTTTTTTCTGTAACACAGAAGGTTTTACCAGAGAAACACTACTAAATATGTATTGTCCAGATTCTGCAGTTTTTAGAAATGTCCCACATGTGGCCCTACTGCGCTCGTGGACTAAAACACAAGCCCTAGAAGCAAAGAAGCACCTAGTGCATTTTGAGGCCTCTTTTTTATTAGAATATATTTTAGGCAGCATGCCAGGTTTGAAGAGGTGTTGAGGTGCCAAAACAGTAGGAATCCCCCAATAGTGACCCCATTTTGGAAACTACACCCCTCAAGGAATTCATTTATGGTTGTTGTGACCATTTTGACCCCATAGTTTTTTCACAGAACTTATTTGAATTGGGCTGGGAATGAAAACTAAATTATTTTTTTCAAATAATATTATTATTTTCACAAGAAACAAAATACCCCATTCTGTTGCGCAATTTGTTCTGAGTGCCGCAATACCCCATTTGTTGTGATAAACTGCCGTTTGGGCCCATGGGAGGGCTCAGAAGGAAAGGACCACCATTTGGCCTACTGGGGATTTTCTAGTGCGAAGTCATGTATGCAGAAGCCCCTGAGGTACCAGTACAGTTGAAACCCGCAAGAAGTGACCACGTTTTAATAACTACACCCTTAAGGCATTCATCTAGAGGTGTAGTGAGCATTTTGACCAGAGACCTACACCCCATAAACTGTAATGTGGGTTCTCCCGGGTATGGCAATACCCTACATGTGGCTGTTATCAGCTGCCTGGACACACAGCAGGGCTCAGAGGGGAAAGACGAGGGGGATAAGCTGTGGAGGGGATCAGGGTAAGTAAAATTGGGGTAAATTATAAACCAAGGGACGTATGAAAAATTTTAAAACTGACTTTCATACAGAGCTCTGGTTATTCGGGACACGTGTCACATTGATATATTGTGTCATCCCTTATCGCCCTCTCATAGCAGACTTTGCACCTCTTTTGACTTTTTCCCTTCTTGCCAGTTTGGGGAACTTCTCCTGGAAAGTGTTGCCCTGGTAAGATGCGTGTGGCCCCGCTTCCAGAAGTACTGGGTGCCCCCTCTTCTTGGTCCCTAAAGATTAGGTTCTTGATAATCACCTCTTGAAATTCCAGGAAAGTTCCCGTCTGGCCTGCACATCGACGTAGCACGTACGCATTGTACAATGCCATCTGTATGATGTGCCCGGCCAGCTTCTTATACCACACCGCATGGCGCTGTAGGGCTTCAGGATTTGATCTTACAAGTCCATCCCTCCCATGTACCTATTGTAGTCCAGGATGCAGTCTGGTTTGGGGGTGGCCTTCCCTTCATATATCCTAAACCTGTAGGTATACCCGGATGCACTCTCGCAGCTTATACATCTTCATGCCATACCTTGCCCTCTTACCCGGCAGGTACTTGCGGAATTGAACCCTCCCTTTAAAATGTACCAGGGACTCATCAATAGAAATACACTTCTCGGGGGTGTATGCTTGGGAAAACCGGGCACTGAAACGGTCTAATAGGGGTCTCTGTTTATACAAACGGTCAAAACTGGGGTCATCTCGGGGTGGGCACGGCTCATTATCAGTATAATGTAAGAAGCGAAGTATTGCCTCATTTATTTATTTTTTTAGGTTCCAGTTCAGTTCTGAAGTTGCTTTGAGGGGCCCATATATTATAAACCCCTATCAAATACCCCATTTTAGAAACTAGACCCCTCAAAGTATTCACAACAGCATTTAGAAAGTTTATGAACCCTTTAGGTGTTTCACAGAAATTTAGAGCAAAGTAGAGGTGAAATTTACATATTTTTTTTGTCAGAAAAACCTCTTTATACCATTTTTTTTATAACACAAAAGGATTTATCAGAGAAACGCAACTTAATACGTATTGCCCAGATTCTGCAGTTTTGAGAAATATCCCACATGTGGCCCTCGGGCGGTAATGGACTGAAGCGCCGGCCTCCGAAGCAAAGGAGCAGCTAGTGGATTTTGAGGCCTCTTTTTTATTAGGCACCATGTCCGGTTTGAAGAGGTCTTGTGGTGCCAAAACATTGGGAACCCCCCAAAAGTGACCCCAATTTTGAAACTAGACCCCTTGAGGAATCCATTGTAGTTTTTTTGTTGTGCATGCGACTTTTTGATCAGTTTTTATTCTATTTTTAGGTGGCGTGGTGGCTAATAAACAGCAATTCTACTATTGTTTTTTTATTCTTTTTTTTTTACTGCGTACACCGTGCACTATAAATGACATTCACTTTATTCTGCGGGGCGATACGATTACGGTGATACCATATGTTTATAGTTTTTTTTTATGTCTTATGGCATTTGCACAATAAAATACGTTTTGTAAACAATCATTCACTTTTTGTGTTACCTTATTCTAAGAGCCATAACGTTTTTATTTTTCCATCAAGAAAGCCGTGTGAGGACTTATTTTTTGCGTAACGAACTGTAGTTTCGATCAGTACCATTTTTAGGTACATGCGACTTTTTGATCTCTTTTTATTCCATTTTTTGGGAGGTGAAGTGACCAAACAATTGTGATTGTGGTTCGGTTTATTATTATTTTCTTTTACGTCGTTCACCGTGCGGGATAAATAACGAAATAATTTTGTAGTTCAGGCCGTTACGGATGCGGCGATACCAATTATGTATAGTTTGTTTGTTTATATATTTTTATTAATAATAAATGACTGATAAGGGAAAAAGGGGGATTTTTACTTTTATTACTTTTAAAACTTTCATTTTCTTATTTTTACACATCTTTTTTTAACTTTTTTTTTACTGTATTACTTTGTCCCACTAGGGGACTTGAGGGCAGGAGGCCCTGATCGCAATTCTAATACAATGCACTACATGCGTAGTGCAATGTATTAGAACTGTCAGCTACTCACTGACAGCAAGCCTAGTGGGTCCTGACGTTGTCAGGACCCACTAGGCTTCCGTCTATGGCATAGCCGGACGCCATTGTTTGGTGTCCGGTTGCCATAGTCACCATCACCGGCCGCTATCGCGTAGCAGGCCGGCGATGGCAGCTTAACCCCTAAAAAGCCGCGATCTCTATAGAACGCGGCTTTTAAGGGGTTAATCAGCGGGGACACAGCCATCGGTCCCCGCTGTAGGAGCTGTGACAGCTGCTGAACAAGACAGCAGCTGTCACAGCTCCTGTATGTGTCGGGAGGAAGGCCGAAACGGCCGTTACTCCCGAGACATACTATTAGGTCATGGAGCGCGAACGCTATAGTTACCATGACCTAATAGTACGTCCAGGAGCGGGAAGGGGTTAAAAAAATTGATGAATGTGGCTGCGATGCCGTGTCGGGGGTCGAAAAAGTGGCCACATTTTGTATTATTAGCTGCGATGCACGCAGGGTGACACTGCGATCTTTGGTTGTGCGACCTGTGCTGCCCTGACCTAAAAGGAGTGTTAACAAGTGTGTTGCTGCCCACGCTGGAAACCGCCAAATTCTACCCGATTATACTTGACTTTTTCTACTTTCTAATCTCTATATGCACTACATTGCACAATTATACATAGGTTGTTTAGAAGTAAGTGATAGAACTTCTACTGGACTAAGTGGCTTAATGGTTAATACCTAGTATCTTGGGTGATCTAGTGTAATGAAGGGGTCATTATCTATGGTAGTCTAGGATTCTTATGTGTTGCTATCTAATATTCCTGGAAGTTAAAGGTGGTTAAGTAGTTGACAAGACTTGATATTCTATAATAGTCCTGGTGGCTTAGGTTGGTGAAGGGGTTAATGGTGGTAATCTACAGCAGGTAAGCATATCTATCATTTAATTTGGTAAGAGCACTTATACAGAGATCCAAATGCCCTGTATCCCACAACCAACCAGACGAGGGAGCATTGGAGATGAGTCATATGATGTGTGAAGCCCCGTACACAAGCCAGAAAGGGAGGGGGGGGGGAATAATCACGTGTTAAGTGTATAAATTTATACACCAAAAGGAGATAAAAACGAGGAGCACGGTCTTCATGTGACTGCATGTAAGACTGGCTTACAGAGGCATTTCAGCTACAGACAGTACATTAGTAAGTGACTAATCTTACTGCAGTTTAAAAATGATGTGATAATGATTTAAGACCGGAAAACCCCTTTAAAAAGTGTCACTCCAGGAGTGACGCTCCTGCATGCTGAGCAGTACAGTGGCCGTAGCAACCATACGACGCCCCAAAGAGTATTGTGCATGGGTTAAATTCTAAGATTATAACTGGACTGACTAAGTATTAAAAAAAAGTGCTAAGCTTAAATGAAGTTTCAGGTTTTGGGTGCAGGTAACAATTCTTATGCTCATTCTCCCATTACTAATTCACACACATAGTAGTCCTGGAAACGGAGATCTATGCTCCTGTTTCTAGGGTCCTAACACTGCCATCCAGTGCAAGAATCTTGCATGCAGCCGAATAGATATCAGTTTCTTGGGACACCTGTGAGTATGACATAGGGCTTGAGAACGGCGTTCACTGCATTTTGCTGTACTCTGTATGGAAACCTGACAGTGAACACTGAAATGTTAAAATCCCCTGCAGTGCCCCAAAAATGGATCTGAAACATTGAATGGTGCAAATTCAAAATCAATTGACTGTCCATGTAATGCTTGGACGTATCGGGTCCTCCAGACACTTTGTAGCCATTCTCTGCTCTGACTAATAGATTAGGGTTCTGAATTGGAGATACTCCAGTCTTAAAGGTGTTGCCCAGGTTGGGGGCTGTTTTTTAAACGGATGACCTATCCACTGTATAGCGGCCATGCTGTGTTACCGCAGCTCTGGTCCTATTCACTTGAATAGTAGTAAAGCTGCAGTACAGCAAAACGGCCGCTATACAGTGGTTGGAGCCTTCTGCTTACAGAACTGACCACTGCATAACTTCCGGCACGGTTGTCAGATCCCCACTGATCATATACTGATGACCTACCCTGTGGATGGGTCATCACTATAAAAAAAAACAGCCCCCAACCTGGAAAACTCCTTTAACTTCCTAATATTATTAAGGAATAATATATATATATATATATATATATATATATATATATATATATATATCATTCATTTTCTTCTTAAAGTTTATAATTAACTGAGGATTCTTAATTTTAGGTTTTGGTTGTGAGTTTCCTTTTAATTCAATGAATTCTGTACAAGTGGGCCGTTGCGGTTCCCTATTACTGAACAGCCAATCACTATAATTTCTGCTCAGTAGTAAGGTTACATATTAATAGATAATGAAAAATTACGTCAAATTATATAAAAGCCAGAAAACAGAAAAAACATTGTAGTTCAAAAGAAGGTCATGTAGTGATGTTAACACTATACTAAGAGGTATGCTAGCAGATTCCATAATCAGATGCTATGAAAAGTGCCACCTAGCACAATAAAGCTTCAATCCACTGGTGCACATCAAAGCATTACCTACAAGATGCTTTGGTCAATTGAAAGGCATACTATTTATCCCCGAGACAGGGTGAGCTTCAAAAGCATGTCAGATAAAAGCTATTATTTCCATATGCAAAATATGAACTTTAGGAGAGTTATTAATATTTATATTCTGGACTCCACAGTACGAATGTACACGGTCTACAAGACAATAGAAGAACACAGAAAATGCCATTTTAATAAATATGTTCCCTTCATTAAATTCAACACTTTGGATCAATATAAATGTGGTACTGATATTGACAATGATAAAGAAAAACAAGAACACGTGACAATGTGAGGCCATTAAGATGCACATATTGGGAGAACAGTAATGACAATACTGAGCAATCAATATTGAGTAATAAACATTAGTGCATTCTAATACATATAATACAATATTTTCTAGGACAAGATATTTAATAAGTCAAGCCCATAAAATGTGGACAATAATAAAAAGACAATATTTCTCTCTATAAAATGTAAAAAAAACATACAAAAAAAAAATCATTATTATGGGTACTAGCCATACTACTAACAGGAGGCTGCTTGAGTTGCTATGCAGTATGAAAGGGGTTTCCCAGGAAACCACTTTGATGGCCTATATGTTGGATAGTCCATAAGTGTGTGCAGGAGGTCAGACCCCTGGGACCCACACAAAGAAGGGGCAGCAGTTCTTGCACACATATGGACAGTGCTGTATTTAAGTACTACAGAAAAAGATCCCATTTGATGTGCTGGTAGAACACACCCCAAGAAAGCAAACACTGAGGGTCTACCTATAGTGCCTAAAAATAGGCATCAATGTAATTTTTCCGTAAAACTCCTTTAACCCCTTCAGGACTGAGCCGGTTTTGGACTTGTGGTCGCAGCCGATTTATTCAAATCTGACGTGTCAATTTATGTGGTAATAACTTGGGAATGCTTTTTGCCTATCCAAGCGCTTCTGAGACTGTTTTCTCGTGACATATTGTACTTTATGTAGTGGAAAATTTGATCAATAAATTCAGTATTTATTTGTGAAAAATACCAAACTTTAGAGAAATTTTTTTTACATTTAAATGTATCTGTTTGTAAAACACAGCAATACCACACAAAATAGTTCCGAATTAACATTTCCCATACGTCTACTTTAGATTGGCATCGTTTTTTGAACACCCTTTTTTTTTTCTAGGACGTTACAAGGCTTGGAACTTTAGCAGCAATTTCTCACATTTTCAAGAAAATTTCCAAAACTGATTTTTATAGGTACCAGTCGAGTTGTGAAGTGGCTTTAAGGGCCTTATGTATTAGAAACCCCCATAAGTCACCCCATTTTAAAAACTTCACCCTCAAAGTTTTCAAAACCGCATTTAGAAAGTTTCTTAACCCTTTAGGTGTTTTACAGGAATTAAAGCAAAGTAGAGGTCAAATTTCTTTTTTTATTGTCAGAAAATCAATTTTAATCCATTTTTTTCTGTAACCCAGAAGGTTTTACCCAAGAAATGCAACTCAATATTTCTTGCCCAGATTCTGCAGTTTTTAGAAATATCCAACATGTGGCCCTAGTGTGCTAATGGACTGAAACACCGGCCTCAGAAGCAAAAGAGCACCTTGTGGATTTTGGGGCCTCCTTTTTATTAGAATATATTTTAGGCGCCATGTCAGGTTTGAAGAGGTCTTGTGAGGCCAAAACAGTGGAAACACCCCCCAAAAAGCATCATTTGGTAAACGACACCCCTCAAGGAATTTATAGAGTGGTATAAGGAGCATTTTAACCCCACAGGTTTTTTGCGGAATTTAGTGAAATTAGTCCGTAAACATTAAAATCTAAATTTTTCCCAATAAAACATAATTTTTTACAAGGCATAAAGAAGAAAAAGCACCCCAACATTTGTAAAGCAATTTCTCCTGATTACGGCAATACTCCATATGTGGTAATAAACTGCTGTTTGGATAAACGGCAGAAGGGAAGGAGCGCAACTTGGCTTTTGGAGCTCAAGTTTGAAGGAATGGTTTTCGGGTGTCATGTCGCATTTGCTAAGCCCATAAGGGACCAAAACAGTGAAAACCCTCCACTGTGGGTCAATGCGATTACGACGATACCATACGTATATAGGTTTTTTATGTCTTATGGCGTTTGCACGATAAAATCACGGTTTTAAAAAAATTATTTATTTTCTGTGTCACCATATTCTAAGAGCCATAACTTTTTTATTTTTCCATCAGGAAATCTGTGTGAGGGTTTGTTTTTGCAGAACTAAACTGTAGTTTTTATTGGTACCATTTTTGGGTACATGCGACATTTTGATCCCTATTTATTCAATTTTATGGGAGCAGAGGTGACTAAAAATAGCGATTCTGGTATTGTTTTTTATGGAGGCCACCGTGCGGGACACAACATTATATTTTTATAGTTCAGGCCATTACAGACGCGGCGATACCAATTACGCATACTTTATTTACGGTTTTCATTTTTTTCTAATAATAAAGTTCTTTATAAAAGGGAAAAAGGCCAATTTTTAATTTTATTACTTTTAATTTTTTTTTTTGTTCCACTAGGGACTTGAAGATCCAACTGTTGGATCGTTGTTGTAGTACATAGTTAGTACGGTTTAAAAAAGACACATGTCCATCAAGTTCAACCAAGGGATGGGAAAATGGAAGGGAAACATTTCTACACATAGCTTAGATTTTCTTGTTCTAGGAAAATATCTAAGCCTTTTTTAAAGCCATCTACTGCCCCTGCTGTGACCAGCTCATACGGTAGGCTATTCCATAGATTCACAGTAAAGAAGGCTTTTCACCTCTGCAGGTTGAACCTTTTTTTCTCCAGACGAAGGGAGTGCCCCCTTGTATTTTGAGGTGGTTTTACATGGAACAGGATTTCACCATATTTTTTGTATGTGCCATTAATATATTTATATAAGTTAATCATGTCCCCCCTTAGTCGTCTTTTTTCAAGGCTAAATAGGTTTAATTATTTTAATCTTTCCTCATAACTTAGATTCTCCATGCCCCTTATTAGTGTAGTTGCTCTTCATTGTATTTTTTTCCAACTCCAAGGCATCCTTTCTATGAACTGGAGCCCAAAACTGAACTGCATATTCTAGATGAGGCCTCACTAATGCTTTGTAAAGTGGTAATATTACATCCCTGTGCCGCGAGTCCATGCCTCTTTTAATACACGACAATATCTTGTTGGCCTTAGAAGCAGCTGATTGACATTGCATGCTGTTATTTAGTTTATGATTTACAATTACACCCAGAGGCTTCTCAACAATTGAATCCCCCAGTGTAGCTCCCACTAGGACATATGATGCATGCAGGTTGTTGGTACCCAGATGCATAACTTTACATTTATCTACATTAAACTTAATTTGCCAAGTGGACGACCAAGCATTTAGTTTGTTTAAATCCGCTTGCAATTCACGAACATCTTCCATAGACTGAACATTACTACATAGCTTGGTGTCATATACAAAAATAGAAAATAGTGCTATTAATCCCATCCTCTATATCATTAATAAATAAGTTGAACAACAGAGGTCCCTGCAATACTTATGTTTCACACTGACAGGCCTCTGGCAGGACCTAATCGCCTTGCTCAGATGGCAGACCGGAGGCCTTTGTTAGGCTTCCGGTTGCCATAGCAACCATCGGCACCCCGCAATCGCGCTGTGGGGTGCCGATGTTGTAACAACTTAAATGCGGCGGTCGATATTGACCACTGCATTTAAGGGGTTAATCGGCGGGGGTCACCGCTGTGATCGAACCCGATGTTTTCCCCCAGTACTAATGCTGCTAGTAGCCGCCCGTACTGGGAGATGCCGAGCTGCGGGGAGTGCCTATGTGCTACGCTAGGAGCACACGTAGAGTAACAGGCTGTAGGCATAAGGACCAGTGCTGCAGCCCGTTAATCTACGTGGGGTAGTCGGGAAGGGGTTAGGCAAACCAGGCCACCCGCCAATCTAATGCAGGCCCTCAAAACCAAAAATAACTGGCGTGACCACTTTACTCACGGGAGGGTCCATGGCAACTGTGATTGTTAGGCTTTTATTCACATCTGTGTTGGAGGCTCAGTTGCAGATTCTGCCAAAAATATCAGACAAAATAGCGCAGTATACAGCAATATATTGTCCATGAATGTTATGGAAACCATGACAAAACTATTAAAGTAATTAAGGTCAATGGGTTCAGTCCGGCAGCGATAGTGTCCGTTATGTGACAAATCCAAACCACTCTGTTATTTTCATTTTTCTGTTCCTTTGGTGGAACAGAAAACGTAAAAAAAACTGTGCAGATGTGAGCAAAGCCTTAGAGAACTGTTAATGCTCAAGTAAATATTGCCTGTGGGAATATCTGGACGTATGCGTATGCCCAAATGGCCTAACCCCTTCAGATCCCGGTCATTCATAAGTATGCCCTAGAAACTAGCTATACTAAAAAACAGCCATAGGATCCTTTAAAGGACCCTAAGTCTCTCTGCCCATACCTTGTATTGACAGAGATCACATCACAAGAAATGCCTGTGAGGTTCACAAAAGGGGAATCCGTTCTCCGCTTTGTATTAAACAGTCTGCGCCACAGTCAGCATTGACTACGGCATAGAAGGGGTTAAAAATGCAGAGATTAGAGGTTTCCCTAATTTCTGTCAGAGCGGTAGTGCAGCTATGATTGGTAACCACACTCCAGCTCCTGGTCCCGTTTTTTGCCCACGTGAAGACAGCGCCGAAATAGTACTATGTGCCAACAGTATACACGTGGACATACATGTGTGTCTGTACACTTTTGTTTGCTCCAATGCATCTAAACTAATACGAAGCAACTTTGCAATTATTCTGTCAGGCCCTGTAGTGGGTAGTGAGAGGGCTCCTGATTGCTGAGGCCCAGTTTATAAGATGTCTCTCTGCCCTTGCCCCATTTTTGTCTTTCCCCCTCCAGGGACATGCAATTGGTGGTGACCAACTACCCCTCCCTGGTAAAGCGATTCAGAAATGGTGGTGGCCGTAAAAGCTATCTAACAATGAGGTGTAACTACATCTCATTGTTACCCTTCCCATTTCTTACTGATATAAGGGGAATTAAGCGTCGTTTACATTCCTCTTCCCCATGTTATAGCGACATGGAAGCATTGCTCATCTGACGCTGTCCGATGGAAGAATGGCTGATGACTTCATCTCAGCGGTGAGAGCTTGTGCTCTAGTGGAAGGGCTGGACAAGCTACTTCTTCTAGGAGCTCAATTCTCCTCTTTCAGCTACTTTTCCCCCTATGCACAATGTTGTGGTCCACTCTGATTTACCGCCCTTCAGTTGGTTAAGGCACCAGCCTGCCCCCTTCCCAGACACCTAGAGTCCACGGCCGGTGGTTTCAAAGGTCAGCCCCACACCGTGCCGCGTCAGGCAGCCATCTTTTAGCTGGTAATAGTATCCCAGTCCCCTACGCCTGTGCTGCATGCTTCCCTGCCAGTGCAAGGCACGTGTGGCATGGCTAGTGGAAGGATGGGCACTCAGGCTAGTAGTTATGCATCCATATAGGAGCCCTCCACTCCCCCATCCTGTCAGCCTCTTCCTGAGTCTGGGCCTGACCAACTTCCTAAGGTTGGCAGCCCTTTCCTATTTGAGGATCCACTTGCCATCTATGGTTGCTCAGAGTAATGCCCCATGGCCTCCCATCCTCCCAAAGTAAGATGCATGTAGAGAGCATAGTTATTATAGTGCAGGTTCCTTTACCTTTGTGTCTCTACAATCGGAGCAGCGCAGTAGGTGCCGTACGGTAGGGTGATGCAGCAGGAGTCCCAGCTGTTTGTTGAGGTGATCCAGATCCTCCAGGTGTAGTCATAGTTACCCCTCCTTCTCAGCCAAGTCTTCCGACACATTGGAGAGTTTGGCTGGTCAGGGTAGAAGCAAGAGGCGAGAGCCTGGTCCCTTCCCACGAACAAGGCGGTGAAGTATTGGATCGGTACTGGTGGCGATTCCTCCTCCTTCATCTGGATCTGGTGGGTGTCAATATTTGGGGGTTTGAGGGGCAGGCTTAGACTGACTAGTCCCAGGCCTTAAGGCTTTATTGGAGCAATTTTCCTTTCCCTCTATAACCCCTGAAATCACTACTTGTACTTGTACCATTCAGGCTGTGCCCCCTTTAGCAATTCAGTCGAGCGTCCATAAAGATGCCTTTTACTGTGGCACTAGCCACTTAGGGGCCCATATAGAGGAAGAGACAAAAGCAAAAATTTGGGATAAAAAATATATTGACATTTAATCCCTAACATCTTTGGATCAGCACACCGTAGATAAGGAGCATTGGCCGAATGCCGATAAGCGATTTGATTGCAGAAATTATGAATATTTGGCTGCAGGCTCTCTCTGTATTGGGTTGCATCATTGCTCAGAAGCACCCGGAAATTTGTTTGCAAATTATATAATATAAAGTTTCTATAAAACTCATAGGCGCTCCAGAGGCATCTGGCCATGCAGCCCAATATTGGTTAAGGCCATGGACGTCTGCCTCAGATTGATGTTGTCCCAGAAAACTATCCCCGTCCAACCTGTGGTGGCTGTCCCCGATGCATCAAACAGCCAAAGATCAGTAGCCATTCACCACCCTGGGGTCTGCTGGTTGTTCAACGAAGGGCATTGCCGCTTCTTCAGACTCTGAAAATATGAAGCAGTTAGATGCCCCTGTCCGCTCTCTAAATAGCCAGGAAAACCGGGAGCCCAGGGTGAACATAAAGCCTCTGGTGAGCTTGATCTGTATCCAAATAAAGAGGCAGCTGCGCAGCTCAGGTTTGGGTTCAGTTTTGTTTTTTTCCATACAGATTAAATTGACCAGGTCACCTTTCTTGTCTGACAACTTAAAATCGTCCAGGGATCATCCCAAGGTCCTGAGGGACAAAATTCAGGAAGACTCGCTGAGAAGGATTGTTGTGCCCTTTTTCCAACCCCTCGTTCCCCAATCTTCAGGAATCACCTTTAGAAGTTCCCCAAAAAGGAACCGGGTAAATTGATCAATCACGTTTCCCACCCTACGGGCGACGATTTTGCAAATGAATGCATTTTGGAAAACAGCTCGTCAGTGTCTTATGTCTCCTTTGACAGGGCGGTGGCGCTGGTTAGGGAGGCCAGCCCGGCAACCCTCTTCAAGAAATCCGACATTGAGCCAACATTCCGGCTTTTACCTGTTCACCCAGATTATCATCACCTATTGGGTTGTTACACGGAAGGGTTATTACATTTGTGTCTTCCTATGGGCTGCTCCATATTGTGCCACTACTTCGAAATGTTTAATACTTTCTTAGTGGGGTTTGCGTTAACGACATCGGTTTTAGAACTGTATTACTGTACATTAATTCCTTTTTGTTGCTCCAGGCAACTTAGAGAGGTGCGGTTTCACGTTGGAGACTTTCAGATTCTTCATGAAGCGATATGCCGTACCGTTTTCAAAGCAGAAGAAGGCCGGCTTTGACATAGAAATTGACACTATGGCCATGGTTTTCGGTCTTCCTCCGGAGAAGGTCTGCTGGATCTAAAACTTAAAGGGGTTTTCCCATGAGGGACATTTATGACATATCCACAGGATATGTCATAAATGCAAGATAGATGTGGGACCCACACCTATATCTAGAACGGGCGCCATAAACCCTGTTCTAGCTTTTTGTGCTCATGCTGCCTCCTGGCCACTTCCTGAATACATGGTCTGAAGTTACGGAAACAGCGTAACTCGCTGAGCTATGCTGTTTCCGTAACTCCGATAGTAGGGAATGGCAGTTAAGGAAGCAGTGTAGCATGCGAGCTACGCTGTTCTCGTTACCAGAATTCAGTTCTGTGGGGCTTACGGAAACAGCGTAGCTCAGCGAGCTATGCTATTTTCTCCTCTATGGTCGGAAATCAGCCGGAACACAGACGTAGACCGGGTTTAGGGGGCCCTGTTCTAGAGATTAGTGCGGGTCCCAGAGCTGACATTTATGATCTATCCTGTGGATATGTCATAAATGTCCCGTGGGAAAAACCATTTAAGGTTTCTGTTCTGCTCACAGGGTTACTCTCTATCAGATGCAGTCGCTATCGGGCCTTCTGGTATTAGTTTGTCGCATTATGCCTATGGGTCACGTTTTTCCCCCGCCCTTGTCCTTGGCCAATAGGGGAGTGAAGCGCCCTGACCATTGCACATGGATTACTCGCCCTGTGTGTGTGGATTTGAAAGGAATCCCATAACTCCTGCCACACGTGTTATCAGACCCTGGTAGTTACTAACTATAAGCTGGCTTTGTTTACTAGCACCATCGACTGATTTTTTCATCGATATTAGGTGAGAAATTATGTGATGGGGAATGGTCAGGCTATTAGTCTTTGCAAGAACCTGACATTATTAGAGCTATTCCC
Source organism: Rhinoderma darwinii (assembly GCF_050947455.1). NCBI lineage: Eukaryota > Metazoa > Chordata > Amphibia > Anura > Rhinodermatidae > Rhinoderma > Rhinoderma darwinii. Next base: position 550,381,318 of record NC_134687.1, read on the forward strand.
TACCGTGGTAGCGGTGGAGTTGTGGGGTGATTAATTCTCTAATAACAACAATTATCTCTGGATGGATAACATGTGTTATGTATTAACAGTTTACTATATTTCTCACCTCTGGGTTTCTTACGTCATCTTGTGCTGCGTTGCTTGGAACACAACATATGGCTTTAGGGCAAGTAATCCTAGGGGGGTGTATAACGTAATTGCCTATGCATTCTCTTGTTTTCTTTGGCAGGAGCTCCGGGACCTTATCTCCAATGCTCAACTTGTGGAGCATCCCTACCCGCTCAGTATTGGAGACCTAATGGAGAACTTTCGATAGCACTGGTGAGATAGTAGGTGGCTCGGTCCTATCAGCAACTGCATGGTAAGGTGTGGGGCGAGAGAAAAAGCTTGGTTAGGTCTAGAGCAATTTCTATCGATGATCCTTGGAGGTGAAAGTTAAATTACTTGCTTCAGTTGAGAGAGGTGGGTTTCAGGTTCAGTCCCCCAGTGGTGTTTGGCAGGATGGCTTTCTATTTCCAAATACTTGGTTGAGAAAATGTCACCAAGCTTTTTGTGGCTCAGCAAGCCCTTAAAAGGGGTTTAGCCATCACTAGAAATGGCAATATATAAATTCCATATACATTATGGAGTAATTTTGTAAAGTATTGTTATTAAAAAAAAAAATACTCGCAGAAATATGGTAATTATCTTCTTGTAAAAGCACCCCCTTGTTTACAAATGTAAAGGGCTCTGCATGTCATTCTAGAGAATGTCAGATCTGCATTCACAGTACATTAAAGAAACATGCATATATTTAAGGCTAGACATATGCCTTACTTCTACATATTCAAGTGCACAGACTTCAAGCAGTAAAGCCCCATGCCCACTTCCGTTTTTTCCTTCAGGGTGCTAACCGTTTTTTTTTGACGGCTAGCACCCTGACCCATTAATTTCAATGGGGCCATGCACACTTCAGTTTTTTTGATGGCCCCGTTGTTCCGTTCCGACAAAAGTCGAGCATGTCCTACTTTGGTCTGAAATATCGTGCCCGTGGTGCCCATACAAGTCAATCGGTCCATCAAAAAAACTGAAGGCACACGGAAGGCATCCTAGCAACGGCCGGGCGGGCAGAAGTACAGAAGAGATATTGCACTGCACTAATCGTCAGCCCCTTCTCTCTATCAGTGCTGGAGTTCTGGGTAAGTATGAACTTTTTGTAGGAAACATTATAAATCTATATTGTGAGCGCTGCGCATGGTACTCACTGTCCAGCGGTAGTCACTGTCCAGGGTGCTGAAAGAGTTACTGCAGCCCCTTCTCTCTATCCAGCACTTAACTCTTTCAGAACACTGGACAGTGACTACCGCTGGACAGTGATTACCATGCGCGGCACAAGGAAACGGAAACACGGAAGTGTACGCGGGGTACACACAGGAACCACACTGATCCAATCACGGAAAAACAACCGTGAAAACGGTGATGGAAGTGTGCATGAGGCCTAAGGCCATTAGATAACCTGCTCACCAGTCCCTGCTGCTCTCCTCTATCAGGGACAGAGATAAGAACTATGGTTCATGTAATGGCTTTTTTCCTCACTGCTTGCAGTCTGTATACCTCTAAGGGCCTGTTCACATCACCGTTCCCCTTCCGTTCAGGGGTTCCGTCTGAGGTTTCCGTCGGGTTAACCCCTCAACGGAAAGGCAAACAGAAACGTAAGCTTCCGTTTCCCCCAACATTGATATCAATGGTGATGGAAATGTTGCCAATGGTTTCCATTTGTCTCAGTTGTGCAAGGGTTCCGTCGTTTTGATGGAATGAATAGCATAGTCGACTATGGAACGTCAGAATGGGTCCCTGACGCAGATGTGAATGAAGCCTAACAGAGCTTTAGTAGAATAACGTGCAGAGACCTATACATTTGAACACCAGGGGGTTCTATTACAAGCAGATAATTGCCATATTTCTGCGAGGAAACTTTTTTTTTTAATAATACTTTACAAAGTCACTCTAAAATGTATATTGAGTTCATATATTGCCATTTCTATTGATGGCACAACCCCGGTTTAGAAACATGGGGACATGGGTAGGGAATGCAGATGGGCTAGTGTTTACTCATTGCTGTGCTTTCTAATTACTGGCTTGCCGGGTACCTGTTTACCCCCATGTGAGTCCACTTTGTTCTCAGTTGTTTTAGGTCTTTGTTTTTTTGGTGCGCTGCAAATTAATGCTTTGGTCTCGCTATCTACAATAAAGCTGGGTGATCTGCTGGCAGATTATGTGTTGTTATGTGAACTGGTGGCCCATCTGAATGTCCGCAGGTCAAAAAACAAAACCGTCAGGTTGCGGCTCATGCGTTCTGCTTTACGTGGTCTCTGGCCTAGTGTGCCCTGTTAAACTGGATGCAGAATTTTGGTCAGTCAGAATTTTGCATGTCTTATTTAGATGGCTTTCCACTCTTGAAATTTCAATTTAATTTGTTTATTTTAGGTTCAACGAGACACTCTGGATGTTGGGCAACTATGTTTTGGGTGGCCCAACAAGTGGAATGTCCTGCAGGTGGTCTTCGATGGTTCCATTATTGACTGCCAAAGGTCAAATTGTTCTTGTCATCCATGCAGGTGGGAATCATCTCTGCTTTCTGAAAGTGGCTGAGCCGATTACTTTTATACTTGTGACATGGAGCATTTACCTAGTTTTTACCCAGAGTTGCTCTTGGTCTAGTCGGAGATCATTCCCCATGTGGTTTGGCAGGGTTCTCAGGATGATATGGCAGTGGAGTGGGTCCGTCATACTGTTAATGCACACCTTTCCAGTTTTTCTGGTGAGGCCAGATGGGGTACACTTGACAGACATCAGCCTCATCATTTTCTTGGTTGAGCTTACAGCAGTGGGGAACTGGGCTTCTCCTTGGCAGTCAGTTCAAGTAAAACAGAGAGCTGTTGGATTGAAGGCGGACTTGCACGTCAGGAGTCAAGAAGTTGGCATAATGCTTCGGTCCTCACAATATGTTTACATTAAGTGCCTTAGACGTTTGCTACGTCAATGTTATGAGCAGGGCTGCAGCGTCCGTGAGGCGAGATGAGCTTCTCGCCTCAGGCGGCCTGCTGGCTTTCTGAGGGGACGGCGGCGCCACTGAAACCAGCCGCCGCCACCCCCTCTTGCACTATAATTGTATCTGTGTCTATAGGACGCAGATACAATTATATGAATAAGCGTGGAATGGCAGGGCATGTTTCCCTGCTGATATAAAGGGAATTGAGCGCCGCTTAACTTCCTCTTCCCCTCAGCCCTCCCTCCAAATAGAATCGTAATAAATAAAACAAAAATTTTCTATAACCCATTCCTTCTGTTTTGTTTATTTGCAATTTGTGTTATGTATATCCCATTTATTTTTGTTTTTTCTTCAGTTGCGTATGGGGGTTAATCTTCAAGTCACAGCGGCGGTCAGTTTAAATAAAATGGAGAGTGGTTGGATTTAACGCGGACATGCTCGCTGGTCACCAGCGGTTGACATAACGCTTTGTCCCTCAGAATATGTTTGAGTTAAGTGCCTTAGACGTTTGTTATGTAAATGTAATGAGAATAAATTTGTGACCACCTCTCATCCACAAAATTTACCTCCGTCTGTGCCTTTATTTAATATGGGACTATGTGAGTTTGGGTTCAGGTGGGTCCCAGCAGTCCTGATTAAAAATACCCTACCATTTATTTTATGTCTACAGTGCCAATACAGGCTTATGTATCTCCATGGTAACAGACTACAAACAAACCTTGAGTCTGATCCTGCAGTCATGTGTTACAACCTACCATCTGTCCCCTACTCCTTGTTAACCTACTGAATGTTAGCAAGAAGTAGGGAACAGATTGAATGCAATAACATTTACTGAAGGGTCAGATTATACACTTAAAACTGGGTGACCATGAAAAATTAACATCAGTATCCACTTAGATCACTTTCAGAGCAAAAACAAATGCAGGTGTAAACCCAGCCTTAGATTTTCTTTAATGACTATACGTGAAATAGCCAATTCCCAAGTGCAAACAGGTCAATAGATCAAAGTCAAATGTAAAAATGCTAATGTTAGGTGTGTGGGGAGAGGCAGGAGCAAAATGATGGCTTTTCTTTATTTAAGCTATTTTTTTTTTTGCTAACAACAACTCAATTTTAGTATGGATCATTCTGTTTGCTATATATTCACCAGAAGTTAGTTCAATGTCTCCAGAGACTTCAACAGAACCAGAAGAAAGAAGATCTTTGTTTTCCTTTTTGATATGCTGGCATGAGTTAAGACAAAGAATATTTAATATTCATGTTCAGAAACAAAAGACGTAATTCATAAATACTGGAATTTGTTACATCTTCGCAAAAGTATTCGTGAGAATGTCCATCTTTCAGCAAGTGGCAAGCCTACATTATAGGAATTATACAATCATAATGGATATTTGCTTGCCGATGTCATGAATAGTTATTAACAGGTAAAACTCCACATATAGCATCATGTCTCTTTCTAATCCCACAAGGGGATTTGGACATGCGATTGTATGATCGCTGAACACACTGAAACACTTCTGTATTGCAATGGATTATGCCTGTCAGTGTAAAACTGTAAGACAGCCTATTCGGTTGATTCACACGTGGCAGATTTTGTTGCAAAAATTTCTGCAACTGAAAACAAGTTCCATTGATCTAAATGGAACTTGCAGAAATCCATGTGCTTGCTGCAGAAACAACCCCAACCCCTCTGGCAGGGCCTAATAGGCATACAGACAGGGCAGAACTGGGTGTCTACTAAAGGCCCCCAGGTGCCATGACAACCCATCGTCACTCCGTGATCTCGTTAAACGCTCTGCTCGCTATTGACTGCAGTATCTGAGGGGTTAAAAATCCGGAATCAGAGTTATCCCCGATTCCCCACAATTGCAACGGTCAGCTGTAATATACAGCCGACGCCTACTGCGGATGGTGCATGCAAAGCTCCTGTGATCGCACCATCCCTGGGCCATACAGTCAACTCGCTTGGCGCCAACTAACATAGCGCCAGCTTTTTAAATGCATGTCCAAAGTCGCTAAGGGGTTAATGTAAATTGTACTTTGGATCCACATTTATGATTGAAATTAGACCAGTTTTCTGGCATAATTGCATTGAAATGTTTATTCTGTATGCATATTTTAAGCCCCCGTTCAGCAACAAAATGACTTATGTAACAGCAACAACATGCCATGTAACACGATTGCAGTCATTTTCCAGCATGAGGTCTCTTTCTGCTCTGAGCGATGTTCACCAGTTTGCATCTGTCAATCAAATGACATCCCTTCTTGTCTTCAGTGGGGCACAGACAATGCAAATAGAGGCCTGGAAGAGAACAGGGCTGAGGGGCTCCACCCAGGAAGCCAAAAGCAGTAATGTATAAACATTAAGAAGATCCACTTGTTTTATTTCCATGCCATTCATAGTATGCTTATATTTGTTGTCTCATGCTAAAAAGAATAACCCTTTTTATATTAAAAAATAAATAAAATTGCCTGACGTTTAGCTGATCGCTTCAGGGGATAGAAATTTGTATGAATAGATGAGCCCACACAAAAGTAAAACATTTTCATAGCTAGGAGACACCTATTTATCGTAAACTGACAGATCCTAATTAAATAATCTTGCATGTGTTTACTGCTTGAAGAGGACTGGTTGGCTCTGCGGACATGTTTTTAGTACATACGTGGTGTATTTCAGATTAAATAATTCTGGAACATCTATTCTTAGAACTCTGAATTGTACCATTCCACGGTTATTCCTCATGGAAATGGATGAGCAAAATCGACAACTGGGTGTTAACATTTTTTTGATCGAGGGAGTGTGTCAATGGAGTGCTAAAAGAGTCAAATGGTATAGTAACACGCATTATTGACAAAGGTAACACCCAGTTGTTTATTTATACATTTCCAGGAGTAACAACAGAGAAATGGCAGAATGCAGAGTTATAAAAAAGGGGGAGTTTACACAGAATTTTGACGAGTTTTTTGACGTTGAAATTGCGCCGCAAAACGTGCCAAAAAACGTCAGAAAATGCCTCCCATTGATTTCAATGGGAGGCGGAGGCGTTTTTTTCCCGCAAACGGAAAAACCGTCTCGCGGGAAAAACAAGGGACATGCCCTATCTTCGGGCGTTTACGCCCCTGACCTCCCATTGACATCAATGGGAGGCAGAGAATGCGTATTTCGTTGTGTTTTATGCCTGCCGCACTCAATGGCCGCGGGCGAAGAAAACGCCAGCGAAAATCGGCGTGCAGGCAGAGAAAAATCTGCCTCAAAATGCCAAAGCGGAATTTTGAGGCAGATTTTCCCCCTGCAAAAAACTCAGTGAGAACTAAAAAAAAACAAAAGATTCAAGATCGGGAGCAGAAACTTCTTTGCCACTCGAGATTTACAATTATATTTTATAGCACACCGGTCATGAAAAAAATGGTGCCCTATAAAAGGGCAGCATATTAAATTACCAGGTCTAATTAGCTATTATTATAAACGGCACAAAAAGAAAGGCCGCACCAGACCTATAGTTAGGAGTCTAGCGATCTCCCGGCCCCTCACAATGACTGACTGCTACCAATCTCTTAAACTTTATACATCGGCACCTATAAACAAATGTGAGGAGGCAGCGGGGGGAGTGTTCTAATATGCTGCTCTTAAATCCCCAGATTAGATGTTATAGGTGTTCCGGTTGTCTTCAAAGAGCTGATTTGAGTGCCTGCTGTGATTTCCCTTTTGCGAACAGACAAGGACCCAAAGGATTAAAAAATTAGACACCCTCCTACTCCAAAGATTGCAGTTGCCAGATCCTTTTTCTTACTGTAGAGACCCCAAAAATAATTAACATACCAGAAAACAGTTGAAAAGGGTAGAAACTCCCTTAACTTTCTTCTGGTTCCACTACTTAAAATGTATCAGTCAGATATTTATGCTGCCCTGTCTGAAAGCAGCATAAAGTAGTGACAGGCAGACTGATTTGAGCGGTTTGTCACTTAGTCAGCACCGTAGTTTAGGAGAATTTAGAAGATATACTTGTTGCGCACATCCGCATAGAGCGCTTGAGTCCAGCTATATGAATGATATGCATGAGCACCCTCCCCCCAAACCAGCCCCGGCTGATTGACACATTTCTCCCTATTACTGTGTATAGGGAGAAATGTGTAATTCAGCATCTGTAGAGGGCAGGGGGAGCGTGCATATCATGCATATTATTGGACTCGAGCCCTACACCGCAAGTATATCATGTAAAGTCTCCTAAACTACGGCGCATTACTGACTAAGGGACAGACCGCTGAAATCAGCGTGTATGTCCCTACTTTATGATGCCCGAATACCGGGCAGCATAAATATCTGACAGATCCTTTTTAAACCACCAGGCCAAGATAAGCTCCCAGAAAACAATACATTGTTCGCAAGTTTGATTTGCGCAGCAAATGGACAGGCCGCCTAGATTCCCCGATACGCCATTGTAGTTCATTTTCAAAGTTTGTATTATCTCTAATCATGGCTAAAAAGTCTCCCTGCTACATTCTAGTATTTGAGACAGTCTAAAAATTACCTGCATCTTTCCCATAAAACTGACTGATGAGTTGAAACGCTTGACTGTATTCAAAATGAACTTTGTCCCTTTTTTCAATTCTTATACGGTCATCATCTCGTAGGCTAAAGCAGAAAAAAATATAATAATTAGAACAAAATGATACAGCATAAGAAAGCACTGTTATAGACTTAAAAGGGTTGTCCCATTAAGGACATTTATGGTCTACCCACAGGATAGGCGATAAATGTCTGATTACTGAGGGCCCCACTGCTGTGCCCCTCACAGATCACTAGATCCACAGTGAGGAGGAGTTTGAATGGAGTGGTGGTCACGCGTGCATCCTGCTGTAACGTTCAATGTCTATGAGGCAGACAGGAACAGCCATGCAACTTGTGCACAGGATAGGTCATCAGTATATGATTGGTGGAAGTCTAACAGCTGGACTCCGCACCGATCAGATGTTCCGGCTGACTCCGGCAGCAGAAATTATGCAGTGGTCAGTGCCAGAAGCAGATGGCTCAGTACACTGCATAGCGGCTGTGCTGAGTTACTGTAGCGATGCTTCTATTCACTTGAATAGGAGAAGAGCTGCAGTGTTGCAGCACAGCCGCTATATGGTGGTTGGAGCAATCTGATCCAGCATTGACCACTGCATAACTTTCGGTACAGGAGGCAGCCGGAACATCTGATTGGTGCGGGATCCGGGTGTCTGACCACCACTGATCATATACTGCTGACCTATAAGCAGATATTCATATCAGCGATCAATGATGTAAGCGACCAAAAAGCGCATTTACAGGCAGTGGTATTGGCTTAATAATCATTCTGAATTATCAGATTATCTTGTCGTCTTTATGTACTTTTAGTCCTGTCAGTGCAAGCAATTCTAATACCAGAAAACAATTAGTAAGGAGCAGAAAGATAATAAAATGATACATGAAAATGATCTAACTGCTTGCATGAGGGAAATGGCCTACAATTGCCTAGACAGTGGTTTTGCCTTCCACTAGATCGAGCAATTGAGTCTAAGAAAGGTTGAACTTGACTATGTAAAAACTCCGCTACTGAAAGCTCGAAATCTGACAACCCCATTGAAGAAGGCTGGTCATCCTCCCACCGGTTTGTGAGGACATTTTCTGAAGGGAATCCCCATCCCCTCATTACATGCCATATAAAAAGCCCTAATGCTAGTTTAATGCGGGAATTGGGCAAAGTACTGAACTAAAATCGAAAGCCTGGGCTGTTCTTCCACCGAGATTTTCCAGACTTCTAAAACATTAGCGCGTTTTAAGTGAGGATGGCAGGTCACCAGTTAATGGCTGCCCGCAGAGTAAACAGGCCACAGGGTCATCATGTTTTTGCTAAAGCTTCTTTAGATGAATTGTTTTCTATAACAGGCGATTCTCCCTATGAACCTGGGGCTCTAATTTTTCATTAACACTGAGAACATTCAGTGTGTACATCACTAAGGCCTGGAACTTCGTTAAAAAAGACCCAAAGCTCATGTTAGGGCTCGGAGGAGTAAGGTACATTCTGTATTACACTTCCTTTATGTCTCAGTTTCAGACCTGAACAGATGTAAGCAGTGCTACTTATAAAAAAAAACTTTGAAACAATGATCAATATCATCTCATATTGGAGGAATAGCATAATAATCATTGGTCAGAGATCACAGGGTTAAAAACATTCAATCCAGTTAATAAAGCCAGCGAGCAAAAAGAAAATGCTGGGATCTCTGCAATATATTTCTATAGCTAAACTGCAGCTAGATTGCGAATTGTGCTGTTCAATGGTACGTAACACGTGTCGCTATGCACTGCAGGTCCCATAGGAAAGCATGACAATGCATAAAGGATACAAGTCAATGAAGCTATGAGTATAACTATATTAAATAACCTTTATTTGTATAGCGCCAACACATCGGCGCTTTGAAGCTGTAAAAACATAAAACTACATAGTAAAAGTTGAAAGGGGTTGTCCAACCCCATTAGAATTTTTTTCAAGAGAACGGCTTACAATGGTGTAAAATAACAAAAGTAGTAATACTCACCTTATCAATCCCCTGCCGCTGCTTCCCTGGTTCCTCGCCGGGCTCTGTTCTTCCTGCTCCAGCGATGTTGTGTCGACACGTCAGTTAACCAATGGGTCGACACCAGTGAGGTCACTGCTGTGACCAGTGATTGGCTGCATTAGTCACATGTCGTGTCAACACATCATCGCTGAAGCAGAAGGCATATGGATGTCAGAGTGGGGACCCCATCTTTGACAAGAATGGAGAGTTGATCTCAGCAGCTAATGCTTTGAAGGAACCCAACCCGTCCATGTTTCGCATCGACAGCCATTTAATTGAATGGCCACTATGTAACACTACTGTACAAATATCAAATGTATGGGCAGACAACTTTCTCCAGTGAAAATCTATTAGGAGCCAGTTTAATTTACAGAAGTGCTTCTCATGTTGAGAAAACCCCTAAAATGAAAATCAACTAATAAGTAACGTAAATTAAATAAGAATTGCCATCACAAAGTTTCTTCTTATCAAAAACTGTTCCAGTGTTGTCCCGCCAAAGTGGGTACTCCTAAAGTAAGTAGTCTGATGCAAGACCCCTCACAGTTCTGCTAGTCAGGGGGAGACCAGACAGTAAATAATTCAAAGTATAACATGGCTGACAGCGCAGTTTCCATATAAGATAATGTATCCAATACTTTAAATTATAAAACAAATTAGAAGGCAAAGTTCTGTGATCATGAGGCCAAAAATTGTTTAACTTTTTATTCTTGCACTAGTCCAGTCACAGCCTATATTCTTGACCAGAGCGGCATTGGGTGTTATTGGAAATGGTCAAGAAGCCCGTCTATTCCTGGCAGCTTAGCTAAACTACTGTATTATAGTAGGACAGATATTTTTCCGGCATCAGATTACTGCACAGTGCTTGGTAAACTGACAAGACATACCAGAATGTAAATCATAAAGACCAAGCTCTGTGCTTAGAAAAAGCCAGCAAGGAATATTGTAAAATTTCACTCTAAGACTAAAGAATTGTGATTGCAGCTCTGGATGTTTTTATTCAATTACAGCAAGAAAAGATAATGAATAAGGTGAGAAAGAGAAACAAATAATATGAGAAAGTTTCAGACTTTTTCATTATATAGAATGATTAAGCGATCGAAAAATTGCAATCAAGTCCCCTTGTAAAACGAAGATATTCCAAAACTAAAAAAGTGTTTAGAACTATAAAAAATAAAAATGTTAGTATAAAAACAAAAAAATTCAGATCGCCTATTTTTAAATGAAAAATTATCTCCCTTATTATTAGAAAAGAAACTATAAAAAAAACCAGAAGAAACATACAAAATTGGTGTCGCGGCATTCATAACGATCCATACTATATTGCAGCTTTTTTTCAAACTCCCATAAAAAAATTTTTTTCAAAGTTATACATTATATGTACCCCAAAATGATGACTAAAAAAATACAGCTCAGCCTGCAAAAAAAAAGCCCTCATACGGCTATGCGACGAAAAAACGAAAATAATTAAAAATAAATCGCTGTGTCCTTCTGGTTGCAAATAGGATTTAAACATAAACAGATACAAAAGAAACCCACAAACCCTTGGCATAAGCCAAGAACAATAAAAGTGTACAATATCAAATTGAAAGGAAATTACAGTACAGCAGCAAACTGGCTCAAGTAAAGATTTGGAACATGGAAGAGAAAGAGAGAGAAAGAAGCGAGAGAAACAAAGAGAGAGACGGAGAGAGACAGAGAGAGACAGAGAGAGAGAGACAGAGAGAGGGAGACAGAGAGAGGGAGAGACAGAGAGCGAGAAAAAAGCGAGAGAGAGAAAAAAGCGAGAGAGAGAGAGAAAGAAGTGAGAGAGAGAGAGAGAAAGAAGTGAGAGAGAGAGAGAGAGAAAAAGAGAAAGAAAAAGAAAGAAAGAAAAAAGAAAGAAAGAAAGAAAGAAAATACCTAGAAAATAAATAAAGAAAAAAAATAAAATGCCTGGAGGTTCCCTTTAAAGGAACAGTGTCACGAAAAAATTTTTTTTTACATCAGTTTGATTTTAGTGTTTTATTAAAAACTTTTAGATTTATTTGTGTGTTTGTGTTTTACATTTTTTTATTTTTGAACTTTTTCTTCCCTATGGGGGCTGCCATTTTTTTTTTCATTTCTGTATGTGTCGATTAACGACACATACAGACATGGAATACGGCACATACAGTCCCATAGTGAATGCGAACGGGGCCCGTTCCATCCACTATGCTGTACGCCGTCTGTGTGGGAACGGCGCATGCGCCGCTCCCACACAGTCCAAGTTGAACTGTGCGACGTCCGGCGCCATTTTCCTGTGGACCGGAAGTCGCGGCCGGACAGTAAGATTACTACTTCTGGTCGCGGCTTCCGGACTTGTGCACTTGGAGCGGGAGGTAGCAGACAGAGCGGACGGACCGGAGGGAGCGGCGGCGGCTGGAGCAGGTAAGTTATTTCTGTGTATGTAAGTGTTTTACTGTGTGTTTACTAGTGTATGTAAACCTACTACACTGTGTGCTAGCTCAAAAAATGGCGACACAGTGTAGGAGGTTTGACCGTTCAATCCCCTCGTTTCTCCCGGCACTAGCCAGGATAAAGGAGGGGGGGATTCTGAGAGCTCACTAGAGCGAGTGAGTTTTCTCAAATTTTGCAGCATAAAGCAATGTGGTTGCTTTACCACATGCAATGCTGCAATTTTGGGAATTGCTCCATCTAGTGACCAGCACTGGGAAATATTATAAATTAGAATCTAATTTATAATATTTCCTGACTCGTGAAAAAAATTAAAACAATGTTTAATCACCTATACACTAATTGTTTAACTAAAAAAAATATACATTTTTTTCTAGCGTCACATTCCCTTTAAAGGCTAGGTAAACCTGTGAGTATAGATTATATATCTTTTTATTTATTTTTTGTTGTTTTTTGTTTAATAAAACCGAGTATTAGGGGATTTAAGACAACTTTTTTAAATTCGTTTTTAATAAAAAAAAGTTTTACTTTTTGAGATACAGCTTCTATGTAATGCACTGTTCGGTGACAGTGGGTCAGCATGTCTCTGACACATAGGCTCTAGCTGTTATCGATCACATCTAAGTTCAACCCACTGTCACCAGAGCAGTCAGACTTGCTGACCTGACGGATTTGGATTTGAGCGCAAGATACAGCTTCTATGTAGCCGGGTTACAAAGAAGCTGTATCTCAAAAAGTAAAAGAATTATTATTTTTTTAAATAAAAAAACAAATAAAAAGTCGTCTAAAATCTTCTAATACGTTGTTTGATAAAAAAAACAAATCATGTTCTAAGGTTTACATAGCCTTTAAGGGCTCTTTATAGCTAGCTAACTATCCATGTGGTAGCTGTAAAGGTGGACTTGTTGCCACCTAACGTTCGATGAATCGGATAACCAAGGAACAACCTCTTGACTGATCAGGAAAACTTGGGGATGTACTTTAAACCAAGGTGCTCTTTAACCACTTCTCGACCGCCCACAGTAAATTCACGTCGGCACTTGCAGGGCTCTGTGCAGCGCCAACGTGAATTCACGATGGTTGTTAAACGCACGATCCGAGTGTCTCAGAGTAGCGATGATACCCGGATCGCGCTGTTATCCCCTGCCTCTGGTCCTGGAGACATGATCGGGACCTAATTGGTTCAGGTCCCAATAATATGATCGCAGGGAAAGTTTGTTGTAGCAACAAACTAAAAAGTTTGTTACAGTAACAAACTGGAAAGTTTGTTGCTACAACAAACTTTCCCGGGGACCGATTGCGGGTGCTGCAGTCGGTTGCATGGCAAAACCGGAGGCCATACAACAGCCTCCGGGACTGCCATGCACGACAGCCTATGAGTACCAGCCGGAGCTCATAGGCTTCCTGTCAGTGTGACTTAGCGTCACACTGACAGGTTACACTACCTACGTAGTGTAATGTATTATAGCAGCAATCAGTGCTAAAGGTCTTAAAGTAAAACAAGTAAAAAAACAAAAAAGTAATAAAAATGTTTTATTAAAGTGTAAAAACAAGTAATAAGTTACAAAAACAAAAAATGCTTTTTTGCTATGATAAGTCTTTTATTATAGGAAAAAAAATGAAAATGTTAAAAATAAGTACACATATTTGATATCACCGCGTTCGTAACGACCCAAACTATAAAACGATAATATTATTTTTCCCGCACGGTGAACACCGCAAAAAACAATAATTGAAAAACAATGTCAGAATCACTATAAAAAGTGATCAAAAAGTCGCATGTACCCCAAAATACTACCAATAAAAACTACAACCCGTCCCGCAAAAAACAAGCCCTTACACAGCTTTTTTGACTGAAAAATTAAAAAAAAAGTTATGGCTGACACAAAAAATAAATAATTTTATCGAAAAGTGATTTTATTGCGCAAACGCCACAAAACATAAAAAAAACAATATAACTATGCTATCGCCGTAATCGTATCGACCCACAGAATAAAGTAAATGTAATTTATAGCGCAGTGAACACTGTAAAAAAAAAATAAATAAAACTTTGTCACTTTGCTTGCCAAGAAAAAATCTAATAAAAGTGATAAAAAAAAAAAAAAAAAAAAATCACATGTACCCTAAAATGGTACCAATGAAAACTACAGATTGTTCCGTAACAAATAAAACCTCACACGGCTCCGGTGGAGAAAAAATGTAAAAGTTCTGGCGCTCAGAATATAGCGACAGAAATTGTGCAGAGTGTGCAAAAGAGGATAAGATCGGGCGACATTTATCAGTGCGACACCGGCCACATATCTATGAATTATTAGTTATTTACCGCATGATTATACCCTCTTATTATGCCCTGATGTACCCAGCTTACATATGCCCCCACATTATAAACTGAAATACCAGCAAAACCCCAAACAGAACTATTACCAAGCAAAATCTGCGCTCCAAAAGCCAAATGGCGCTCCCTCCCTTCTGAGCCCTACAGCGTGCCCAAATACCAGCTTACGTCCCCATATATGACATTTTATATACGGGAGAACCCGCTCAACATTGTATGAGGTATTTGTCTTCAGTGGCACAAACTGGGCACAACATATTGTGCATTAAAATGGCATAGCAGTGGAACATTTTAATTTTCACTGCACCATCCGCTGCGCATTAACGCTTTCGCGCACCACGACTTAATAGCATGTCGTGGTGCGGGGGGATTATATATGGAGCGGGCTCATACACTGTGCCCGCACCATATTGTACAGATGTCAGCTGTGTATTACAGCTGACACCCGGGACTAACGGACAGGAACAGCGATTGCGCAGTTACAGGAGCCTGTAAAAATGACATTCTACTGCAATACATTAGTATTGTAGTGTATTGTACCAGCGATCCAATGATCGCACGTTCCAGTCCCCTAGGGGGATTAATAAAATGTGTAAAAAAAAAAGGTTAAAAGGTTATTATTTGTGAAAAAAATATCTAATATATTCAAAGTCCCAAAAAAAACCTTTCCCATGTTTCCTCTAAAGTAATGTAGGAAATAAAAAAAAAATAAACAAAATTGGTATCGCTGCATCCGTAAAAGTCCGAACTTTTACAATGTACCATTATTTAACACGCACTGTGAACGCCGTAAAAAAAGAAAGAATTGAAAACGCCAAAATTGCTGTTTTTTGGTCACCTTAGCTTTTAACAAAAAAATCAGTGATCAAAAAGTTGTATGTAAAAAAACAATGGTACCAATAAAAACTACAGCTCGTCCCGCAAAAAATAAGCCCTCACACCCGCTCAATCAACCAAAAATAAAAAATAAACTGATGCCGCCCTGAATGTGGTGAAACAAAACATTTTGTTTTTTTAACAAAGTTTTTACTTTGTAAAAGTAGTAAAATAGGAAAAACAAACAAAAAAAAAACAGTATAAATTTAGTATCACCGTAATTGTATTAAGTCCCAGAAAAAATTTAAGTTGTTGTTTTTACCGCACGGTGAAAGCCGTAAAAACGAAACCAAAAAAACTATGGACGAATCACAGCTTTTTCCAATTTCAGTCTGCAAAGAATTTTATTTTCAGTTTCCCAGTACATTAAATGGTACTTTAAATGGTGTCACTAGAAACTACAACTCCTCCCGCAAGAAATAAACCCTCACACCACTCTACTGAGGGAAAAATAAAAAAAGTGATGGCTCTTGGAAAGCAGGGGGGGGGAAAACTAAAATGTAAAAAGCAAAAAATAGATCAGTCCTGAAAGGGTTAATTAATTTCTACTGAAAAAGCATTTATGACCACGTGGGGTATTGCCGTACTTGGGAAAAATTGCTTTACAAATGTTGGGGTGCTTTTTCCTCTTTTATCCTTTATGAAAATTAAAAAATGCAATATTTTTGTGTAAAAAATTGTGATATTCATTTTCATGGCCGAATTCGAAATTTTTTTTTGCAAAAGACCTGTGGGGTCTAAATGCTCACTATACCCCTAGATAGATTACGTAAGGGGTGTAGTTTCCCAAATGGGGTCAGTTTTGGGGTGTTTCCACTGTTTTGGTACCTCAGGGGCTTTGCAAATGCAACATGACACCCGAAAACCATTCCAGCTAAATTTGAGCTCCAAAAGCCAAATATTGTTCCTTCCCTTCTGAGTCCTGCCGTGGGTCCAAACAGCAGTTTGTTACCTTATATGGCATATTGCTGTAATTAAGACAAATTGCTTTACAAATATTGGGGTGCTTTTTCTCCTTTATTCATTGTAAAAATTAAACATTTCTATGTTTTTTCGGAAAAAAGATTTTCATTTTCACTGTCTAATTCCACTAAATTCAGCAAAAAAAACTGTGGGGTCAAAATGCTAACTATACCCCTAGAACAATTCCTTGAAGGGTGTAGTCTCCAAAATGGGCTCACTTTTGGGGGCTTTCCAACTGCTTGGTCCCTCTAGGGTGTTGCAAACGCGACATGGCACTGAAAACTATTCCTGCAAAATCTGCGCTCCAAAATCCAAATAGCGCTGCTTCCCTTCTGAGCTCTGCTGTGGGTCCAAACAGCAGTTTAGTACCACATATGGGATATTTCCGTAATTGGGAGAAGTAGCTTTACAAGTTTTGGGGTGCTTTTTATTCTTTATTCCTTGCAAATATTTTTTTTTATATATGTTTTCAGAAAAAAAGTAGCTTTTTACTTTCACAGACAAACTCCAATAAATATAGCAAAAGACCTGTGGGGTCAAGATGCTAACTATACCCTAGATAAATTTCTTGAGGTGTGTAGTTTCCAAAACCGTGTCACTTTTGGGGTATTTTCACTGTTTTGGCCTCACAAGACCTCGTCAAACCTGACATGGTGCCTAATATATATTCGAAAAAAAGGAGGCCCCAAGGTGCTCCTTTGCTTCTGAGGCCTGTGTTTCAGTCCATTACTACACTAGAGCCACATGTGGGTTAGTTCTAAAAACTGCAGAATGTGGGCAATAAATATTGAGTTGTGTTTATTGGGTAAAGCCTTCTATGTTACAGAAGAAAATGTATTACAAATGAAATTTAGCAAAAAAAATAAAATTTGTAAATTTCCCCTCTACTTTAATTCCTGTGAAACGCCTAAAAGTTTAAGAAACTTTCTGAATGCTGTTTTGAATACTTTGAGAGGTGCAGTTTTTAATATGGGGTGATTTATGGCGTCTATCTAGTACATAATGCCCTCAAAGCCAAATCAGAACTGAACTGGTCCTTGAAAAATGTCCTTTTGAAATTTTCTTGAAAATGCTGCTAAAGTAAAGGTAAAATCGGCCATTTTTCCCGGCCGGTTTGCATTAGTTTTGCATCCGTGCCGGGCAGATCTGGACAGTGACATCAGCGGCAACTCCTGAAGGGGAATCCCCATGTGTTCGGGGATTCCGCTTCAGGAGTTTCCCCTGATGTCACTGCCCAGATATGGACAGAGACATCAAGCGCTCTGTCCAGGAGCGGAATCCCCGAACACACGGGGATTCCGCTCCTTCAGGGAGCTAAAATGGAGCTAGCACATAGCAGAGCGGGGAGATACCTCCCTGCTCTGCTATAGTGGCGTCGCTACAGTAGTAGCAGCAGCAGCAGCTGCTAGCGGCGCCATGGAAGGTGTCGCCGGGCCAGGGCGCTTTTAAAACAAGCAGGGGAAGGGAGCCAGCGCAGTGCTCCCTTCCACCTGCTGTACACCCTGGCCCTGCCACACAGTGTACAGCGTAGCCATTCGTCCGAATGGCATCAACTCCTCCTCCTCACTGTGAGGAGGAGGAGATAGAGCGCAAGCCACGGAAAACCCGGCCATCACTCGGGACGCATCCCGGCCGAAAATAGAGCATGTACTATTTTCTGACGGCCGGTTTTCCCGGCCGTCAAAAAATCGGTCGTGTGAATAGCCCCATTAGGGGTCTATTATTCCTAATACAGCCGGGTGCCGGACGATTTATGAACGGCCGGCACCCGGCCGGGAAACCCTGTAGTGTGAATGAGGCCTAAGCCTTGTAACGTCCTAGAAAAATAAAATAATGTTCAAAAAACAATGCAAATATAAAGTAGACATATGGAATATGTGAAATAGTATGTATTTTGTGTGTTTTACAAGCAGATTGTAATGGCCGGAAGGAGGTGAAGGGAAAGTGAGCCCTAATCTACCCACCGCCCTGTCCCTGCCTACTTGCAACGACTCGCCCTAGGCGACGAGGTACAACTGGGCGGCGGTCCCTACGCTGTCTAAGTGCACAGGAAAACAAACAGGGAACATGCAAGGGAAGGGGCAGTAGCCACGGAACGCCACGAGGAAACGGAGCGGCGAACGGACAGTCAGGACCAGGACGAAGTGAGTACACCCAAGCGGGCAAGGAGACAGAAGCAAGCCAGGGGCAAAGCAAAGCAGGTCAAGCAGAACTGCAGCAAGGCAGAAGGACGGCAGAAGCAGGCTGGAGCAAGCAGCAGTGGGGCCAGGAATCCAAAAGAATTACAAGCACTGAGGGAGAGAACAGGGCAGGTAATAAAGGACAGGGGGCGGAGCTAACTCCGACAGACCAGGCCGCGATAGGCTCTCCCACTCCTGAGCCTGCCACCCTGGTTGGTGGGAGATGGTGTCAGTCGAACAGGTCTGGCCTCAGGTGTGGATTGATTAATCCCAGGAGTATGCCTAGATGAAGTACCTGGCAGATCCCTAACACAGATACATTTAAAATGAGAAAAATCATAATTTTTGTACATTTTCTTTACATTTTGGTGTTTTTCACAAATAAGCAATGAATTTATTGACCAAATTATTCCACTAGCATAAAGTACAATATGTCACGAGAAAACAATCTCAGAATCGCTTGGATAGGCAAAAAGCATTCCAGAATTATTACCACATAAATTGACACGTCAGATTTGAAAAAAATGTGGCTGGTCCTGAAGGCAAAAAGGAGCTTGTTCCTGAAAGGTTTAATCCAAGGGAATAATAACAACGTTTACATTAAAGAAAATATAGGGACTTCCGTACTTTGATCCCAGGTAAAAACCAAGGGACAAAACGAGTCTAACTACAAAGCAAGAGATGACACCATGTGAAGAGAATCCGTTTATCTATGCCTGGAATGTAAGGACTGTTCCATAACCGACTTCCAAAGTGTTTTCTTAAAAATGTTAAAGCTAAAATATCAGACTGAAGAAATTGTTGCCATGCACTGTTACTCTTAAAGATTATCTAGGAGATTGGGCATTACTAAACTAGTGACAGATCCTCTTTAAAGACACGAAAGTGACAGCAGAGAAGAGCCTAGATTTCTATTTTAGCAAGTTAATTATACTGCATCCCACGTTTGGGAACAAGTAGACTCCCATTTCAGAAGGAAGTTCGGAAGGCAATCTTCACACAAAAGAAAAAGAAAAAAGTACAAACGCTTGAAACGAACCTAAATACAATATGTGAAGAATTCAGACAGAATAGTAATAAACTGATAAACAATAGACTCCTGGATTTTTTGGTATTAAATTTCAGTACAATAATAACGTCAGATATCACAACAAAGGCTAAAATAATAATAAGGGTATGTGCACACGACCATTTTCCAGGCGTAATGGAGGCGTTTTACGCCTCGAATTACGCCTGAAAAGACGGCTCCAATACGTCGGCAAACATCTGCCCATTGACTGCAATGGGTCTTACGATGCTCTGTGCAGACGAGCTGTCATTTTACGCGTCGCTGTCAAATGACGGCACATAAAATTACGGCCGCGTCAAAGAAGTGCAGGACACTTCTTGGGACGTAATTGGAGCAGTTTTTCATGGATTCCAATGAAGAACAGCTCCAATTACGTACGTAAAAGATGCCTCGAAAAACGCGAGTACGAGCAATTACGTCTGAAATTCAGGAGCTGTTTTCTCCTGAAAACAGCTACGTAATTTCAGACGTATTTGCCGTTGTCGTGTGCACATACCGTAATAGTAACATTCAGTTAGTTCACATGGAGTTTTTGGGTGGAAACCACGCCGGAGTCCGTGGCAAAAAATTACCGAAATGCCCCACCCCCCATATTAATTTCAATGGAAGGCAGAGGTGTTTTTTCCTGTACGGCTTCTGGCCACTTGCGGGGGAAAAAAAATGGCATGTCCTTCTTTGCCACGGTTTTATCCTCTGACCTCCCATTAAAATCAATGGGAAGCAGAAAAAAACCTGCAGCGCTCATTTCTGAGTGTTTTTGAAAGCTTTTTTTTTTGCCCGCGGTCATTCCATTAGCTTCAATGGCTGCGGAAAAAAAAATATGGAAAAATAGGTGCAGGCAGTTCAAAATCTGAAGGAAATCTGAGGATATTTTTTTTGCCTGCAGAGTTCACCTATGTTTAATCCCTTCCCGACCACCCAACATAAATTAACGGCCTGCAGCCGGTTCATTTATGTGTTTTTCTAAAGGAGCGCAGTGATGCTCCTATGTCCGGCATCTCTCAGTACTGGCTGCTACAAGCAGCCTTAGTACTGAGGGAAGACAACGGGTCAGATCGCAACGGTGGTCCCCGCCGATTAACCCCTTAAATCCGGCGGTAAATAGCGACCGCCGCATCTAAGGGGTTACAACACCATCGGCAGCGACACTTGAATTGCAGAAAGCGTATCACTGTCGTCGCTATCACTGGTAGACAACATTTCTACCTCAGACGCTGTTTCTGTATTGCTTTCATCAGTCAGAAATTAACATGGCGTATGCCTCTTCCACCGTGAACCTTCTATGGGCCATTGTAATTACACACACGTACAACAAAGACTGTAACCAGACGCACAAGCAGGTAAATTTTATTATTTTTTCTTTACCTTTTTTTTTCACAGACAAAAATACACGGGCGTCACAAAAGCACGCTTCACAAAAAACTGATGTCGAACAAACACGTAGACTACTATATATATATATATATATATATATATATATATATATATATATATATATATATATATATATATATATATATATACACACACACATATTTTTTTAACTTTTTTTTTTTTGCACAAAAAAAATACATCACGTCACACGCGCTACACAAAAACCCTAGGCTAAACCTAGAATAGAACCTAGAATAACCCTAGACTAACCCTAAGGGAACGTTCACACTTGGCGGAATTGCTGTGGAATTCCGCTGCGGACAGTCCGCAGTGGAATTCTCCAGCGGCCGTTTTTTACATTTGTTTCTATACATTTTTAGGAAAGTTTGTGCAGACGTTCCGGGAAAACTCCGCTGCGGACCATAGGCTGCGGTGCAGAATTTTCTGTCCGCAGCACGCACTGTCTGTTGCGGAGAAGTGGAATTTCACTGCGTATTTCAGCCTTTGCAATGCAAAAACTGAAATATGTGGCAAGTCCCCTGTGTTTTCTGCAACGTCTGAACTACCTGTCAAATATGCAAATGTTGGTGTAGCTTCTTTGCGTAACTGCCCCAAATCTGCACCAACATTTGCAGCGGAAAAACTCTGCCACGTGTGAATGTGCCCTAAGGATAACCCCAGCCTAGGTATACAATTGAAGTTTATATAAAGTTTATACATTAGATTTATTGTAATTTTGTGTCTTTGGTGTCACAGTAAAATTGTCTCTCTGTCTCTTCTCATACAGAGTAACACGTGTGAGGAGAGACAGAGAGACCGGTAGGAGAAACACTTCGTTTTTCATTTTGTGATCACTGTGAATGGTTCTCACAGTGATCACATGAACGGAGACCACTGTTATTGGTCTCCGATCATCACTCTGAAGCCAAGGCTGTTGCTAACAGCCTTGGCTTCAGAGGCAGATTACCCGATGACCGGGAAAACCGCTCCGATGCGGCCCCCTCCCTCCCAAACCACTCAGATGTAGTGCTTGCTATTGAGCGCCGCATCTGAGGGGTTAAAACTGATCGGAGAGCCCTGCTAGTGGTCTCCGATCGTTGCCCTGAAGCCCGAGGCTGTTACCAGCAGCCCGGACGTCAGGAGATCGGCTCGAAAACCGCTCCGATGCGGTCCCCTCCCTCCCAAACCACTCAGATGTGGCGCTTGCTATTGAGTGCAACATCTGAGGGGTTAAAACTCACTGCTAGTGGTCTCCGATCGTTGCCCTGAAGACCGAGGCTGTTCCTAACAGCCCGGTCTTCAGGAGATCCCCTTGGAAACCGCTCCGATGCAGCCCGCTCCCTCGCAAACCACTCAGATGCGGCACTTGCTATTCAGCACAGCATCTGAGGGGTTAAATACGATCGGAGACCACTGCTAGTGGTCCCTGATCGTTGCCCTGGAGCCCGAGGCTGTTACCAGCAGCCCAGTTTTCAGCAGCACCCCGCACGATGCGGGGAAAGTTCTTCTGAAGTGCCGACGTGAAAAGCCGACACATTAGAAGAATTACCCTGAACGGCCAACGTAAAAACACCATACGCCGGTCGTTAAGGGGTTAAGAGCTGAAGCTTCCCTAATGGAGTCACTTTGAGGGTTTCCACTGTTTTGGTCCCTCAGGGCTTTGCAAACGCGACAGCACTCAAAAACCATTCAAGCAAAATTTGAGCTCCAAAAGCCAAACGACCCTCCTTCCCTTCTGAGCCCTGCGTGGGCCAAACAGCAGTTTATGCCCACATACGTATTATCGTACTCGGGAAAAATTGCCTTACAAATATTGTTATTTTTTTATTTACTTTATTCTTTGTGAAAATGAAAAAATCTGCACTAAAACTGCTTTTTGCGTGAAAAAAATGTAAACTTTAATTTTTATGGTCTAATTCCAAGAAATTCAGCAAAAAACCTGTAGGGGTTAAAATGCTCACTGCACCCTTAGATTAATTCTTTGGGGAGTGTAGTTTCTAAAATGGTGTCATTTTGGGGGCATTTCCTTTGTTTTAGTACCACAAGACCTCTTCAGACCGGACATGATGCCTTATATATATTCTAATAAAAAGATGCCCCTAAAATCCTCTAGGTGCTCCTTTGCGGCGGCGGCCTGTGATACAGGACATTAGCATACTAGGGCCACATGTGGGATATTTGTAAGAACTGCAGAATCTGGGCAACAAATATTGAGTTGCATTTGATTAAAATGGAATTTCTTACAAAAAAGTTAATTTGTCAATTTTAGCTCAACTTTGCTTTAATTCCTGTGAAATGCCTAAAGGGTTAATAAACTTTCAAAAGAAGAAAAACCTTCTGAAACTTAAAAAATGTGAGAAATTGCTGCTAAAGTTCTAATCCTTGTAACATCCTAGAAAAACAAACGAATGCTCAAAAAACGATTCTAACAAAGGCATATTGGATATGTGAACTACTAACTATTTTGTGTTGTATTACTATCTGTCTTACAGACTGATACATTCAAATTTAGAAAAATTATAATTTTATAATCTCTAAATTTTTGTGTTTTTCACAAATTAACCCCTTAACGACCGCCCACCGTCTTTTGACGTCAGGCGGTGCAGGTACTCAGTCTACAGCGACGCCTTTTGACGTCGCTGTAGTAGAGTGGGTTTAACGGCACCCTGGTCAAGTCTGCACTAAAAATCGGCTGTAAGTAACAGGTCCGGTTCTTAGTGCAGCCATCAGGAACTGCCGATTTCGTCGTAACAGCATGTGACCGCTGTGACAGCCAATCACAGCGGTCACACGCTGTTACTGTGTACAGAGCCGCTGGGAGTGTCTAAATGACAGCTCCTGCTCTAAGAACGAGCTGTTGCTAGCAGCTCTGTTCTTAGAGCAGTGATCAGGAGCCAATAGTATTGGTTCCTGATCTTTTGTGATCACTATGAGATCCAATCATAGTGATCACTACTGTAAAATAAAAGTAAAAACATGTATCTGTTTCTCCTCACTCTGTTCTAGCTGTGGAGAGAAACAGATACAAGTGTGTCAGTGTCCCCTACACAAAATCACTTGTTCCTCACACAGTTTCAAAAAAAAAAATAATTTTTTCAGTATTTTATAGTATATAGTATATACATATATATATATATATATAAATATAAATATATTTACTGTATATACTAAGAATCGTACTATAAACGACTTTCTTTTTAGGGTACGCTGTTAGACGGCGTGTACGCTGTTAGGCGGCGTAGGGTGCTGTTCTGGGCTTGGGTTTACAGTTTGTGTTAGGCGTAGGGATTAGGTTTAGGTTTGAAAAAAAACCTTTAAAAATAAATAAAAAAAAACAAAAAACGTTTAATTCCTTTCGTGTGATTAGTTGATAAAAAAATTGAAACCGCTAGTTACGTTTATTATTTGCGGTTTAGACTGTATAATCATTATGGCTGCCAAAAGATACAGCGTTGAGGAAGCCTATCAGATGCTATGCTCCGATACGGATTCTGCATCTGAAGTGGAGCTTTTACTTGAAAGCGACAGCGAAAGTGTGGCTTCAAGGGATTCTACGGATATGAGACCCAGCACCAGTGATATGGGAGACGGCGCAGTTGCCACAACGTCCGTTCAAAGTGCAGCCCCTGACATTGCACAACCCCAACAAACCGATTTAGTGTGGGAACCCACAAGTCTATTATCTCCCACCATCAATTACTTTATTGCTACTCCTGGCATAAGTCCGAATGTCAGTAATTTTTCACCACTAAATTATTTTAATATTTTTATTACGGACCAAGTTTTGGAACATTTTGTGCAGGAAACAAATTTGTATGCCAGGCAGTACATTGCCAATAAGCCTTCGTCACCTTATGCCAGGTTGTGGAATCCCACAAATGCAACGGAAATAAAAAAAATTCTGGGCCTCACCCTTAACATGGGAATTATAAAAAAAAACCTCTATTAGGTCATATTGGGCATCAAGCCCTATACATGCCACCCCCATTTTTTCTGGCATTATGTCACGCAGCAGGTACGAAATACTTATGCGATTTCTCCACTTTAGTGACAACTTACAGGCACCCCCTTCCAGCGACAGAAGTCGTGACCGGCTGTATAAATTAAGGCCTTTGCTAAATTTTCTTAATTCCTCCTTTTTAGTAGCATATACACCTGAACAAAATTTAGCAGTGGATGAATCGCTAATGAATTTCAAAGGGCGTCTCTCATTCCGCCAATTCATACCCTCAAAAAGTGCAAAATACGGGGTAAAGATCTACAAGTTATGTGAAAGCACTACTGGCTACACATGTGCATTTAAGATCTACGAGGGTAAAGACAGTGAATTCAATCCACCAGGGTGTCCTCCAAATATTGGTACCACTGGTAAGATTGTGTGGGATTTAATTGGCCCTTTCCTACACAAGGGGTATCATGTATACACGGACAGTTTTTATACCAGTGTGCCATTGTTTAGCGCCCTTCATTTTGCCAACACCGGAGCCTGTGGCACAATACGCAGGAATCGCAAAGGTTTCCCACGTCAACTTGTGGATAAAAAACTACCAAAGGGGGAGTCATGCACTTTTCAAATTGAGAAGATGCTGGCTTTAAAATTTCATGACCGCAAGGACGTCTATATGATCAGCACTATCCATACAAATGCAACAGCAACTGTTAGGGAACGTGGGGCCTCTGCAGATAGACAAAAGCCTGTGTGTGTCATCAACTATAACAAATTCATGGGTGGGGTAGATTTGTGCGACCAGATGTTACAACCTTATCTGGTTAAAAGGAAAACCAGAACGTGGTATAAGAAAGTGGCAATATACCTCATCCAGGTTGCAATGCACAATGCATTTGTCCTGTACAAAAAATCAGCGGGCAGGGCGACATTCTTTGAATTTCAGGAGAAAGTGATTGAAGAGCTCCTATTTCAATCTGCAGACCAGAGAGTAGT
Source organism: Rhinoderma darwinii (assembly GCF_050947455.1). Lineage (NCBI taxonomy): Eukaryota > Metazoa > Chordata > Amphibia > Anura > Rhinodermatidae > Rhinoderma > Rhinoderma darwinii. Next base: position 550,407,103 of record NC_134687.1, read on the forward strand.
CCATGAGTCAGAGGATGTACGCTGACTTGTTGAAAAACATTTTTTACACCCCATCCCTTCAACACCTAACCAAAAATACCCAAAAAAACGGTGTCGGGTCTGCAGCAAACGAGGACAGCGAAGTGAGTCACGATATTATTGTTCCGCTTGTCCTTCCAACCCTGGTCTATGCATAAGTCCCTGTTTTGAAATCTATCATACCGTCGCACATTACTAATTTTCTTTTGTGAGCTATAAAAGTTAAAATGCAGGATTTATTTAGGATTTTATTTTTCTGTACACCTTTTTTTTTTTTTTTGGGGAAGCCGCTTCGCTTTATATTTACGAGATGCCAAAATTTAGGGTTCTTTTAGAGATTTCTTTTTTTTAATCACTTTCTTTGGGAGGGAGGGAAATATACTTTTCTAGATTGAGTCATTTTGGGATATAACCCAGTTATAGAAAGTGGAATAAGGCCCTGAAATTCATTCAAGATAAAATTGTGCCCTGAAAGCTTTTTATTTCCTTTTCCGTTATGACTATGTCCTGCCATAAATAGCTGTTACTCACTGGGGATACGGCATAATTTTTTCTTTTTATTCTGAGGATTTCTAATAAGCGAGCTGTTCCTTATCAATACACTATGGGCTTTATTACAGTTTTGTTCGGATTTTTTGTGGACCTCTTACACCCGACAATACTTCTAGAAATAGCGACATTAATTTGGGGAGTAGTGGTCCTTTACTGTATCTATACATACGGTGTGGGACACTGTCCCTTTATATATTCTACAGGTGATTGGTTGTTTTGTGCACATGGCGGTTCCTACCTTGCCGGGCAGGGGCTTGTTATGGTGTACCGCGTCACTTGGCACATTCGTCCCTTATATAGGGATTGATGGAGCTAAAGAGACGTTGTATGACCAGTCACTTTGAATAATAAAGTCATTACAGCCCTACAAATTTTCTTTCATCCTGTGAACATGCTCTAGTTTTCCACATAGCTGGATACATTCTTCCTCCTTTTTTTGGGGATATATTGCCTTTTTCCGCCAACAGTTTAATACATTTTCCCACTCTAACTTACTATATATCAGAGCGGGTTGATATACATAATGTCTATGGGCTGACATGATTTCAGGACAGCTGCTTTCTTAGCACAACATAGTCATAGGGTGTAGAAACTGTTAGGGACATATATTTCTCAATCTAGAAACGTAGAATCCTCCCATTTTCAAGCAAAATGTGTGTCCTGAAAGCCTCCGGGTGCTCCCTTCCTTTTGGGTCCTGCCGTGTGTCCAGGAAACGCATTAGGGCCACAATGGGGATATTTTTGAACACAGGAGAAACAGGGTGATACATTTTCTGGTGCATTTCCTTATTCTCATGTCCTCTGTACAAGAAATCTGACCTTAAAATGACACATTTGTGAAAAAAAGTTAAATAAAATTTTCTTTCCACCTGCTTTGCATTACTTCCTGCGAAAACTGTGGGGTCAAAATACTTAGTACACACCTAGATGAATACCTTAAGGGGTCTAGTTTTCAAAATGGGGTCATTTATTGGGAGTTTCTATCTTTTTGGCAGCTCAGTGCCTCTATAAATGTGTAATGGGACCTGAAACATTTTCAAGCAAAACGTGTGTCCTAAAAGTCTTTGGGTGCTCCCTCCCTTTCGGGCCCTGCCGTGTGTCCAGGCAACGCATTAGGGCCACAATGGGGGCATTTTTGAAAACAGGATAGATTTTGGGGTGTGTTTCTTCAGTCTCATGGTCGCTTTACAAAGAAATCGGTCTTCAAAGTGATACTTTTATATAAAAAAGTGTTGTTTTTTTTTATTTCACCTGCTATGCATTAAATTTAGCAAAAAACTGTGGGGTCAAAATACTCACTACACCCCTAGATAAATACCTTAAGGGGTGTAGTTTTCTAAATGGGGTCGTTTATGGGGAGTTTCTTTCGTTCTGGTAGTTCAAAACCTCTCCAAATGTACAGTGGGGCCTAAAACATTTTCAAACAAAATATGAGTCCTGAATGCCTCCGGTTGCTCCCTTCCTTTCGGGCCCTGCCATGTGTCCAGGCAACGCATTAGGGCCACAATATTTTGAAAACAGGAGAAACAGGGTGATAGATTTTGGGGTGTGTTTCTTCATTCTCATGGTCGCTTTACAAAGAAATCGGTCTTCAAAGTGATACTTTTATGAAAAAAGTGAAATTATATTTTTTTACACCTGCTTTGCATGAATTCTTACAAAAAAACTGTGGGGTCAAAATACTTACAACACCCCTTAATAAATACCTTAAGGGGTGTAGTTTTCAAAATGGTGTCACTTGTGGGGGTTTCCACCATTCTGACACCTATGAGCCTCTGAAAACCTGGCTTGGTGCAGGAAAACAAAATGTACTTCAAAATGTATAAAATTATTACTAAACTTGTAAGTCTTCTAAATTGCTCAAAAAAATTTTTTTTTATTTCAAGAGTGCTGCCAAAATAGAGTAAAGCGATGGAAATATATATTTAATAAAAAAAATTGTACAGTATGTATGTACATATGTCACATATTGCAGTTAAAAATAGGGAAAAATTATAATTTTTACAAAATTTCTTCCATTTTTCTATTTTTTAATTAATTTCCGCAAATCGTATCAGTCTACTTTTACCACTAAAATAAAGTACAACATGTGACGAAAAAACAATGTCAGAATTACTTGGATATTCAAAACTTTCGCAGAGTTATTCTCTGATAAAGTCAGACATACCAGATTTAACAAATCTGGCTTGGTCATTAAGGTCTTTTCAGGCCCTGTCATTAAGGGGTTAAACAAATGTATCCACCAAATTTTACCACTAACAAAGTACAATGTGTCACAAGAAAACAATCTCAGAATCAGGGGCGTAGCTAAAGGCTCATGGGCCCGGGTGCAAGAATTCAGCTTGGGCCCCCTTACCACTCCCCAACACCACCATCACCAGACACCTGCGCGCGACGATGCCCAGACGCCTTGCCCAACAGCCCCCATAGTATAATGCCCCCACACAGTATAATGCCCCATAATGTATAATGCCCCCCCATAACAGCCCCATACCGTATAATGCTCCCCATATCAGCCCCCCATACAGTATGATTCCCCCATATCAGCCCCCATGCAGTATAATGCCCCCCATAAAAGCCCCATACCGTATAATGCTCCCCATACAGTATAATGCCCCCATATGTGCATAATAGAAAAATAACATAATTACTTACCTATCCCCGTTCCCACGTAGGGTGGAGGATCCTTCACCTCCTCCGGTGTGTGCTATGAGCGACTCAGCGCAGGCAGGCGCGATGATGTCGCTGCATCCCGCCTGCCTGCGTCGAGCCGCTCAGGGCACAGTGAATGCTGGATCAAGGAGATTTCAGCTCCTTGCTCCAGCATTGAATGGAGCCGGGACCTCGTTGAGTGACTCGTGACCCCCCGGAGGTCTTCACACGAACCCCCAGGGAGACGCGACCCACAGTGTAGGGCTGTCACGATACCAAAATTTGCACTACGATACCGATACTTCGTTTACTTTGCCAACAGTAATTAAAAAAAAAAGTTCTTTCGTTTTCTGATGTGAGGCACGAGGTGTGATGATGAATTTTGAATGTGCCTCACATTAATACTAATTTATGTTAGTGAAAAAATGTGGTCGATAAATTCAATATTTAATTGTGAAAAACATCACAATTTAGAGAAAATTTGCAAAAATTTTAATTTTTCGAAATTTAAATCTATCTGCTTGGAAGACAGATAGTAATACCACACAAAAAACTTACTAGTTTATATTTCCCATATGTCTACTTTATATTTGCATCGTTTTTGAACATTCTTTTATTTTTCTAGGACGTTACAAGGCTTAGAACTTTAGCAGCAATTTCTCATATTTTCAAGAAAATTTCAAAAGGCTATTTTTTTCAGGGACCAGTTCAGATCTGAAGTTAGTTTAGGGGCCTTATATATTAGAAAGTCCCCATAAATTAACCCATTTTTAAAACTGCACCCCTCAGAGTATTCAAAACAGCATTCAGAAAGTGTTTTAACCCTTTATGCATTTCAGAGGAATTAAAGCAAACGACAGGTGAAATTTACAAATTTCATTTTTTTCAGTAACACAGAAGGTTTTTCCCAAGAAATGCAACTGAATAGTTATTGCCCAGATACTGCACTTTTTAGAAATATCCCACATGTGGCCCTAGTGTGCTAACGGACTGAAGCACAGGCCTCAGAAGCAAAGGAGCACCTAGGGGATTTTGGGGCCTCCTTTTTTTAGAATATATATTAGGCACCATGTCAGGTTTGAAGAGTTCTTGTGCTGCCGATACATTAACCCCTTAAGGACGCAGCCTAGTTTGGGCCTTAAGGCTCAGAGCCCATTTTTCAAATCTGACATATTTCACTTTATGTGGTAATAACGTCGGAATGCTTAAACCTATCCAAGCGATTCTGAGATTGTTTTCTCGTGACACTTTGGGCTTCATGTTCGTGGTAAAATTTGGTCGATATATTCAGTCTTTATTTGTGAAAAATTGCAAAATTTAGAGAAAATTTACAAAAAATAGCATTTTTCAGAATTTAAATGCATCTGCTTGAAAAACAGACGGTTATAGCACCCAAAATAGTTACTAGTTCACATTTCCCATATGTCTACTTTAGATTGGCATCGTTTTTTGAATATTATTTTATTTTTCTTGGACGTTACAAGGTTTAGAACATAAACAGCAATTTCTCATATTCTTAAGAAAATTTCAAAAGCCTTTTTTTGAAGGTGCCAGTTCAGTTCTGAAGTGGATTTGAGGGGCCTATGTATTAGAAACCCCCATAAAACACCCCATTTTAAAAACTAGACCCCTCAAAGTATTCAAAACAGCATATAGAAAGTTTTTTTAACCCTTCAGGCATTTCACAGGAATTAAAGCAATGTGGAAATGAAATTTGCAAATTTCATTTTTTCTGCTGAATTTCAATTTTATTCAATTTTTTTTTAGTAACAGAGAAGGTTTTACCAGAGAAACACTACTAAATATGTATTGTCCAGATTCTGCAGTTTTTAGAAATGTCCCACATGTGGCTCTAGTGCGCTCGTGGACTAAAACACAAGCCCTAGAAGCAAAGAAGCACCTAGTGCATTTTGAGGCCTCTTTTTTATTAGAATATATTTTAGGCAGCATGCCAGGTTTGAAGAGGCGTTGAGGTATCAAAACAATGGAAACCCACCAGAAGTGACCCCATTTTGGAAATTACACCCCTCAAGGAATTCATTTATGGTTTTTGTTATCATTTTGACCGCACAGGTTTTTCACAGCACCTATTTGAATTGGGCTGTGAAATGAAAAAAATTATATTTTTTCCAATAAGATGTCATTTTTGATCAAAATTTCTTATTTTCACAGGGAACAACATACCCCATTTTGTTGCCCAATTTGTCCTTAGTGCGGCAATACCCCATTTGTGGTGATAAACTGCCGTTTGGGCCCATGGGAGGGCTCAGAAGGAAAGGAGCGCTATGTGTTTGTTGGAGTCCAGATTTTGCTGGATTGGTTTTCGGGTGCCATGTCGCATTTGCAGAGCCCCAGAGGTATCAAAGCAATGGAAACCCACCAGAAGTGACCCCATTTTGGAAACTACACCCCTCAAGGAATTCATTTATGGTTTTTGTTATCATTTTGACCGCACAGGTTTTTCACAGCACCTATTTGAATTGGGCTGTGAAATGAAAAAAATTATATTTTTTCCAATAAGATGTCATTTTTGATCAAAATTTCTTATTTTCACAAGGAACAACATACCCCATTTTGTTGCCCAATTTGTCCTTAGTGCGGCAATACCCCATTTGTGGTGATAAACTGCCGTTTGGGCCCATGGGAGGGCTCAGAAGAAAAGGACCACCATTTGGCCTACTGGAGCTTTTCTGGTGCTAAGTCATGTATGCAGAAGCCCCTGAGGTACCAGTACAGTTGAAACCCCCGAGAAGTGACCCCATTTTAAAAACTACACCCCTTAAGACATTCATCTAGAGGTGTAGTGAGCATTTTGACCCCACAGCTACTGTGTAAAAGATAATGCGCAGCAGATGGTGCAGTGTGAGATTTGCAATTTTATATATGTATATGCCATTTCAGTGTCCAATATAGTGTGCCCAGCATGCGCCACCGGAGATATACACCCCTTAAATTGTAATGTGGGTTCTCCTGGGTACGACAATACCCTACATGTGGCTGTTATCAGCTGCCTGGGCATACGGCAGGGCTCAGAAGGGAAAGATGAGGGGGTAAGCTGTGCGGAGTGCATCAGGGTAAATTAAAAATCAAGGGATGTATGATACATTTTAAAACAATCTTTTATACAGAGCCCTGGTTTTTCGGGACACGTGTCACATTGGTATATTGTGTTCTTCCTTATCCCCCTCTTATAGCAGACTCTGCACCTCTTTTGACTCTTTCCCTTTCCACCGGTTTGGGGAACTTCTCCTGGAAAGTGTTGCCCTGGTACGATGCGTGTGGCCTCGCTTCCAGAAGTACTGGGTGCCCCCCCTTCCTGGTCCCTAAAGATTAGATCTTGAAATTCCAGGAAAGTTCCCCTCTGGCCTGCACATCGACGTAGCACATACGAATTGTACAAAGCCATCTGTATGATGTGCCCGGCCAGCTTCTTATACCACACCGCATGGCGCTGTAGGGCTTCAGGACTTGATTTGACAAGTCCATCCCTCCCATGTACCTATTGTAGTCCAGGATGCAGTCTGGTTTGGGGGTGGCCTTTCCTTCATATATCCTAAACCTGTAGGTATAACCTGATGCACTCTCGCAGCTTATATATCTTCACGCCATACCTTGCCCTCTTACCTGGCAGGTACTGGCGGAATTGAACCCTCCCTTTAAAATGTACCAGGGACTCATCAATAGAAAAACACTTCTCGGGGGTGTATGCTTGGGAAAACCGGGCACTGGAACGGTCTAATAGGGGTCTCCGTTTATACAAACGGTCAAAACTGGGGTCATCTCGGAGTGGGCACTGCTCATTATCAGTATAATGTAAGAAGCGAAGTATTGGCTCATTTATTTATTTTTTTAGGTTCCAGTTCATTTCTGAAGTTGCTTTGAGGGGCCCATATATTAGAAACCCCTATCAAACACCCCATTTTAGAAACTAGACCCCTCAAAGTATTCACAACAGCATTTAGAAAGTTTATGAACCCTTTAGGTGTTTCACAGAAATTTAGAGCAAAGTAGAGGTGAAATTTACTCTTTTTATACCATTTTTTTTATAACACAAAAGGATTTATCAGAGAAACGCAACTCAATACTTATTGCCCAGATTCTGCAGTTTAGAAAAATATCCCACATGTGGCCCTCGGGCGGTAATGGACTGAAGCACCGGCCTCCGAAGCAAAGGAGCACCTAGCGGATTTTGAGCCCTCTTTTTTATTAGGCACCATGTCCGGTTTGAAGAGGTCTTGTGGTGCCAAAACATTGGAAACCCCCCAAAAGTGACCCCAATTTGGAAACTAGACCCCTTGAGGAATCCATTGTAGTTTTCATGGGGTGCATGCGGCTTTTTGATCAGTTTTTATTCCATTTTTAGGTGGCGTGGTGACTAATAAACAGCAATTCTACTATTGTTTTTGTATACTTTTTTTTTTACAGCGTTCACCGTGCGCTATAAATGATATATTAACTTTATTCTGCGTGGCGATACGATTACGGCGATACCAGATGTTTATAGTTTTTTTTTATGTCTTATGGCGTTTGCACAATAAAATACGTTTTGTAAACAATCATTCACTTTTTGTGTTACCTTATTCTAAGAGCCAGAACGTTTTTATTTTTCAATCAATAAAGCCGTGCGAGGACTTATTTTTTGCGTAACGAACTGTATTTTCCATCAGTACCATTTTTAGGTACATGCGACTTTTTGATCTCTTTTTATTCCATTTTTTGGGAGGTGAAGTGACCAAACAATTGTGATTGTGGTACGGTTTATTAATATTTTTTTTTACGGCGTTCACCGTGCGGGATAAATAACAAAATAATTTTGTAGTTCAGGCCGTTACGGACGCGGCGATACCAATTATGTATAGTTTATTTGTTTGTTTATATATTTTTATTAATAATAAATGACTGATAAGGGAAAAAGTGGGACTTTTACTTTTATTACTTTTAAAACTTTTATTTTCTTATTTTTACACATCTTTTTTTAACTTTTTTTTTACTTTATTACTTTGTCCCACTAGGGGACATGAGGGCAGGAGGCCCTGATCGCTATTCTAATACACTGCACTACATGCGTAGTGCAGTGTATTAGAACTGTCAGCTACTCACTGACAGCAAGCATAGTGGGTCCTGACGTTGTCAGGACCCACTAGGCTTCCGTCTATGGCATAGCCGGACGCCATTGTTTGGTGTCCGGTTGCCATAGTCACCATCGCCGGCCGCTGTCGCGTAGCAGGCCGGCGATGGCAGCTTAACCCCTAAAAAGCCGCGATCTCTATAGAACGCGGCTTTTAAGGGGTTAATCAGCGGGGACACAGCGATCGGTCCCCGCTGTAGGAGCTGTGACAGCTGCTGAACAAGACAGCAGCGTCACAGCTCCTGTATGTGTCGGGAGGACGGCCGAAACGGACGTTACTCCCGAGACGTACTATTACGGCATGGAGCGCGAACGATACAGCTGCCATGACGTAATAGTACGTCAAGGAGCGGGAAGGGGTTAAAAACAGAGAAAAGGTGACCCCATTTTGGAAACTGCACCCCTCAAGGAATCTTTCTAGTGGTATAGTTAGCATTTTGACCCCACAGTTGTTTTGCAAAAATTATCTGAATTCGTGTGTGAAGATGAAAATCTACTTTTTTTCTGAAAAAACATAGAAATTTTTAATTTTTACAATGAATATAGGAGAAAAAGCACCACGACATTTGTAAAGCAATTTCTCCCGATTACGGCAGTACCACATATGTGGTAATAAACTGCTGTTTTTGACCCACAGGTGGACTCAGAAGAGAAGGAGCGTCATTTGGATTTTGTAGCACGGATTTTGCTAGAATCGTTTTCAGTGCCCTGGAGGGACCTAAACAGTGGAAACCCCCCAAAAGTGACCCCATTTTGGAAACTGCACCCCTCAAGGAATCTTTTTAGGGGTATAGTTAGCATTTTGACCCCACAGTTGTTTTGCAAAATTTACTTGAATTCATGTGTGAAGATGAAAATCTACTTTTTTCCTGAAAAAACATAGAAATTTTTGATTTTTACAAGGAATAAAGGAGAAAAAGCATACATTTGTAAAGCAATTTCTCCCAATTACGGCAATACCACATATGTGGTAATACACTGCTGTTTGGACCCACAGCAGGGCTCAGAATAGAAGGAGCGTCATTTGGATTTTGGAGCGCGGATTTTGCTAGAATAGTTTTTAGTGCCATGTCGCGTTTGCAATGCACTGGGGGGACCAAAACAGTGGAAACCCCCCAAAAGTGACCCCATTTTGAAAACTACGCCCCTCAAGGAATTTTTTCTAGGGGTGTGATCACTTTTTTAACCCCATCGTTTTTTTGCAGAATCTTGTGGATATCTGGCGTGAAAAAGAACATATGACAAATGATTCATTTATAGGACAGATTTTTCAGACACAGAGCATGCAAGTGAAGAAAAGCACCTCAACATTTATCAGGATATTTCTTCTGAGTTTAGAAATACCCCCAAATTGGCCCTAATTCTCTGTTGCTGGACATATAGCAGGGCCAGAAAATATTGGAACATCACAAGGATTTTGAGGCCTTATTTTACTTGGATGATTTTTGGGCACATGTCATGTTTGCGTAGGCCTAAAAAATTGTGCAGATACTACACCATATTACAAATCCTAGATATTTATCTAGTGGTATAATGGGAATTTTTAGTTTTGTTATGGGGATGTTCAAATTTTAAATGGTGAAATGGTTATGGTACATGGGAGGGACGGTAATTGTAAATGAAAGGGCCGAAAATTATCAATGAAAGGGACAGATGAAAATAAAATTTAGAAATCCAGAGAGGTGTGGTATATCTGGAAGCACTCCTTCATACACAGTCCAGGTTGGGTGGGACAGGTGTTACACTGGTATGTAGTGTCTTTTCTTATGCTTCTTTTGGCACAGACACGACACCTCTTCTGGGGGTGGCTTTTTTTTTGCGGTGGGCGGCACTTCACCAGGAAAGTGCTGACCTGGAACTATCCTGGAGACATCCGTACTTGCAGAGGCAGAACTTTCTCCTACCTCTGCCACATTTCCAAAGAGAAGGGATTTGATTACCTTCTCCTGGTACTCCAGGTATGTCCCCTCCTGACCAGTGCTCCTCTATATTATAAAGGAGTTGTACAATGCCATTTGGATAAAGTACACCGCAAGTTTTTTGTACCAAATTTTTGATCTCTGCATGGCATTGTACGGCTTGAGCATCTGGTCAGAAAGGTCCACTCCCCCCATAAATTTGTTATATGCCTGGATGCAGACAGGCCGTGACGTGGTGGTGGGTGTTGCACCACGCACAGGGACAAGAGAGCAGGTGGCATCATGAAATGATGTTAGCATAAACACATCCTTCTTGTTCCTGAATTTCAAAAATAGGACCCCTTCACTTTGGACCGCCCTGCTCTCCCCACGCTGCAGGGGTTGGCCGAGAAGGGTTTTTGCGGACCGTCCCACACGCCACCGTTTTTTGTTCCGCCAGGCATTTGAACAGGGGTACACTTGTGTACCAGTTGTCAATATACAAGTGGTACCCCTGATTAAACAGTGGGTGCAGGAAGTCCCAGACAATCCTCCCAGTTGTGGTCAGGATGGGTGGACAGTTTGGGGGTTCAATCTGACTGTCTCTTCCCTCGTATATTCTAAAAGTATGTGTGTAGCCTGACTCCGACTCACACAACTTGTAGATCTTGATGCCATACCTGGCACGTTTGTTGGGCAACTACTGCCTGAACTTCACCCTTCCCTTGAAATGCACCAGGGACTCGTCAATGGCAATTTCTCTTCCAGGGGTATATGACATGGAAAACTTTTGGGCCAAATGGGAAATATGGGGTCTAATTTTATAGAGTCGATCGAAATTGGGGTCATCCTGGGGGGGGCACTGGGAATTATCATTGAAGTGCAAAAACTTCTGTATTGCCTCAAAACGAGCCCTGGGCATTGTGGTGCGGTATAAGGGGCAGTGGTAAAGAATATCAGTGGACCAATAGGCCCTCACCGATGGCTTCTTTGTTAGGCCCATGTTTAGGACCAATCCCCAGTACTGCAGCATTTCTGCTTTGCCGGTGGGATGCCACCTGTATGGCCTGGCATAAAAACTACCGGGGTTGGCAGCAATAAATTGTTGAGCACAAAGATTCGTTTGCTCAACAATTTTGTCCACAATGCTGTCCGAAAAAAAGAGCTGAAAAAACTCCATTTCAGACAGCCCTGCTGTCTGGACTTGGACCCCTGGAGCAGCAGTAAAGTCCGGTACTTGGGGGCTGTAGGAGGTTGGGGGCAACCAATTAGGTTCAGGTGCAGGTGTAACCTGAACACTGACCCTCCTGCGACTGCGAGGAGGTTGCTCGGTGTCACTTGAGGAAGAGGACAGCACAAAAGCGGACCCAGCATCACTCGCCGTATCTGTGTCCGATGCCAGCATCTCATACGCCTCCTCTGCAGAAAATATTTTGCGGGCCATTTTTTTATTTTTGTGTACAGTAAAGGTTTATGTACAATTGTATACTATAGAAAGTGTATACAAAAAAATGTAGAATAGAACTTTTTTTTTTTTTTACATAAAACGCAAAATACTAACACTAACGTACACTAATATATTTTTTTAATTTTTTTTATTTTATGACACTATAACTGACTTAACACTAAACTACACTTGCAAAAAGACGATGACTAACTGACAATCACACACTGACTGACGCTAACTGAAGGACGCTAACTGACTGAGACTAACTGACGCTGACGAACAGGCGGTCTGACGATGACTAACGGACGATCTGACGCAAACAGGCGATCTGACGCTAATGGGCGATCTGACGCTGATAGGCGGTCTGACGCTGACTAAATTGACGCTGACTAACACTGACTAAATTGACGCTAACTAGATCTGACTAAACTAACACTGACGATGACTAACGGACGATCTGACGCTAACAGGCAATACGACGCTGACAGGCGGTCTGACGCTGACTAAATTGACGCTGACTAACACTAAATTGACACTAACACTGACTAGTGACGCTGACTAACACTGACTAAACTAACACTGGCTAAATTGACGCGGACTAACACTGACTAAACTAACGCTGACTAGATCTGACTAAAGGGGTTTTTTTTAGATTTTTTTGAATTAAAAAAAAAAAAAAAGTAAAAGAAAAGCTCCCTTATAGACTGGGAGAGGAGGGGGTGATCACAGTTTGGGACTGCGATCAAGGGGTTAATGTGGGTTTTTAAGTGTTTTTTGTTAAACACTCGTTGCACACGACGGCTGCAGGCTTTGATCTCCTCCACTTCCTGACTCCAACAGAGGAGATAAGAGCCTGTGACGTTGATCTCTAACGTGCTAAGCTCCAATTGATAACCAATCGGAGCCTCTCTAACAAGGGACCGCTTCGATTGGTCCCTTGTACTCTGCCTGGGCACCAGGGCAGACAGACTACAAAGTTAACCGCCGCTGCGGTGTAGCGCGCGCGGCGGTTAACTTTTAAAGTGCAGACGTAACTGCACGTCAAGGTGCATGAACTTACTTCACAGCTTGACGTACAGTTACGTCAAGGTGCGGGAAGGGGTTAATGTGAGGCACATGGAGGTTAAATTCATCATCGCACCTCGTGCCCCACAATAAGTGATAGAAAGCAGTTTTTATTTTATTTTTTACAGCGTACACATCATAAATGAGGCAAAAAAATAGTTGTGAAGGTTATTACGCGCGCCAATACCCAATATGTGTATATTTTATGTATTGAGACTTATTTTAATGTTTATTGTAAAAAAGGTGTATGTGTATTTTTATTTTATTTAACATTGCTTTGTTTTTACTTTATTTTTTAAACTTTAATGTACTGGCATATATCTATATCCCAGTACATTAGCCTGTTTACAGATAGTACATAGGCTGTTGTTAGGACATACCGAAGTATGCCCTAACAACAGGAAATATGGTCAGACAGCACTGGGGTCCTTCAAAGGACCCTGGGCTGTCTGCCCATATATGGCATGTCCCTCGATCGCGTCACAGGAATTCCCTGTGACGCGATCCAGGAGCATCCTCCCTTCTCATTTTCCCCTGAATGCTGTAGTCAGCTGTGATCGCAGCATTCACGGGAATAGCGGCAGAGATAAGAGGTTTCTCTGATCTCCGCCGTTATAGAGCGGGGCTGCGGCTGTCTAATACAGTCATTGCCCCGCTCCTGACAGTAAGTGCGCGCGCGGTCAGCAAGAGGAGGTGCGGCCGGCGCTGCACTAATGAGCGGCGGTTCAGGCACGGAGGACAGAACATGGGGGTGTTTTGTAGTGCACCTGCCATGTTCTGTCTTCAGTGCCGCATATAATTAGTGCAGCGCCGGCCGCGTCGCATCATCCTGACGGCGCGCACATGTCAGGACTCAGGAGCGGGGCAGTGACTATATTACACAGCCGCAGCCCCGCTCTCATACAGTCATGTGTACTATACTGTATTGTGTTGGATTGTGCAGTTTGCGGTGGAGAAAGGAGGGGGGGCTGTGATTTAACGCCCCCCCTCTCCACCGCCAACTGCACAATACAACACAATACATTACAAGGCATTACATTACAACACATTACATTACATTACAGACTGCAGCTTACCTGGAGTCCTCCGAACCGACTCTTCCACTCCATTGTCTGGAAGACGTGTCACGTGAGAACACTGTCACATGGTACACTAAGTACCATGTGACCGTAGTAACCAGGAAGTGCCGGCTTCACGGCACAGAAGATTTATTTAGGAAGCTTGCTGTATGGCAACGGGGGCCCGTGGGCCCCCCAGGCTTAGGGGCTCGGTCGCAACTGCGACCGCTGTGACCCCTATAGCTACGCCACTGCTCAGAATCGCTTGGATAAATAAAAGGCATTCTAAAGTTATTACCACATAAAAGAACACGTCGGATTTGAAGAAATTGGCCTGGTCCTTAAAGAGAACCTGTCACCAGCATTTCACCTATTGAACTTTACTCATCTCTCACTGGCCGCTGCTATCCAAAGTTCATTGCCGTTCTCCCCTCTCCTAAACTCCTCCTCCGACTGTAAATATCGGTCTGCAAACATTTTGCGCCTTTTATCGTAATAATCCGGTGTCCCTTTGTGCGCACACCCCAGAAAAGGACATCAATGCACAAGCGCGGGATTGTGTGTGCTGGGGGAAGGCGAGGAGCTGTCAATCAAAAGTAAGGAGGCGGGGTAAACTCAGAAAGACTTGAGGAATGAAGATTTGACTCTTTTCAAACGAAGATTTGACTCTTTTCAGACGAAGAAATGACTCTGTTATGCTCATTAGCATACGGTGTGGGAACACTAAAAAACTGATTACTAAAGCTACAGAGCCGACTAAGACAATTATAGGTTATATAGAAATAATTTTTCACCCACTACCACCAGGTAGCGCTGATTTAATATGTGAAATGCTGGTGACCGCTTCCCTTTAAGGCCAAAACAGGCTGCGCCCTAATAAAGGGGTCAATAAACCGTGTGGTAATGAGGATGTTGAATTCCCATGGATAAAACTGCCAAGGTTTTCACTCCAAATGCAACAATACTCCGCCAGTACATATATAGTACTACAGGTTTACTCATTACCGCCATGCATTCAGACAGGTGTCACAATTAGACTGGATTCACACGAGCGTGCCGTTTTTGCGCACGCAAAAACGTGGCGTTTTGCCTGCGCAAAAGGCACTTAACAGCTCCGTGGGGCATCAGCATATGATGCGCGGCTGCATGCTTTTCGCGCAGCCGCGATCTTTATGACACTCCGTTTGGATGTTTGTAAACAGAAAAGCACGTGGTGCTTTTCTGTTTTAATTCATCCTTTTGACAGCTGTTGCGCGAATCACGCTGTTCGCACGGAAGTGCTTCCGTGTGACATGCGTGGTTTTCACGCACCCATTGACTTCAATGGGTGCGTGATGCGCGAAAAACGCCCCAAGAATGGACATGTTGTGACTTTTTTTCAGCGGACTCACGCTGAGTAAAAATCACGGACATGTCTGCACGGCCCCATAGACTAATATAGGTCTGTGCAACGCGGGTGAAAATCACGCGCGTTGCACGGACGTATTTCCCATTCGTCTGAATAAGGCCTAACTCATTATCGTGACGATCACCCCAGCTGCTCATTTATACAGAGTTTTCTAGGATGGGAACCATTTTATAAAATCATAAAATTGTACTAAAATTCGCTACAAAGGAAATTACTATTTTTGTGATTCACGGTTATTAATTTCCTTTAGAATTTGTCATTTTTGGTCAGGCCGTAGTAGGAAATCATAAAGACAATCTAATATGCTGTCGATACAATTCCAAATGAAGACAAAGGCTAAAAGAAAAAAATGAAAACCCAATGTGGGCACTCATCTATTATAGTATTGTAACACTAAGGCCTTATTTAAATGATAGCAAAAAATAACAGCCATATTACATCCAGAAACCCGTTGTATACGGGCATATTTTCATTTGTATAGAGTTCTATGAGCATGTCCATATTACAGCTGTATATCCGTATTCAATCTGTGTTGGATTCGTTTTTTTAGTTCCGTGCATATTCTTGGAAACCATCAAAAATATAATCCTATAAGGCCCTGTTAACACAGAGTTCTTTTCCGCGGTTTTTGCAAAATGGCCGAAATTGATTCCCATTGATTTCAATGGGAGGTGGAAGCGTTTGTTTTTTTTACTGCGAGCAGAAAAAACGCTTTCGGTAAAAAGAAGCGACATGCCCTATCTTGAGGTGTTTTTTTGCCACGGTTTTTGACCCGTTTTTCGGCAAAAACCGATCACGGTTATTCCATCTTTCTGTTGAAGAGCTAGCTAAAAAAAAAAAAAAGCCTAAAAAAACGCGTGTGGTGAAAAACCACTTCAAAAAAACGAAGCTGATTTTTCCAGGCAGAATTTTCTGCCTGCAAAAAACTCAGTGTGAACATACCCTAAGGCTATGTTCACACGGGGTCTTTTGCCGAGTTTATTGACGCGGAAACCGCGTCGCAAAACTCGGCAGAAACGGCCCGAGAACGCCTCCCATTGATTTCAATGGGAGGCGTCGGCGTCTTTTTCCCGCGAGCAGTAAAACTGCCTCGCGGGAAAAAGAAGCGACATGCCCTATCTTCGGGCGCTTCCGCCTCCGACCTCCCATTGACTTCAATGGGAGGCAGGAGAAAGCGTGTTTTCTGCCCGCGGCGCTCAATGGCCGCGGGCGAAAAACGGCGCGATCATTGCTATTCACACGGAGTATTTTGGGGGAGGAATATCTGCCTCAAAATTCCATTTGGAGCTTTGAGGCAGATATTCCTCCCCCAAAATACTCCGTGTGAACATAGCCTAATATGGATGGTTTTCAGATCTGTTGGACGATGCGATTATTTTGGGTCTCCATTCACTTCTATGGAGATTTCTCTGCAGTAAATCAGCATTCGAAGTTGTGTGCTGCGTTTTTATTTATGGGCATCAGTACGCGTGTATCCATGAATAAAAAGGTTCATGTGAATAGAACCATCTATTATTATATTGTCAGTGTACAAACAGAATTGTGGCCAGATTAGACTAGAATACTACAAGGAGATAAAAATTTAATTCATGTGATTTAGGCCTAATTGTTAGAGAATTTGGGACCAATAGCTATAAAGTATAAAAGTATACTTCTTTGTAACATATCTTAATTATCTACAGTCCTGGCCAAAAGTTTTAAGACTGACACAAATTTTGGTTTTCACAAAGTTTGCTGCTTCAGTTTTTATAACCTTATCACAAAAACTCCATTTCCAAAAAAAGGTGAGCTCTACCATGAGTCCTGTGTCATGCCAACAGTAAAGCACCCTGAGACCATTCATGTGTGGGGTCGCTTCTCATCCAAGGGAGTGGTATCTATAAAGAATGGTATCTAAACATCCTCCAAGAGCAACTTCTCCCAACGATCCAGGAACAATTTGGTGATGAACAATGCTTTTTCCAGCATGATGGAGCACCATGTCACAAAGCAAAAGTGATAACTAAGTGGCACGGTGAACAAAACATCGAAATTTTGGGTCCATGGCCAGAAAAGTCCCCAGATCTCAATCCCATTGAGAACCTGTGGTCAATGATCAGAAAAAGGGTGGGGGGACGACACAAACAAAAATGCAGAAATTGTGATAAACTCCAAGCACAGATTAGACAAGAATGGGTTGCCATCAGTCAGGAGTTGACCCAGAAGCTGATCTCCATCATGCCAGGGTGAACTGCAGAAGTCTCGAAAAAGAATGGTTAACACTGTAAATATTGAGTCTTTACATAAACTTGATGTGTCTGTCAGTAAAAGTTTAAAAACTTATGAAATGCTTAGAATTGTACTTATTATACCATAGAAACATCTGACTAAAAGATCTACAAACACTGAAGCAGCAAACTTTGTGAAGACCAAATCTTGTGTCAGTCTCAAAACGTTTGGCCAGGACTGTATTTTGCTTCCTAAGGCTGGGTTCTCACGTCACAAATTTAAATCTGTAAAATGGTGCCGTTTATCTATGATTTACAGCAAAAAAAAAAGGCATTTAAACTGCGGCGTGAGATACCAGCCTTAGGGCCCATTCACAAGTTGCGGTTGAAGTGCGGTGAGTACCGCATTGAAAAAAACGCATCCGAAAACCACGTGCATTTTTACGGCGTTTTGATATGTTTTTCACTCCTTTTCTTATAGCACCTGAACTGCAAACATGTAAATGGACCCAAAGTCCTGTTTTACTGCCGAGTGTATTTGCTACTGGTGTAGTAATTGATCTTGCAGCTTCATCCTCTCTCAGATATCACACAGCAGGCTGCATGTCAGTGAGGGTATGTGCACACACACTAATTACGTCCGTAATGGACGGACGTATTTCGGCCGCAAGTACCGGACCAAACACAGTGCAGGGAGCCGGGCTCCTAGCATCATAGTTATGTACGATGCTAGGAGTCCCTGCCTCTCTGCAGGACAACTGTCCCGTACTGTAATCATGTTTTCAGTACGGGACAGTTGTCCGGCAGCGAGGCAGGGACTCCTAGCATCGTACATAAGTATGATGCTAGGAGCCCGGCTCCCTGCACTGTGTTCGGTCCGGGACTTGCGGCCGAAATACGTCCGTCCATTACGGACGTAATTAGTGTGTGTGCACATACCCTTTAACAAGGGGAAAGAGAGTACCGAGAAGACATTACAGCCTAGTTATTAGAGAAGGTAGGAAGAAGCGGCTGCCTCAGTGTAGGAGACAACGATCATACAGCAGGGAAAGTATGTAGTATGTGCCGCAGACTACTGTAAGGGTATGTTCCCACGTAAACGCAAAATACGTCTGAAATTACGAAGCTGTTTTCAGGCGAAAACAGCTCCTGAGTTTGACGTTTTTACAAGTGCACTCGTTTTTCGCTGTGTCCGTTACGGACGTAATTGGAGCTGGTTTTCAATTAAGTCAATGAAAAACGGCTCCAATTACGTACCAAGAAGTGTCCTGCAGTTCTTTGAAGCGGGTGTAATTTTACGCGCTGTCTTTTGACAGCGACGCGTAAAATGACAGCTCGTCTGCACAGAGCATCGTAAGACCCATTGCAGGCAATGGGCAGATGTTTGCCGACGTATTGGAGCCGTCTTTTCAGGCGTAATTCGAGGCGTAAAACGCCTCCATTACGTCTGAAAATAGGTCGTGTGCACATACCCTAAAGGGACAGTGATCATGCAGCATGAGTAAAGGGAGTGTCTGAGGCATCGATCACTGAAAGGGAATACCCATTGGCTTCTATTATTGAATATTTCTGAGGCGCTATCCTGAAAAGACTGCAATTTTTTTTTTTTTATTAATGCAGCTTATAAAGATCCAGGCTCTATAAGAGTGCACTCACACATGACATACTCACATTGTATTTTTGCAGCGTAAAATTATACTTCGGAAAACTACAATGTATGCCTAAGGAAAAAATATTCCTTAACACAGACAGATTTCTCTAGTTCTTGCATTGCAGAATATTTTTCCCATAGGAATACATTGTACAATGCAAGTAACAAAATTACAATGCAGTAAAAAAATTAACCTATGGAAAAATAAATATTGTGGATATTAAAAGTGAACAAGTACATCGTGTATATAGAAATAAATTTACTGTGGTTTGATTAAAAGGGGAATTTTTATTCTGGTCAAGGAAGGGGTGTGGTTTCCCTAAAATTGTGTAAATTATAGCAGAAATCGACAATAGCTCCTATCCGTTGTAGATTTGATTTCACCCTGTGGGGCATAGCAAAGTAAAGGCCTGTGCTGGTGTACATTGCCGCAGCTCCCCCCCACCCCGGATCGGACTGCCCCACCCCCTTCTTCCACATCGAGAAATGTAAAAAATAAATAAAGTATATACTCACCTCACTGCTCTTCTTCTGCCCTCTGGCTCACCCAGCATGTTGTGGCCCATACAAGGTACTGACGCCAAGCAGTGCTGCGTCGCATATAAGGTCCTGACGCTGCTCGGCGTCACAACCTTTTATAAGTCCCTGCATTATGAGGGAATCTGAGGGGACACGAAGGGGAGAAGCGCGAGAGGAGGGTATAAAAATGTTTATATTTGTTGTCCGATGGGGCTAAGAAACAGACGGAGCACGCCGGCAGCCTCTCAATAAATCTGTTGCATCTTAATACAACGGAGCAGAAGCTAAGACTGGCATATGAAATTCTAGACTTCATAAATTTGCCCGATAGCGTCAGATGAATGGGTGAGTTTAAGGCAGAACACATGGTGTCCTTACAGCCCGTAAACGGCTTTTTTAAATGAAGTATATTGTAAAGTTATTTATCATTTAGAGTTCAGTAACTACATATGACCAGGATATTCAAACCATAGACCCCTTTAGTTTACTGTAGCACAGCGCCACCAACTGTTCATGGAGTTACCTTTCTGATTAACTTTAGTACCACACAAGGCGATACACTCTAAACTTACCACACTGATGTTATGCGGTTGATGAGCTTTTCAGTTCCTTCAGAAATCTCAGAGGAAAGCAAAATTTCAGCAGGTTGCAAACATAATATTCTTGTCTCTAACTCAGAGCGTGATTTGGAGTCCTGAAAACTTTCAAATATCACATCTCCTGTAGAAGGCTGAACAGCCTAAAAAATAAAAAGCTTGTTAATAAAATATTCCTATTATCATTGTACTATATCCTACGGCAGTGGGCAGCAACCTGTGTGACAGCCGGCATGTAGGGCATGGTTTCTGGCACACTTTCCTCTCCCGCTGTCCAGCTCTGTTGTGTGCATGGCAGAGCTAAACACAGGGCGAAAGAGCGTCACTTCATTATGCACTTGGCGGCGCTGATCACAAGGAGAGTGGTGCTTTATTGTGTTTGTCGCTGCAGAACACTAGACAAGCGCACAATGCAGCACTCCTCTCTCTATTGGTGTTCAGCATTGCCAAGCGCGTAATAAAGCGATGCGCTCTCCTGGTGATCAGCACTGCAAGGAAGCACAGTGACCGCTTTGCTAACTTTATCTATGTGCAGCCCCCCCCCCCCCCCAAGCTGGTGTTCAGTATCCGTGGTCTCTCCTATGTGAACACCCCTCAAGCTGGTTTCAGCTGCCGCGGGCTCTACTACGTACCCCCGCCCAAGCTGGTGTTTAGTAGTCCGTCTCTTTCCTGAGTGCAGCACCCCCAAGCTGGTATTCAATAGCCGTGGTCTTTCCTTCGTGCACCCCCCCACCCCCAAAGCTGGTGTTCAGTAGCCTCGTATGTACCACAGATGGACCATCTTTGCGAAGGAAGTTAGTGATAAAAAAAAAAAGTTGCCTACCCCTGTCCTAGGAAGTCATGTAGTGAATATGAGCTGAATATGATGTCATATTAAACGATCAATCAAGTGAATGGACTGTGTACACAGTATACAGTGTTCTGTCCCGATCGTATTATTTTGGTGGACATGGCTGACGGAAAGTTGGCTTTTACAAAAAAGTGTGTGTTTTTCACTAAAATAAAGGCCAGATAATTCTTTACTTAAAAATGTTAGATTTCTCAAAACGTACTGTAAGAATCTATGAGGTCATATTATTCACCATATCGGTTGGCAAGCTAAAAGTATAATTGAAAGCTTAGTCCGGATAACTGTCCATACAAGCATTAACCCCTAAAGCTGAAGTAGAACCGCCATGAAATTTGGGAAGACATTCAATCAGAAGCTCTCAAAATGGTTAATGTATCCTTGGGAAGGTCAGAGAAGGAACTCGTGGGATTCCCCAATTGAAATGGTCCATATATTTCCAGTGATGCCCTCTCTCACTAAAGAGTTGACAGATTTAATTCTGAAGATTTCCAATCAAAGAAATTAGTTCGACACATTTATATACAGTAAACCAGAAAGGCTAAACTAGAACCCACTTAGGGGTGTGTGTACTCCCAAATCACTGCTGCCTCCAGCAAGGACTAAGGTGTCTTATGTGGGATGGAGAGGGTGCTTTAACGACTGCGGCCACGGACCACCGCCGCTCCCCATCGCTCAGACGAAACGTCAGAATGGGACCCCAACGCAGATGTGAGCAGAGCCTAATTTGTATCCTGCTCCCATTGTTCCCGCATCCCGTTGCTGTATTGTCTCCTGTACCTAAGCCTATAGTTGGAGTCGTGTGTACCATCTGCAACGTCTGCGGTCATCTGCCACATCACGTTCTACCGGTGCTGAAGCCTCTGCTACTGTCTGGACTTTTAAAGGTACTCTCGTGCGAAGGACTTTTGCATAGACTGTTTGGCCAGCTGCCACTCCGGCAGAGCGGCCTAGTGGGTCCACGTACCCCTAGATCGTGACAGGTGCTAAGGAAACTTCTTCTAACCCCCAAGGGCAGGACACAAAACATCGCCAGCTATTCTAAAAGCTGCTATACTTTTGTAAGCTGGTAGGGCATTGTTTTACTTGATATAGACACCACATATTTTACCAACCAATTTCAAGATTTTCTGTTGCAGTTGAGGAAAAGTGGAGTATTTTACAAATCTTCCTCTACTTTGTGCCACATTCTTGACAATTCTCTTAAATTTAAGGCCATCATATTTTATGCCCAGGTAAAGAGTCCTAGAACTTTCCTAACCACTACTGTGCCAACCACAACCTTAGTGTTAGGTAATTAATGTAATCTCTTGGTTACCTCATGTACTTTTTGTGCTCTGCAAAGAACACGAGATAATGAAATCTAAATCCAGGCATTGGGTTTAGGACCTGGAAACATTAACACAGTGAATGGTTAGGGAAGAATAAACCTTTATATCTACACTCCCCCACGCCAATTTTCTTAAATATTTTATCCACAATTCAGTGTAAATTTTAAAACTATATTTTCTTTCCTTTAAATAGGAAGAATGAGCAAATAAATTTAACGCTAGCGGGCGTGAAATGCCAATTAACCATCCGTAGCCGGATTTGTGTTGCAGTCAAACCAACTGGGAACTCCCCACGTGACTTGTGAAATGTTGGGTCATATATTCCAAATCTAGTAACAAAGGATTCCAGTACAGCCAGTGTTTGTAGATAGTTGCCTAGCAAAGATCCAAAAAGCTTCAGAATCAAGCAACTTGCGCATAGTCAATACCCCTACCCGGCCTAGTAACCCTTCCTATGCCCTGGAAGCGCAGTGAAAAACGGTCAGCACCATTTTAAGATGTCAGGAAACAGGTGAGGGTTTATTAGCCTGCTGTTTTGCGAACCCATAATGGTCGAGTGGTACATCCCGCATATTGTATATAGCATGTTACACATTGGATCATGTAAACCACATAACTAGTGTTTCCATTTATATAAGACTTAATGCTATGTATGAAACCATTACAAAAATACACACTTTTTTGCAACAACTGCACATTAGCATGGCTTACGTATTTTAGGACCGCATTTATTGTGTTGGTGCCATGTGGGACTGAATCTCTTCTCCAACAAGAAACTTGTCCATGATAGGCTAGCTATTGTAAGAGCTTTCCTTGAAATACATTAATAACTTTCTTTTAATATTTTAGCCACAACTTTATCTGGTTACAAAACAGGAATAAACCCATCAATTATGTTTTTAATTTGAATGAATTCCTTACTATATGTAATTCAGAACGTGGGAACATAACAGTACTTCTTTTATTATTACCTTTGTACAAAAGAGAGTCCCTCTCTAGTCCCTTCACCTCAGGGCTACACATTACTTTTAATTCTCCTTACAGTTACATTTGGAACGCACAGGAATAATCTTTATTACATGAAAAGCATGGCAGGACTCAGCATGAAGGAACGGCTTGGTATTGTAGGTCTCTTAAAAGTCTTGGCTCCAATAAAATGGTCCGTCAATTCTTCACTGCGCCACCCGGTTATAGAAAGGGTTACTAGACCGATTATGGGTGGTGACCACTGGCACAAGTTGCTCAATCGCTGTAAGATCTTTACTGGGCACGAGGCAACCATCTGGTCTTAAAGGCTATGTAAACCTTTGAAAGTGATTTATTTATTTTTTTAAATAAAAATGTCTGTGTTTGGTGCAACTTTCAAATTAGTTTTTATTAAAAATTATTTTCACTTTTTGAGATACAGCTGCTTTATATCCTGTATACAGAGCAGCTGTATCGTTCACCAAATCCTATACCCGCCAGGTCCGCGGGACTGATGGGTTCAGTGTCAGCGGGACCTGCACGTCTCTGAAACACAGGATCGGGCTGCTATTGATCAGATCGAAGTTCACTATTTTGTATACAGAGCAGATGTATCGTGCGCTTAGACCTGAATCCATCAGACTGTTTCAGTGTCATTAGGTCCTGCGTGTCTCTGACAAGCATGATCCACCTGTAATCTATCACATCTAAATTATGAACTTAGATGTGATGGGTACCATGTGGATCCTGCGTGACAGAGACACACAGGACCTGAAGACACTGAACCCGTCAGTCCCGCAGAGCTGGCAAGAACAGGAATCAGAAAATTATACTGCTGCTCTGTATACAGGATACAGAGCAGCTGTATCTCAAAAAGTTAAAATAATTATTAATAAACCCTAATTTGAAAGTTGCACCAATCACACTGACTGACATTTTAATAAAACGAAAAAAATAAAATAAAAAAAATCACTCTCAAAAGTGTACATAGCATTTTAACATTAAATTATTGAAATACATTTCTTATTGGATTGAATCTCGGCTTATGGTTTAATACTAAAAATTGTGATGTCATGATTGATGCGGTTACACTATTGGCAGTTTTTAATTACTATACGTATATGACAGTTTGTAGTTTTTGCTGAAACCATGTTATGAGTAATGGCTGTGTGTTTTTCCTGTATGCGTTTTTTATCGTAGATCATAAAAAAAACTGGTTTTACGGACAGTTGCTATGCTGGAATCCTTCATTGCAAGATAAAAAATAAAATCTTATCTATCCATCTTCTTCTGCTGTCTCACGCCCCATGCGCACGACCGTAAAAATGGTCCGTAATTGCAGACCACTATTAAGGACCCATTTACTTGTATTGTCCATGGACACCTTCCTGTTTATTTACAAGAAGGTGTCCAGGCCGTAGAAGTGTACCGCAAAAGATAGGACATGTCCTATCTTTTGCCTTTTACGGGCCGTACTTCCATACTTTGTATGGGTGCACAGGCCGAGAATGCGGACCCGTGATTACGGGCACAGCCGTGTGCATGGGGCCTAACAGTAAAAATAAATATTTACAGAAATAAGTCACCAAACAGATTATCCTATAAGATAAATAACCTGGAGAATATTGCAATGTTGTAGGTCAACTATTAGGCCGGATTCACACGAGCATGTTCGGTCCGTGATATTTCCCGGACCGAACACACTTTAGGGAGCCGGGTTCCTAGCATCATAGTTATCTATGACTCTAGGAGTCGCTGCCTCGCTGCAGGAAAACGGTCCTGTACTGTAGTCATGTTTTCAGTGTGGGAGAGTTTTCCTGCAGGGAGGCAAGGACTCCTAGCGTCATAGATAACTATGATGCTAGCCCGGCTCCCTGAAGTTTGTTTGGTCCGGGAAATACTGCCGAAATACGGACCATATATCACAAACAGAACACACTTGTGTGGATCCGGCCTTAGGTAATCTCAACTCGTCCTTCCAGACCAATAAATACCCTGTCTCAAAGAGCAGCAATATGTCCACAGGCTTGTATGCCTAGAGAGAAACTAAAAGTAAGAGCTGGGACAAATAACAGCAGGCCTCCTCGCTTACACTACTTGATCATACTGTTTAGGCCTAGTTCACATCACATTAAATGGCCTACGTTTGATGTATACGGCGGAAAAAGCTCCCGATATATACATTAAACGTATGCTGTGATGGATGTCATAACAAAGGCATCCATCACTATACCCTATAATAATATTTGTTAAACGTATATGTCATGAACTTTCATAACCCTGTTCGTGACATATACATTAAAAACTGATACCATTATAGTCTAAGGCCCCATGCACACGACCGTGCCCGTAATTACGACTCATGTTCTATTTTTTTCAACGGCACAGGAACCTTCCCGTAAGAAAACTGGAAGGTACCCGTGGCCAATAGAAGTCTATTGGCCCGTTATTTCGGGTCGTAATTACGACCCGTAATAACGGGAGTTTTTACGGTCGTGTGCATGAGGCCTAAGAGTGACGAATGCCACGATTACACATCCCTCACCCATAGTCTATATGGCATCCGTTCAACATAGGTTATGAAAATCTATGGAAAAGCCCATTATGTACAGTGAAGGAAATAAGTATTTGATCCCTTGCTGATTTTGTAAGTTTGCCCACTGTCAAAGACATGAACAGTCTAGAATTTTTAGGCTAGGTTAATTTTACCAGTGAGAGATAGATTATATTTAAAAAAAAAAAATGAAAATCACATAGTCAAAATGATATATATTTATTTGCATTGTGCACAGAGAAATAAGTATTTGATCCCCTACCAACCATTAAGAGTTCAGCCTCCTCCAGGCCAGTTACACGCTCCAAATCAACTTGGTGCCTGCATTAAAGACAGCTGTCTTACATGGTCACCTGTATAAAAGACTCCTGTCCACAGACTCAATTAATCAGTCCGACTCTAACCTCTACAACATGGGCAAGACCAAAGAGCTTTCTAAGGATGTCAGGGACAAGATCATAGACCTGCACAAGTCTGGAATGGGCTACAAAACCATAAGTAAGACGCTGGGTGAGAAGGAGACAACTGTTGGTGCAATAGTAAGAAAATGGAAGACATACAAAATGACTGTCAATCGACATCGATCTGGGGCTCCATGCAAAATCTCACCTCATGGGGTATCCTTGATCCCGAGGAAGGCGAGAGCTCAGCCGAAAACTACACGGGGGGAACTTGTTAATGATCTCAAGGCAGCTGGGACCACAGTCACCAAGAAAACCATTGGTAACACATTACGCCGTAATGGATTTAAATCCTGCAGTGCCCGCAAGGTCCCCCTGCTCAAGAAGGCACATGTACAGGCCCATCTGAAGTTTGCAAATGAACATCTGGATGATTCTGAGAGTGATTGGGAGAAGGTGCTGTGATCAGATGAGACTAAAATTGAGCTCTTTGGCATTAACTCTACTCGCCGTGTTTGGAGGAAGAGAAATGCTGCCTATGACCCAAAGAACACCGTCCCCACTGTCAAGCATGGAGGTGGAAACATTATGTTTTGGGGGTATTTCTCTGCTAAGGGCACAGGACTACTTCACCGCATCAATGGGAGAATGGATGGAGCCATGTACCGTCAAATCCTGAGTGACAACCTCCTTCCCTCCACCAGGACATTAAAAATGGCTCGTGGCTGGGTCTTACAGCACGACAATGAACCGAAACATACAGCCAAGGCAACAAAGGAGTGGCTCAAAAAGAAGCACATTAAGGTCATGGAGTGGCCTAGCCAGTCTCCAGACCTTAATCCCATCGAAAACTTATGGAGGGAGCTGAAGATCCGAGTTGCCAACCGACAGCCTCGAAATCTTAATGATTTACAGATGATCTGCAAAGAGGAGTGGGCCAAAATTCCATCTAACATGTGTGCAAACCTCATCATCAACTACAAAAAACGTCTGCCTGCTGTGCTTGCCAACAAGGGTTTTGCCACCAAGTATTAAGTCTTGTTTGCCAAAGGGATCAAATACTTATTTCTCTGTGCACAATGCAAATAAATATATATAATTTTGACAATGTGATTTTCTTTTTTATATAATCTATCTCTCACTGGTAAAATTAACCTAGCCTAAAAATTCTAGACTGTTCATGTCTTTGACAGTGGGCAAACTTACAAAATCAGCAAGGGATCAAATACTTATTTCCTTCACTGTATACCTTAGACGTATGCCTGTGATGTATGCCATACAGGGGCGTACGTCATCCATATGCTCCCATGTTAAAATAAGTGTACACTTTTTTGCAAAATCCAGCAGGATGAAATCGCGTGGTCTACTAAGTTATTCCATCCTTCAAAAACAAAAAGGGATACTTTAATAAAAGTCCTATGGACACGTATAGCGTGCATGCCGGGAGATTTCTCAACGTACACATGATAAACGTAGGACCAAAACATGATGTAAACTACTCCATATATACAAGCACTGGACATATCTCAGATGCACATTAAACATGGCATCAGTTTGAAAAAGCCATAGTGAGAACCGGTCATAAAATGCTTCCAGCTTTCCAGAGAGGGAAACAGTTCAAAGTCTGCACATTTTAGGAATGCAGTTATTTATATGATGCCTATGTATCTAAAATAAGAAATTAAGCAACTCTACAAATAGTCTTCATAAAATAAAAAATACAGTTTGGTGTATACAGCTTCTATGCAGACCTATGTGTCTCCAAGGTTACAGATTAGAAATAAATCCTATGTGTAGTCTAACCCTGTTGCTGCCTTCCATCTGCCCCTCTCCCTGGATGCAAGGAACTAACACTTGACTGCAGGATCAGGTAACAGAGCTAGTTAGAAGTCTGTAACCATGGAAACATATAGGTCTGTATAGGAGTTGTAGACACAAAACGGTATTCAATTTTTTAATGTAGACTATTTTCAAAGTGGTTTAATTTTTTATTTTATGTTGGTGTAATGACAGGGATAGGGAAACAGACAAGTGAGCCCTAATCTACCCGCCACTCAGTCCCTGCCTACTTGCAACGACCCGCCCTAGGCGACGGGGTACAACTGGGCGACGGTCCCTACACTCAGTAAGTGCACGACAGACAACCAGACAAGGAAACACAGAACAATGGGAAACGGGGCAGTTGCCCACGGCAACACCGTCAGCAACAAGAGTAGTAAACGAGCCGAGTCAAGCCAGGAGAGTACGAGGTGCCAAACGCAGAGCAGGAGAGTAGTGAACAAGCCGAGTCAAACCAGGAGTGTACGAGGTACCAAACGCAGAGCAGAAGAGTAGTCAGTAAGCCAGGGTCAATACGAAGCAGGGACAAGTAGTTCAAGAAGCTGCAGCAGGGCCAGGAAACCAACAGAGAAGAATCACAAGCAAGGAGGAACAGGAAAGGCAGGTATAAATAGACAGAGGGCGGGAGCTAGCTCCGTCTGGCCAGGCTGTGATAGGCTCTCCCACTCCTAAGCCTGCCATCCTGAGTGGTGGAAGATGGAGTCAGTCTCACAGACATAGAAGCAGGTGCAGACTGATTACCTATGGGCGTGGATACAGAAGCTGTGCCTGGCAGATCCTTAACAGTTGGAGCCACTTAAACATTATGAGGGCTTGGTATATAGAGCTATTCCGTAATATAATATTATTAGAAGTGCTTCCTTTAGCTAGAGCTTTCTCATAAGAAAATGCAGGGAATATCAAATTTGCCAAGATCCGCTTGTGGAGACATTTATGGCTGCCTGTAGTACTGTAATTATATACACTGCCCCATACGACCTACCAGCAGTGTGTGCTGCACAAGGGCCCGCAAGGAAACCAGAGCTAGGTTAACATTTCTTAAACCGTACATGCACTCATCAAAATACTAAGGCTTTGTTAACTTTTAAGTTAGAGGTTTAATTCGGAGCCTCATTAGCAAATTCCATCAGAAATTCTGGAAAAAACAGCACTGTACGCAGCACTTTTCTATCAAAACGACAGACACCATAAGGTAACCCTGATGGACCCAACTGTAAGTCCATGCAGTCTATCGGGCCCATTGTTAGTTGTAGTACAACATAGCCGACAGCGCTCGTGGCTTCCGCTTATGTGAACAGACGCTCATAGAAGTAACAGGGCATTTCCAATAACATTAGGAAATTACTAGTCAAGCAATTTCATAATATATTAAGCGGTTACATGGCGGCGTTTCACTTAAAACGGCTTAAAATCAAGCAAAAAAAAAAAAAACAGCAATTCGAACACACTGCTAATGCCTAAATACCAGGATACTTTTAACTTGGACTCCTGACTGATCTTCTTATCCAGCCATTTACATCATACTTCACCACCTGCCCAAGGCTGTTCACTAATCCCTACATTTTGTAAATGAGATTTAAGGTTCTTTACTTTATGCATACAAGCTGTTTCTATATACACAAATTATAACGCAAAATGCCATCAAGATATTTTAGGATACGCACATATCTACGTATAAAGTCATTTTTACTAAAACACAAGGTTCATCGGTTGATTTGCTGCAAAAATTTAAGGAAACAAAAAAACTGAACAAACAAGATGCTCAACACGGATATTTATCAAAACAGCGAAAAAGGAAGAAAATTGCCTAGAGCAACCAATCAGATTCCAGCTCTTATTTTATTGCAGACCCTTTTGAAAATAAAAGCAGTAACTTGATAGGTTGCAATTCCCCCATAAATAGTAAATCCCTCCCATTATCTCAATTATAAGTTAACACTCGTGACTGTTAAAGGGCTTGTCTAACAATGACGACCGCTATCTATACGCCCTATAACAGCATATCGATCCTATAGATTGGGGTCATAATCTTGGGACCCCCCATCAATGTGGCAGAACGTAGAATCGATGTGCCGGCTTTTTTTTTTTTTTTTTTTTTTTTTTTACTGTGTAAGACCCCCCCCTTGCCCCCAGTCAGTTGTAAAAACGGTAGTCAGTCAGTCCGCCCACAGTCTAACGTGAATGCTGCGGTCAATCTTTTCACAGGGTAGCGAATATTATTGACATAATATAATTAATAAAATTGATTTTAAAATATAGCAACCAAAAGAGAATAAATTTGACATAATTAAAAAAATTTATGCTTGTGTTTTAAAAAGGTGCCCAAGTGATTCTTCTATTTAGCCAGGAGCCTGCAGGTGGCTTAGATAAACTGATTTCGTGCACGTCACTATTTTTAAATCAGCAATCGTGTACTTCAAAATTGATGTAAAATAGAAAAACAAACAAAACAAAAAAATTCTTACCATTAGTCCAAATACAATGTCATCAGACTTCTTCGTTTTAGACTCAAGCTTTTCAGAAATGCATAGGAGGTAACTGCATGGGGTGTCAGTTGTGACTGTCTCAACCTCCAATGAATCATCAATGTTTATCAATGGGCTCACATTTATGATGGGCTAAGGAAAACATGCCACACACTCGACTTAATGGCCAATTAAAAAGTGATGTGTTCAACAATGACAATTGTTTAGGGACAAAAAAAAAACAACAAAACTTTACAAATGTGCTCATAAGGTTAAAACATCTACTAATAAATGAATCACCGCGATCATCGGACTTCGGCTCCGTGCAGCAGCAGCATATTTACTACCAAGGAGAGGAATGGATAACATTCTCTGTGATCAGAAAAGCTTTTCCCAAAATTTGAGAAAGGCTATCCTGATCTCATAGGACAGGATCCAATCACGCCCTTGGCATTAACGGGGTTGTAAGAGATTAGAAAAAAGGAGTCTGCTTTTCCAGAAACCCCACCACTCTTGTCCATGGGCTGAGTGTCTGGTATTGCAGCTCTGCCCCATTCCAATGACACAGCCCATGGGCAAGAGTAATGCGGTTTCTGGGAGTACTTAAATCAGCTTTAACCCCTCGTATGTACGCCATCACAATATGGTACAGGCTCAGGAGAAGAGCCCACACCAAACAAAGTGGTTGCCGGCTGTATCTAACAGGCGACACCCGCCTGCAATGGCCAGGATCGGTGATAACTCAGATCCCAGCCATTTAACCACTCAGATGCCACAGACAATAGCGACCGCGGCATCTGAGCGGTTAGACAGAGGGAGGCGACTATGTCTGTCCCCTGTATCGGCCCCCTGCAATTAAATAACGGGCTGCCGATCGGCTGCCATTGCAGCAAGAGGACTATTGAAGGTCTCCAGGTCTGCCTTTGGTGATCTATTATTAAACCTTGCCAGAGCAATGGCTTAATAGTAGAGCACAGATAAAAGCAATACACTACAATATTTAAA
The DNA here is from genome assembly GCF_050947455.1 of Rhinoderma darwinii. Lineage (NCBI taxonomy): Eukaryota > Metazoa > Chordata > Amphibia > Anura > Rhinodermatidae > Rhinoderma > Rhinoderma darwinii. The sequence goes on from NC_134687.1 coordinate 550,438,710, forward strand.
GTGTAGCTAAACGTTTGACAAACTTCTAACGTGTCATAGTGACATGTCAGAAGTTTAGATTGGTGGGGGTCCGAGCACGGAGACCCCCATTAATCGCTAAAACGAAGCAGCTGAAGAGCTCGTGTGAGCACTGAGCCAATTCGTGTCTGGTTTGCTTTTTCCGGAAAGCTGATGTATCGGAGTACGGGCTCATAGACTTTGTATTGAGTCTGTACACCGATACATTTATTTCCGGAAAAAGCCGAACAGACACGAAGCGGCTAAGCGCTCACATGGGTGCTTCAGCTGCTTCGTTCTAGCGATTAGTGGGGGTCTCCGTGCTCGGACACCCACCAATCCAAACTTCTGACATGTCACTATAACACGTCAGAAGTTTGTCAAACGTTTAGCTACACTTGAAGTGTTGTAATGCATTGCATGAGCAATCTAATGATCTAATGGTCGCAGTCCCCTTTTTGTCCACAAAAATTATGTAAGAAATAAAGAAGAACATTTATTGATATTGTCGAATCCTTAACAGTTAGAACGATTGTTATTTAACATGAACTATTAAAATATCACATTATATAACCTGTCAGGTGAACGGCGTAAGAAAAAAAAAGAAAAAAAAATGGAGGAATCACTGGTTTTTATCCCATGTTTCCCGAAAGTTTTTTTGGGGGGTTTTCCAGTACATACACTGCGAGTACTCTCACAGCACAGCGAAATCACGCTGTGCTGTCATTCACAGTGTGATCTCGTGAGATCACGCTGTGCTGTGATTAAGTCCCACACAAACTTTACCGAAGTGTCGGGAGTGTAAATAGACATCGCGTCCTGGGTGGAGGTGATGTCTATTCACTCTCAAGACACTTCAGTAAAGTTAATGTGGGTGTATGTGACACCACAGCATGATCTCGCAAGATCACGCTGTGCTGAGTACAAATGGACATGAATGGAGAGAAGTGTATGACGCTGATTGGTCAGCGTCATACACTTCTCTTTACAACGCCCAGTTGTCTATTAAGAGCTAATTCGCATAAATCTAAAATTGCTCATAACTTCAAAATAAAAACCACTGTTGTTATCTACAGTGAAGGAAATAAGTATTTGATCCCTTGCTGATTTTGTAAGTTTGCCCACTGTCAAAGACATGAACAGTCTAGAATTTTTAGGCTAGGTTAATTATACCAGTGAGAGATAGATTATATAAAAAAAAAAAAAAAAGAAAATCACATTGTCAAAATGATATATATTTATTTGCATTGTGCACAGAGAAATAAGTATTTGATCCCCTACCAACCATTAAGAGTTCAGCCTCCTCCAGGCCAGTTACACGCTCCAAATCAACTTGGTGCCTGCATTAAAGACAGCTGTCTTACATGGTCACCTGTATAAAAGACTCCTGTCCACAGACTCAATTAATCAGTCTGACTCTAACCTCTACAACATGGGCAAGACCAAAGAGCTTTCTAAGGATGTCAGGGACAAGATCATAGACCTGCACAAGGCTGGAATGGGCTACAAAACCATAAGTAAGATGCTGGGTGAGAAGGAGACAACTGTTGGTGCAATAGTAAGAAAATGGAAGACATACAAAATGACTGTCAATCGACATCGATCTGGGTCTCCATGCAAAATCTCACCACGTGGGGTATCCTTGATCCTGAGGAAGGTGAGAGCTCAGTCGAAAACTACACGGGGGGAACTTGTTAATGATCTCAAGGCAGCTGGGACCACAGTCACCAAGAAAACCATTGGTAACACATTACGCCGTAATGGATTAAAATCCTGCAGTGCCCGCAAGGTCCCCCTGCTCAAGAAGGCACATGTACAGGCCCGTCTGAAGTTTGCAAATGAACATCTGGATGATCCTGAGAGTGATTGGGAGAAGGTGCTGTGGTCAGATGAGACTAAAATTGAGCTCTTTGGCATTAACTCAACTCGCCGTGTTTGGAGGAAGAGAAATGCTGCCTATGACCCAAAGAACACCGTCCGCACTGTCAAGCATGGAGGTGGAAACATTATGTTTTGGGGGTGTTTCTCTGCTAAGGGCACAGGACTACTTCACCGCATCAATGGGAGAATGGATGGAGCCATGTACCGTCAAATCCTGAGTGACAACCTCCTTCCCTCCACCAGGACATTAAAAATGGCTCGTGGCTGGGTCTTCCAGCACGACAATGACCCGAAACATACAGCCAAGGCAACAAAGGAGTGGCTCAAAAAGAAGCACATTAAGGTCATGGAGTGGCCTAGCCAGTCTCCAGACCTTAATCCCATCGAAAACTTATGGAGGGAGCTGAAGATCCGAGTTGCCAAGCGAAAGCCTCGAAATCTTAATGATTTACAGATGATCTGCAAAGAGGAGTGGGCCAAAATTCGATCTAACATGTGTGCAAACCTCATCATCAACTACAAAAAACATCTGACTGCTGTGCTTGCCAACAAGGGTTTTGCCACCAAGTATTAAGTCTTGTTTGCCAAAGGGATCAAATACTTATTTCTCTGTGCACAATGCAAATAAATATATATAATTTTGACTATGTGATTTTCTTTTTTTTTTTTTATATAATCTATCTCTCACTGGTAAAATTAACCTAGCCTAAAAATTCTAGACTGTTCATGTCTTTGACAGTGGGCAAACTTACAAAATCAGCAAGGGATCAAATACTTATTTCCTTCACTGTACATTACAGCGCCGATCAGATTATGTAGGAGATAGGGCACTTATAATCTGGTGACAGAGCCTCTTTAAATGTAGACATTAGGAACATGGAGACATTCGGAACTACAACTAGACACGCAAAAAAAAAGCCCTCATACGGTTATCTTGACAGAAAAAAGGTATGGCTTTTGGAATGCGATGTTGGAAAAACTAAAATAAACTAAAAACTAAAATTGGGTGCATCTCCAAGGGGTTAAGAAAAAGGATATCTTCTCCAATAAGTGTTGATTTTGTGTATAATGCGGTGAGCTGCCTTGTAAATAATGAATTTTTGTTTTCACCAGCCGCCTTCAGCGCTGCAGTTTCTGTTTGTTTCACAACTCCAACCTGGGAAAAAAGCAAGATATTGATAGTAATAATGTTTTACTGCCATCTGGTGGAGAACTATGGAATGACATTTACAGACAGTGTGACTTCAAACAATGCAGGTTCTAATGCGGACCACGCTGCTATGAAATATCAGAAGTTCTCTCTCTCTTTTATACTATAGTAGACGTACTCTGTTTTTGTTTTGTAAAACCATTGAATAAGTGTATAAATACAATTCACAATGATGAGTAAGGTCATTAGTTTAATGTAATAAGGGCTTTATTAGGCTATGTTCACATGTGAATGGGAGGCTCTATTGAGAGCCCCTGTCCCAGATCCCTTCAAGATTTGAAGGGAAGAATAACGCTGCATGAAATGCTATTCTTCCCTTCAAAATGACAGCAATGACTACAGATCCCGACACACCCCCTTATAAGCCCATGGAATCCATCGGGCGCTGGTGGTTTCCATCATATTTCGGATCCAGCACTGTGTCCTGGTTTCTAATACAAACGGCACATGTGAACAGAGCCTTACTGGAACAAGATGTAATGATAATATGAATAAAATAAATCAACTTACTTTATGGCCTTTTGCAACAAGTCGTCTGAGATGGACAAATAACCTATGAGTGGGGATACTTGCAGTCACAAAGTTGTGATCTAGATGACAATAAATGTTCAGGTCACGGGCTGCAATCTGTAAAGGTTAGAAGGAGGAAGCTCCCGTAAAAGATATTCTATAAAGAGGTCATGGCAACACTGCAAGAAAATATATTAAATACTGTGGTATAATTAGAAACCATCAGCTAATGGATTTATAATTACTTGCCATGTAAATGACCCTTTGGGGATTGAGGCCTTCAAGCCAAATGTCCAGCATTTCATGAATGCTTATGAGCGACTGGCCCTTATAAAACCCCTATATGTCTAGGCATCAAACAGATGAATGAGCTCCCAATCATTACCATTAACCCTCTATGAGCAAAGTATCCATCACCAAAATATACCTAAAAACTATAGGACTTCTGGAACTATAAATGCATAAACTTAATAAGCATTTGTTACTGTTTTCTCCCGTAAATTCTCTAACACTAAACATGGTGCCCACTAAAATACAAAGTCGCGCTGCTTGCAGTGGCTCTACATCCTGGCTAATCAAGAGAGATCTTAAGCGGGAGATCCCCCTATATGAAATCCATATGTACTAATATATGAAATCCATATGTACTAATATACTGAAATCCACTGATATCAGGTAAACCATGTATGAGTATCACTGACCTCGGCATCCTCTCCAAAGAATCTGTATTTGTATCCACATTCAACACACAAAACGGCATCCTTATGTTTCTCCTTAATTTCCATGTATTGCTCCTCCAGGGGTGTGTAAATACTTTTAGTTCTGCGGTTGGGGTTTTTTGCTTCTGAAGAATTTTCAGTTTGCTCTCGGTGTCTGAAAGAAGGAAATGTAGTGGATGCCTTTAAGGAGACTTTTTCGACCTGCAAGAAAAAAATCGCAAAAACATGAATAGTCATAAATGAAAGTGGTAATCATAGTCACTAGTGCAGTATAGTCATACAACTGTATGGACTTTATTCTTACACAATGGCCTATGTATACTGTCAACAAACGGCAGTGAGCGGAGTGTCAGACAGGCAAGTCATATACCTTGCAGAGGATGATACAACTATATGGGTACCCCAAAAACGTATCCCATCTCCAGCAGTCCCCAGAAAGTAGCCTCTGCCTTTGATAGATATGGGGCATGCCATATGCACAAAGCTTGGGATGAGCCTTTTATATAGACACAGCAAGGACCATCATTTCATGAACACTGCGGGCTGTAACTATATGGACACTGCTATCCATCTGGCACCATTCCCATACAGAGACTACAGAGACGAATATTAAAAATAATTTGTTACCTTCCATTATATTTACCCTAATCTATTAATAACAGGGACCTAATGATTATGTATTTGCCTTTTTGCCTGCAGAAGCAGCACCTGTCCTATCTAGCTTCTTCTCTAGGGCACTCCCAGTGAGTACACCAAAAAAAGTGAGATAACTGGTAAGAAGTGCTGGACATAAAATATCACCGGTCCTATTCTGCAATTTACTTTGACACTTTGATGGTGTCCCTAGGATATACAACGGCTTGAGCAATCTACAAAAACATCAATCACATAAGCGAGAGGTTCACTCTCAAGACCTAAGCCTCCTACTTAGTGAGGAATAGATTAAGACTAATTTAAGATTAGAATTCAGCAATGCGCTACCTAAATCACAGGTGACAGTAAGAAGAGCATTAACTGCAGTCATCCAGATGACAGTAGGTTGTAAACTGTCCCGCAGATGTTTAAATACACAAGTCATGGGTAGACACTCCCTAACATGGCATTTATTTATATCATAAGGAAGACCCTTTAACCCCTTAATGACCGGGCCATTTTGCACGTTAATGACCAAGGATTAATATTTGTTTTTTCACGGTCGCATTCCATGAGTCGTAACTTTTTTTTTATTCCGTACAAGGGCTTGTTTTTTGCGGGACGAGTTGTATTTTGTAATTGTTCCATTTTTAGATGCTTACAATATATTGATTAACTTTTATTAACTTTATTTTAGGAGAGAATTGAAAATAAGCAGCTATTCCAGCATTCATTTTCACGTTATAAATTTACGCCGTTTACTATGCAGCGTAAATAACATGTTAACTTTATTCTATGGGTCGGCACGATTACAGGGATACCAAATATGTAAAGGTTTTATAGGTTTTTTCTACGTTTGCACAATAAAAAGCCTTTCAGAAAAAAATTACTTGTTTTTACATCGCTGCGTTCCAAGAGCCGTCATTTTTTTATTTTTCCGTCGATGTGGCCGTATGTGGGCTTGATTTTTGCGGGTCAATGTGTAGTTTTCATTAGTACTATTTTGGGGTACATAGGACTTATAGATTAACTTTTATTTCATTTTTTATGGGGGGAATGGGAAAAAAAGAGAATTTTGCTGTGGTTTTTTGCGTTTTTTTTGGACGCCGTTCATCCGGCGGCTTACTTAATGTGGTCATTTTATTGTTCAAGTCGTTACAATCGCGGGGATACCATATATGTGTATGTGTGATTTGTTTTGACACTTTTTCTAAATAAAACCACTTTTTAGTTTTATTTCATTTTCACTGTAAATTTTAATTTTATTTTTTCCACAAACTTTATTTAAAGGAACAGTGTCACGACCAACTTTTTTTTAATATGTTATGGGTTTTAGTGTGATAGATAAAGAAATTTTATTAATGTATGTTGTTGTGTTGTACTTTTTTCGTTTTTAATTCATTTACTTCTCTATGGGGGCTGCCATTTTTGTTTCCATTACTGTGTGTGTCGATTAACGACACATACAGATATGGAATACGGCAGCTCCAGTCCATAGGAGTCAATGAACGGGACCCGTCCCATTGACTTTGCACTATGGCTCTGTCCTGCGCAGAGCAGAGCAGCTGTTTGCAGGGAGAGAGCAGGCGCCATCTTGAAGACCAGCTGCACTGCAGGTAAGATGTGCGTCTCTGCATGTCCCACTCTCTCTCACAGACCCCGGCTCTCGTGACCCCCGACACCCCCCCCCCCCCTTGTGTGAAGGACACATGAAGAAACTGTACTGGGAAAGCACAATTAGAGAGATTTATCATTCAGGGGTCTGGGAAAGCTGGGTGACCACAATTACCCCTCCTACTGGAGTATGAGAGGTTCATTAGTCACATCCCTAAACACTCCAGTATGAGGGGTAATGGTGGTCACCCAGCTTTCCCAGACGCAGATATGACCAGGAAAGGGCTGGATGGACGGGCTAAGGGTGCACAGGGTTTTTGGTGATCCCCCTCTGTCATGTGAGCGGACCTAGGTTACCGGTTCATCAGACGGGGTTCATGTGACTATAACTCTGTCCATAACAAGAGACAGTTCACTCACGACAAGCCCTGCCCTCATGCCGTAGTTGTGGTTCTGTCTGCAGTGATGGCGGTGGGTGTCTCTGACACCCGCCTCCCCCGTTGGGTCATCTCAGGACAGAAGGGGTGTCTGGACTGGAGACACAGCGCCGCACCTGTCCTCAGGTCGTGTCTGGTATTGAAGTTCACCTCCATTGAAGTGAATAGGACAGAGTTGTAATAACACACACGACCTGAGGACAGGTGCGGCGCCATGTTACACCTCGATTTACGCCTTAAAAGACGGCTCCAATACGTCGGCAAACATCTGCCCATTCATTTGAATGGGTTTGCCGACGTACTGTGCCGACGACCTGTAATTTTACGCGTCACTGTCAAAAGACGGCGCGTAAAATAACAGCCTCGGCAAAGAAGTGCAGGACACTTATATACATTATATGCAGGACACTTCTTGGGACGTAATTTGAGCCGTTTTTCATTGAATTCAATGAAGAACAGCTCCAAATTACGGCCGTAATTGACGCCTCGCAAAACGCGAGTACGAGCAATTACGTCTGAAATGACGGAGCTGTTTTCTCCTGAAAACAGCTCCGTCATTTCAGACGTAAATGCAGTTAGCGTGTGCACATACCCTAGGGGTATGTTCACACACAATGTTTTCAGCTGAATAATCGGAAGCAGAACGCCTACAAGCATCTGCCCATTGGTTTCAATGGGAAATACGGCGTTCTGTTCCGACAGGGCGTTTTTTACGTGGTAGTTTTCCAAAAACAGCACGTAAAAAGACGCCCGACCAAAATGAAGTGCACATCACTTCTTGGGATGTTTTTTGAGCCGTTTTTCATTGACTTTATAGAAAAAGCTCCAAAAACGGCCGTTAAAAAACGCGAGTTTGATTAAAAAATGGCTGAAAATCAGGAGCGGTTTTCCCTTTGTTTAGTAAGCGTGTGAACATACACTTAGCCTTTTGGTGTGTCCTAGAACACACCCAAAATGGCTGACGGACACTGCTTAGCAATTTGAAGACACCTTTTTCCTGGCTTGTGAGAGGGGGGGTGAGGTTCCCTCCCACATTTACAGCAGCTGTGAGTCAGGTTGCTTTGCCTTATTCACCTTGGGGTAATTCTGGGAAGTGCTCCCCCTGGTGGCCAACATTGGAAAAAATGTCAAATTATTATTTAATTTTTAATACTTTCCACCATACGGAAAAAAAAATAAAAAATACAGAAAAAACTTAAAAAATATAATAGAAATAAGTAACAACACTTAAAAAAAAAAAGGTTTAATTTGCGACACATTCCCTTTAACTGATTGACATTTTTTTTTTTAGTCCCACCAGGGGACTTCACTATGCGATCTGCTGATCGCATATATAATGCTTTGGTATACTTAGTATACCAAAGCATTATTGCCAAACAGGCCGCAGACCCCCGGCTGCCATGGAAACCCGACGGCGACCCGCGATTCCTTTGCGGGGGCGCCGATGGGATGATAGAGGGAGCTCCCTCCCTCTGTCAAATACATTAGATGCCGCTGTCACTATTGACAGCGACATTTAAATGGGTTAAACTGACGGAATCGGAGCGCGCTTCGATTCCGGCAGTTGCAGCCAGGTTGTGTATAACAGCCGTGCTCCAGCCGCTGATCGCGTGGGTACAGTGACAGTACCCGCGCCACCACAGGACGGATATATCCGTCCTCCTGCGCGAACTAGCAGCTGCAGAGGACGGATATAGCCGTCCTTCGGCATTAAGGGGTTAATGAGGAGCTGTCACTTCTCCTGACACGTCTGTTTTAGGAAGTACATGCATTCCTGCATGAAATAACAATTCTGGAGAATATTTTCCTAGAACTCTAAGTTGTGCCGTTCCTCTGTAATTCCTTCTAGAAATGTTTAAATAAATTGATAACTGGGTGTTACCAGTAGGGGGCATGGCATAACACAGATGGACAACGTTCAATCAGTGCTGACAGAGTGAGACTCTGTAGGGACAAGCCCCTTTGACAAGGGGAAAGGTAATACCCAGTTATTTATTCATAAGTTTCTAGGAAGAACAATAGAGGAATGGCAAATCGCAGAGTTCTAATAATAATATGTTCCAGAATTGTTATTTCATTAGAAATACAAGTATTTACTAAAATAGACATGGAGAGGTAACAGGTTCTCTTTAATCTGTATAGTAAAATTCTGTTAGGCGGGATTCACACGACAGGGTTTCCCGGCCGGGTGCCGGCCGTTCATAAATCGGCCGGCACCCGGCTGCATTAGGAATAATAGACCCCTAATGGGGCTATTCACACGACCGATTTTTTGACGGCCGGGAAAACCGGCCGTCAAAAAATAGGACATGCTCTATTTTCGGCCGGGTGCCCGGCTCCCATAGAAGTCTATGGGGCCGGGTAATACCCGGCCATCACCGGAATGTGTCCCGAGTGATGGCCGGGTCTACCGTCGCTCGCGCACTCTCTCTCCTCCTCCTCACAGTGCAGAGTGCATGTGAGGAGGAGGAGGAGGGTATTTTATTGCTCGCTGTAGGAGTCGGAATCCCCAATCCCCGGCCGGGGATTGGGGATTCCGCTACAGGAGAAGTGAGTGACTACACTGTCCATATATGGACACAGCGAAGTCACTCACTTCTGCAGCGGAATCCCCGACTCTATGGCCGGGGATGCCGCTACAGGAGAAGTGCGTGACTACACTGTCCATATATGGACACAGCGAAGTCACGCACTTCTGCAGCGGAATCCCCGACTCTATGGCCGGGGATGCCGCTACAGGAGAAGTGCGTGACTACACTGTCCATATATGGACACAGCGAAGTCACGCACTTCTGCAGCGGAATCCCCGACTCTATGGCCGGGGATGCCGCTACAGGAGAAGTGCGTGACTACACTGTCCATATATGGACACAGCGAAGTCACGCACTTCTGCAGCGGAATCCCCAACTCTATGGCCGGGGATGCCGCTACAGGAGAAGTGCATGACTACACTGTCCATATATGGACACAGCGAAGTCACGCACTTCTGCAGCGGAATCCCCGACTCTATGGCCGGGGATGCCGCTACAGGAGAAGTGCATGACTACACTGTCCATATATGGACACAGCAAAGTCACGTACTTCTGCAGCGGAATCCCCGACTCTATGGCCGTGGATTCCGCTACAGGAATAGTGAGTGACTACACTGTCCATATATGGACACAGTGACGTCACTCACTTCTGAAGCGGAATTCCCGACCTGTGGCAGGGAATTCCTCTTCAGGAGAAGTCAGTGACTACACTGTCCATATATGGACATTGAAGTCAGTGACTTCTCCTGGAAGGGGGGGGGGATGGGTGCAACCTACAGGGGGCTGGGTGGCATCACCTACAGGGGGCAGGGTGGCATCACCTACAGGGGGCTGGGTGGCATCACCTACAGGGGGCTGGGTGGCATCACCTACAGGGGGCTGGGTGGCATCACCTACAGGGGGCTGGGTGGCATCACCTACAGGGGGCTGGGTGGCATCACCTACAGGGGGCTGGGTGGCATCACCTACAGGGGGCTGGGTGGCATCACCTACAGGGGGCAGGGTGGAATCACCTACAGTACGGGACAGTTGTCCTGCAGCGAGGCAGGGACTCCTAGCATCGTACATAAGTATGATGCTAGGAGACCGGCTCCCTGCACTGTGTTCGGTCCGGGACTTGCGGCCGAAATACGTCCGTCAATTACGGACGTAATTAGTGTGTGTGCACATGCCCTTAAAGAGTCTCTGTCACCAGATTATAAATGCATTATCTCCTACATAATCTGATCGGCACTGTAATGTAGGTAACAGCAGTGGTTTTTATTTTGAAAAACGATCATTTTTGACAAAGTTATAAACTATTTTAGATTTATGCTAATGAGTTTCTTAATAGACAACTGGGCGTGTTTTTAATTTAGACCAACTGGGTGTCGTACAGAGGAGTGTATGACGCTGACCAATCAGCATCACTTCTCATTGTTCCAGCCCATTGTTACAGTGTGATTGTGCAGTGAAAGAAGCTGGGCTGGAACAATGAGAAGTGTATGACGCTGATTGGTCACTGATTGGTCAGCGTCATACACACTCCTCTGTACAACGCCCAGTTTGTCTAAATTAAAAACACGCCCAGTTGTTTTAAGAAACTCATTAGCATAAATCTAATATTGTTTATAACTTTGTCAAAAATGATCGTTTTTCTAAATAAAAACCACTGCTGTAATCTATATTACAGCGCCGATCAGATTATGTAGGAGATAGGGCATTTATAATCTGGTGACAGAGCCTCTTTAAATCCGTATTCAGTGAGGCAGAGCTAAAGATCGGTCACTGAGGAATCAGGTTAGAACTGCCCATAGAAGCTTATGGAGGGGGAGGAGGTAACTGCTGGAGGGAGACACACACACACACTGCTGCTTCTAGTGTTCTATCTCATCCCAGTGCTTGTTTCACAGCTATACTACTCCTCACTGCTGTAGAATATCCTTGATGCAACTTCTGTTAAGTGTTTTACGGTCTAACGCCAGTTCTGGATTCTAATAATTTTTTTAAAACAGCGTCTGTGTGTCTCTCTGCAGCTGCTCCTTCCTTCTCCCCTCTCCATAGACTTCTATGGGCAGCTGTAACCTGATCATTTAGTGAGCTGTCTTCATCTCTGCCTCACTGAATACAGATTTTAGCAGTGACATTAGAGTGACTGATCAGTGTAGGGTAGGAGGCAGGGAGAAGGAGTCGTCTAATAAGTGGAGAAAGAGGAATTTTTATCTAATAAGAACTATTAGACCCTGTTCACACTGAGTTTTTTGCAGGCAGAAAATCTGCCTGTCTACACTCTTGTTGCCGAGTTTTTTGCGGCGTTTTTTGGCCGCGGCCATTGAGCGCCGGGGGCAAAAAACGCTGCGAATATCACTCTGCCTCCGATTGATGTCAATGGTCGGTCAGAGATGGGAACGCCTGAAGAAAGAGCATGTCACTTTTTTTTCAATGAGCGTTTTTCTCTGCTCGCGGGGGAAAAAAACGACCTCTGCCTCCCATTGAAATGCTCTGCCACGTCAAAAACCGCGCCAAAAAACTGTGTGAACTAGGACTTACAAAGGTTATTTTTATGTACTATTGACTTATAGGGAAAAAAAATAAATGACTGTTAAAATACAAGACAAAAAGTATCTCGGACATCAGAATTCTGTGTTTCTGGGTGCGTTTTAGAAGCGTTTGGGAGTGGGACTTATAATTGTACTGGGATTTGGGATTGAAACTGCCAGTAAGTATGGAATACGTATTTCATAACTATTCATGCTGCCTCAAAAATGTACGTCTTCAGCTAGTAACCTACATATCTTTTAAAGGGAATGTGTCGCTAGAAATTATAAAAAAAAAATTTCAGTTAAACAATTAGTATTTAAGTGATTACACATTGTTTTAAAAAAAAAATTTCACAAGTCAGGAAATATTAAAAATTAGATTCTAATTTAGAACATTTCCATGTGCTGGCCACTAGAGGGAGCAGTTCACAAAATTGCAGCATGGTCACTGTGGTAAAGGAACCTCATTGATGTATGCTGCAAATTTGGGGTGGACACACTCTCCTCTAATGTCCTCACACAATCCCCCCCTCCCTTATTCTGGCTAGTGCCAGGAGAAGGAAGGGTGTGAATGTCTTCAAACCTCCTACACTGTGTGCCGCCATTTTCTGAGCGACTGCACAGTGCTAGGATTAGATACAGGGCTCAGCAGACAGTATCACACAAACATAATACACACGAACATAAATTACCTGCTCCTGCCTCCGCTGGTCTACGCTCCTCTTCCTTGCGCCTTCGCTTCGTTGAACATATGGCTGGAAGCCGCGGCCAGAAGTCGTCACTGACAGTCGTCTGACTGCCCGGCAGCGGCTTCCGGTCCACATGAAAACGGCTCCCGTTCGCATTCTCTATGGGGTTGTATGTGCCGTATTCCATCTCTGTATGTGTCGTTAATCGACACATACAGAGATGAAAAAGAAAATGGCAGCCCCCATAGTGAAGTAAAAATCAGAAACCATTAAAAAGTAAAACATGAGAACACAATAAAATTAAAAAAAAAAAAAAATATTATAGTAAAAGCAATATGATTAAAAAAAAATAAATCATGACACCTTCCCTTTAATTGTCATGATCACCACACAATACAGAATATAATATTTTGCAGATCGCCAAACATCCTATAAGCTCATGTGCCACTTACCCTGGGAATAGAATGCGAGTCTATTTCTTCACCTTTGTTTTCTGATTTTGAGAGCTCATCTTTAATGCCGGAAGACGTCGTCAAGCACTCAGGTACTTTTATGGCATGACTATCACTGCTCTGTTTTTCAGAATCACTGGAGAACGCTCGTAATTTCTGCTGTGTGTGGCTGGAGATGAACGATTTTCCACATATCATTTGTTCTGAAACAAAACAAAGACACAAAATCCAACTTTTCCATTACACCAGTGTTGATACATTGGCCCCCAAAAGTTTAAAGTTGGGGTTCATTCAATAGCTTACCTTTCTTTTCCAAAACCATGCCATCTCTCCCCTCACCTTTCTGGTGTCTCTTTCTCTTTTTTGCAACTGGCTCATCATCATGGGATGTGCAGGAATTTGCCACCTACTGACAAAAAGGTATATATTCTTTTCCAGGCAATAGTAACAATATGATAGAACAAATGCTACTGCATAAAGATATATCAAAGCGTACGTTCACGTATCGCCATTTTACACATAGAATTGATCTACATAAAAAGTGGAGTACAGACTCATGCACATGGTAATGCGGACCCGTAGGCACTCCATGTGTTTATATGTGCCGCCTTCTAGAAGAATGCCTAGGAGAACTTGCCCCAAAATGAGAAAAGAAAACATTGTGTACCTCTGTACAAAATGTTAGGCACACAGAGGTAAAGTACGGGCCCCTGGCAGGCTATTGGGAACCATATTACTTGTCTTGTATTGATACGGAGCTGCCTGTATAATATCCCACAGCTGCATTCATAATTCTGCAGGCTTCAGGGGTGAAATCTTCCGGCATTCAGGGATGGCTCTATGTCTGCAGAGGTTTTTGTGTTGATTTGCATTCTGGGAAGAGTCTCTCTTACATCTGACACATCAAACAACACAACCCTTCTTTTGTGACCGTTTCCAGTACAGAGCAGAACTGTGAATAGACTGATAAAAACTATATTTTTTGTATCGGTACAAAAGTAGTAATACAATGTATTTAAAAAGTCACTCATCTTTTTATATAGATTAAATCTACTGTATATGTAAGCACATACATATGTTATGTTACAATCATTTCAGCAGTTAGATGGTGGTCACTTACATATAAGAAAATGCACACAGTACTGGGAAAAAGTTTTAGGCAGTTGCAGAAACATGCTGCAAAGTAGGAATGCTTTCAAAAATAGAAGAGTTAATAGTTGTTTATTTTTTTTTTAGCAATTAACAAAATACAAAGTGAACCAACAGAAGAGAAATCTAAATCAAATCAATATTTGGTGTGACCACCTTTTGCCTTCAAAACAGCATCAATTCTTCTAGATACACATGGACAAAGTCATATATTTTCTGCAAATGGAGTTGGGGATTTGGTCAGGATTAATGGTGTCCTCAGTGCTGAGAAATACAGGCAGATACTTATCCATCGTGCAATACCATTAGGGAGGTGTCTGATTGGCTCCAAATTTATTATGCAGCAGTAGAACGACCCCAAACATACAGAAAATGTCTTTAACCCCTTCCCAACATTTTACGTATCCATACACCAAAGTCGGGTAGGGGAAGTATGGAACGGGCTCACGGAGTTAGCTGTTTGTTACAGACGACACTTCAGAGTAACTAGCGGCATCGCGCTTGAGCGCGATCCCACTCGTTAAATGCTGCGGTCAGTAGCGACGCAGCATTTCAATCGTTAAAAAGAGGGGGCGATCCCCTCTAACAGCTCATCGCGCCCCTCCCGCAACGCAAACGCGGGGGGGGCGGTCGATGGTTGCTATGGCTGCCTGGGGGCCTAATGAAGGCCCCCAGGTCCACCATCTTTGTGCACCCATTAAGCCCTGCCTCCTCCGGTATCGCCGTGTCCGAAAAAGTCTGAACTATTTACAATATATCATTATTTAACCCGCACGGTGAACATCGTAAAAAAAAAATGGTAAATGCCAGAATCTCTATTTTTTGCTCCCACAAAAAAAATGAAATAAAAAGTGATTAAAACATCGCATGTACACCAATGGTATTATTAAAAACTACAGCTTATCCCGCAGAAAATAAGCCCTCATACCACTTAATCAACGGAAAAATAAAAAAGTTATGGCTCTCGGAATTTGGGGAGACAAAATAAATGTTCTCTTTTACACTAAATATAGAAAAAACTATATATATTTGGTATCGCCGTAATCGTATTGACCCACAGAATAAAGTTAACATGTTCTTTTAATTGCACAGTGAAGTACGTAAAAACGGCGAGCAAAAAAACATGGAGGAATCGCTGTATTTTTCATTTTCTACCCCACAAACTCGTCCCGCAAAAATCAAGCCCTCATAGGACTATATCGACGGAAAAATACAGACGTTATGGCTTTTGGAAGGTGGGGAGGAAAAAAACGAAAATGAAAATCTAAGAAAGGGCTGCCGCGGGAAGGGGTTAAGAACTATAATCAGCGTTAAGAAGAACAAGGAGCCCAGGACGTGATGATATGGCCCCCACAGAGCCGGATCTCAACATTACAGAGTCTGTCTGGGATTGCGTGAAGAAACAGAAGAATTTGGGGAAGCCGACATCCACAGAAGATATGTGCTTAGTTCTTGCCGAGTTCCTCAAAAACGGTGTACAAGTGTACCTGGAAGAATTGATGCTGTTTTGAAGGCAAACAGTGGTCACACCAAATATCGATTTGATTTAGATTTCTCTTCTGTTCATTCACTTTGTATTTTGTTAATTGATAAAAATAAAAACTGTTCGCACGATTAACTATTTTTGAAAGAATTCTTACTTTGAAGCATTTTTCCACAACTGCCTAAAACTTTTACACAGTACTGGAAATCTGTTGTAGTTCTATTGGAACGGTGTGTATGTAAAATATATACAGTAGAATTATGGCATAGGCATGAATGAGTGCTCAGGAGGGC
Organism: Rhinoderma darwinii; assembly: GCF_050947455.1. Lineage (NCBI taxonomy): Eukaryota > Metazoa > Chordata > Amphibia > Anura > Rhinodermatidae > Rhinoderma > Rhinoderma darwinii. The sequence goes on from NC_134687.1 coordinate 550,454,827, forward strand.
GACCGGGTCTGCCAAATTAATTCTCATCACCCCGGAGATCTTTAGAATGGACAATTTATACCGATAGCATAATGCGTCCTATAACAATTCAGCATCGTGTCAGATTTTTCATTTATCACAGGCGATTATCGCACAAGCACGCACAACGAGAGCGCCTATAATCTGCTCCCATGGCTCCTTCCCTAAATCACAGGAATTCAGACGTAGAATCAGGACGAGCGTGATATGGTCTGCAATGTGATATAAAATAGAGATGTGCTCATCGCTCGGGATTCTGCAGTGAGGGCACACAGACGCACACTAGTCATGGGGCTATCACACAGCCGTTGGTTTTTTTCATGGACCACATATCTGGTGTGAGAAACTCCCAGGATGCCCTATTCTGGTGTATGTCTGCAGACCGGACTCGCCTCATTCAAATCTATAGGTGTGTGGAAAAAAACGGACAGAAGATGGAAGCTGCTAAGAAATGCAAAAAAATAAAAGAAAAACGTCCCAGAAAAACGGATGACACACGGACGCTACACGGACATTCATACGCATAAAAAACAGACCGGTTTTTTTTTGCGGATGCAATCCAGACACGCGCATGTTAAAAAAAGGCTGTATACAAATATCTTACCAGCATCGAAAGGGGCAACGTGTCAGTATGCAGTATTATTAGGGCAACGGTGACCAGGGAAAGGGGCAACGTGTCAGTATGCAGTATTATTAGGGCAACGTGTCAGTATGCAGTATTATTAGGGCAACGGTGACCAGAGAAAGGGGCAACGTGTCAGTATGCAGTATTATTAGGGCAACGGTGACCAGGGAAAGGGGCAACGTGTCAGTATGCAGTATTATTAGGGCAACAGTGACCAGGGAAAGGGGCCGCAGCTATTCACTTAGGGTATGTGCACACGTAGTGACCAAAAACGTCTGAAAATACAGAGCTGTTTTCAAGGGAAAACAGCCCCTGATTTTCAGACGTTTTTTGAGCAACTCTTTGCGGCGTTTTCGACATCCGTTTTTGGAGCTGTTTTCATTGGAGTCTATGAGAAAAAAGCTCCAAAAACGTCCAAAGAAGTGTCCTGCACTTCTTTTGACGAGGCTGTATTTTTACGCGTCGTCGTTTGACAGCTGTCAAACGACGACGCGTAAATGACAGGTCGTCTGCACAGTACGTCGGCAAACCCATTCAAATGAATGGGCAGATGTTTGCCGACGTATTGTAGCCCTATTTTCAGGCGTAAAACGAGGCATAATACGCCTCGTTTACGTCTGAAAATAGGTCGTGTGAACCCAGCCTAAGGGTATGTTCACACGAGGGCATCCGTAACGGCTGAAATTACGGGGATGTATCAGCCGTAACGGCATGTGCAGGCGCTTGAACGCCGCGTCCATTACGGACGTAATTGGCGCTGCTTTTCATTGGAGTCAATGAATAACGGCTCCAATTACGCCCCAAGAAGTGACAGGTCACTTCTTTGACGCGGGCGTCTATTTACGCGCCGTCTTTTGACAGCGGCGTGTAAATTACGCCTCGTGTGAACAGACAAACGTCTGCCCATTGCTTTCAATGGGCAGATGTTTGTCAGCGCTATTGAGGCGCTATTTTCGGACGTAATTCGGGGAAAAAACGCCCGAATTACGTCCGTAAATAGGCCGTGTGAACATACCCTAACACACAGGGACAAACATTCATTTTCAGAAAGTGGAATTTCTTTTTCTAACAAGCTCTGATTGGAAAGCAATCCCTGTGTATAGTCCTATGCGTGTAAACCATCTGTCTTATGGGATGCTTATACAATATGATAGCAGTACCCTCCACTGAACAACCGCAGCATGACATACACAATAATGTGAACAGAGGCAGTCATGTCTATGCCTAGTCCCATCACAGCACTCCCCGCCCCTGACCTGAGGAGACCTGGCTGTCGGTGACTGCTTAGCCTCACCGCCCTGAGGTTTGAAGAAGTGACTGATCACAGGCTGCGATGGGCCAGGAGCCGGGGACCGGCCTGATTTCTTTCGCCGCATCCTGCAGCTTACAAGTAGTAGAAGACAGAAGCGGCGCTAGAGGAAAACAGACCACACCCACTTCCGCTGATTGGCCAAAGCGTGCAGGGGGCGGAATTATAAGGGTCCATGATAATTATTTTGTGTATGAAAAGTTCAATGGGCGGGGCTTAGTTTTGGCGCGAAAACTAAATCCTTGTCTTGTGGCGTCCTTATCATAGCGGGGAGCAAAGGTTTTCCTACGCACGTCACCGCGCAGGTCCCTCCTCCCGGTAGCTGTGCGCACACACCGTCCTCACGGCAAGGATCTACCGGTGACCCACAGCCCCAGGATGAGGAATGTACTGCTCAACTCCATAGTGGCCGTGTGCCCTCCAGGTCAGGGCATTGGGAAGGCTGGCACGTTACCGTGGCCTCTACTTAGGTATGCTGACGGTATATGACTGCGTCCTGTATTCTAATCCTCAACCACAATCTATAATATAACGTAATATACAGGGCTGCAGAGACGTCATTGAGGGGGGAGGTGACGATCTGCTGGAGCCGCGGCTGTGATCATTGCTGCTGTTATACGCGCTACGTGCTCGCATCTTCTGCAACCACGATGGAGGTTTTGCACTAGAGACCCAGTAAAATGCAGGATTTCCATCAGCTTCTATTGAGCGTGACCGTCATGGAGCTTGCAACACATTTCTAACATTTGGCAGCTGCCACGCTGTAGCCTTGTCTGTGCAGCTCCGTGACTAACGCAGCGATTTAGATTTTATTTTTTTTAAATATAAGTTACAAATCAAAGGCGTGATGTCCCAGGGTTGCCGATAGAGTTTGCAAACAGGGGACCCCTTCCCTCCTTTACAGAGAACCTTTCGCCTCCCCATACGTGTAAAGCTGTAACGGGCAGGGCTGCACAAACACTTTGCACTTTTTTCCTATCTTCCTCCGTTACTTACATATCGATGCCGTTATATTTGGCGCCCGATATGTAAATAAGCCCCTGAACTGTCAATAGGGCGTTTCTAACTACATGGCAAGGGGGCGCGATGTCTTCACTACGACACTGTCCAATCGGCTACGGACAGTGTCAGGGCGGCTTGCGCTGTGTTCCCTCCCGCGAGAACACACACAGACCATTTTGACCGCAGCATTCAAGGGGGTAAAGGAGAAGGGGGGGATGCCCCTTGGATCACGTCACAGGGATTGAGGGACATACCATATTTCGGCAGACAGCCCAGGGTCCATTGAAGGACCCCATTTCTGTCTTACCATATTTCCTGTTAGGCCATACTTCGGTATATATGTCCTAACAACTGCCTGTGTACTGTCCGTACACGGGCTAATGTACTGCCATATAGATATATTCCAGTACATTAAAGTTTAAAAATAAAGTAATGTTAACGTCTTCACGTGCTGCGCCGCAACAGTACGTCCTGCAGAGGGCTGGGTTCACACAACCTATTTTCAGACGTAAACGAGGCGTATTATGCCTCGTTTTACGTCTGAAAATAGGGCTACAATACGTCGGCAAACATCTGCCCATTCATTTGAATGGGTTTGCCGACGTACTGTGCAGACAACCTGTCATTTACGTGTCGTCGTTTGACAGCTGTCAAACGACAACGCGTAAAAATACAGCCTCGTCAAAAGAAGTGCAGGACACTTCTTTCAGACGTAATTTGAGCCGTTCTTCATTGAACTCAATGAAGAGCAGCTCAAAATTTACGGCTGTCAGAGAAGCCTCGCAAAATGTGAGGAGCAGCATTTACGTCTGAAACAAGGCAGCTGCTTTCTCCTGAAAACAGTCTGTCTTTTCAGACGTAAAAGCCTGCTACCGTGTGCACATACCCTTACTTTCACGTCACAATGACAGTTAGAATACATTACACTACGTGTGTAGTGTAATGTACTCTAGCAGTGATCAAAGCTGCAAGTCTAAGGGTCCCCTAGTGGGACAAGTAAAAAAAAAAGTAGTAAATTTTTTTTTTAAAAAGTGTAAAAATAAAAGTTATAAGTTATATAAACAAAAACTGCTTTTTTTTTTCCTATAATAAGACTTTCATTATAGGAAAAAAATGAACACATTAAAAAAAAGTACACATTTGGTATCACCGTGTTCGTAACGACCCCAACTATAAAACTATAATGTTGTTTTTCCCGCACGATGAGCACCCCAAAAGAATCAATAAAAAAACTACACCAGAATCGCTATTTTTTTGGTCACCACCCCTCCCAAAAAAGAGAATAAAAAGTGATCAAAAAGTCGCATGTACCCGAAAATAGTACCAAGAACTACAACCCGTCCCGCAAAAAACAAGCCCTTACACAGCTTTTTTGACTGAAAAAGTTACGGCTCTCAGAATATGGTGACACAGAAGATAAATTATTTTATAAAAAAGTGATTTTATTGCGCAAACGCTGCAAAACATAAAAAAAACCTATATACATCTGGTATCGCCGTAATCGCACCGACCCGCAGAATAAAGTAAAACTATTATTTATAGCGCACGGTGAACGCTGCAAAAAATAAACTAAAAAACATTGTCAGAATTGCTTGTTTTTGGTCACCCAGCTTGCAAAAAAATTGAATAAAAAGTAATAAAAAAAATCGCATGTACCCCTGGTACAATGAAAAGTACAGATTGTCCCGCAACAAATAAGCCCTCACACGGCTCCGGTGGTGAAAAAATAAAAATGTTCTGGCTCTCAGAATATGGCGATGCAAAATATGTAGTGTGTTCCAAAAACGGATAAGATCGGGCGCCATTTATCAGTGCGACTCCGGCCACACATCTATGAATTATTATTTATATACACCATTATTATGCCCTGATGTACTCTGCCCAGCCTACATGTGCCCCCACATTATAAACTGAAATACCAGCAATACCCCAAACAGAACAACTACAAAGCTACATCTGCGCTCCAAAAGCAAAATGGCGTCCCTCCCTTCTGAGCCCTGCAGCGTGCCCAAGCAGCAGTTTGCGCCCACATATATGGCATCGCCATACCCGGGAGAACCCGCTTAATGTTTTATGAGGTATTTGTCTTCAGTGGCACAAACTGGGCACAACATATTATGCACTAAGATGGCATATCAGTGGAAAATTGCAATATTCACACCATCCGCTGTGCATTAACCCTTTGACTTAATAGCACGTCATAGTGCCGGGGTTGATGTATGAAGCGGGCTCACGTGCTGAGCCCGCTCCATACGTTGCGGGTGTCGGCTGTGTATTACAGCTGACACCCGGGACTAACGGACAAGAACAGCGATCGTGCAGTTACAGAAGCCTGTAAAAATAACAATATACTGCAATACATTAGTTCCAATGATCGCTGGTTCAAGTCCCCTAAGGGAACTAATAAAATGTGTAGAAGAATTAAAGTTATTAGTAGTGTGAGAGAAAAAAGTTTAAAGTTAAAAAAAAAACAAAAAACCTTTTCCCATTTTTCTGGTAAAGTAATGTAAAAAAAAATAAACAAAATTGGTATCGCTACGTCCGTAAAAGGCTGAACTATTACAATATACCATTATTTAACTCGCACGGTGAACACCGTAAAAAAAAGGTATATAATTTAAACCGTGAAAAATCTGTGTTTTTTTTTTGTCACCTTAGCTCCCAAAAAAAATGTAATACAACTTTTTGATCACTTTTTATGTACCAATAAAAACTACAGCTCGTCCTGCATAAAATAAGACCTCCGACTACTCAATCAACCGAAAAATAAAAAAGTTACGCCTCGCAGAATGTGGTGACACAAAACAATTTTTATTTTAATAATTAGATTTTTCTTTGTAAAAGTAGTATAATATAAAAAAACAAAACTATAAATTTGGTATCACCGTAATTGTATTGAGCCGCAGAACAAAGTAAAGTTTTCGTTTTTACCGCACGGCGAAAGCTGTAAAAACAAAAACCCCAAAAAATGGAATCTCATTTTTTTTCCTACATCAGCCCGCAAAGAATTTCTATTCAGTTTCCCAGTACATTTTATGGCACTTTAAATTGTGTCAATAGAAACTACTGCTCCTCCCGCAAGAAATAAGCCCTCACACCACTCTATTGACGGAAAAAGAAAAAGTTATGGCTCTAAGGCTTCAGACGAACGGGAAAAACGTCCGTGCAACGCGCGTGATTTGCACGGACCTATATGTGTCTATGGGGCCGTGCAGACATGTCCGTGATTTTTTCATCAGCGTGAGTCCGCTGAAAAAAAGTCACGACATGTCCGTTCTTTCGACGTTTTGCACGCATCACGCACCCATTGAAGTCAATGGGTGCGTGAAAACCACGCATGCCGCACGGAAGCACTTCCGTGCGAACTGCGTGATTCGCGCAAGAGCTGTCAAAAGGATGAATGTAAACAGAAAAGCACCACGTGCTTTTCGGTTTACAAACATCCAAACGGAGTGTCTTTGAGATGAGCGAACCCGGACAACCGAACCGAACTTCACCGGGTTCAGCCGAACTCGTTTTGGCCGAACCCGACAAAAAAAATTTCCGGTACGCGACGACAGGAGATAGTCACTGTCCAGGGTGCTGAAAGAGTTAAACTGTTTCAGCACCCTGGACAGTGACTTCCGATCCCAATATACATGAACATGTAAAAAAAAAAAAAGAAGTTCTGACTTACCAATAACTCCCGGCTTCTTCCTCCAGTCTGACCTCCCGGGATGACAATTCAGTCCAAGTGACAGCTCTAGCCTATCACAGGCCAAGCACAGGCTGCAGACGTCACATGGACTGCCGCGTCATCCAGGGAGGTGGGGCCAGATGTCAAGAGAGGCGCGTCACCAAGGCAACGGCCGGGAGGTAAGTACGAACGTGTTTTGTTTTTTTTAAACAGGTTGCTTGATATTGGACAGATATCGGAATTCACTGTCGAGGGTGCTGAAAGAGTTACTGCCGATCAGTTAACTCTTTCAGCAACCTGGACAGTGACTGACGTTGACTAGCCTCATCTCTATGATGGCGGCTGCGCGAAAATCACGCAGCCGCGCATCATACACGGATGACACACGGAGCTGTCAAGTGGTTTTTGCGCGCGAAATGCCGCGTTTTTGCGTCCGCAAAAACGCCACGTTCGTGTGAATCCAGCCTTAGAACGTGGGGAGTGAAAAACTAAAATAAGAAAGCAAAAAATGCCCTGAAAGGGTTAACTCATTTCTAATGAAAAAATGTATGACCCCATGTGGGGTATTTCTGTACTCGGGAGAAATTGCTTTACAAAAATTGTTTTTTTTTTGTTTTTTTCTCCTTTATCCTTTGTGAAAATGAGAAAATTAAACATTTTAGTGGGAAAAAATTGTGATACTCCTTTTCGCAGCCTCAGGCTGGGTTCACACGACCTATTTTCAGACGTAAACGAGGCGTATTATGCCTCGTTTTACGTCTGAAAATAGGGCTACAATACGTTGGCAAACATCTGCCCATTCATTTGAATGGGTTTGCCGACGTACTGTGCAGACAACCTGTCATTTACGCGTCGTCGTTTGACAGCTGTCAAACGACGACGCGTAAAAATACAGCCTCGTCAAAAGAAGTGCAGGACACTTCTTTCAGACGTAATTTGAGCCGTTCTTCATTGAACTCAATGAAGCACAGCTCAAAATTTACGGCTGTCAGAGAAGCCTCGAAAAATGTGAGGAGGAGGAATTACAGCTGAAACGAGGCAGCTGTTTTCTCCTGAAAACAGTCTGTCATTTCAGCCGTAAAAGCCTCTCTCCGTGTGCACATACCCTAATTCTAATAAATTCTGCAAAAGACCCATGGGGTCTAAATGCCCACAATACCCCTAGAAAAATTCCTTGAGGGGTGTTTCCAAAATGGGCGTTGCGACATGGCACCGAAAACCAATCCAGCAAAATCCGTACTCCAAAATCCAAATGTCGCTCCTTCCCTTCTGAGCCCTGCTGTGGGTCCAATCAGCAGTTTATTACCACATATGGGGTATTGTCGTAATCAGGAGAAAATGCTTTACAAATGTTGCTTTTTCTTCATTATTCCTTGTAAATATTACAAATTTCTGTGTTTTCAGAAAAAAGTAGATTTTCATTTTTACAGACTAATTCCAATATATTTAGCGAAAAACCTGTGGTCAAAATGCTAACTATACCGCTAGATAAATTCCTTAAGGGGTGTAGTTTCCAAAATGGGGTAACTTTTGGCGTGTTTTCATTATTTTGGCACCACAAGACCTCTTAAAACCTGACAAGGTGCATAAAATATATTCTATAAAAAAAGGAGGCCCAAAATCCACTAGGTGCTCCTTTGCTTCCGAGGCTTGTGTTTCAGTCCATTACCACACTAGGGCCACATGAGGGATATTTCTAAAAACTGCAGAATCTGGGCAATAAATATTCAGATGCATTTCTCGGGTAAAACCTTCTGTATTACAGATTTTTTTTTTATTACAAATGAATTTCGGCAAAAAAAAGAAAATTTGTAAATTTCACCTCTACATTGCTTTAATTCCTGTGAAACGCCTAAAGGGTTAAAACACTTTGTGAATGCTGATTCGAATACCTTGAGGGGTGCAGTTTTCAAAATGGGGTGATTTATGGGGACTTTCTAATATATAAGGCCCTCAAAGCCACTTCAGAACTGAACTGGTCCCTGAAAAAATGGCCTTTTGAAATTTTCTTTCAAATATGAGAAATTCCTGCTAAAGTTCTAAGCCTTGTAACGTCCTAGAAAAGTAAAGGGACGTTCAAAAAACGATGCAAACATAAAGTAGACCTACAGGAAATGTTGACTTGTAACTATTTTGCGTGCTATTACTATGTGTTTTTACATGCAGATACGTTTAAATTTAGAAAAATGCAAAATTTTGGTATTTTTCAGAAATAAATACCACAATTATCGACCAAATTTTTTCACTAACAAAGTACAACATGTCACGAGAAAATAATCTCAGATAGGTAAAAGCATTCTGATGTTATTGAAGGGGTTAAATAAAAAATACACATACACCTTTTTCACAATAAACATTAAAATAAGTCTCAATGCATAAAATATACATATTCGGTATTGGCGCGGCCGTAATAACCTGCACAACAAAAAAAAATTTCGGCATTTATGTGTACGGCGTAAAAAAAAACACAACTTCTTTCTTTCACTTATTAACCCCTTCAGGACCCAGCCTGTTTTGGTCTTGTGGCACAACCCATTTTGTCAAATCCGACATGCCACTTTATGTGGTAATAACTTCAGAATGCTTTTACCTATCTAAGCGATTCTGAGATGTTTTCTCATGACATATTGTACTTTGTTAGCGAAAAAATTTGGTCGACAAATGTCATTATTTGTGAAAAACACCAAAATTTTGAGAAAATTTACAAAAAATAGCATTTTTTAAAATTTAAGTGTATCTGCTTGTAAAACAGACAGTAATACCACACAAAATAGTTACTAGTTAACATTTCCCATATATCTACTTTATTTGCATCATTTTTTGAACATACCTTTAATTTTTTAGGACGTTACAACGATTAGAACTTTAGCAGCAATTTCTCACATTTTCACTAAAATTACAAAAGGCCATTTTTTCAGGGACTAGTTCAGTTCTGAAGTGACTTTAAGGGCCTTATATATTAGAAAGTCACCATATATCACCCCATTTTAAAAACTGCACCCCTCAAAGTATTCAAAACAGCATTCTCAAAATCTCTTAACCCTTTAGGTGTTTCACAGGAATTAAATCAATGTAGAGGTGAAATTTTAGAATTTCATTTTTTTGGGCTGAAATTCATTTGTAATAAAAAGTTTTCTGGAAAACAGACGGTTTTACAATAGAAACGCATCTCAATATTTATTGCCCAGATTCTGCAGTTTTTAGAAATATCCCACATGTGGCCCTAGTGTGCTAATGGACTGAAACACCGGCCTCTGAAGCAAATGACCACCTAGTGGATTTTGGGGCCTCCTTTTTTTTAAATTATATTTTAGGCACCATGTCAGGTTTGAAGAGATGTTGTGGTGCCAAAGCAGTGGAAACCCCCAAAAGTGACCCCATTTTGGAAACCACCCCTCAAGGAATTTTTCTAATGGTATAGTTAGCATTTTGACCCCACAGTTTTTTTGCAGAATTTAGTGGAAATAGACTATGAAGATGTAAATCTACTTTTTTTCTGAAGAAACCTAGAATTTTTTAATTTTTACAAGGAATGACAGAGAAAAAACACCCCAACATTTGTAAAGCAATTTCTCCTGATTACGGCAATACCCAATATGTGGTAATAAACCGCTGTTTAGACCCACAGCAGGGCTCCGAAACGGAGGAGCAATGTTTGGATTTTTGGGCGCAGATTTTGCTGGAATGTTTGTCAGTGCCATGTCGTGTTTGCAACGCCCTTGAGGGATGAAAACCGTGGAAACCCCCAAAAAGTGACCCCATTTTGGAAACTACACCCCTCAAGGAATTTTTCTAGTGGTATAGTTAGCATTTTGACCCCACAGTTTTTTTGCAGAATTTAGTGGAAATAGACTGTGAAGATGAAAATCTACTTTTTGTAAAGCAATTTCTTCCGATTACGGCAATGCCCCATATGTGATTATAAACTGCTGTTTGGACCCACGGCAGGGCTCAGAAACGAACGAGCGCAATTTTTAGCACAGATTTTACTGGAATGGTCATCAGGTGCCATGTTGCGTTTGCGGAGCTCCAGTACAGTGAAGTGACCCCATTTTGGAAACTGCACCCATCAAAGAATTTATGTAGGGGTGTGATCACTTTTATGACACCCATAGTTTTTCTGCCTTGCAAAATAAAATGTTAATTTTTGTACAAATGCGCCATTTTTTTGGGCAGATTTTTTAGACACCGCATATAAGTGAAGTAAAGTGCCTCAATATTTATTGGGGTATTTCTTCTGACTTTAGAAATACCCCCAAAGTGGTCTAAATATGTTGTCTGGACACATAGCAGTGCCTGGAATTGAAGAAGCACCACAAGGATTTTGAGGCCTTATTTTTACTTGGATGATTTTTAGCCACAAGCATAGGCCTAAAAAATTGTGCAGATCATACACATTTGTTAGAGTATTAGGTATTCATCTAGGGGTATGAGGGTTTTCAGTTTTGTTACACATTTTTTTTTTTAGTGTCCAATTTTAAAACTGGGTAAAAGACAAGAATGATAAAGGGAGGTGTGGGGGTTTCAAAAGTATAATTTTTTTTAATCCAGGGAGGTGTGGAAGATGCGGAAGCAGTTCTTCATGCAGAGTCCGGGTTTTGATGGACAGGTGTCGCACTGATATATGGTATCCTTACGGATACCCTTTTTTGCACAGACACGGCACCTTTTTTGTGCCCGCCGTTTTTTGGGTGTTGCAGGCACTTCACTTGGAAAGTGCTGCCTAGGAACGATACGGCAAGAACTACTTGAAGCAGCAGATGTTTCCCGCATCTCGTCTTCATGCAATAGAAATGTAATAATTTTTTTCTTAGTACTCTAAGTAGGTACCCGGGTGGCCAGCTTTACGGAAAATTAAAAATGAATTGTACAGTGCCATCTGTACAAGGTACACTGATAATTTTTTGTACCAAATTTTGCTTTTCCGCATGGCACTATACGGTTTTAACACCTGGTCATTCAGGTCAAACCCCCCCCCCCCCCCCATATGAATTTATTATATGCCTGAATGCACACAGGCTTCATTGCGGATGTTGTGAATCCACGTGTGGGGTCAGGGGTGCAGCTGGCATCATGCACAGATGTCAGCATGCATACATCTTTTTTTATCCCAGTAGTTCAAACACAGGACCCCATCCTGCAGCGATGCCCTGCTTTCTCCAATATGCAGGGATTGGCCGATGAGGGTCTTCGGAAGGTGCCACAGTTTTTTTGTCTTTTAGACATTTGAACAGGGGTACACTTGTGTACCAGTTGTCCAAGTACAAGTTGTACCCCTGATCTAACAGTGGGTGTAGGAGGTCCCACACTATCTTCCCTGTTGTGGACAGCACGGGGGGACAATTTGGGGGATGTATTGTCCTTTCCTTCCCCTCATAGATCCGGAAAGCATGTGTGTATCTGGTCTCAGACTTACACAGCTTGTAGACCTTGATCCCGTACCTTGCGCGCTTATTGGGCAAATATTGGCGAAACTTCAGCCTACCCTTGAAGTGCACCAGGGATTCATCAACTGAAATCTCTGTCGGGGGGGTAGATTTCGGGAAACTTTTGGGAAAAAAAGTTTGAGGGGCCTAATTTTAAAAAGTCTGTCGGAATTGGGGTCATCCTGGGGGGGGGCATAGGGAGTTGTCACTAAAGTGCAGACATTTTTGGATTGCCTCAGAGCGGGGTCTGGTCATTGTATTGCGGTACAATGGACAATGATAAAGAATGTCCATCGACCAGTAGGATCTCACTTTGGGCTTTTTAGTGAGACCCATGTTGAAGACTAACCCCCAATATTTTTGCATTTCTGCACAATTAGTTGGTTGCCAACGATTGGGCTGGGCATAAAATGAGTTTGGGTATTCGGCTATAAATTGGTGGGCGTAGATGTTGGTTTGGTCCACCATAAGCTCTATCAAATTGTCGGTAAAGAACAATTTGAAATATCCAATTACAAGCAGTCCTTCCGTCTGCACATGAATTCCTGCCGCAGCAGTATATTCTGGGATTTGGGGGGTGTAATTGGTTGGGGGTGACCAATCTCTGCTGGCAGTACCAGGGTCAGGCAGAACGGCAGTCTCAGGGTCAGGCAAACCTGGGCACTAACCCTCCTGCGACAACGAGGAGGTTCCTCGCTGTGACTAGAGGAGGAGGACGAGAGAAAGAACTCATCAGTTCCTCACCACTCGCTGAGTCCGTATCGGATGTGATCATGGCATACGCCTCTTCAGCGGTGTAACGCTTCGCAGCCATTTTATTAATTTGTGTGTGTGTATATACACTACCGTTCAAAAGTTTGGGGTCACCCAGACAATTTTGTGTTTTCCATGAAAACTCACACTTATATTTATCAAATTAGTTGCAAAAGGACTAGAAAATATAGTCAAGACATTGACAAGGTTAGAAATAATGATTTTTTTTTTTTAAATAATAATTTTCTCCTTCAAACTTTGCTTTCGTCAAAGAATGCTCCATTTGCAGCAATTACAGCACTGCAGACCTTTGGCATTCTAGCTGTTAATTTGCTGAGGTAATCGGGAGAAATTTCACCCCATGCTTCCAGAAGCCCCTCCCACAAGTTGGATTGGCTTGATGGGCACTTCTTGCGTACCATACGGTCAAGCTGCTCCCACAACAGCTCTATGGGGTTGAGATCTGGTGACTGCGCTGGCCACTCCATTACAGATAGAATACCAGCTGCCTGCTTCTTCCCTAAATAGTTCTTGCATAATTTGGAGGTGTGATTTGGGTCATTGTCCTGTTGTAGGATGAAATTGGCTCCAATCAAGCGCTGTCCACAGGGTATGGCATGGCGTTGCAAAATGGAGTGATAGCCTTCCTTATTCAAAATCCCTTTTACCTTGTACAAATCTCCCACTTTACCAGCACCAAAGCAACCCCAGACCATCACATTACCTCCACCATGCTTGACAGATGGTGTCAGGCACTCTTCCAGCATCTTTTCAGTTGTTCTGCGTCTCACAAATGTTCTTCTGTGTGATCCAAACACCTCAAACTTCGATTCGTCTGTCCATAACACTTTTTTCCAATCTTCCTCTGTCCAATGTCTGTGTGCTTTTGCCCATATTAGCCAGTCTCAGATATGGCTTTTTCTTTGCTACTCTGCCCTGAAGGCCAGCATCCCGGAGTCGCCACTTCACTGTAGACGTTGACACTGGCATTTTGTGGGTACTATTTAATGAAGCTGCCAGTTGAGGACCTGTGAGGCATCTATTTATCAAACTAGAGACTCTAATGTACTTGTCTTGTTGCTCAGTTGTGCAGTGGGGCCTCCCACTTCTCTTTCTACTCTGGTTAGAGCCTGTGTGTGCTGTCCTCTGAAGGGAGTAGTACACACCGTTGTAGGAAATCTTCAGTTTCTTGGCAATTTCTCGCATGGAATAGCCTTCATTTCTAAGAACAAGAATAGACTGTCAAGTTTCACATGAAAGCTCTCTTTTTCTAGCCATTTTGAGAGTTTAATCGAACCCATAAATGTAATGCTCCAGATTCTCAACTAGCTCAAAGGAAGGTCAGTGTTATAGCTCCTCTAAACAGCAAAACTGTTTACAGCGGTGCTAACATAATTGCACAAGGGTTTTCAAGTGTTTTCTAATCATCCATTAGCCTTCTAACACCATTAGCAAACACAATGTACCATTAGAACACTGGAGTGATGGTTGCTGGAAATGGGCCTACATACACCTATGTAGATATTGCATTAAAAACCAGACGTTTGCAGCTAGAATAGTCATTTAGCACATTAACAATGTATAGAGTGTATTTCTGATTAATTTAATGTTATCTTCATTGAAAAAACTGTGCTTTTCTTTCAAAAATAAGGAAATTTCTAAGTGACCCTAAACTTTTGAACGGTAGTGTATATGTAGTTTATACACCCGTAGCTGTAACAACGTTACGTTGTATAACAAAGAGATTTTTTTTCACAGAAAACACTAAACACGAATAATTTTTTGTTGGTTTTGTTTTTTTTATAACACTTAGTACCACTTACTAACTGACACGAACGATGACTGACAGTGACGGATTGACACTAACGGACAAGTGACGCGAACTGACACTACGGCTTGATGCCAACTGACGCTACGGATTGACGCCAACTGACGCTACGCATTGACGCCAACTGACGCTACGCATTGACGCCGACTGACGCTACGCATTGACGCCGACTGACGCTACGGATCGACGCCGACTGACGCTACGGATCGACGCCGACTGACGCTACGGATCGACGCCGACTGACGCTACGGATCGACGCCGACTGACGCTACGGATCGACGCCGACTGACGCTACGGATCGACGCCGACTGACGCTACGGATCGACGCCGACTGACGCTACGGATCGACGCCGACTGACGCTACGGATCGACGCCGACGGACGCTACGGATCGACGCCGACGGACGCTACGGATCGACGCCGACGGACGCTACGGATCGACGCCGACGGACGCTACGGATCGACGCCGACGGACGCTACGGATCGACGCCGACGGACGCTACGGATCGACGCCGACGGACGCTACGGATCGACGCCGACGGACGCTACGGATCGACGCCGACGGACGCTACGGATCGACGCCGACGGACGCTACGGATCGACGCCGACGGACGCTACGGATCGACGCCGACGGACGCTACGGATCGACGCCGACGGACGCTACGGATCGACGCCGACGGACGCTACGGATCGACGCCGACGGACGCTACGGATCGACGCCGACGGACGCTACGGATCGACGCCGACGGACGCTACGGATCGACGCCGACGGACGCTACGGATCGACGCCGACGGACGCTACGGATCGACGCCGACGGACGCTACGGATCGACGCCGACGGACGCTACGGATCGACGCCGACGGACGCTACGGATCGACGCCGACGGACGCTACGGATCGACGCCGACGGACGCTACGGATCGACGCCGACGGACGCTACGGATCGACGCCGACGGACGCTACGGATCGACGCCGACGGACGCTACGGATCGACGCCGACGGACGCTACGGATCGACGCCGACGGACGCTACGGTTTGACACTAACAAATTGGATGAAAAAAAAATAAAATCTCCCTTATACACTGGGAGGTGTGTAAGGTCACACACTAGGAACAGGGGAGAGGGAAATTATGGGTTGATTCTTTTTTTCACTTTGTGTGGGGCACACAACACGACACAGGCTCTGATCTCTCCAACTTCTCTTCACCTACTAAGAGATCAGAGCCTGTGTCCGGTACGTACTGTGATTGGTGGGTCTGAACAGACTCACCAATCACCACTGCTATTGGCCCATTGCCGGTCACATGGGGTGTCCCATAGTAACTGTTTCTGGACTCATTTCAAGTCCAGAAACCGTTTTCAACACTTTATTTGCCGAAGCGATGTAAGATCCGCCGATTACATTGATCGCCGGCATTGGACCGCTTTTACGGTTCAATGCCGGTGACTAGGGAGTGTTAGCTGTCAGGGGAGGGGGTTTTTACCTGCCCCCGGCTGAGAATGAGCTATGATAGGTGGGTCTGTTCAGACCCACCTATCAATGCAATCGCCAGCAATGGCCACTGCTATTGGTCCATTGCCGGTGACATGGGGCATCGAGTAGGGAGGGGGGGTGTCTATAGTAACCGTTTCGGGATTAATTACAAGTCCCGGAACGGTTTTTTATACTTTATCTTCAGAAATTATGTAATCAGTGGATCTGTACAGATCCACCGGTTACATAGATCGCCGGCATTGGACCACTTTTACGGGTCCAATGCCGGTGACTGGGGAGTGTCAGCTGTTCGGGACAGCTGTCGTTCCCGGTGCACACTGCCACCGACAGTGTGCATCGGGAACCAGTCAGTAACTGTACGTCCTTGTGCGCTAAGACACTGGCCGCTGGGACGTACAGTTGCGTCGTGGTGCGCCTAGGGGTTAATGGGAGGCAAGAGGTGTGATGAATTTAACCTCCATGTGCCTCATATTAATAGTAATTAACCCCATCATGTACCTTACACATGAACCCATTATGATTGAGAAACATGATAGGGTTAATAACTATTAATGTGAGGCACATTCAAAATTCATCACACCTCGCGCCTCACATCACAAAATTGAAGAACTTATTTTTATTTTTTTTATTACTGTTGGCAAAATATCGTTTTGGTATCGAAATCGCAATACTAAACGAAGTATCGGCACCGAAGTCCAAATTCTGGAATCGTGACAACCCTAGTTTAGACCCACGGCAGCGCTCAGAAGGGAAGGAGCGCCATTTGGATTTTGGAGCGCAGATTTTGCTGGAATGGTTTACAGTGCCATGTCGTGTTTTCAACGCACTGGAGGGACCAAAACAGTGGAAACCCCCTCCCCCCAAAAGTGACCCTATTTTGGAAAATATATCCCTTAAGGAATTTTTCTAGGGGTATAGTTAGCATTTTGACCCCACAGGTTTTTTGCTGAATTTAGTCTGTGAGCATGAAAATCTACTTTTTCTCTGAAAAAACATATAGTTTTCAAATTTTTACTAGGAATAAAGGAGAAAAAGCACCACAACCTTTGTAAAGCAATTTCTCCTGAGTACGGCAATATGCCATATGTGGTCAGAAACTTCTGTTTGGAGACACGGCAGGGCTCAGAATGGCAGGTTCGCTACTTGGCATGCAGACTTTGCTTGATTGGTTTTTAGGCACCACGTCGCTTTTGCAGAGCCCCTGAGGTACCAGTACAGTGGAATCCCCAGAGAAGTGACTCCATTTTGGAAACTACACATCTCAAGACATATGTCATTTGGCTGGACATATGACAGAGCTCAGGAGTGAAAGAGCACAATGCTAATTTGAGGCCTATTTTGGTGATTTTCGCACCATTGTCTCACAATTGCAGGGCTCTAAGGTCAAATAGTAAACAAAACTCCAAGTAGTGACCTCTATTTTGGAAACTGCACCTCACAAGACATTTAAAGAGGCTCTGTCACCAGATTTTCAAACCCCTATCTCCTATTGCAGCAGATCGGCGCTGCAATTTAGATAACAGTAAAGTTTTGTTTTTTTCAAAAACGAGCATTTTTGGCCAAGTTATGACCATTTTTATATTTATGCAAATGAGCCTTTCTTATGTACCACTGGGCGTGTTTAAAGTTATGCCCAACTGGGCGTGTATTGTGTGTGTACATCTGGGCGTTTTTACTTTTTTTACTAGCTGGGCGTTGTGAATAGAAGTGTATGATGCTGACGAATCAGCATCATCCACTTCTCTTCGTTACCACCCAGCTTCTGGCAGTGCACAGACACACAGCGTGTCCTCGCTCATCCGACGCGATGAAGTTCCTGTGGGAGGAAGTGAGTGACGTCACAGCGTGATCTCGCGAGGACACGCTGTGTGTCTGTGCACTGCCAGAAGCTGGGTGGTAACGAAGAGAAGTGGATGATGCTGATTCGTCAGCATCATACACATCTATTCACAACGCCCAGCTAGTAAAACAAGTAAAAACGCCCAGATGTACACACACAATACACGCCCAGTTGGGCATAACTTTAAACACGCCCAGTTGTACTTAAGAAAGGCTCCTTTGCATAAATATAAAAATGGTCATAACTTGGCCAAAAATGCTCGTTTAAAAAAAACAAAAAACGTTACTGTTATCTACATTGCAGCGCCGATCTGCTGCAATAGGAGATAGGGGTTGCAAAATCTGGTGACAGAGCCTCTTTAAGGGGTGTACTCGGCATTTTGACCCCACAGGGTTTTTTTATTTATTGGAAATGAACGCTCAACGGATGGTGCGAAGTGAAAATTGCAATTTTCCACTGATGTGGTGCCCAGTTTGTGCCACTGCAGACAAATATCTCATAAACTGTTAAGCAGGTTCTCCCAGGTATGGCGACGCCATATATGTGGACGGAAACAGCTGTTTGGGCTCGCTGTAGGGTTCAGAAGGAAGGGAGCGCCATATGGCATTGGGAGTGCAGATTTAGCTTGGTAGTAGTTCTGTTTGGGGTTTCGCTGGTATTTAAGTGTATGTATATGTAATCTGTGTGGAGAACATCAGGGCATAATAATGCGGTAAATAAATATTAATCCGCAGATGTGTGCCTGGTGTCGCACTCATAAATGGTGCCAAATCTTATCAGCTTTTAGAACTCTGCACATTTTGTGTCGCCATATTGTGAGAGCCAGAACATTTTTTTTTATCTTTTCTCCCCCGGAGATGTGTGAGGGCTTATTTGTTGCGGGACAATCTGTAGTTTTCATTGGTACCATTTTGGGGTACATGTGATTTTTTTTTTTTTTTAGATCCCTTTTTATTCAATTTTTTTGGCAAACGAGGTGACCAAAAAGCATCAATTCTGACAATGGTTTTTTTATTCTTTTTTTACACCGTTCACCATGTGCTATAAATGACATTCACTTTATTCTGCGGGTCGATACGATTACAGAGATACCATATGTACATAGGTTTTTTTTATATTTTACAGCGTTTGCACAATAAAATCTTCTTTTTTTTTTTTACTTTTTTAAATCATTTGTTTGTATCGCCATAGTCTGAGAGCCATAAGTTTTTTGTTGTTTTTATTTTTAGGTCAAAAAAGCTGTGGGAGGGCTTGTTTTTTTCAGGACGGGTTGTAGTTTTTATTGGTACAATTTTGGGGTACATGCAACATTTTGATCACTTATTATTCTGTTTTGGGCGGGGTGGTGACCAAAAACCAGCGGTTCTGTAATTGTGCGGGGGGGGGGGGGATAACATGATAGCTTTATCGTTTGGTCGTTACGGACATGGCGATACCAAATATGTGTACTTGGTTTCAGTTTTTTCCTATAATAAAAGGCTTCTTATGGGAAAAAAGGCAGTGTTTGGTTTTTTTCTAGCTTGAAATGTTTTTTATTTTAACATTTTTATTAACTTTCTTTACTTTTTTTTTTTTTTGTCCCACTATGGGACTTGAAGGCATGAAGCCCTGATCGCTATTCTAATACACCCCACTACCTACATAGTGCAGTGTATTAGAGCTGACAGTTATTCACTGACCGCAAGCCTATTCGGCTTCGCCTGCGGGCGGGGCCTAGTAGGCTTCCGTACTAGGCAGACCAGGAGGCCATTGTTAGGCCTCTGGTTGCCTAGGCAACCGTTGGCAACAACGCGGTTGTTGATCGTTGTCATAGCAACCATCGGCTATGCTCTAACCACCTAGATACAGCGATCGCTTTTGTTCGCTGCATCTAAGGAGTTAATCGGCCGGATCGGAGGCTCGCTCCGGTCCTGGCAGTTACATCAGGATACTGGTGCAGGCTCTGCTTCTGAGCTTGTGCCATCTTCTTGACCCTGATAGTAAGCCTTTTAGGCCTCACCTCTGGGCGGTGCTTAAAAGACTTCCGTGCTTGGCATACAAGAGGCCATTGATAGGCCTGCAGTTGCAAGCACTGGCACCCCGGCAACAGCGGCGCAGGGATGCCGACAGACTAGAAACCAGCTAGATGCCGCGATCGCTTGACCGCTGCATCTAAGGAGTTAATCGTCAGGACCGTTACACTGGGATGCCAGCTGTAATATACGCTCCATCACGTACAGTTACGTGAGAAGGCGTTAGCGCTGATAACGTAACTGTACGTGATTGGGCGGTAAGGGGTAAATATTACTTGGCTAGTTATTTACCAACAGCTGCAAAATACAGGCTATAATGTGTTTTATGACATCGGCATGGAGAGATGCTGCTGCACATCAGGCAAATATTGTGCACGTGTCCTATGGAAGGAATAAGAAATAGCCATGGTTTACCGGCTTCTATGAAAACTGTGCCCCCACTAGTTTGCAAGGATGTTACAGGGGGCACAGACAGGGCCAGTACTTGAGGGGAAACAGGAGCCACGTGGAAGACAAGCAGCATGGACGGCTGCTTCTCTCCCCTGTGTGATCGCTCACCCATAAGGCCAGCCCTGCTATTAATCCATTATCACCAGGGCAATCTGCCAGCACGTCTACGTTATTGAAGTAAATGGATGACTTTTTTTAATGTTAAACATAGCACCCAGTCCGCTAGAGCTGCTCCGGCACATAGGGGTTTTCAGTGATGTCCTCCTATGACATCCCCCCAAGTAAGCATTCAGACAAGTTGTATACTCCCATCCTCTTCCACCCCTGTTTCCACAGCAGACACCCAGTCTTCTGGGCTTTGTATATAGAATGGATTTTTGATGTTCAGCGTGATCAATCATTACAGAACACTGGGTAGATGGTGAAGGTACTACGTCGTGTTCTGTAACGGACTTTGTGTTAAATTCTGTAAATCGCCATTGTCCTTACGATAAGGTTCACGGTATAGATTATTTTGCATAGATTTGACAGATTCTGTAGTAATGAAAATATTTTGTTTTAATTCAGGAATGAATTTAAGCATTTCCAGAGGCTGACCATGACGCCTACAACAGAAGGTAACTTGTTCTGCACTTCTAGGTGATCTTATCTTAGTGTCTGTCAGCACTTTCCAAGGACAATCCGTTTTATCACTAGATCTCTAGTTACTGCTTTCAGGTAGATAATATAATGTACATTTTACTTTACAGTGTATTAGTCTAGTGGCCATACACAGCGGCCTAACCTGTCATTTTCGTTAGGACCGGCAAACCATCTTATTTGTATTAAATGTTCCCAAAAGCAGATGTCGGGGAGAGGGGGGGGGGCATGATCACCAAACCGAGCATGTATGGGGAGGTTGGGAGACATAGCTGTCAACCGAACAAGCCTTCTGCCGACAGCTATTTAAAGTGACCACCTTTAGAGCTAGAACAGCCACCAGCCAAGCGCTCCGTCTACTACTGCAGAGTTATGAGCAGCACGAAAGCGCTAAAGAATGGATACAATTATATCCAGTCTGGGCAATGCTCAGTGAGCTAAACAGCCTGGACTCCAGAGTGATACATTGCAGCAAGCTAAGTCTGTTTTCACATCACCGTCGTTTTCTGCTGAGGGGTTCCGTCGGAGGTTTCCATCAGGTTAACCCCTCAGCGGAAAGTCAAACGGAAACCTCAGCTTCTGTTTCCCTCACCATTGAACACAATGGTGACGGAAGCCTAGCTAATGGTTTCCGTCTCTCACCGTTGTGACAGGGTTCCGTAGTTTTGACGGAATCGATAGCGAAGAACAACGGAACCATGTCACAACGGTGAGAGACGGAAACCATTAGCTAGGCTTCCGTCACTATTGAGTTCGATGGTGAGGGAAACGTAAGCTTAGGTTTCCGTTTGCCTCTCCATTGGGGGGTTAACCCGACGGAAACCTCAAACGGAACCCCTCCGAGGAAGGGCAACTGTGATTTGAACAGGCCGTAATAGAAAGATTTGTGCAGCTACTGATGTATTTAACTCACAGGGCATTGTCTAGACGGGATACAATTGTATCTACTTCAAAGCTGAGAGCAGCGTTCCCGATGTATAGGTTTGCAGCCTGTGAAGGTACATGAGAATGTTCTTATTTACTGACCGCAAACACATTTTTTGAAAATGGTGAGGAATTGAAACAAAAAGTGTTAGAAATCTGTAGTACTTTTAATTTAGAAATTATTAAAAGCTGTAAAAACCCCTTTATGGTCACCATACACATTTGGAAGGTTTTCCCTGTTTGTTTGACGTATGGGTCAAATGTACCCATAGGCTCGCATTATACCAACGGATCAGGTGCACATTTTAGCCTGCGTATTTCTCATTTGGCCTCCTGGTGGTATATCTCTGGTATACCATTTTTCGCCAAATAGAATAGCGTTGTCAACTAGGCTATTCTATCTAGATGCATCCAGTAAAAAAAAAAAGTAAGTTTAATGGATGCTATAATAGCCTATGGGTTATGGATGATATCCATCGCTGGCCTCCGTTAAATATTTTCTTCAGAAGTTCACTTGACCTTGCTGGGATCCCTTTACTAATCTGACAGGACTAAGGAGGGGAGTCGGTTGGGCACTGTCGCTGCGGTCGGGGCAGCAGCAGTAGGTTGACCGGATCCCAGCACCCTGCCTGATCCCTGTGTCCTGTCCTCTGTGCTACCTCTCCAGTGCTGGCAAGCTGGACCATCTATCCCCCTTCAAGATCTTCAAAGCAGCTGGAGTCCCCGGCTGCTTACCTCGCTTGAGGAAACTGTCACTGGAACTTCCCTGGGTTATGTTACTTGGGTACCCCACCGAAGCTCCAGTGGCGTGGCTATTCTGTGCATCAGATAAGCATCTGGGGACTCTGGCTGCTTTGAAGGTGTATAATACTCGTGTGTGGACACTTGCGTCACTGGGGCTACCCAAGGAAAACTTGACATAGCAGCAGGGGAATCTGACTGCTTTGAAAGGTGTGATGGTGTGGGGATTGTGTTCAGTAGCAGCTGGTGTCCCCTTCTATGTTGGCCTGGGGAAGTGACGTCACTGCAGCTTCACTGGGGTAGTGAGAGTTACTTAGCTGGGGCTACCCCTGGGCAGCTCCAGTGATGTAACTTCCCCAGGCTGACATAGCAGGGGACTTCAGCTGCTACTGAACACAATCCCCACACGGCCGAATAGCAGATAAGCAGATGGTGACTCCGGCTGCTTTAAAGATGTTAAAGTGGGGGTAGTCGACCACCATGCAGGTGTGCGGCAGGCTTTGATCCTGCTTGCGCACGGCAGCACAGGGTACAAGATGGAGGGAGGATCTTCAAAGCATCAGGAGTCCCCAGCAGCATATTTTTCCCCGGGGGAGGCTACATTGACTCCGGCTGGTTTGAATATCTTGAATGGGATAGTTAGGCTGTTGACTGAAGCGGGGGACTGGGTGTGACGGGGAAGCTCCAGTGATAACTGTCCATATATGGACCGTTAAGTCACTGGAGCTTCCCGACGTATATGTTAAACGAATGCTTTGACGCATGTCATACAGTGGCATAGCATAGCCTATAATGGTATCCATTTAACGTATAAATCATGAACAAAGTCATGGGAGTTCAGAGGTATATGTTAAGCAGATACCATTAGAGTCAGTAGGTGATGGATGCCACTGTATGGCATCCGACATAGCCTCTGTTATAGTTTACGTTGGAAGATTTTCTCGTTGTTAAAACGGAGACCATAAAGCAGTGTGAACAGGGCCTAACAAAAGATTAGTCGTACAATATAAAATTACTCGGCCACCTGCGTTTTCAACACACCTACACACACACACAAGCTTTTTTAGGGTGATATGATCATCATAAAAACAATAAAATGGGGTTTACCCACGTTCTTGTTAATGACTGACGGTTTTTCCACAAGGATCTATCTTTCTATGGAATGATCTTTTGGCTTCTATTAGGCTGAATGCTCCATACAAAATGACTTACAGCTAAAATAAAATCCCACCTGCTAGATTAATGTTACAACAGGCTATCTCTTCATAGCGCCCCCGCTGTGCATCTTGGCTTCCCCGACTCTTCGATAATGCGCAATCTTCGGATGTTCATTTTGGATTACTAGATGTAGCTTCTTTCAGAAATGTTCGAGCGTGCCTTTGAAGCACAGGGGAATAGAGTGCTCTTTTTCTTATTAGTCGAGGAGATGGGAGATCGACGCAGAAAACAGAATTTCTTCCAAGATGCAGTGATGTCCTGCAACCCATTAGTTTTATACCCTGTCCTGTTAGGCTGGGTTAACATGTTGCATATAAAATGTGTTTTTGCTGTGAATCGCCGCAAAACCGCGCCATATTGCTGCAAATTTAGCAAAATCGCTGCTAAATGGCACATTGATGCTATTCACAGAAAAAAATGCATTTTCACTGCGACGTGTGAACCCAGCCTTAGAGTGGGACAGAAACACCAGATCAGTCGATACAATCATGATTCTGTTTGCAGCAATAGTTAGAGGACCTGATATGTCATTGGAAACCTCATGAAGTAATAGGAGACCTAAATATAAAAGCTTTCTCAAATATACATTTATAAGAAAAACTAAGAAAAATGTCTTCTTTAGTTTACTGATAAGGCTTTGTTCACATTTGCGTCGGGACTCAGTTTATGGGTTCCGTCTGAGCTTTCCATCAGGGAACCCATGAACGGAATCCAAACTGAAACCAGAGGTTTCCATTTGCATCACCATTGATTTCAATGGTGATGGATCCGGTGCGAATGGTTTCCGTTTGTCACTGTTGTGTGAGGGTTCCGCCATTTTGATGGAATGAATAGCGCAGTCGACTATGGTATTTATTCCGTCAAAATGACGGAGCCTTTACAAAACGGTGACAAACGGTAACCATTTTTACCGGATCCGTCACCATTGAAATCAATGGTGATGCAAACGGAAACCTATGGTTTCTGTTTGGATTCCGTTCATGGGTTCCCTGACGGAAAGGTCCGACAGAACCCGTGAACGGAGTCATGATGCAGATGTGAACGAAGCCTAAGGCTGGATTCACACGAGCGTGTGCTTTTTGCACTCACAAAAGCTCCGTGTGTCATCACCATATGATGCGCGGCTGCGTGATTTTCGCGCAGCCGCCATCATTATGACACTCTGTTTTTATGTTTGTAAACAGAACAGCACGTGGTGCTTTTCTGTTTTCATTCATAGTTTTGACTACTGTAGCGCGCATCACGCGAGCCACATGGAAGTGTGTCCGTGTGCCGTGCGCGGTTTTCACGCACCCATTGACTTCAATGGGTGCGTGATGCGCGAAAAACTGGTAAATATAGGACATGGCGTTAGTTTTACACAGCGGACATACGCTGCGTGAAAATCACTGACTGTCTGAACGGCCCCATTGACTAACATAAGTCCGTGCGACGCGCGTGGAAATCACGCGCGTAGCACGGACATATTATACGTTCGTCTGAATAAGCCCTAAGGGAGATGACTTCAGCTGCTGTGTAGTGAGCAGTCAGCCTCACTAGATTTTCTGCTTTTAAGCTGGGAGAGTCCACTGTGAGGGGGAATTTAACAACTTTTCTATGCCAGCCCCAGCGGCGCACATACTGTCGAAGATGCAACAAATTTATGAAGAGGCATCACAATCCTGTCACAGCTTTTTTCTCAGTCCATGGCTGCTCCTGGCCCAAGCAGATTTAGACCTTGTTCAAACAGGTTCTGTAAAATCTGCATCAAATGTGCACTAAGCAGAAGAAATATATAAAGGAAGGACTTAGTGTCTCCTCTCCAGGATACAATTTTGGTTTTGGTCGTAGAACTTTTTTTCCAACTCATTCATGACCTATCCGCAGGACATGCCATATATATCTGATAGATGCGGGTTCCAGCTTACTATGTCCCTCTGATGCCTTCCATAACCGTCGAGCCGTCAGTGCAGTTCACTGACTAATACGGCTGAAAGTGCCGAGATGCAGCTTCTACGTATAGTGAATACATAGAAGCTGTATCACGAAAAGTAAACCCAATTATCAGTGAATTCCAAATGGTTTTTTATCAATAAATATGTACACTTATAAAAAGAAATGCCCTTCAAACGTTTACATAGCCTTTAACCCCTTAAGGACGCAGCCTAGTTTGGGCCTTAAGGCTCAGAGCCCATTTTTCAAATCTGACATATTTCACTTTATGTGGTAATAACGTCGGGATGCTTAAACCAATCGAAGCGATTCTGAGATTGTTTTCTCGTGACACATTGGGCTTCATGTTCGTGGTAAAATTTGGTCGATATATTCAGTGTTTATTGGTGAAAAATTGCAAAATTTTGAGAAAATTTTGAAAAAATAGCATTTTTCTGAATTTAAATGCATCTGCTTGTAAAACAGACAGTTATTCCACCCAAAATAGTTACTAGTTCACATTTCCCATATGTCTACTTTAGATTGGCATCGTTTTTTGAACATTCTTTTATTTTTCTTGGACGTTACAAGGCTTAGAACATAAACAGCAATTTCTCATATTTTTAAGAAAATTTCAAAAGCCTTTTTTTTAAGGTACCTCTTCAGTTCTGAAGTGGCTTTGAGGGGCCTATGTATTAGAAACCCTGATAAAACACCCCGTTTTAAAAACTAGACCCCTCAAAGTATTCAAAACAACATTTAGAAAGTTTAACCCTTCAGGCATTTCACAGGAATTAAAGCAAAGTGGAGGTGAAATTTGAAAATTTCATTTTTCTTGCTGAATTTAAATTTTATTAAAAAAAAATTCTGTAACACAGAAGGTTTTACCAGAGAAACAATACTAAATATGTATTGTCCAGATTCTGCAGTTTTTAGAAATGTCCCACATGTGGCTCTAGTGCGCTCGTGAACTAAAACACAAGCCCTAGAAACAAGGAAGCACCTAGTGCATTTTGAGGCCTCTTTTTTATTAGAATATATTTTAGACAGCATGCCAGGTTTGAAAAGGTGTTGAGGTGCCAAAACAGTAGGAATCCCCCAATAGTGACCCCATTTTGGAAACTACACCCCTAAAGGAATTCATTTATGGTTGTTGTTACCATTTTGACCGCACATTTTTTTCACAGCACGTATTTGAATTGGGCTGTAAAATGAAAAAAATGTCATTTTTTCCAATAAAATGTTGTTTTAGCTCAAAAATTCTTATTTTCACAAGAAATAAAATACTCCATTTTGTTGCCCAATTTGTCCTGAGTGCGGCAATACCCCATTTGTGGTGATAAACTGCCGTTTGGGCCCATGGGAGGGCTCAGAAGGAAAGGAGCACTCTGTGTTTGTTGGAGTCCAGATTTTGCTGGATTGGTTTTCGGGTGCCATGTCGCATTTGCAGAGCCCCAGAGGTATCAAAGCAATAGAAACCAACCACAAATGACCCCATTTTGGAAACTACACCTCTCAAGGAATTCATTTATGGGTGTTATGACCATTTTGACCCCATAGTTTTTTCACAGAACTTATTTGAATTGGGCTGGGAATTAAAACAAAATTATTTTTTTCAAATAATATGTAGTTTTGGCTGAAAATTTCTTATTTTCACAAGAAACAAAATACCACATTCTGTTGCGCAATTTGTTCTGAGTGCAGCAATACCCCATTTGTGGTGATAAACTGCTGTTTGGGCCCATGGGAGGTCTCAGAAGGAAAGGACCACCATTTGGCCTACTGGGGATTTTCTAGTGCGAAGTCATGTATGCAGAAGCACCTGAGGTACCAGTACAGTTGAAACCCGCAAGAAGTGACCCCGTTTTAAAAACTACACCCTTAAGGCATTCATCTAGAGGTATAGTGAGCATTTTCACCGGAGACCTACACCCCATAAACTGTAATGTGGGTTCTCCCGGGTATGGCAATACCCTACATGTGGCTGTTATCAGCTGCCTGGGCACACAGCAGGGCCCAGAGGGGAAAGACGAGGGGGGATAAACTGTGCGGAGTGCATCAGGGTAAGTAAAATTGGGGTAAATTATAAACCAAGGGATGTATGATAAATTTTAAAACACTTTCATACAGAGCTCTGGTTTTTCGGGACACGCGTTACATTGATATATTGTGTCCTCCCTTATCCCCCTCTTATAGCAGACTTTGCACCTCTTTTGACTTTTTCCCTTCTTGCCAGTTTGGGGAACTTCTCCTGGAAAGTGTTGCCCTGGTACGATGCGTGTGGCCCCGCTTCCAGAAGTACTGGGTGCCCCCCTTCTTGGTCCCTAAAGATTAGGTTCTTGATAATCACCTCTTGAAATTCCAGGAAAGTTCCCGTCTGGCCTGTACATCGACGTAGCACGTACGCATTGTACAATGCCATCTGTATGATGTGCCCGGCCAGCTTCTTATACCACACCGCATGGCGCTGTAGGGCTTCAGGGCTTGATCTTAAAGTCCACACCTCCCATGTACCTATAGTAGTCCAGGATGCAGTCTGGTTTGGGGGTGGCCTTTCCTTCATATATCCTAAATCTGTAGGTATACCCGGATGCACTCTCACAGCTTATACATCTTCACGCCATATCTTGCCCTCTTACCCGGCAGGTACTCGCGGAATTGAACCCTCCCTTTAAAATATACCAGGGACTCATCAATAGAAATACACTTCTCGGGGGTGTATGCTTGGGAAAACCGGGCACTGAAACGGTCTAATAGGGGTCTCAGTTTATACAAACGGTCAAAACTGGGGTCATCTCGGGGTGGGCACGGCTCATTATCAGTATAATGTAAGAAGCGAAGTATTGCCTAAATTATTTATTTTTTTAGGTTCCAGTTCAGTTCTGAAGTTGCTTTGAGGGGCCCATATATTAGAAACCCTATCAAACACCCCATTTTAGAAACTAGACCCCTCAAAGTATTCACAACAGCATTTAGAAAGTTCATGAACCCTTTAGGTGTTTCACAGAAATTTAGAGCAAAGTAGAGGTGAAATTTACATATTTTTTTTTTGTCAGAAAATTCTCTTTATACCATTTTTTTTATAACACAAAAGGATTTATCAGAGAAACGCAACTTAATACGTATTGCCCAGATTCTGCAGTTTTGAGAAATATCCCACATGTGGCCCTCGGGCGGTAATGGACTGAAGTACCGGCCTCCGAAGCAAAGGAGCACCTAGTGGATTTTGAAGCCACTTTTTTATTAGGCACCATGTCCGGTTTGAAGAGGTCTTGTGGTGCCAAAACATTGGTAACCCCCCAAAAGTTACCCCAATTTGGAAACTAGACCCCTTGAGGAATGCATTGTAGTTTTCTTGCGGTGCATGCGGCTTTTTGATCATTTTTTATTCTATTTTTAGGTGGCGTGGTGACTAAAAAACAGCAATTCTACTATTGTTTTTTATTCTATTTTTTTTACAGCGTTCACCGTGCGCTATAAATGACATATTCACTTTATTTTGCGGGGCGATACGATTACGGCGATACCCTATGTTTATAGTTTTTTTTTATGTCTTATGGCTTTTGCACTATAAAATACGTTTCGTAAACAATCATTCACTTTTTGTGTTACCTTATTCTAAGAGCCAGAACTTTTTTATTTTTCAATCAATAAAGCCGTGCGAGGACTTATTTTTTGCGGAACGAACTGTAGTTTCGATCAGGACCATTTTTCGGTACATGCGACTTTTTGATCTCTTTTTATTCCATTTTTTGGGAGGTGAAGTGACCAAACAATTGTTATTGTGGTACGGTTTATTATTATTTTCTTTTACGGCGTTCACCGTGCGGGATAAATAACGAAATAATGTAGTTCAGGCCGTTACGGACGCGGCGATACCAATTATGTATAGTTTATTTGTTTCTTTATATATTTTTATTAATAATAAATGACTGATAAGATAAAAAGGGGGATTTTTACTTTTAATAGTTTTAAAACTTTTATTTTCTTATTTTTACACATCTTTTTTTTACTTTATTACTTTGTCCCACTAGGAGACTTGAGGGCAGGGGGCCCTGACCGCTATTCTAATACACTGCACTACATGCGTAGTGCAGTGTATTAGAACTGTCAGCTACTCACTGACAGCAAGCATAGTGGGTCCTGACGTTGTCAGGACCCACTAGGCTTCCGTCTATGGCATAGCCGGACGCCATTGTTTGGTGTCCGGTTGCCATAGTCACCATCGCCGGCCGCTATCGTGTAACAGGCCGGCGATGGCAGCTTAACCCCTAAAAAGCCGCGATCTCTATAGAACGCGGCTTTTAAGGGGTTAATCAGCGGGGACACAGCGATCGGTCCCCGCTGTAGGAGCTGTGACAGCTGCTGTACGAAACAACAGCTGTCACAGCTCCTGTATGTGTTGGGAGGACGGCCGAAACGGCCGTTACTCCCGAGACGTACTATTAGGTCATGGAGCGCGAACGATACAGCTGTCATGACGTAATAGTACGTCCAGGAGCGGGAAGGGGTTAATGACCAGCCTATTTTAAACCTTAATGACCAAGCTATTTTTTATGTTTTCCCATCGTTGCATATTTTTGCGTCGACATAGCTGTATATGGTCTTATTTTTTGTGGGACAAGTTGTATTTGTTAATAGCACCATTTTGGGGTACATAAAATTTATTGATTAACTTTTTTTGGGGGAGGGATAGAAAAAAAACTGACATTTCGCCACTTTTTTTGCATCCTAAATCGACGCCGTTTACCGTGTGGTATAAATAACACAATAACTTTATTCAGCGGGTTGTTACGTTTGCAACGATACCAAATTTGTATAGATTTTTTATGATTTACTACTTTTACACAGTAAAAACGCTTTTTTTTCAAAATTATTTGTTTTTGAGTCTCCACATTTGAAGAGCCATAACTTTTTTTATTGTTCCGCCAATGCAGTTGTATGAGGGCTTTTTTTTTTTTTTTGTGGGACGTAGTTTTTATTGGTGCCATTTTGGAGTAGATGCGATTTTATTTTTTTATTAATTTTTTTTATCACTTTTTATCACATTTTTTTTAAGGCAGGATTCACAGAAAACAGCAATTTTTCCATTGTTTTTTTATATTTTTTCGGCGTTCACCATGCGGGTTAAATAATAGCTTTATAGTCTGGGTCGTTACGGACGCGGCGATGTAAAAAAGTTACACATATTTAGTTTTCATTTTGTTTTTTTTTAATAGTAAGGGGAAAAAGTGGGGTTTTCATTTTTTTTTATTAACTTTTATTAAACTTTTTTTTTTTTTTTTTTACTTTTTTTTTACTAGTCCCACTAGGGGACTTTAATATGCGATCCTCCGATCGCTTTTATAATACACTGCAATACTTCTGTATTGCAGTGTATTACTGCCTGTCCGTTTAAAACGGACAGGCATCTGCTAGGTCATGCCTCCGGCATGACCTAGCAGGCATTCATTACAGGCAGACCTGGGAATCTTATCGCCGGGTGTCAGTGGGATGAAAGGGAGCTTCTTCCCTCTCTCCAAAACAACTCAGATGTGGCGCTCGCTATTGAGAGCCGCATCTGAGGGGTTAAACGGGTGAGATCGATCTCACACGTTCGAGCAGGGACGCCCTCAGCTACATCTGGTAGCTGAGAGCAGGGAGATTTAACGGCTCCCTGCTCTGTTTATTTGCATCAGAATAAAGCCCATTAGTGGCCGCCGTGCAAAGGCGTATTGGCGATCACGAACGGGTTAAGCCAAATTTGTCAGTGAGCTGCACTGACCAAACGTTTATTAGAAATGTTTTTTTTTTAGCCATTATGACATACATTTAAGTAAATATACCTTTGTATGTAAAAGTGCAGTCTGCTACTCTATTCGGTATACTGATGTATACCAGCCAGAAGGACACTCTCTTTTTGCCTCAGTTGGGCTAATGTAATCTTATGGATATGCCCTGCGTGTACTTTGGCAGTTTTGCCGGTGGACACGCTAAACGTACATCGCAAAAAATTCGTCCTGCAAATAATTTGCTTAAAAAAGAATCTATAGCCAGAATATTACCAACTTCTTAACTCTGTTAATGGATTTTTTTGATTCTCAGGGTCATGGACCTCAGATTTGGGTTTCCTACGTTTATATGGCAGCTGTAAAGCGTATCTCTAAATACTGTTCGCAGCTCAGAGTAGCGGCTCTGATTAAATTGCTGGCCGTGTAATCGTGTAAAGAAAAAAGAATTTAAAAAAAAAAAAGAATTAGAACATTACGATATGATCCAGTATCTGGTTTTAATTAGTACAAAAGTATGGGTGATACATTGCCTTTAAAAATGGTTCAAATACATGAACATGTGGGAATCCGGCCTCATAAACTTAGGCTTTGTGATGTGGCGGTATTTGTCCACCTCGAATTTAGCCACAAATCCATGGTAAAATCTGCATGTTTACATTACAAAGGGTATAGTCTGTGGCAAAATTCCTTAATCTACAGTATGTCCTAAAATCAGAATTTTTCTGCCAATGTGAATGGGTTTTTGTGCATTATACTTTGTTGAGGATTTTTTTTATTAGTTTGAAAAGATATGGCATTCTACTAATGCTCCACAAGATGCCACTGTAGCAGAAGTTTCTACAGCAATCTACAAAATGTTTTGACTTTCAATATAATAAATGATGTATTCTTCTCCCACAGGCAAGCAAAATGTAGTAATTATGGGCAGAAAAACATGGTTCTCTATTCCAGAGAAGAATCGCCCTTTAAAGGAACGAATAAACATAGTACTAAGCAAAGAGCTCACGTAAGTGAAGTGTATTTTTCTTTTTAAGTTTCCAGTATTTTGACACTATGTACAGCTGGCTATTTAAATGTAAGGAAACTTCTGAATATTGCTAATTGATGGTTATATTAAGCTGATTTAGGGTATGTTCACACGGTCAGGATTTGCATTCTGCAAATCTGCCGTGGATTTCAAAGGTCCGTGGCTAAAACTCCTATTTCTGCCATGGATTGGCGTGAGGATCCACACGCGGATTAGCTCCTTTAATAACCCCTTCCAGACATTTGCCGTAAATGTACGTCATGGAAAGCATTGACTTCCCGCATCTTGCCGTACATTTACGGCAAATGTTTGGCACCGGCTCAGAAGCTGAGCCGGTGCCATCATCGTCGGATCTCAGCTGTATCTTACAGCTGACATCCGACTGTAACGGCGGGGACCGAAATTAGCTTAGATCCCCGCCATTAACCCCTTAAGTGCAGCGCTCAAACGCGATCGCTGCACTTAAGGTGTTTGCAGCTCATCGGAGCCCCAGCAATGAAATTGCCGGGGTTCCGGTGGCTGCAATTGCAACCGGTGGCCTAATACTGGCCTCCCGGTCTGCCTAGCACCGAAGCCGGTCAAGAACTGCCCGGCGGCGGAGCCTGATCGGCTTCCGTAGCTGCCGGCAAGATGGCGCCGGGTCAGGAGCTGATCCGGCGTCATCAGCGGTGGAAGTCAGCTGTACTGTACAGCTGACATCCACCTGTAACGGCAGGAACTGGAGCTAGCTCCGATCCCTGCCATTAACCCCTTCGATGCAGCAATCGAAAGCGATTGCTGCATCGTAGCGGTTACTAGCAGATCGCCAGCCCTGACAGGCAATCGGGACTGGCGACTGCTGTTATGGCAACAGGAGACACAATGGTCTCCTGCTCTGCCATTACGGAAGCCGATTAGGCCCCGCCGGGAGGCGAAGTCTAATCGGCTTGCTGTCAGTGAATGACTGACAGATCTAATACATTGCACTGCATAGGTAGTGCAATGTATTAGAAAAAAAAAAATCTGACCGTTGGACCTTCAAGTCCCCTAGTGGGACTTGAAGAAAAGTGTAAAAAAAAGTGCAAAAAATAAAAGTTTGAAAACAGTAAAAGTTTCAAGTAATCAAATAAAACACAATCCCCCTTTTACTCTTATCAAGTCCTTTATTATTGAAAAATAATAATAAACCATATGTATTTGGTATCGCCACGACCGTAACGACCTGAGGTATCAAAATATTATATTATTTATTGCACGCGGTGAACAGCGTAAAAAACTACCAGAGTTTCTGTTTTTTGGTCACTTTGCCCTACAAATATTAGAATAAAAAGTGATTAAAAAGTCGCACATATCCAAAAATGGTACCTATAAAAACTATAGCTCGTCCCGCAAAAAACAAGCCCTCATACACCTCCGTCGACAAAAAAATAAAAAAGTTATGGTTCTCACAACTTGGCGACAGAAAAAATACATTCTTTTTACAAAAGTAATTTTATTGTGCAAAAAGTTGTAAAACATAAAAAAGTGCTATAAATTAGGTATCGCCGGAATCGTACTGACCCGCAGAATAAAGTTAACATGTAATTTATAACGCATGGTGAACGCTGTATAAAAAAAACGAAAAAAGCTGTGCCAGAATTGCGTTTTTTTGTTTACCTGGCATCCCAAAAAATAGGATAAAAGGTGATCAAAAAGTCACATGTACCCCAAAATGGTACCAATAATAACTACAGCTCGTCCCGCAACAAACCAGCCCTCATACCGCTACGTCTATGAAAAAATAAAATTAGTTATGGCTCCAATAAGTCAGGAAATAAAAAAATATGCAGTTGTGCCCGAGGGGAACATTTCTTCTGTTTGAAGAGGCGATTTATCAAGGACCTAAAATTAGGAAACCAGGAAGGGGAGAGCCCAAACATATCCGCTGGAAGCGACGGTGCCCGTATTATACCAGGACAACACTTTCCCAGCAAAATTCCCCAAACTACAAAAGGTGCGGAGTGTGGACCAAAAGGGGGATAAGAAATTACACCATTTATCAGTGCGACACCGGCCTGTGCAGAAAGGATTGCTTCACAGTGTAACACACATCTATGGATTATTTTTTTTTTTTTATACCACCTGACTATGCCCCTTATATACTCCGCCCCGCTTACATGTACCCCCACATTATAAATGGAAACACCAGCAATACTCAAACATATATAGTACCAAGCAAAATCCGCTCTCCAAAAGCCAAATGGTGCTCCCTCGGCTCTGAACCCTACAGCGTGCCCAAACAGCAGTTTCCTTCAACATATATGGCATCGTCATACCCGGGAGAACCCTTTTAGCAATTTTTGGGGTGTGTGTCTCCAGCGACATAAGCTTGGCATGACATATTTGCCACTGAATGGCATATCTAGGGAAAAATATAAATTTTTAATTTGCACCATCCGCAGCGCATTCATTTATGGAAAAGACCTGTGGGGTGAAAATGCTCACTACACCCCTTAATAAATGCCTTGAGGGGTGTAGTTTCCATAGTGGGGGTCACTTCTCAGGGGTTTCTTTTTATTATTTCACATCTGAGCCTCTGCAGTTGTGAACCAATACTTTGTAAATCGCCAAATTAGGCCTCCACTCCGCATGGTACTCTTCACTCCTGAGCCCTGTCATATGTCCAGGCAAAAGATTAGGGCCACATGTAGGGTGTTTCTAAAACCGGGAAACACTGCATAATAATTAGAGAGCTGTCTTGTTATGGTGGCACAAGCCGGGCACCACATATTGGCATATCTATGGAAAAAAATCCCATTTTCACTCTTCAACATCGAGTGAACACGAATTTCTACAAAACACCTGCAGGGTTAAAATGCTTACTACACCCCTTGGTAAATGCATTGAGGGGTGTAGTTTCCAAAATGGGGTCACTTCTGGGGGGTTTCCACTGTTTTGGGCCCACAGGCGCCCAGAAACCAATCCAGCAACATCTGCACTCCAAATGGCGGTCCTTCCCTTCTGAGCCCTGCCGTTTGCCCAAACAGCAGTTTATGACCACATATGGGGTATTGCCGTACTCGGGAGAAATTGCTTTACAAATGTTGGGTTCTTTTTTTCCTTTATTTGTTGAGAAAATGAAAAAATTTGCGCTAAAGCTACGTCTTATTGAAGAAAAAGGACTGTTTTTATTTTCACTGCCTAATTCTAATAAATTCTATGAAACATCTGTGGGGTCAAAATGCTCACTACACCGCTAGATGAATTCCTCAAGAGGTGTAGTTTCCTAAATGGAGTCCCTTTTTGGGCGTTTTCATTGTTTTGTCCCCTCAGGGGCTTTGCAAATGTGACCTGGCCTCCGCAAATCATTCCTGCTAAATGTGATCTCAAAAAGCCAAATAGTGCTCTTTCCCTTCTAAGCCTCGCCGTGTGTCCAAACAGCCGTTTATTACCACATGTGGGGTATTGTTTTACTCGGGAGAAATTGCTTTACAAATTTTGTGGTGCTTTTTCTCCTTCAGTCCTTCTGGAAATGAGAAACAATTAGCTAAACCTAGATTTTTTTTGAAAAAATGTAGATTGTCATTTTCAGGGCCTACTTCCAATAATTTATGCAAAAAACCTGTTGGGTCAAAACGCTCACTATACCCCTAGATAATTTCCTCAATGGGTGTAGTTTCCAAAATGGGGTCACTTGTGGGGGGTTTCCACTGTTTTGTCCCCTCAGGGGCTTTGTAAATGTGACATGGCCTCCGCAAATCATTCCTGCTAAATGTGAACTCCAAAAGCCAAATAGCGCTCTTTCCCTTCTCAGCCACGCCGTGTCTCCAAACAACCGTTTATTACCACATGTGGGGTATTGTTTTACTCGGGAGTCCTTGTGGAAATGAGAAAAAAAATCGCTAAACCTACATTTTCTTTGAAGAAATGTTGATTTTAATTTTCACGGCCTACTTCCAATAATTTCTGTAAAAAACCTGTGCGGTCAAAATGCTCACTACACCCCTAGATAATTTCCTTGAGGTGTCTAGTTTCCCAGATGGGGTCACTTTTGGGGGATTTTCACTGTTTTGGCACCGCAAGAGCCCTTCAAAC
This sequence comes from Rhinoderma darwinii, assembly GCF_050947455.1. Lineage (NCBI taxonomy): Eukaryota > Metazoa > Chordata > Amphibia > Anura > Rhinodermatidae > Rhinoderma > Rhinoderma darwinii. Next base: position 550,491,545 of record NC_134687.1, read on the forward strand.
CTGACATGGTGCCTAAAATATATTCTAACAAAAATAAGGCCCCAAAATCCACTAGGTGCTACTTTGCTTCTGAGGCCGGTGCTTCATTCCAGTAGCACGCTACGGCCACATGTGGGATATTTCCTAAAACTGCAGAAACTGGGCAACAAATATTGAGTTGCATTTCTCTGGTAAAACCTTCTGTGTTATAAAAAAACTTGTATTAAAAACTTATTTCTGCAGAAAAATATGAAATTTGTAAATTTCACCTCTACTTTGCTTTAATTCCTGTGAAATGTGTAAAGGGTTAAGACATTTTCTAAATGCTGTTTTGAATACTTTGAGGGGTGAAGTTTTTAAAATGGGGTGACTTTTTGGGGGTTTCTAATATATAAGGCCCTCAAAACCACTTCACAACTGAACTGGCCCCTGTAAAAATAGCCTTTTGAAATTTTCTTGAAAATGTGAGAAATTGCTGCTAAAGTTCTAAGCTTTGTGAGGTCATAGAAAAATAAAAGGATGTTCAAAAAACGATGCCAATCTAAAGTAGACATATGGGTGATGTTAATTAGCAACAATTTTGTGTGGTATAACTGCCTGTCTTATAAGCAGATACATTTAAATTGAGAAAAATGCTAATTTTTGAAATTTTTCGCTAATTTTTGGTGTTTTTCACAATTAAATACTGAACATATCGAGCACATTTTGCCAGTAACATAAAGTCCAATGTGTCACGAGAAAACAATCTCAGAATCGCTTGGATAGGTGAAAGCATTCCGGAGTTATTACCACATAAAGTGACACGTCAGATTTGAAAAATGAGGCTCTGTCAGGAAGGTCAAAAGTGGCTAAAGAGGGAAGGGGTTAAAGTTCAATGCTGTTAATCCATGGCTTTTCAGAGCGGAATGCGCACCAATAATGAACATACTGTGGATTTTAAAATCCACGCTGTGGTCATGATTCCACACAGACTCTTTACAGAGCATGTGAATGGGGCATTAACCCCTTCCCTCTTTAGCCACTTTTGACCTTTCTGACAGAGCCTCATTTTTCAAATCTGGCGTTTCAATTTATGTGGTAATAACTTCGGAATGCTTTTACCTATCCAAGCGTTTCTGAGATTGTTTTCTTGTGACAAATTGGACTTTATGTTACTGGCAAAATTTGCTCGATACATTCAATATTTAATTGTGGAAAACACCAAAATGTAGCGAAAAATTGCAAAAATTAGCATTTTTCTAAATTTAAATGTATCTGCTTGTAAGACAGGCAGTTATAACACACAAAATTGTTGCTAATTAACATCCTCCATATGTCTACTTTAGATTGGCATCGTTTTTTGAATATCTTTTTATTTTTCTAGGGCGTTACAAGGCTTAGAACTTTAGCAGCAATTTCTCACATTTTCAAGAAAATTTCGAAAGGCTATTTTTACAGGGGCCAGTTCAGTTGTGAAGTGGCTTTTAGGGCCTTATATATTAGAAACCTCCAAAAAGTCACACCATTTTAAAAATGTCACCCCTCAAAGTATTCAAAACAGCAAGTTTCTTAACCCTTTTAGATGTTTCACAGGAATTAAACCCAAGTAGAGGTGAAATTTACAAACTTCATTTTTTGATGTTGCAGAAATTAATTTTTAATCCATTTTTTTTGTAACACAAAGTTTTACCAGAGAAACGCAACTCAATATTTATTGCCCACATTCTGCAGTTTTAGGAAATATCCCACATGTGGCGCTAGTGTGTTGATGGACTGAAGCACCAGCCTCAGAAGCAAAGGAACACCTAGTGGATTTTGGGCCTCCTTTTTATTAGAATATATTTTAGGCACCATGTCGGGTTTGAAGAGCTCTTGCAGTGCCAAAACAGTGGAAATCCCCCAACAGTGACCCCATTTGGGAAACTACACCCCTTAAGGAAATTATCTAGAGGTATAGTGAGCATTTTGACTCTACAGGTTGATTGCAGAAATTATTGTAAGTAGGCTGTGAAATTGGAAATCTACATACAGAAAATGTATGTTTAGCTAATTTTTTCTCATTTCTACAAAGACTAAAGGAGAAAAAGCACCACATAATTTGTAAAGCAATTTCTCACAAGTAAAACAGTACCCCATATGTAGTAATAAATGGCTGTTTGGACACACGGCAGGGCTTAGAAGGGAAGGAGCGCCATTTGGCTTTTGGAGCTCAAATTTAGCAGGAATGGTTTGCGGCGGCCATGTCGCATTTGCAAAGCACCTGAGAGACCAAAACCGTGAAAACACCCAAAAAGTGACTCCATTTAGGAAACTACATCCCTTGAGGAATTCATCTAGGGGTGTAGTGATCATTTTGACCCCACAGGTGTTTCATAGAATTTATTAGAATTGGGCAGTGAAAATAAAAACAATAAGAAGTAGCTTTAGCTCAAAATTTTTCATTTTCTCAACAAATAAAGGAATAAAAGAACCCCAACATTTGTAAAGCAACTTCTCTGGAGTACGGAAATACCCCACATGTGGTCATAAACTGCTGTGGGCACACAGCAAGGATCAGAAGAGAAGGATCACCATTTGGCTTTTGGAGCACAGATTTTGCTGGATTGGTTTCTTGACACCATGTCGCTTTTTGCAAAGCCCCTAAAGTACCAGTACAGTGGAAACTACCCAAAAGGGACTCCATTTGTGATACTACACTCCTTGAGGAATTAAAGGTGTTTCATAGACTGTATTTGAATTGGACAGTGAAAATAAAAATCAAATTTTTTTTCTAATAAGACTTAACTGTAGCACAAAGTTTTAATTTTCTCAAAAAATAAAGGAGAGAAAGTACCCCAACTTTTGTAAAGCAATTTCTCCCGAGTACGGCAATACCCCATATGTGGTCATGAACTAATTTTTGGGCACACGGCAGGGCTCAGAAGGGAAGGAGCGCCATTTGGCTTTCAGAGTACAGATTTTGCTGGATTGGTTTCTGGTCGCTATGTCGCATTTGCAAATCCCCTGTGGGACCAACAGTGGAAACCCCGCAAAAGTGACCCCATTTTGGAAACTACACCTATAGATGTAGTGAGAATGTTAACCCTGCAGGTGTTTTGCATGAATTAGTGTGCACTCGATATTGCAGTGTGAAAATTGGGTTTTTCAATAGATATGCCAATATGTGGTGCCCAGCTTGTGCCACCATAACAAGACGGCTCTCTAATTATTATGATGGGTTTCCCGGTTTTAGAATCACTCTACATGTGACCCTAATCTTTTGCCTGGACATTCGGCAGGGCTCAGGAGTGAAAGAGTACCATGCGAAATTGAGGCCTAATTTGGCGACATATAAAGTATTTGTTCACAATTACAGAGCTCTGATGTGAAATAATGAAAGAAACCCCTGAGAAGTGACCCCATTTTACAAACTACACCCCCTCAAGGCTTTTATTAAGGGGTGTAGTGAGGATTTTCACCCCACAGGTCCATAAATGATTGCACTGCGGATGGTGCAAATTAAAATTGTTCCCTAGATATGCCAATTCAGTGTCAAATATGTCGTGCCCAGCTTATGCCACTGGAGAGAGACATCCCAAAAATTGTTAAAAGGGTACTCCCGGGTATGGCGGTGCCATATATCTGGAAGTAAACTGCTGTTTGGGCACACTGTAGGGCTCAGATGGGTGGGAGCGCCATTTGGCTTTTGAAGCGTAGATTTTGCTTGGTAGTAGTTTTGTTTGAGTATTCCTGGTATTTCAGTTTATAATGTCGGACATATGTAAGCTGGGCAGAGTACATCAGAGGCATAGTCAGGTGGTATAATAATGGGGTAAACAATAAAATAATCCATAGATGTGTGTTACGCTGTGAAGAATCCTTTCTGCACAGGCCGGTGTCGCACTGATAAACAGTGTCTTTACTTATCCCCCTTTTGGTCCACACTCCGCACCTTTGCAGTTTGGGGAATTTCCTGTGAAGTGTTGTCCTGGTTTAATACGTTCGCCCTCGCTTCTAGCAGATATGTTTGGGCCCTCCCCTTCCTGGTTCCCTAATTTTAGGGCCCCGATAAATCGCCACTTGAAACAGACTAAATGTTCCCCTCTGATCCACACAACCGAATATTTTTATTTCATGACTTCTTGGAGCCTTAACTAATTTTTTATTTTTCATAGACGTAGTGGTATAAGGGCTGTTTTTTTGCGGGACGAGCTGTAGTTTTTATTGGTACCATTTTGGGGTACATGCGACTTTTTGATCACTTTTTATCCTAGGTGACCAAAAAACAGCAATTCTGGCATCGTTTTTTTTAGGGTTTTTTTTATACAGCATTCAACATGCGTTATAAATTACATGTTAACTTTATTCTGCGGGTGAGTACAATTCCGGCGATACCTCATTTATAGCATTTTTTTATGTTTTCAACTTTTTGCGCAATAAAATTACTTTTGTAAAAAGAATATATTTTTTCTGTCGCCAAGTTGAAAGAACCATAACGGTTTAATATTTTAGTCGACGGAGCTGTATGAGGGTTTGTTTTTTGCAAGACGAGCTATAGTTTTTATAGGCACCATTTTTGTATACATGCGACTTTTTGATCACTTTTTATTTCAATTTTTGTAGAGCAAAGTGACCAAAAAAACAGAAATTTTGGCATGGTTTTTTAATTTATTATTATTTTTTTTTTACGCCGTTCACCATGTGGAATAAATAACATAATATTTTTATAGTTTAGGACGTTACGGTCACGGCGATACCAAATATGTATGGTTTATTTATTTTTTTTCAATAATAAAGGACTTGATAAGGGAAAAAGGGCGATTGTGTGAAACTTTTATCATATTTTTGACAACTTTTTTATTTTTAACTTTTTTTTTTTTTACACTTTAATTTAGTCCCACTAGGGGACTTGAAGGTCCAACTGTCAGATTTTTTTTTCTAATACATTGCACTACCTAAGTAGTGCAATGTATTAGATCTGTCAGTCATTCACTAGCGGGCAAGCCGATTAGGCTTCGCCTCCGGGAGGGGCCTAATCGGCTACCGTAATGGCAGACAGGAGGCCATTGTTAGGTCTCCTGTTGTCATAATAACAGTCGTGCGATTGCAGGGCACAGCTGGCGATCTGCCAACAACCACAAAGATGCAGTGATCGCATCTGAGGGGTTAATGGCAGGGATCGGAGCTAGCTCCGGTTCCTGCCGTTACAGGTGGATCTCAGCTGTAACATACAGCTGACATCCACCGCTGATGACGCCGGCTCAACTCCTGAGCCGGCGCCATCTTGCCGGCAGCTATGGAAGCCCTTCAGGTCACGCCTCTGGGCGGGGACTGAAAGTCTTCCGTGCTAGGCACACCGGGAGGCCAGTATTAGGCCTCCGGTTGCCGTTGCAGCCACCGACACCCCGGCGATTTCATTGCTGGGGTGTCGATGAGCTGCAAACATCTTAAATGCAGCGATCGCATTTGACTGCTACATTTAAGGGGTTAATGGCGGGGATCGAAGCTAACTTCGGTCCCCGCCGTTACAGCAGGATGTCAGCTGTAAGATACAGCTGACATCCGAGGATGATGACACCGACTCGGCTTCTGAGCCGGTGCCATCCATTTGTCGGAAGTATACGACATTTTGCTGGAAGCACTAGCTTTCCATGACATATACTTATGATATGTCGGGAAGCGGTTAAATACAGCACCTAAATCCTGACCATGTGTAAACATGGCTTTATTGCCTTGTATCTTCGTAGAACTGCCTCTTTTTCAAAGGACAGCCGCATTCTTTCCTGTTCAAATTTATGATCTATTTCACGGACACTTTCTGCTTTGGGCACCATCTAATTTTCTGTACTCACATTTGTGTCTTAGTATGCATCAAGTGGCAGGTGAACATCTTTTCTTTCCCATTAAGGCCCCATGCACACGGACGTAGTATTCATCAGTAATTACGGATGACATTGTGGACCTATTCATTTCTATTGGCCACGGACCCCTTTCCGTATAGTTACGAATGTGTCTATGCCGTAAAAATTGCACACTTACATCCATAGCCGCCCATAATTGCTGAAGTGTTGCTATGCGATGGCAGGGGATTTCTCAAGAAAATGGTGTCTGAGCGATCATGTGACCTTTTTAAGGGGTTGTAACCTCATTTGTAGCCTCCTTCTTTTTTTTTTTTTGCGGATCTGTAAATACGGATGCACCACGGACCATATTTGCGGAGAACGTCCCGGATATTTGGATGACTACGGATCCGTATTTGTGGACAGTAAAAAAACACTACGGTCGCTTGCATCATGGCCAAGGTATACCATCAATCATGGTCAAGGTATGACTTTTGCCGGGACACAGATTCTGTCCTGGGCTGGGCATTTCCTTTTCCATTGCCCTATCCCAGGTTTCACTCTCTCTCACTTTTAGGCCTTATTCACACGAATGTAGTTCACGGCCATGATACGCGTGTGAAAATCACGCGCGTCGCACGGACCTATGTAACACAATGGGGCCGTTCAGACAGTCCGAGATTTTCACGCAGCGTATGTCCGCTGCATAAAACTCACGACATGTACTATACTTGGGCATTTTTCACGCATCAAGCACCCATTAAAGTCAATGGGTGCGTGAAAATCATGCACGGCACACGGACGCACTTCCGTGTGCTGCGCGTGATTCGCGCAACAGTTGTTAAAGCAATGAAGAGACAAATAAAACCACCTCCTTCATTTCTGTTTATTAACCTAAAAACGGAGTGTCATAACGATGTCATATGCGCGAAAATCACGCAGCCACGCACCAACTACTGATGACACGTGGCACTGCAACGCACAAAAAACTGCGTTTTTTGCACGCGCGAAGCGCACACATTCGTGTGAATAAGGCCTTAAACTGGATCTGCCATCAGACTATGCTGCACTATGAAAGCATAGATGGGTTTGGCGGCTGTCAGGAGTACGCTACCTACCGGAATGCATTGTGCCTACTGTAAAATTTGGTGGAGGAGGGATAATCATCTAGAGCTGTTTTTTCCGGGTTTCGGCTGGGCCCCCTATTTTTAGGGAAGGATAAAGTTAATGCTACAGCATAGCAAGACATTTTTATGCTTCCAACTTTGTGGGAACAGTTTGGGAAGGGGTTCTTTCCTGGTCCAGCAAGGTCCATAAAGACATGGTGTGAGGATTTTAGTGTGGAAGAATTTGAGTGGCCGCACAGAGCCCTGACCTCATCCACATCCAACACCTTTTGGGATAAATTGGAACACTGATTGCAAGCCGGGCCCTCTCATCCAACATCAGTGTGTGACCTTGACAAATGCTCTTTTGGCTTAATGGACACCAATTCTTATAGACACACTCCAAAATCTTGTAGAAAGCCTACCCAGAAGAGTGGAAGCTCTTATAGCTGCAAAAGTGGCCAAACTTCATTTTGAATGTGATTCAACAAGCCAATAAGTTCATATAGGTGTGATAGTGGGTTGTGGACATAATTTTGTCCATATAGTGTATGTGTATTTAGAAACCTATTAATGAACTGCATGCCAGCAGAAATAAAGGAAACCAAGACCCCCTGTGTTCTATATGCATAGAACGTCAGCAGCTGTTTTTAGTATTTGAGTTAACCACAGCCACGTGCAGACTTGACTATCAGAACTAAATAATTGTCCATACACGGTCTCCATAGTAACAGTGAGACAAATGTCGGATTGTAGAATGGATAAAATACATATCTGATGGTTTAGGCAGTAGGATAAAAAAAAAAAGAGGAAGGTCATCACTTGTTATCTCTTACCTTCACTCAGGTGTTTCTGTGTATATACAAGTAATATACTGATGGAGACTCCAACGTTTAACCTGTGAATATAAGCTATGTAAATCTATACTTTAATTTACTGATTTGACTCGTTAATCCCCATTCTAAACCGTTATGGATATTTTGTCTCATTCCTCCTTTGAGAGCTCATTGATAAACACCCTGCTTTTGGATGTCCACGGCCAGACAACTGATGATCTATCCACCGGATCGGTCATCGGTATATGATTGGTGGGGGTCTCATACCCCGGCACCGGATGTTGTGTATAGTATTCAGTAGTCTGAGCCAGAAGCAGATGGCTCGGACCACTACATAGGGACTGTGCTGCAGCTCGGCTGCGATTCCGTGACCAGAGCCATCTTCCAGCGTGGACGTTCGGTGCCCAGAGGCAGCCAGAGCAGCTTATCATTGCGGGGTGCCGGACCCCCACTGATCATGTACTGATGACCTATCCTGTGGGTAGGTCATTCTTTTTCCAGTCGTAAACAACCCCTTTAATGGATTCCAATCGACCATCAGGGCAAAACTGATACTGTTATGTCTTGTGCAGGACCTGGAGGGAGGTAGACGACATGTGGATTTTCCCTCTGATGTTCTTTGAATCACCCCCCCCCCCCCCCACACACATACACTCACTCACACACACTTTCCATCGCACAGTATATATGTTTTGCCTGGATATTCTCGCTTTTATGGCATATTGACAGGATATGTTGTAGATGGATGAAATTATACCATTGCAGTCATATCTGGTATAATCCTGAATTCTTAGTTCTATCAAAGATGGTGGGCTGTCCTAATCCCATATTAGCAAATCTAGCGTAAACCATGATGCTGCCCACATCATTTTTTATGGATGAAGTAATGCTGAAATGCATTTAGACTTTTTTTTTTTTTTTTTTTTTAAATTAAACATTTGTTATCTGCACCAATAAGTTCCTCCATCTACAGAAAATTCTTTCAGTAGTCCTATTTAGGGCTGTCACGATACAAGAATTTGGACTTCGATACCGATACTTCGTTTAGTATTGCAATTTCGATACTTTGCCAACAGTAATAAAAAAAAAAAAAAGTTCTTCCATTTTCTGATGTGAGGCGCGTGGTGTGATGATGAATTTAACCTCCACGTGCCTCACATTAATAGTAATTAACCCCATCATGTTTCTCGGTCATAATGGGTTAATATGTAAGGTACATGATGGGGTTAATTACTATTAATGTCAGGCACATGGAGGTTACATTCATCGCACCTCGTGCCCCACAATAAGTATTAGAAAGCAGTTTTTCTTTTATTTTTTACAGCGTACACATCATAAATGATGCAAAAAAATAGTTGTGCAGGTTATTAAGGCCGCGCCAATACTGAATGTGTGTATATTTTATGTATTGAGACTTATTTTAATGTTTATTGTAAAAAAAGGTGTAGGTGTGTTTTTTTTAAAATTTAACATTACTTTAATGTTTTTACTTTAATTTTTTAAACTTTAATGTATTGGCATATATCTATATTACAGTACATTAGCCTGTGTATGGATCGTACACAGGCAGTTAGCACATACCTTTGTATGCCCTAACCGGAAATATGGTAGGACAGCCTTGGGGTCCTTCAATGGACCCTGGGCTGTCGGCCCATACACCGCGTTCCAAATTATTATGAAAATGTTATTTTTCGCTGATTTTCCTAAATAGTCGATGCAAATGACAGTCCGTATAATCTTCAAGCCATCAACCGTTGGCGTATAATGCGAATTTTATTGAACAAATCTCCTAATAACAGATTTTTTTTTTTTGAAGTAAAAAACTCAAAATGCACTGTTTCAAATTATTATGCACAACAGAGATCAAAACATTTTAAAGGTTGTAAAGAGAACTAAAATGGTAATTTGTTGAATTTGCAGCATCAGGAGGTTACATTTACAGAAATCAAAAGCTCTTTCAATCAAAAAAAACTTAGCAGGCCAAGTTACATGTTAACATAGGACCCCTTCTTTGATATCACCTTCACAATTCTTGCATCCATTGAATTTGTATGTATTTGGACAGTCTCTGCTTGAATATCTTTGCAGGATGTCAGAATAGCCTCCCAGAGCTTCTGTTCTCAATAGGGTTGAGGTCAGGGAACATGGGGGCCACACTATGAGTTTCTCTCCTTTTATGCCCATAGCAGCCAATGACACAGAGGTATTCTTTGCAGCATGAGATGGTGTATTGTCAGGCATGAAGATAATTTTGCTACGGAAGGCACGGTTCTTCTTTTTGTACCACGGAAGAAAGTGGTCAGTCATCGTACTTTGCAGAGGTCATTTTCACACCGTCAGGGACCCTAAAGGGGCCTACCAGCTCTCTCCCCATGATTCCAGCCCAAAACATGACTCAGCCACCTCCTTGCTGACGTCGCAGCCTTGTTGGGACATGGTGGCCATTCACCAACCATCCACTACTCCATCCATCTGGACCATCCAGGGTTGCACGGCACTCCTCAGTAAACAACACGGTTTGAAAATTAGTCTTCGTTTATTTCTGAGCCCACTGCAACCGTTTCTGCTTGTGAGCATTGTTTAGGGGTGGCCGAATAATAGCTTTATGCACACTTGCAAACCTCTGGAGGATCCTACACCTTCAGGTTCGCGGTACTCCAGAGGCACCAGTCGCTTCAAATACCTGTTTGCTGCTTTGCAATGGCATTTTAGCAACTGCTCTCCTAATCCTATTAATTTGTCTGGCAGAAACCTTCCTCATTATGCCTTTATCTGAACGAACCCGTCTGTGCTCTGAATCAGCCACATATCTTTTCACAGTACGATGATCACGCTTAAGTTTTCTTGAAATATCCAATGTTTTCATACTTTGTGCAATACCTTGGACAATTTCACGCTTTTCGACAGCAGAGAGATCCTTTTTCTTTCCCATATTGCTTGAAACCTGTGGCCTGCTTAATAATGTGGAACGTCCTTCTTAAAGGAACAGTGTCATCACAAATTATTTTTTTATATGTTAAAGATGTTAGTGCTTTATTAAACGTTTATATTCATTTGTGTGTTTGTGTTTTACTTTTTCTTATTTTTACACTTTTTCTTCCCTATGGGGGCTGCCATTTTTTGTTCCATTTCTGTCTGTGTCGATTAACGACACATACAGACATGGAATACGGCAGCCACAGCCCATAGGGACTGCGAACGGCTCCCGTCCCATTGACTTCAGTGTATGGCGTCTGTGTGGGAACTGCGCATGCGCCACTCCCACACAGTCCAATTCGAAAATTGGCGCCGCCCGGCGCCATTTTCCTGTGGACCGGAAGTCGCGGCCGGACAGTAATATTACTACTTCCGGTCGCGGCTTCCGGATTTGTGCACTTGGACCAGCGGCAGCAAACGGAGCGGACGGGCCGGAGGGAGCCGCGGCGGCAGGAGCAGGTAAGAGATTTCAATGTATGTTCGTGTTTGTGTGTGTTTACTACTGTATGTAAACCTACTACACTGTGTGTTAGCTCAAAAAATGGCGACAGACAGTGTAGGAGGTTACACCGTTCAAACCCCTCGTTTATCCCGGCACTAGCCAGGATAAAGGAGGGGGGGATGCTGAGAGCTCACTAGAGCGAGGGCTTTTAACCCAATGTTGCAATGCTGCAATTTTGGGAATAGCTCCATCTAGTGACCAAAAATGGGTAGTATTATAAATTAGAATTAATTTATAATATTTCCTGACTCGTGAAAAAAATAAAAAAAATTTGAACAATGTTTAATCACCCACACACTAAATGTTTAATTTAAAAAAAAAAAAACATGTTTTTCTGGCAACACATTGCCTTTAAGTAGTTTTCCAGTACAGCCCTCATGACAGCACCACAGGAGGTTGCCCTATTGACCTCTATAGGGACAGGAAGACAGAGAGCTTAAAAGGCCCCTCACACCACCCACTTGCCAGTGTTCTTCCTGTCCCTACAGGGTCAGGAGCAGAGAGACGTCGCTCCTGTGTTGCTGCAGGAGAAAAAACTTGGGCAGGGGGCAAGATCGGGGGGTCCGTGCACTCCCCCTTTTCGTCTTCCTAAAGCATAGGCCAACACCGCTCTAACGAGAGGTCCCTTCGCTCCCAACCTAAGACACCTACCTGAGGAATCCTAGGCAGGGTTCCGGTAGGGTGTTGGGTTCGGGATTCCCAAGAACGCTTCGGCCGGGCCGTGTGACCAGGCGGGGACCGACAGCTCCATAGGTTTAGACGCACTGGCAGGGTTTCCTCCCTTCGCCGCATAGCAGGCTATGACGCGGCCGCACCTCAACGAATAGCCGTGACCGGAAATTACGTCGGGCTACTTCCGGTCCGCGGCCATCTTGGAACGCGGGAAATTCAAAACGCCCGCATTTAAAGGGACATGCACAGGTATGTAGTTAGAGCTGATACCTCTAACTTGGATTAATTTTGTGGATTGCATATTGCATTGCCTGTTACCTGTTGTGGAATGGAACTTCCTCGTTCTGACGGAACTCCAGATATGTCCCAGGGTCACGTGAGTATCACCCTTGGGGTAAGGGTTATGAATCCTTATGTATGTACACCATACTTTACCTACCTTCTGTTTTCTCTAGGATAAAGATTCCTCTCACTGACAAACTGATAAAAAGAAGGTTAAAAAATGTGCGACTTGTGCAAAGAACTTGCCAGAGTCACATAGGAAACAATTGTGTGAGGATTGTATTGCAAAAATACTAAAAGAGGAACAACCAACGTTTATGTCTGAACTTAGGGCTATGATTCATGAAGAAGTGAGTCAGTCAGTAGCCTCCTTCGCCCCTCCTCAAGAAACTCCCTCACACTCCCGGGCAAAAAGTCCACGGATTGAAGTTGATCAAAAATATTGTCCTCCTTCTCAGGGGTCTGACTCTGAGCAGGAGTGTTATTACCTATCGGAGGGTGAGTTAGAAGGAGAGGAACTCTTGCCTTCAACTTCATCCACTCAAGAGAAAAAAAAATTATTCTCTTCCGAGATGTCTGATACCTTAATCCAGGCAATACAGGAAACCATGGATATTCCCGAAGAAGACCAACCACATACCATCCAGGATGAGATGTTTGGGGGTCTAACGGAAAAGAAAACAAAGGTTTTTCCGGTAAACGAAAATCTCAAGAGAATGGTGACAACTGAATGGGAAGATTCAGAAAAGAGGCTCTTCATTTCAAGAGAGTTTAAAAACAGACTTCTCTTTGATCCAGAAGACACTAAACCTTGGGATGAGATCCCAAAAGTAGATGTCCCAGTAGCCAGGGTTGCTAAAAAAAACGCAATCCCATTTGAGGATTCCGCTCAGTTGAAGGACGCCATGGACCGAAAGGCAGACGGGCTACTGAAAAGAGCTTGGGAATCTTGCTCTTTGATCTCTACTAATATCGTGGCCACATCAGTAGCAAGAGCAATGTTTATATGGTTAAACCAGCTGGAGACCCATTTGATGATGAAGACATCACGACAAGATCTATTAGAATCTCTACCCTTACTAAAGATGGCAACCGGATTCTTGGTAGACGCTTCAGCGGAATTCATTAGATTTGCTGCCAGGAATGGGGCTCTCTCAAATGCTGCTAGAACAGCATTATGGCTCAAAATGTGGTCAGGAGATACGAAGTCCAAGAACAAATTGTGTTCTATCTCGTTTACAGGGTCTCTGATGTTTGGTCCTCTCCTGGATAACATGCTGGAGAATGCAGCAGATAGGCAAAAGGGGTTTCCAGAAGAGAAACCAAAAAAACCCCCTCCGTTTGGGAGGTTTCGCCAACAGAGGGAACCTACTTTACAGAACTACAGCGGGAAAGGGAAGTCCGGTCGCTGGAGTTACCCCAAAGGAAGAAGGGGTCGAGGATACCTCCTTAACCCCAATAATTCATTTCAGCCCTCAAAGCAATGACGCCAAGAGTGTGGGGGGGGGGAGACTCCTACAATTTTATCCCAAATGGACCGGAATAACCCAGAGCCCCTGGGTTCTAAAGATCATAGAAGAAGGGTACAAAATAGAATTTTCCTCTATTCCTCCAGAGAGATTTCTAATAACCCAGTACCAAGCAAAAGACCTGCATCAGATCCTTATCCGGGACGTCCAGAAACTACTCAAATTGAGAGCAATTACTCCAGTTCCCCACAACGAAAAATTCAAAGGCCACTATTCAAAGATCTTCTTAGTCAAAAGACCAAACGGTTCCTACAGGACAATAATCAACCTGAAGGTCCTGAACAAGTGGGTGAAATATCGAAAATTCAAGATGGAGTCTATCAGATTGACTATTCCTCTAATAAGGGAAGAGGCATCAATGTGTAAGATCGATTTAAAGGATGCGTATTATCACATTCCTATCCACCCCGCTTACCAGAGATTCCTCAGATTCGCGATTCAGAACGGTCCTTCTATTCTCCACTTCCAGTTTGTCTGCCTCCCTTTCGGCATTTCCTCCGCCCCTAGAATTTTTACAAAAATTACGGCAGAGATCATGGCATTCGTAAGAAGTCGGGGCATAGTAATTATCCCATATCTAGACGACTTCTTGTTGACAACAGATACTCCATCTATCTTAACCCGTTAGTGACCGACCCATCGTGTTTCTACGTCGGTCACTAACGGGCTTTATTCCGATGCCATAGACTTTTTACGTCGCGGCATCGGAATAAAATAGCGCCGCCGGGGGGAGGTTTAGCTCCCTGCTCTCAGCTGCCGTAGGTAGCTGAGGGCTTGGAGCAGTGACTGGGGACCGCTGTTTGCGGTCCCCAGACCGCCGTTAAAATAAATGTGCCTCAGCAAATTATGATTTTATCTCCTCTCACCATGTATGTTTGGTGAGAGGAGATAAAAAAAACTACTTCTTAGGCCCCCTGCTGCCTCCGATCGTGTCCCCCGTCGTCCCGTCCCTAACTGCCGGGAAAAAAAAGAAAATGGCGCACGCATGCGCAGTGAGTCTAAGGCAGCTATTCTGCCTGTAAATAGAAACTGATCAGGGACCCTGATAATTGGTCCCTGATCAGATGGTCACTGTGATATACCTATCACAGTGACCATAGTCCCATATTTACACAATACAGCACAAGATTTGTGCTCTTTCCCTCCCTCCTCTCACTGTAGTTGATCTGTGAGAGGAGAGAGAGAAATACTATAGAAATCTTGTGCTGTATTATACTGTGAAATACACCACATACGTACTCGCCAGTGTTCCGATATTGTCCGTAATCACGCCAGATTACCGGTAATTATCTCCGTAATTCTTTTTTTTTTTCGCTGAATTAGTTTTAGTTGCTGTAATTAACTGCGGTTTACCGTATTTTTTTATTTTTTTACGTTAGTGTTGTGTCTATATTATATTAAAAAAAAAAATCCCCAAAAAATTAAAAATACAAAAAAAAAAAAATTTTACTTGTTAGTTTAGTGTTAGAAAATAATGAACCGCAGAAGCCGCAGAATGTTCTCTGCAGAGCAGGCATACGCCATGCTGTGCTCTAGCGGTTCCGGCAGTGATACGGACACTGCGTCAGAAGCAGAACTTGGCTCAGAAAGCGACACAAGTTCTGCTTCTGCCACTGGACCCCCCCCAGCCCTATGGTGGTGGACGCAGCGGTCACCGGTGAAGCGTCAGGAGCCGGGCCTAGTACTGCAGTCCCTCCCGCAATGTGTGATCCTGCAGTTTCTTTCTCCCCCCAAATTCCGCCATTTACAGCGACTCCAGGCATCAACTCTGATGTCACAAATTTTACCCCCTATCATTTTTTAAATTTGTTTATAGGCAATCAGGTCCTGGAACTAATCGTCCAGCAGACGAATTTATACGCCAGGCAATTTGTCACCCAAAATCCCAGTTCTTACTATTCCAGAGGATGGATCCCCACAACCGTCTGTGAAATGAAAAATTTTTGGGGAATTACCCTAAATATGGGGATAGTAAAAAAACAGTCTATCCGCTCCTACTGGGCTACCAGCGCTATCCACAGCACCCCTGTATTTGCTGCGGTCATGACCCGAACGCGCTATGAGACGCTAATGCGCTTCATGCACTTCTCGGACAACTCCCAAATCCCCCCAAGAAGTGACCCAGGCCATGATCGCCTCAACAAGTTGAGACCCCTCATCTCCCTCCTATCTGAGTCTTTTCTAAATTTGTACACCCCAGGCCAAAAAATAGCGGTAGACGAGTCCCTTATGGCTCCAAAAGAGCCCGATCCGGAGTGAAACTCTATAAGGTGTGCGAGAGCACAACGGGCTACACCTGTGCCTTTTTTATATATGAGGGCAGGGACCGCCACCTTAATCCCCCAGGATGCCCAGAGGATATTGGCATTAGTGGGAAAATTGTCTGGGAACTCATGGTGCCATTCCTACAGAAAGGGTACCATGTGTACACCGACAATTACTACACCAGTGTCCCCCTGTATAAGTCCCTCCATGCTGCGAATACAGGGGCCTGTGGGACGGTACGAAAAAATAGTCGGCTTCCCTCAACAGCTGGTGTCCAGGCGACTAGTAAGGGGTGCGTCACTCTCATTCACCAGTGACCAGTTGCTTGCAATAAAATGGAGTGTCAAAAAGGACGTGTACATGCTCTCCACCGTGCACGAGGACACCACAGTGGCAGTAAGAGAGAGGGGCGCTACCTCTGATAAGAGGAAACCGGTCTGCGTGGTGGACTATAACAAGTTCATGGGGGGAGTCGATCTATCTGACCAGGTCCTACAACCGTACCTGGTCAAGCGCAAAACTAGGGCCTGGTATAAAAAGGTAGCGATCTACCTTATCCAGATGGCCACTTACAACAGCTATGTGCTGTACAAGACGCAGGGAACGCTCAGTTTCCTCCAGTATTAGGAGAAAATTATAGAGCACCTCCTGTTGGACTCCCCCACACCTGGAGACTCCTTTGAGTCGGAGAATGTCAAAAGGCTCACTGAGCGCCACTTCCTTCACCCCGTCCCTGCCACTGAGAGTAAGGAATACCCCCAAAGGAGATGCCGGGTGTGCAGTAAACACGGAAGGAGGAGGGATACCCGGTTTTACTGCCCCATGTGCCCTTCAAATCCAGGCCTGTGCAACTACCCCTGTTTTGAGTTTAGGGAACACCAAAAAGGGTGGGGTGGGGGGGATTCTTTTTAGGGAGTCAATTTCATTTATTCATATTTTATTTTTCGTTTCTGGGCTTTCCAAGGGAGGGAGGGATTCTCACGGGGAGGTAGTAAAGTATTTATTTCAGACTGTAAAACTAATTTTCCCCTTTTTAATTTTTTTATACATTTCTTGGACAATTAAATCCAGGACTTGATCACTCACAAATAAATACAGTTTATTGTGCAGGAGCCCACATCTGTCTATTCAGAACATGGACCCCACAAGTGTTCTTGAAATAAAAAATAAATGTGGGCATTGCATTTATTAGTAGATAAATCCAACACCTGCGGCCCGTGCCGCCCCTGAATTAGTGGAAGTCGTGCATTTTAGCAATGGTTACAAGAATAAATTGGGGATGTATTTCCTTTTTCTTATGACTGTCCTGCCACATACGGCTGTTACATTCCTAATTCTGTACCGTGATACGGGCATGATATTTTTTTTTTGGAGGATCTCTAATAATCGAGCTGTTCCTTATCAATACACCATGGGCTTTGTTACGGTTCTTCTGGAAATACTGACATCATTTTGGGGATTAGTGATCCTTTACTGTTCCTATAGATGGTTTTGGACACTGTCCCTTTATATATTCTGTAGGTGATTGGTTGTTTTGTGCACATAGCAGTTCATACCTTGCCGGGCAGGGGCCTGTTATGGTGTACCGCGTCACTTGGCACATTCGTCCCTCATAAGGATTGATGGAGCTAAAGAGACGTTGTACAACCAGTCACTGGAAAAAAAAAAAACCTTGTCAAGACAGCCCTGCAGGTGTTCTTCTATCCGGTGAACAGACTCGAATTTGCAACATAGTTGGATACATTTTCCTCCATTTGTTTGAAGATATTGCCCGTCACTCCAGTACAGTTTATTTTTTCCTCTCTGACTGATTTTATATTAGGACAGAATTCTGTCCACAATGACATCATAATGGCACCAACTGCTTCTTCAGCAAGACATAGTCATAAATAAGTACAGGCAAATACGTCTATAGTAACATGTATCCATTATGAATACACGGCTTCACTTCTCTTCTGTATGCCGCACAAATTTATTAATGTGGCATATTTCTAACAAAATAACCTTCTACCACGTCTCCTCTATTTCATGTGGAAACGTAATAAGAGTTTGAAGAAAACATTATATACCCGTAGTGTCTGAAATGATACCCATTATTCCCTCCTTTAAAAAAATTATGGTCCGCATGCTCACTACACCACTAGATGAATACCTTTAGGGGTTTAGTCTTTAAAATGGGGTAATTTCTGCGTGTTTTTTTTTTTTGTTCAGGCAGCTCAATGCCTCTAAATGCATGATATGGGGCCGAGAATTTATTCAATTGTGCCCTGAAAGCCAAAGAGTCCTCCCTCTCTTTTTGGCCCAGCCACACGTCTAATAAGCAGATTGGGGCAACAATGAGAGTATTTTTGAAAACAGGAGAAACAGGGTGATTTGATTTTGGGTGTGTTTCTTCATTTTCATGTTCGCTTTACACAGAAATCGGTCTTCAAAGTGATACTTTTATGAAAAAAGTGATTTTTTTTTTTTTTCCACCTGCTATGCATTAAATTTAGCAAAAAACTGTGGGGTCAAAATACTCACTACACCCCTAGATAAATACCTTAAGGGGTCTAGTTTTCTAAATGGGGTCGTTTATGGGGAGTTTCTATCGTTCTGGCAGCTCAAAACCTATCCAAATATACAGTGGGGCCTAAAACATTTTCAAGCAAAATATGAGTCCTGAAAGCCTCCGGGTGCTCCCTTTCTTTCAAGCCCTGCTGTGTGTCCAGGCAATGCATTAGAGTCACAATGGGGGCATTTTTGAAAACAGGAGAAACAGGGTGATAGATTTTGGGGTGTGTTTCTTCATTCTTATGGTCGCTTTACACAGAAATCGGTCTCAAAGTGATACTTTTATGAAAAAAGTGAGATTATATTTTTTTACGCCTGCTTTGCATGAATTATTACAAAAAAACTGTGGTGTCAAAATACTTACAACACCCCTTAATAAATACCTTAAGGGGTGTAGTTTGCAAAATGGGGTCACTTGTGGGGGTTTCCACCATTCTGACACCTATGAGCCTCTGAAAACCTGGCTTGGTGCTGGAAAACCAAATGTACTTAAAAATGTATAAAATTATTACTAAACTTGTAAGTCTTCTGAATTGCTCAAAAAAAAATTTTTTTTTTTCAAAAGTGCTACCAAAATAGAGTAAAGAGATGGAAATATATATTTAATTAAAAAAATTGTACTGTATGTATGTACATATGTGACATATTGCCATTCAAAATAGGGAAAAATGATAATTTTTTCAAAATTTCTTCATTTTTTCTATTTTTTAATTAATTTCCGTAAATCGTATCAGTCTACTTTTACCACTAAAATAAAGTACAACATGTGACGAAAAAACAATGTCAGAATTACTTGGATATTCAAAACTTTCGCTGAGTTATTCTCTGATAAAGTCACACATACCAGATTTAACAAATCTGGCTTGGTCATTAAGGCCCAAACAGGCCCGGTCATTAAGGGGTTAAACAGTCATCGGTCACGGGTTCTTTCCCTACTACAGGAATTGGGATGGATAATCAACTTTCAGAAGTCAAGTCTTCCTCCCCAAAAACAGAAGGTCTTCTTAGGAGTGCTACTAGACTCCTCCCTTCAACATTCCTTCCTTCCAAGAGAGAAACAAATACTCCTGCTGACAGAAGTAAGGAGATTTTGGGGGAAAGACGTCTGTTCCATAAGAGAAGGAATGCGGATGTTGGGAATGATGACATCTTGCATCCAATCTATTCCATGGAGTCAATTTCACTCCAGACCCTTACAGAATCTGATCCTGTCCCAGTGGGATCGAAAACAGGACTCCTAGAATTCAAATTTCCGAGACCGTTAAATCATCCCTCCTTTGGTGGCTCTGCACAAACAACATAAACAAGGGAGTCCCCTGGAGAACTTCTCCTTATGTGATGATTACCACAGATGCCAGCAAACACGGCTGGGGGTCGGTAATCCAAGACAAGCACTTTCAAGGCGCATGACCTGTATAAATGAAAATGATGTCCTCAAACTTCAGAGAACTAAAAGCTCTTTCTCTCTCTCTCTCGCGCGCGCTCTTTCTCTCTCTCTCTCGCGCGCGCTCTTTCTCTCTCTCGCGCGCGCTCTTTCTCTCTCTCTCTCGCGCGCGCTCTTTCTCTCTCTCTCGCGCGCGCTCTTTCTCTCTCTCGCGCACGCATGCTCTCTCTCGCGCGCTCTTTCTCGCGCGCTCTCTTTCTCGCGCGCTCTCTCTCGCGCGCGCTCTCTCTCGCGCGCGCTCTCTCTCGCGCGCGCTCTTTCTCTCGCGCGCGCTCTTTCTCTCTCGCGCGCGCTCTTTCTCTCTCGCGCGCGCTCTTTCTCTCTCTCGCGCGCGCGCTCTTTCTCTCTCTCGCGCGCGCGCTCTTTCTCTCTCTCGCGCGCGCGCTCTTTCTCTCTCTCGCGCGCGCGCTCTTTCTCTCGCGCGCGCTCTTTCTCTCGCGCGCGCTCTTTCTCTCGCGCGCGCTCTTTCTCTCGCGCGCGCTCTTTCTCTCGCGCGCGCTCTTTCTCTCGTGCGCGCTCTTTCTCTCGTGCGCGCTCTTTCTCTCTCGCGCGCTCTCTCTCGCGCGCGCGCGCTCTCTCTCGCGCGCTCTTTCTCTCGCGCGCTCTTTCTCTCGCCCCCGCGCTCTTTCTCTCGCCCCCGCGCTCTCTCTCTCGCCCCCGCGCTCTTTCTCTCTCTCTCGCCCCCGCGCTCTTTCTCTCGCCCCGGCGCTCTTTCTCTCTCTCTCGCCACCCGCGCTCTTTCTCTCTCTCTCGCCACCCGCGCTCTTTCTCTCTCTCTCGCCACCCGCGCTCTTTCTCTCTCTCTCGCCACCCGCGCTCTTTCTCTCTCTCTCGCCCCCGCGCTCTTTCTCTCTCTCTCGCCCCCGCGCTCTTTCTCTCTCTCTCGCCCCCGCGCTCTTTCTCTCTCTCGCCCCCGCGCTCTTTCTCTCTCTCGCCCCCGCGCTCTTTCTCTCTCTCGCCCCCGCGCTCTTTCTCTCTCTCGCCCCCGCGCTCTTTCTCTCTCTCGCCCCCGCGCTCTTTCTCTCTCTCGCCCCCGCGCTCTTTCTCTCTCTCGCCCCCGCGCTCTTTCTCTCTCTCGCCCCCGCGCTCTTTCTCTCTCTCGCCCCCGCGCTCTTTCTCTCTCTCGCCCCCGCGCTCTTTCTCTCTCTCGCCCCCGCGCTCTTTCTCTCTCTCGCCCCCGCGCTCTTTCTCTCTCTCGCCCCCGCGCTCTTTCTCTCTCTCGCCCCCGCGCTCTTTCTCTCTCTCGCCCCCGCGCTCTTTCTCTCTCTCGCCCCCGCGCTCTTTCTCTCTCTCGCCCCCGCGCTCTTTCTCTCTCTCGCCCCCGCGCTCTTTCTCTCTCTCGCCCCCGCGCTCTTTCTCTCTCTCGCCCCCGCGCTCTTTCTCTCGCCCCCGCGCTCTTTCTCTCGCCCCCGCGCTCTTTCTCTCTCTCTCGCCCCCGCGCTCTCTCTCTCTCTCTCGCCCCCGCGCTCTTTCTCTCTCTCTCTCGCCCCCGCGCTCTCTCTCTCTCTCTCGCCCCCGCGCTCTTTCTCTCTCTCTCTCTCTCTCGCCCCCGCGCTCTTTCTCTCTCTCTCTCTCTCGCCCCCGCGCTCTTTCTCTCTCTCTCTCGCCCCCGCGCTCTTTCTCTCTCTCTCTCGCCCCCGCGCTCTTTCTCTCTCTCTCTCGCCCCCGCGCTCTTTCTCTCTCTCTCTCGCCCCCGCGCTCTCTCTCGCCCCCGCGCTCTTTCTCTCTCTCTCTCTCTCTCTCTCTCTCGCCCCCGCGCTCTTTCTCTCTCTCTCTCGCCCCCGCGCTCTTTCTCTCTCTCTCTCCCCCGCTCTCTTTCTCTCTCTCTCTCGCCCCCGCGCTCTTTCTCTCTCTCTCTCGCCCCCGCGCTCTTTCTCTCTCTCGCCCCCGCGCTCTTTCTCTCTCTCTCTCGCCCCCGCGCTCTTTCTCTCTCTCTCTCGCCCCCGCGCTCTTTCTCTCTCTCTCTCTCGCCCCCGCGCTCTTTCTCTCTCTCGCCCCCGCGCTCTTTCTCTCTCTCTCTCTCGCCCCCGCGCTCTTTCTCTCTCTCTCTCTCTCGCCCCCGCGCTCTTTCTCTCTCTCTCTCTCGCCCCCGCGCTCTTTCTCTCTCTCTCTCTCGCCCCCGCGCTCTTTCTCTCTCTCTCTCGCCCCCGCGCTCTTTCTCTCTCTCTCTCTCTCTCTCTCTCTCGCCCCCGCGCTCTTTCTCTCTCTCTCTCTCTCGCCCCCGCGCTCTTTCTCTCTCTCTCTCTCTCTCGCCCCCGCGCTCTTTCTCTCTCTCTCGCCCCCGCGCTCTTTCTCTCTCTCTCTCTCTCGCCCCCGCGCTCTTTCTCTCTCTCTCTCGCCCCCGCGCTCTTTATCTCTCTCTCTCTCTCTCGCCCCCGCGCTCTTTCTCTCTCTCTCGCCCCCGCGCTCTTTCTCTCTCTCTCTCGCCCCCGCGCTCTTTCTCTCTCTCTCTCGCCCCCGCGCTCTTTCTCTCTCGCCCCCGCGCTCTCTCTCTCTCGCCCCCGCGCTCTCTCTCTCTCGCCCCCGCGCTCTCTCTCTCGCCCCCGCGCTCTCTCTCTCGCCCCCGCGCTCTTTCTCTCTCTCTCTCTCTCGCCCCCGCGCTCTTTCTCTCTCTCTCTCGCCCCCGCGCTCTTTCTCTCTCTCTCTCGCCCCCGCGCTCTTTCTCTCTCTCTCTCGCCCCCGCGCTCTTTCTCTCTCTCTCTCGCCCCCGCGCTCTTTCTCTCTCTCTCTCGCCCCCGCGCTCTTTCTCTCTCTCTCTCGCCCCCGCGCTCTTTCTCTCTCTCTCTCGCCCCCGCGCTCTTTCTCTCTCTCTCTCGCCCCCGCGCTCTTTCTCTCTCTCTCTCTCGCCCCCGCGCTCTTTCTCTCTCTCGCCCCCGCGCTCTTTCTCTCTCTCTCTCGCCCCCGCGCTCTTTCTCTCTCTCTCTCGCGCCCGCGCTCTTTCTCTCTCTCTCTCGCCCCCGCGCTCTTTCTCTCTCTCTCTCTCGCCCCCGCGCTCTTTCTCTCTCGCCCCCGCGCTCTTTCTCTCTCGCCCCCGCGCTCTTTCTCTCTCTCTCGCCCCCGCGCTCTTTCTCTCTCTCTCTCGCCCCCGCGCTCTTTCTCTCTCTCTCTCGCCCCCGCGCTCTTTCTCTCTCTCTCTCGCCCCCGCGCTCTTTCTCTCTCTCTCTCGCCCCCGCGCTCTTTCTCTCTCTCTCTCGCCCCCGCGCTCTTTCTCTCTCTCTCTCGCCCCCGCGCTCTCTCTCTCTCTCGCCCCCGCGCTCTTTCTCTCTCTCGCCCCCGCGCTCTTTCTCTCTCTCTCTCGCCCCCGCGCTCTTTCTCTCTCTCTCTCGCCCCCGCGCTCTTTCTCTCTCTCGCGCCCGCGCTCTTTCTCTCTCTCTCTCGCCCCCGCGCTCTTTCTCTCTCTCTCTCTCGCCCCCGCGCTCTTTCTCTCTCGCCCCCGCGCTCTTTCTCTCTCGCCCCCGCGCTCTTTCTCTCTCTCTCGCCCCCGCGCTCTTTCTCTCTCTCTCTCGCCCCCGCGCTCTTTCTCTCTCTCTCTCTCGCGCTCTTTCTCTCTCTCTCTCGCGCTCTTTCTCTCTCGCCCCCGCGCTCTTTCTCTCTCGCCCCCGCGCTCTTTCTCTCTCGCCCCCGCGCTCTTTCTCTCTCTCTCGCCCCCGCGCTCTTTCTCTCTCTCTCGCCCCCGCGCTCTTTCTCTCTCTCTCGCCCCCGCGCTCTTTCTCTCTCTCTCGCCCCCGCGCTCTTTCTCTCTCTCTCGCCCCCGCGCTCTTTCTCTCTCTCTCGCCCCCGTCTCTTTCTCTCTCTCTCGCACCCGTCTCTTTCTCTCTCTCTCGCCCCCGCGCTCTTTCTCTCTCTCTCGCCCCCGTCTCTTTCTCTCTCTCTCTCTCTCTCTCTCTCTCGCCCCCGCGCTCTTTCTCTCTCTCTCTCTCTCTCTCTCGCCCCCGCGCTCTTTCTCTCTCTCTCTCTCTCTCTCTCGCCCCCGCGCTCTTTCTCTCTCTCTCGCCCCCGCGCTCTTTCTCTCTCTCTCTCTCTCGCCCCCGCGCTCTTTCTCTCTCTCTCTCGCCCCCGCGCTCTTTCTCTCTCTCTCTCTCTCGCCCCCGCGCTCTTTCTCTCTCTCTCTCGCCCCCGCGCTCTTTCTCTCTCTCTCTCGCCCCCGCGCTCTTTCTCTCTCTCTCTCGCCCCCGCGCTCTTTCTCTCTCTCTCTCGCCCCCGCGCTCTTTCTCTCTCGCCCCCGCGCTCTTTCTCTCTCGCCCCCGCGCTCTCTCTCTCGCCCCCGCGCTCTTTCTCTCTCTCTCTCTCTCGCCCCCGCGCTCTTTCTCTCTCTCTCTCGCCCCCGCGCTCTTTCTCTCTCTCTCTCTCGCCCCCGCGCTCTTTCTCTCTCTCTCTCGCCCCCGCGCTCTTTCTCTCTCTCTCTCGCCCCCGCGCTCTTTCTCTCTCTCTCTCGCCCCCGCGCTCTTTCTCTCTCTCTCTCGCCCCCGCGCTCTTTCTCTCTCTCTCTCGCCCCCGCGCTCTTTCTCTCTCTCTCTCGCCCCCGCGCTCTTTCTCTCTCTCGCCCCCGCGCTCTTTCTCTCTCTCTCTCGCCCCCGCGCTCTTTCTCTCTCTCTCTCGCGCCCGCGCTCTTTCTCTCTCTCTCTCGCCCCCGCGCTCTTTCTCTCTCTCTCTCTCGCCCCCGCGCTCTTTCTCTCTCGCCCCCGCGCTCTTTCTCTCTCGCCCCCGCGCTCTTTCTCTCTCTCTCGCCCCCGCGCTCTTTCTCTCTCTCTCGCCCCCGCGCTCTTTCTCTCTCTCTCTCGCCCCCGCGCTCTTTCTCTCTCTCTCTCGCCCCCGCGCTCTTTCTCTCTCTCTCTCGCCCCCGCGCTCTTTCTCTCTCTCTCTCGCCCCCGCGCTCTTTCTCTCTCTCTCTCGCCCCCGCGCTCTTTCTCTCTCTCTCTCTCGCCCCCGCGCTCTTTCTCTCTCTCGCCCCCGCGCTCTTTCTCTCTCTCTCTCGCCCCCGCGCTCTTTCTCTCTCTCTCTCTCGCGCCCGCGCTCTTTCTCTCTCTCTCTCGCCCCCGCGCTCTTTCTCTCTCTCTCTCTCGCCCCCGCGCTCTTTCTCTCTCGCCCCCGCGCTCTTTCTCTCTCGCCCCCGCGCTCTTTCTCTCTCTCTCGCCCCCGCGCTCTTTCTCTCTCTCTCTCGCCCCCGCGCTCTTTCTCTCTCTCTCTCGCCCCCGCGCTCTTTCTCTCTCTCTCTCGCGCTCTTTCTCTCTCTCTCTCGCGCTCTTTCTCTCTCGCCCCCGCGCTCTTTCTCTCTCGCCCCCGCGCTCTTTCTCTCTCGCCCCCGCGCTCTTTCTCTCTCTCGCCCCCGCGCTCTTTCTCTCTCTCTCGCCCCCGCGCTCTTTCTCTCTCTCTCGCCCCCGCGCTCTTTCTCTCTCTCTCGCCCCCGCGCTCTTTCTCTCTCTCTCGCCCCCGTCTCTTTCTCTCTCTCTCGCCCCCGCGCTCTTTCTCTCTCTCTCGCCCCCGTCTCTTTCTCTCTCTCTCGCCCCCGCGCTCTTTCTCTCTCTCTCGCCCCCGCGCTCTTTCTCTCTCTCTCGCCCCCGCGCTCTTTCTCTCTCTCTCGCCCCCGCGCTCTTTCTCTCTCTCTCTCGCCCCCGCGCTCTTTCTCTCTCTCTCTCCCCCGCGCTCTATCTCTCTCTCTCTCGCCCCCGCGCTCTTTCTCTCTCTCTCTCTCGCCCCCGCGCTCTTTCTCTCTCTCTCGCCCCCGCGCTCTTTCTCTCTCTCTCGCCCCCGCGCTCTTTCTCTCTCGCCCCCGCGCTCTTTCTCTCTCTCTCTCTCTCTCGCCCCGCGCTCTTTCTCTCTCTCTCTCGCCCCCGCGCTCTTTCTCTCTCTCTCTCGCCCCCGCGCTCTTTCTCTCTCTCTCTCGCCCCGCGCTCTTTCTCTCTGTCTCTCTCTCGCCCCCGCGCTCTTTCTCTCTCTCTCTCTCGCCCCCGCGCTCTTTCTCTCTCTCGCCCCCGCGCTCTTTCTCTCTCTCGCCCCCGCGCTCTTTCTCTCTCTCGCCCCCGCGCTCTTTCTCTCTCTCTCTCGCCCCCGCGCTCTTTCTCTCTCTCTCTCGCCCCCGCGCTCTTTCTCTCTCTCTCTCGCCCCCGCGCTCTTTCTCTCTCTCTCTCGCCCCCGCGCTCTTTCTCTCTCTCTCTCGCCCCCGCGCTCTTTCTCTCTCTCTCTCGCCCCCGCGCTCTTTCTCTCTCTCTCTCGCCCCCGCGCTCTTTCTCTCTCTCTCTCGCCCCGCGCTCTTTCTCTCTCTCTCTCTCTCTCGCCCCGCGCTCTTTCTCTCTCTCTCTCTCTCTCGCCCCCGCGCTCTTTCTCTCTCTCTCTCTCGCCCCCGCGCTCTTTCTCTCTCTCGCCCCCGCGCTCTTTCTCTCTCTCGCCCCCGCGCTCTTTCTCTCTCTCTTTTCCGAGACCGTTAAATCATCCCTCCTTTGGTGGCTCTGCACAAACAACATAAACAAGGGAGTCCCCTGGAGAACTTCTCCTTATGTGATGATTACCACAGATGCCAGCAAACACGGCTGGGGGTCGGTAATCCAAGACAAGCACTTTCAAGGCGCATGACCTGTATAAATGAAAATGATGTCCTCAAACTTCAGAGAACTAAAAGCTCTTTCTCTCTCTCTCTCGCGCGCGCTCTTTCTCTCTCTCTCTCGCGCGCGCGCTCTTTCTCTCTCGCGCGCTCTTTCTCTCTCGCGCGCTCTTTCTCTCTCGCGCGCTCTTTCTCTCTCGCGCGCGCGCTCTTTCTCTCGCGCGCGCTCTTTCTCTCGCGCGCGCGCATGCTCGCGCGCGTGCTCTCTCTCGCGCGCTCTCTCTCGCGCGCTCTCTCTCGCGCGCTCTCTCTCGCGCGCTCTCTCTCGCGCGCTCTTTCTCTCTCGCGCGCTCTTTCTCTCTCGCGCGCTCTTTCTCTCTCGCGCGCTCTTTCTCTCTCGCCCCCGCTCTTTCTCTCTCGCCCCCGCTCTTTCTCTCTCGCCCCCGCTCTTTCTCTCTCGCCCCCGCTCTTTCTCTCTCGCCCCCGCTCTTTCTCTCTCGCCCCCGCTCTTTCTCTCTCGCCCCCGCTCTTTCTCTCTCGCCCCCGCTCTTTCTCTCTCGCCCCCGCTCTTTCTCTCTCGCCCCCGCTCTTTCTCTCTCGCCCCCGCTCTTTCTCTCTCGCCCCCGCTCTTTCTCTCTCGCCCCCGCTCTTTCTCTCTCGCCCCCGCTCTTTCTCTCTCGCCCCCGCGCTCTTTCTCTCTCGCCCCCGCGCTCTTTCTCTCGCCCCCGCGCTCTTTCTCTCGCCCCCGCGCTCTTTCTCTCGCCCCCGCGCTCTTTCTCTCGCCCCCGCGCTCTTTCTCTCGCCCCCGCGCTCTTTCTCTCGCCCCCGCGCTCTTTCTCTCGCCCCCGCGCTCTTTCTCTCGCCCCCGCGCTCTTTCTCTCGCCCCCGCGCTCTTTCTCTCGCCCCCGCGCTCTTTCTCTCGCCCCCGCGCTCTTTCTCTCGCCCCCGCGCTCTTTCTCTCGCCCCCGCGCTCTTTCTCTCGCCCCCGCGCTCTTTCTCTCGCCCCCGCGCTCTTTCTCTCGCCCCCGCGCTCTTTCTCTCGCCCCCGCGCTCTTTCTCTCGCCCCCGCGCTCTTTCTCTCGCCCCCGCGCTCTTTCTCTCGCCCCCGCGCTCTTTCTCTCGCCCCCGCGCTCTTTCTCTCGCCCCCGCGCTCTTTCTCTCGCCCCCGCGCTCTTTCTCTCGCCCCCGCGCTCTTTCTCTCGCCCCCGCGCTCTTTCTCTCGCCCCCGCGCTCTTTCTCTCGCCCCCGCGCTCTTTCTCTCGCCCCCGCGCTCTTTCTCTCGCCCCCGCGCTCTTTCTCTCGCCCCCGCGCTCTTTCTCTCGCCCCCGCGCTCTTTCTCTCGCCCCCGCGCTCTTTCTCTCGCCCCCGCGCTCTTTCTCTCGCCCCCGCGCTCTTTCTCTCGCCCCCGCGCTCTTTCTCTCGCCCCCGCGCTCTTTCTCTCGCCCCCGCGCTCTTTCTCTCGCCCCCGCGCTCTTTCTCTCGCCCCCGCGCTCTTTCTCTCGCCCCCGCGCTCTTTCTCTCGCCCCCGCGCTCTTTCTCTCGCCCCCGCGCTCTTTCTCTCGCCCCCGCGCTCTTTCTCTCGCCCCCGCGCTCTTTCTCTCGCCCCCGCGCTCTTTCTCTCGCCCCCGCGCTCTTTCTCTCGCCCCCGCGCTCTTTCTCTCGCCCCCGCGCTCTTTCTCTCGCCCCCGCGCTCTTTCTCTCGCCCCCGCGCTCTTTCTCTCGCCCCCGCGCTCTTTCTCTCGCCCCCGCGCTCTTTCTCTCGCCCCCGCGCTCTTTCTCTCGCCCCCGCGCTCTTTCTCTCGCCCCCGCGCTCTTTCTCTCGCCCCCGCGCTCTTTCTCTCGCCCCCGCGCTCTTTCTCTCGCCCCCGCGCTCTTTCTCTCGCCCCCGCGCTCTTTCTCTCGCCCCCGCGCTCTTTCTCTCGCCCCCGCGCTCTTTCTCTCGCCCCCGCGCTCTTTCTCTCGCCCCCGCGCTCTTTCTCTCGCCCCCGCGCTCTTTCTCTCGCCCCCGCGCTCTTTCTCTCGCCCCCGCGCTCTTTCTCTCGCCCCCGCGCTCTTTCTCTCGCCCCCGCGCTCTTTCTCTCGCCCCCGCGCTCTTTCTCTCGCCCCCGCGCTCTTTCTCTCGCCCCCGCGCTCTTTCTCTCGCCCCCGCGCTCTTTCTCTCGCCCCCGCGCTCTTTCTCTCGCCCCCGCGCTCTTTCTCTCGCCCCCGCGCTCTTTCTCTCGCCCCCGCGCTCTTTCTCTCGCCCCCGCGCTCTTTCTCTCGCCCCCGCGCTCTTTCTCTCGCCCCCGCGCTCTTTCTCTCGCCCCCGCGCTCTTTCTCTCGCCCCCGCGCTCTTTCTCTCGCCCCCGCGCTCTTTCTCTCGCCCCCGCGCTCTTTCTCTCGCCCCCGCGCTCTTTCTCTCGCCCCCGCGCTCTTTCTCTCGCCCCCGCGCTCTTTCTCTCGCCCCCGCGCTCTTTCTCTCGCCCCCGCGCTCTTTCTCTCGCCCCCGCGCTCTTTCTCTCGCCCCCGCGCTCTTTCTCTCGCCCCCGCGCTCTTTCTCTCGCCCCCGCGCTCTTTCTCTCGCCCCCGCGCTCTTTCTCTCGCCCCCGCGCTCTTTCTCTCGCCCCCGCGCTCTTCTCTCTCCGCCCCCGCGCTCTTTCTCTCGCCCCCGCGCTCTTTCTCTCGCCCCCGCGCTCTTTCTCTCGCCCCCGCGCTCTTTCTCTCGCCCCCGCGCTCTTTCTCTCGCCCCCGCGCTCTTTCTCTCGCCCCCGCGCTCTTTCTCTCGCCCCCGCGCTCTTTCTCTCGCCCCCGCGCTCTTTCTCTCGCCCCCGCGCTCTTTCTCTCGCGCCCCCGCGCTCTTTCTCTCTCGCCCCCGCGCTCTCTCTCTCGCCCCCGCGCTCTCTCTCTCGCCCCCGCGCTCTTCTCTCGCGCCCCCGCGCTCTCTCTCGCGCCCCCGCGCTCTCTCTCTCTCGCCCCCGCGCTTCTCTCTCTCTCGCCCCCGCGCTCTCTCTCTCTCTCGCGCCCCCGCGCTGCCCCCGCGCTCTCTCTCTCTCTCGCGCCCCCGCGCTCTCTCTCTCTCTCGCGCCCCCGCGCTCTCTCTCTCTCTCGCGCCCCCGCGCTCTCTCTCTCTCTCGCGCCCCCGCGCTCTCTCTCTCGCGCCCCCGCGCTCTCTCTCTCTCGCCCCCGCGCTCTCTCTCTCTCTCGCGCCCCCGCGCTCTCTCTCTCTCTCGCGCCCCCGCGCTCTTGCTCTCTCTCTCGCCCCCGCGCTCTTTCTCTCTCTCTCGCCCCCGCGCTCTTGCTCTCTCTCTCGCCCCCGCGCTCTTGCTCTCTCTCTCGCCCCCGCGCTCTTTCTCTGTCTCTCGCCCCCGCGCTCTTGCTCTCTCTCTCGCCCCCGCGCTCTTTCTCTGTCTCTCTCTCTCGCCCCCGCGCTCTTTCTCTGTCTCTCTCTCTCGCCCCCGCGCTCTTTCTCTGTCTCTCTCTCTCGCCCCCGCGCTCTTTCTCTCTCTCTCTCGCCCCCGCGCTCTTTCTCTCTCTCTCTCGCCCCCGCGCTCTTTCTCTCTCTCTCTCGCCCCCGCGCTCTTTCTCTCTCTCTCTCGCCCCCGCGCTCTTTCTCTCTCTCTCTCGCCCCCGCGCTCTTTCTCTCTCTCTCTCGCCCCCGCGCTCTTTCTCTCTCTCTCTCGCCCCCGCGCTCTTTCTCTCTCTCTCTCGCCCCCGCGCTCTTTCTCTCTCTCTCTCGCCCCCGCGCTCTTTCTCTCTCGCCCCCGCGCTCTTTCTCTCTCGCCCCCGCGCTCTTTCTCTCTCGCCCCCGCGCTCTTTCTCTCTCTCTCTCGCCCCCGCGCTCTTTCTCTCTCTCTCTCTCTCGCCCCCGCGCTCTTTCTCTCTCTCTCTCTCTCGCCCCCGCGCTCTTTCTCTCTCTCTCTCTCTCGCCCCCGCGCTCTTGCTCTCTCTCTCGCCCCCGCGCTCTTTCTCTGTGTCTCTCTCTCTCGCCCCCGCGCTCTTTCTCTGTGTCTCTCTCTCTCGCCCCCGCGCTCTTTCTCTGTGTCTCTCTCTCTCGCCCCCGCGCTCTTTCTCTGTCTCTCTCTCTCGCCCCCGCGCTCTTGCTCTCCCTCTCTCTCTCGCCCCCGCGCTCTTGCTCTCCCTCTCTCTCTCGCCCCCGCGCTCTTTCTCTCTCTCGCCCCCGCGCTCTTTCTCTCTCTCTCTCGCCCCCGCGCTCTTTCTCTCTCTCTCTCGCCCCCGCGCTCTTTCTCTCTCTCTCTCGCCCCCGCGCTCTTTCTCTCTCTCTCGCCCCCGCGCTCTTTCTCTCTCTCTCGCCCCCGCGCTCTTTCTCTCTCTCTCTCGCCCCCGCGCTCTTTCTCTCTCGCCCCCGCGCTCTTTCTCTCTCGCCCCCGCGCTCTTTCTCTCTCTCTCTCGCCCCCGCGCTCTTTCTCTCTCTCTCTCTCTCGCCCCCGCGCTCTTTCTCTCTCTCTCTCTCTCGCCCCCGCGCTCTTGCTCTCTCTCTCGCCCCCGCGCTCTTTCTCTGTGTCTCTCTCTCTCGCCCCCGCGCTCTTTCTCTGTGTCTCTCTCTCTCGCCCCCGCGCTCTTTCTCTGTGTCTCTCTCTCTCGCCCCCGCGCTCTTTCTCTGTCTCTCTCTCTCGCCCCCGCGCTCTTGCTCTCCCTCTCTCTCTCGCCCCCGCGCTCTTGCTCTCCCTCTCTCTCTCGCCCCCGCGCTCTTGCTCTCCCTCTCTCTCTCGCCCCCGCGCTCTTTCTCTCTCTCGCCCCCGCGCTCTTTCTCTCTCTCTCTCGCCCCCGCGCTCTTTCTCTCTCTCTCTCGCCCCCGCGCTCTTTCTCTCTCTCTCTCGCCCCCGCGCTCTTTCTCTCTCTCTCGCCCCCGCGCTCTTTCTCTCTCTCTCTCGCCCCCGCGCTCTTTCTCTCTCTCTCTCGCCCCCGCGCTCTTTCTCTCTCGCCCCCGCGCTCTTTCTCTCTCGCCCCCGCGCTCTTTCTCTCTCTCTCTCTCGCCCCCGCGCTCTTTCTCTCTCTCTCTCTCGCCCCCGCGCTCTTTCTCTCTCTCTCTCTCGCCCCCGCGCTCTTTCTCTCTCTCTCTCTCGCCCCCGCGCTCTTTCTCTCTCTCTCTCTCGCCCCCGCGCTCTTTCTCTCTCTCTCTCTCGCCCCCGCGCTCTTTCTCTCTCTCTCTCTCGCCCCCGCGCTCTTTCTCTCTCTCTCTCTCGCCCCCGCGCTCTTTCTCTCTCTCTCTCGCCCCCGCGCTCTTTCTCTCTCTCTCTCTCGCCCCCGCGCTCTTTCTCTGTCTCTCTCTCTCGCCCCCGCGCTCTTTCTCTCTCTCTCTCGCCCCCGCGCTCTTTCTCTCTCTCTCTCGCCCCCGCGCTCTTTCTCTCTCTCTCTCGCCCCCGCGCTCTTTCTCTCTCTCTCTCGCCCCCGCGCTCTTTCTCTCTCTCTCTCGCCCCCGCGCTCTTTCTCTCTCTCTCTCGCCCCCGCGCTCTTTCTCTCTCTCTCTCGCCCCCGCGCTCTTTCTCTCTCGCCCCCGCGCTCTTTCTCTCTCGCCCCCCGCGCTCTTTCTCTCTCGCCCCCGCGCTCTTTCTCTCTCGCCCCCGCGCTCTTGCTCTCCCTCTCTCTCTCGCCCCCGCGCTCTTTCTCTCTCTCTCTCGCCCCCGCGCTCTTTCTCTCTCTCTCTCGCCCCCGCGCTCTTTCTCTCTCTCGCCCCCGCGCTCTTTCTCTCTCTCTCTCGCCCCCGCGCTCTTTCTCTCTCTCTCTCGCCCCCGCGCTCTTTCTCTCTCTCTCTCGCCCCCGCGCTCTTTCTCTCTCTCTCTCGCCCCCGCGCTCTTTCTCTCTCTCTCTCGCCCCCGCGCTCTTTCTCTCTCGCCCCCGCGCTCTTTCTCTCTCTCTCTCTCGCCCCCGCGCTCTTTCTCTCTCTCTCTCTCGCCCCCGCGCTCTTTCTCTCTCTCTCTCTCGCCCCCGCGCTCTTTCTCTCTCTCTCGCCCCCGCGCTCTTTCTCTCTCTCTCTCTCGCCCCCGCGCTCTTTCTCTCTCTCTCTCTCGCCCCCGCGCTCTTTCTCTCTCTCTCTCTCGCCCCCGCGCTCTTTCTCTCTCTCTCTCTCGCCCCCGCGCTCTTTCTCTCTCTCTCTCTCGCCCCCGCGCTCTTTCTCTCTCTCTCTCTCGCCCCCGCGCTCTTTCTCTCTCTCTCTCTCGCCCCCGCGCTCTTGCTCTCCCTCTCTCTCTCTCGCCCCCGCGCTCTTGCTCTCCCTCTCTCTCTCTCGCCCCCGCGCTCTTGCTCTCTCGCCCCCCCCGCGCTCTTGCTCTCTCGCCCCCCCCGCGCTCTCTCTCTCTCTCGCCCCCGCGCTCTCTCTCTCTCTCGCCCCCGCGCTCTTTCTCTCTCTCTCTCGCCCCCGCGCTCTTTCTCTCTCTCTCTCGCCCCCGCGCTCTTTCTCTCTCTCTCTCGCCCCCGCGCTCTTTCTCTTTCTCTCTCTCTCTCTCGCCCCCGCGCTCTTTCTCTCTCGCCCCCGCGCTCTTTCTCTCTCTCTCGCCCCCGCGCTCTTTCTCTCTCTCTCTCGCCCCCGCGCTCTTTCTCTCTCTCTCTCGCCCCCGCGCTCTTTCTCTCTCTCTCTCGCCCCCGCGCTCTTTCTCTCTCTCTTTTCCGAGACCGTTAAATCATCCCTCCTTTGGTGGCTCTGCACAAACAACATAAACAAGGGAGTCCCCTGGAGAACTTCTCCTTATGTGATGATTACCACAGATGCCAGCAAACACGGCTGGGGGTCGGTAATCCAAGACAAGCACTTTCAAGGCGCATGACCTGTATAAATGAAAATGATGTCCTCAAACTTCAGAGAACTAAAAGCTCTTTCTCTCTCTCTCGCGCGCGCGCTCTTTCTTTCTCTCTCGCGCGCGCTCTTTCTCTCTCTCTCTCTCGCGCGCGCTCTTTCTCTCTCTCTCGCGCGCGCGCGCTCTTTCTCTCGCGCGCGCGCGCTCTTTCTCTCGCGCGCTCTCTCTCTCGCGCGCGCTCTCTCGCGCGCGCTCTCTCGCGCGCGCTCTCTCGCGCGCGCTCTCTCGCGCGCTCTCTCTCTCGCGCGCTCTCTCTCTCGCGCGCTCTCTCTCTCGCGCGCTCTCTCTCTCGCCCCCGCGCTCTCTCTCTCGCCCCCGCGCTCTCTCTCTCGCCCCCGCGCTCTCTCTCTCGCCCCCGCGCTCTCTCTCTCGCCCCCGCGCTCTCTCTCTCGCCCCCGCGCTCTCTCTCTCGCCCCCGCGCTCTCTCTCTCGCCCCCGCGCTCTCTCTCTCGCCCCCGCGCTCTCTCTCTCGGCCCCGCGCTCTCTCTCTCGCCCCCGCGCTCTCTCTCTCGCCCCCGCGCTCTCTCTCTCGCCCCCGCGCTCTCTCTCTCGCCCCCGCGCTCTCTCTCTCGCCCCCGCGCTCTCTCTCTCGCCCCCGCGCTCTCTCTCTCGCCCCCGCGCTCTCTCTCTCGCCCCCGCGCTCTCTCTCTCGCCCCCGCGCTCTCTCTCTCGCCCCCGCGCTCTCTCTCTCGCCCCCGCGCTCTTTCTCTCTCTCTCTCGCCCCCGCGCTCTTTCTCTCTCTCTCTCGCCCCCGCGCTCTTTCTCTCTCTCTCTCGCCCTCGCCCCCGCGCTCTTTCTCTCTCTCTCTCTCTCTCGCCCCCGCGCTCTTTCTCTCTCTCTCTCTCTCTCTCTCTCGCCCCCGCGCTCTTTCTCTCTCTCTCTCTCTCTCTCGCCCCCGCGCTCTTTCTCTCTCTCTCTCTCTCTCTCGCCCCCGCGCTCTTTCTCTCTCTCTCTCGCCCCCGCGCTCTTTCTCTCTCGCCCCCGCGCTCTTTCTCTCTCTCTCTCGCCCCCGCGCTCTTTCTCTCTCTCTCTCGCCCCCGCGCTCTTTCTCTCTCTCTCTCGCCCCCGCGCTCTTTCTCTCTCTCTTTTCCGAGACCGTTAAATCATCCCTCCTTTGGTGGCTCTGCACAAACAACATAAACAAGGGAGTCCCCTGGAGAACTTCTCCTTATGTGATGATTACCACAGATGCCAGCAAACACGGCTGGGGGTCGGTAATCCAAGACAAGCACTTTCAAGGCGCATGACCTGTATAAATGAAAATGATGTCCTCAAACTTCAGAGAACTAAAAGCTCTTTCTCTCTCTCTCTCGCGCGCGCTCTTTCTCTCTCTCTCGCGCGCGCTCTTTCTCTCTCTCTCTCGCGCGCGCTCTTTCTCTCTCTCTCGCGCTCTTTCTCTCTCTCTCTCTCTCGCGCGCGCGCTCTCTCGCGCGCGCTCTCTCTCTCGCGCGCTCTCTCGCACTCTTTCTCTCTCTCTCTCGCCCCCGCGCTCTTTCTCTCTCTCTTTTCCGAGACCGTTAAATCATCCCTCCTTTGGTGGCTCTGCACAAACAACATAAACAAGGGAGTCCCCTGGAGAACTTCTCCTTATGTGATGATTACCACAGATGCCAGCAAACACGGCTGGGGGTCGGTAATCCAAGACAAGCACTTTCAAGGCGCATGACCTGTATAAATGAAAATGATGTCCTCAAACTTCAGAGAACTAAAAGCTCTTTCTCTCTCTCTCGCGCGCGCGCTCTTTCTTTCTCTCTCGCGCGCGCTCTTTCTCTCTCTCTCTCTCGCGCGCGCTCTTTCTCTCTCTCTCGCGCGCGCGCTCTTTCTCTCGCGCGCGCGCGCGCTCTTTCTCTCGCGCGCTCTTTCTCTCGCGCGCTCTCTCTCTCGCCCCCGCGCTCTCTCTCTCGCCCCCGCGCTCTCTCTCTCGCCCCCGCGCTCTCTCTCTCGCCCCCGCGCTCTCTCTCTCGCCCCCGCGCTCTCTCTCTCGCCCCCGCGCTCTCTCTCTCGCCCCCGCGCTCTCTCTCTCGCCCCCGCGCTCTTTCTCTCTCTCTCTCTCTCTCTCGCCCCCGCGCTCTTTCTCTCTCTCTCTCTCTCGCCCCCGCGCTCTTTCTCTCTCTCTCTCTCGCCCCCGCGCTCTTTCTCTCTCTCTCTCTCTCGCCCCCGCGCTCTTTCTCTCTCTCTCTCTCTCTCGCCCCCGCGCTCTTTCTCTCTCTCTCTCGCCCCCGCGCTCTTTCTCTCTCTCTCTCTCTCTCTCTCGCCCCCGCGCTCTTTCTCTCTCTCTCTCGCCCCCGCGCTCTTTCTCTCTCGCCCCCGCGCTCTTTCTCTCTCGCCCCCGCGCTCTTTCTCTCTCTCTCTCGCCCCCGCACTCTTTCTCTCTCTCTCTCGCCCCCGCGCTCTTTCTCTCTCTCTTTTCCGAGACCGTTAAATCATCCCTCCTTTGGTGGCTCTGCACAAACAACATAAACAAGGGAGTCCCCTGGAGAACTTCTCCTTATGTGATGATTACCACAGATGCCAGCAAACACGGCTGGGGGTCGGTAATCCAAGACAAGCACTTTCAAGGCGCATGACCTGTATAAATGAAAATGATGTCCTCAAACTTCAGAGAACTAAAAGCTCTTTCTCTCTCTCTCTCGCGCGCGCTCTTTCTCTCTCTCTCGCGCGCGCTCTTTCTCTCTCTCTCGCGCGCGCTCTTTCTCTCTCTCTCGCGCGCGCTCTTTCTCTCTCTCTCTCTCTCTCGCGCGCGCGCTCTCTCGCGCGCGCTCTCTCTCTCGCGCGCTCTCTCGCGCTCTCTCTCTCTCTCGCGCGCTCTCTCTCTCTCTCGCCCCCGCGCTCTCTCTCTCTCTCTCTCTCTCGCCCCCGCGCTCTTTCTCTCTCTCTCTTTCTCTCGCCCCCGCGCTCTTTCTCTCTCTCTCTCTCTCGCCCCCGCGCTCTTTCTCTCTCTCTCTCTCTCGCCCCCGCGCTCTTTCTCTCTCTCTCGCCCCCGCGCTCTTTCTCTCTCTCTCGCCCCCGCGCTCTTTCTCTCTCTCTCGCCCCCGCGCTCTTTCTCTCTCTCTCTCTCTCTCTCGCCCCCGCGCTCTTTCTCTCTCTCTCGCCCCCGCGCTCTTTCTCTCTCTCTCTCGCCCCCTCTCTCTCTCTCTCTCGCCCCCGCGCTCTCTCTCTCTCTCTCCCCCGCGCTCTTTCTCTCTCTCTCCCCCGCGCTCTTTCTCTCTCTCTCGCCCCCGCGCTCTTTCTCTCTCTCTCGCCCCCGCGCTCTTTCTCTCTCTCTCGCCCCCGCGCTCTTTCTCTCTCTCTCGCCCCCGCGCTCTTTCTCTCTCTCTCGCCCCCGCGCTCTTTCTCTCTCTCTCGCCCCCGCGCTCTTTCTCTCTCTCTCGCCCCCGCGCTCTCTCTCTCTCTCGCCCCCGCGCTCTTTCTCTCTCTCTCGCCCCCGCGCTCTTTCTCTCTCTCTCTCGCCCCCGCGCTCTCTCTCTCTCTCGCCCCCGCGCTCTCTCCCTCTCTCTCTCGCCCCCGCGCTCTTGCTCTCTCTCTCGCCCCCGCGCTCTTGCTCTCTCTCTCGCCCCCGCGCTCTTGCTCTCTCTCTCGCCCCCGCGCTCTTGCTCTCTCTCTCTCTCTCTCGCCCCCGCGCTCTTTCTCTCTCTCTCGCCCCCGCGCTCTCTCTCTCTCGCCCCCGCGCTCTTTCTCTCTCTCTCTCGCCCCCGCGCTCTTTCTCTCTCTCTCTCGCCCCCGCGCTCTATCTCTCTCTCTCTCGCCCCCGCGCTCTATCTCTCTCTCTCTCGCCCCCGCGCTCTATCTCTCTCTCTCTCGCCCCCGCGCTCTATCTCTCTCTCTCTCGCCCCCGCGCTCTTGCTCTCTCTCTCGCCCCTGCGCTCTTTCTCTCTCTCTCTCTCTCTCGCCCCGCGCTCTTTCTCTCTCTCTCTCTCGCCCCGCGCTCTTTCTCTCTCTCTCTCTCTCTCGCCCCCGCGCTCTTTCTCTCTCTCTCTCTCGCCCCCGCGCTCTTTCTCTCTCTCGCCCCCGCGCTCTTTCTCTCTCTCTCTCTCGCCCCCGCGCTCTTTCTCTCTCTTTCTCTCTCTCTCGCCCCCGCGCTCTCTCTCTCGCCCCCGCGCTCTTTCTCTCTCTCGCCCCCGCGCTCTTTCTCTCTCTCGCCCCCGCGCTCTTTCTCTCTCTCTCTCTCTCTCTCGCCCCCGCGCTCTTTCTCTCTCGCCCCCGCGCTCTTTCTCTCTCTCTCGCCCCCGCGCTCTTTCTCTCTCTCTCTCGCCCCCGCGCTCTTTCTCTCTCTCTCTCGCCCCCGCGCTCTTTCTCTCTCTCTCTCGCCCCCGCGCTCTTTCTCTCTCTCTCGCCCCCGCGCTCTTTCTCTCTCTCTCGCCCCCGCGCTCTTTCTCTCTCTCTCTCTCGCCCCCGCGCTCTTTCTCTCTCTCTCTCTCGCCCCCGCGCTCTCGCCCGCACTCTAATAATTAAATGCTGGTTTGCTTGTCTACAGCTTTTTTTTTTATTATTATATTTTTTTTTCCCCAAACATTCCTATGGATAAGCATTTTTTTCAGTAAAGCCATTTAAAATTCTGTGTATCATTTAAATTGAGTCTGGAATTATTTTTATACATTGATTTAGTGAGTATAAAAAAAATCCTCTTTAACCCCTTAAGGACACAGCCAATTTTGGCCTTGAGGACAGAGCAATTTTTTTAATTTCCCTCTTTGCATCCCGACGCTCATAACTCTTTTATTTTTTTGTACGACGTAGTTGTATGAGACTTTTTTTTTTTTTGCGGGACGAGTTGTACTTTATGTAGGTAACATTTTTTGGTACAAATACATTATCGTTTACTTTCTATATATTTTTATTTTGGCGAAATTGCAGAAAAAAAGCAGTTCTGCAGCAGTTTTAATATTTATTTTTTTTACACTATACACCGAACATCATAAATAATGTTATACATTTGTTGTACAGGTTATTACGGTCATGGCTATACCAAATATGTCTATATTTCATGTTTTGGGACCTATATTTTAAAAAGTTTATTTATTATAAAAAAAATGTGTTTCTGTGTATTTTTTTATTTTGTATTTATTTATCATAAAAATTTTTTTACATTCATTTAACTTTTTTTTAAATCCCATAAAGGGATTTATCATTTTGATTTTTATTTTGTAACTGCAATGTACTGGCATAGATCTATATGCCAGTACATTAGCCTGTGCACTGATTGTACACAGGCAGTTGTTAGGGCATACCTCAGTATGCCCTAACAGGAAATATGTTCAGACAGCCCTGGGGTCCTTCAATGGACCCTGGGCTGTCTGGCCATACGAGTTGTGAGCTTTGATCAAAGTGCCATCCCCCCTCCTTGAACGCCGCGATCAGCTTTCATCGCGGCGTTCAAAGGGTTAACGGCAGAGAGAAGATGTTTCTCCTCTGCGCTGTCAGAGCGGGGCCGTGGCTGTGTATTACAGCCGTTGCCCCGCTCTCAATCGCGCGCAGAGACAGCTGTCACACAGGACGAGATTGGTCGTCCTAATGCGCGAAGTACTCGCCGCTCAGGACGAGCATTCTCGTCCTGTGTCGGCAAACAGTTAAATGAACACTATACTTAGAAATGTATTAAAGGGGTTGTCCGCTACCGGACAACTGATGACCTATCCACCGGATAGATCATCAATATATGATCGGTGGGGGTCCGACACCTGGACCCTTCACCGATCAGCTTCTCCTGCTGCCTCCGTGCACCGGACGTCCATGCCGGAAGCAGATGGCTTCGTCCACGGATTAGCGGCCGAGCTGCAGTACTGCAGCTCTTTTCTTCTATTGAAGTGAATAGAAACAGCTGCAGCACGGCCGCTATGCAATGTACGGGACCCAACTGCTTCCGGCTACGTACATTGCATACTGTGCAGTGACATCCAGTGCCCGCAGCATTGACTGCGATGAGCTCCTCAAGTGTCGGCCGCAACAGTATAAATACTCAGCATTATCCGCAGCCGATGATATACCGATGACCTATCCGGTGGATAGGTCATCAGTTTTCCGGTAGTGGACAACCCCTTTAAATATAAATAACTTATTCAGTGTTGTCAGTCTGCAGGAATTTCTTCATGTTACTAAAACCGTATCGTAGAAATCTTGCAGAGAACAAAAGGGTAATTTTCCTTCTGATGTCTTCCTTTTTATTCTGGCAAATAGATAAGCGGTCCATGTATATGTGTACGTGTATTGTCATGGATATGCTGTAAAAACAATGTTTTCCAATGTTTCTTGAATATGTTAATATAGGATCATTCCTTCCAATAACCACAAAAAAGGTTACGATGCCGTTCTCTGTGTGTTCACATTATTTTGCTTTGTGCATTTTAGATGCACTGTTATAACTTGTACATAATGAAATTGTCATGAAAATGACCGAAAATTTATGAAGGTAACATTTTCTCTAAACGTATTTAATTAAAGACATATTAAACACCTACAGGGAACCCCCAAAAGGCGCTCACCATCTTGCCAAGAGTCTGGATGAGGCTTTGGAACTGTTAGATACTCTGGAGTTAAAAGACCGGGTAGATCTTGTCTGGATCATTGGCGGCAGCTCACTTTATAAGGTAAATTATTATGACGTCCATAGTCTGTTGTGCTACACGTACACTGTTTTACACACCTAAACTCTGCGTACTGAATCCTCTGATTTCATGTGGCCTACTCTGTAAAGCTATCAAGTTAGTGACATATTCATAAATGTTTGCGTTCCTAGGCCCAAAGAATTCCTATTAACCCCTTCAGGACTGAGCCTGTTTTGGCCTTCAGGACTAAGACGATTTTTCAATGTCACTTTATGTGGTAATAACTTGGGAATGCTTTTACCTATCCAAGTGATTCTGAGATTGTTTTCTCGTGACATGTTGTACTTTATGTTAGTGGGAAAATTTGGTTAATAATTCAATATTTATTTGTAAAAAAAAACACCAAGATTTGGAGAAAATTTGCAAAAATTAGTATTTTTCTAAATTTAAATGTATCTGCTTGTAAAACAGATAATAATACCACACAAAATAGTTACTAGTTTACCTTTCCCATATGTCTACTTTATGTTTGCATCGTTTTTTGAACATTATTTTATTTTTCTAGGACGTTACAAGGCTTAGAACTTGAGCAGTGATTTCTCACATTTTCAAGAAAATTTCAAAAGGCTATTTTTTCAGGGACCAGTTCAGTTCTGAAGTGGCTTTGAGGGCCTTATATATTAGAAAGTCCCCATAAATCACCTCATTTTGAAAACTGCACCCCTCAAAGTATTCAAAACAGCATTCAGAAAGTGTTTTAACCCGTTTAGGCGTTTCACAGGAATTAAAGCAAAGTAGAGGTGACATTTACAAATTTCATTTATATTTTTTTTTTTTTTACAAAATTCATTTGGAATAAAAAAAATTCTATACCACAGAAAGTTTTACCTGAGAATTGTAACTCATTATTTATTGCCCAGATTCTGCCGTTTTTAGAAATATCCCACATGTGACCCTAGTGCGCTAGTTTACTGAAATACAGGCCTCAGAAGCAAAGGAGCACCTAGTGGATTTTGGGGCCTCTTTTTTTTAGAATATATTTTAGGTACCATGTCAGGTTTGAAGAGGTCTTGTGGGGCCAAAACAATAAAGACCCCCAAAAGTGACCTCTTCTTGGAAGCTACACCCCTCAGGGAATTTATCTAGGGGTATAGTTAGCATTTTGAACCCACACTTTTTTTGCTACATTTATTTGAATTAGTATGTGAAGATGAAAATCTACTTTTTTTTCTGAAAAAACTTAGAATTTTTAATTTTTTCAAGGAATAAAATAGAAAAAAACACCCCAACATATGTAAAGCAATTTCTTCCGATTATAGCAATACCCCATATGTGGTAATAAACTGCTGTTTGGACCCACAGCAGGACTCAGAAGTGAAGGAGCACCATTTGGATTTTGTAATTCTGATTTTGCTGGAATAGTTTTCAGTGCCGTGTCGTGTTGTCGTGTTTGCAATGCACTGTAGGGAACAAAATAGTGGAAACCCCCGAAAAGTGACCCCATTTTGGAAACTACAGTCATCAAGGAATTTTTCTAGGGGTAAAGTTAGCATTTTGACCCCACAATTGTTTTGCTGAATTCAATGGAATTATTCTGTAAAGGTAAAAATCTACTTTTTTCTGAAAAAAGGTAGCCATTTTTAATTTTTACAAGGAATAAAGGAGAAAAAGCACCCCAACATTTGTAAAACAATTTCTCCCGATTACGGAAATATGCCATATGTGGTAATAAACTGCTGTTTGGACCCACAGCAGGGCTTAGAAGGGAAGGAGCGCTTTTTGGCTTTTGGAGCTCAAATTTAGCTGAAATGGTTTTTGGGTGTCATGTCGCATTTGCAAAGCCCCTGAGAGGCCAAAACAGTGGAAACCCCCCAAAAGTGACCCCCATTTTGGAAATTACACCACTTAAAGAGTCTATCTAGGGGTATAGTGGGCATTTAGACCCCACAAGTCTTTTGCAGGATTTATTAGAATTAGGCCGTGAAAATGAATATCAACATTTCTTCCACTAAAATGTTGAATTTTTTCAATTTCACGAAGAATAAAGGAGGAAAAAACCGCCCAACATTTGTAAAGCAATTTCTCCCGAGTACAGCTACACCCCACATGTGGTCAT
This sequence comes from Rhinoderma darwinii, assembly GCF_050947455.1. Classification (NCBI taxonomy): domain Eukaryota; kingdom Metazoa; phylum Chordata; class Amphibia; order Anura; family Rhinodermatidae; genus Rhinoderma; species Rhinoderma darwinii. Next base: position 550,533,474 of record NC_134687.1, read on the forward strand.
AAATGGTTTTTCATTAGAAAGTAATTAACCCTTTCCGGACTGAACCATTTTTTTTATTTTCCTTTTTAATTTTTCCCTCCCCGCTTTCCAAGAGCCATAACTTTTTTATTTTTCCGTCAATAGAGTGGTGTGAGGGCTTATTTATTGAGGGACGTGTGGTCGCTTTGATTGGTACCTTTTTATATAATAGTACAATAGTATACAATAGTTTTCTACACTGGGACAGTCATCACCCTCCAGCACTTAAGAGAGGGATACCATTAGGGCCAAGAGCAATTGTTCTAATGAACTATCTTTTCAAATTGAATGCGATGGACTCTATCAAAAATGTTTGGCATGTGGATATCCAAAAAAGTGGCTACATAGGGCCTATTCCAGGGCTAGGGCGTCTCACAGACATGACTTACTTTCGGATAGAGGTACCAAACCTGCTGTGTCAGCATCATCCAGTGCCATTCGGTGTATAGGCACCTTTGATGTGTGTTCTCCCCAGGTTATCAATGTTTTGAAAAAACATTGGTCCATTCTTACTGTCGATCCTGATTTAAAAGACGCTATCTCCACCAACCTTACTATTACCTGCCGCAGGGGTAGGAACTTGGGTGATCTGTTAGTACACAGCCACTATTCATCAATATCTTCTAATACTCCATCTACCTGGCTGAAATCACCTGTTAAAGGGTTTCACCCGTGCGGCAGATGCTCTTTTTGCCCCTTGATGCCCACAGTCAAGAGTTTTACTAATCCTACTGATAGGAAGTCATATGACATTAAACAATTTCTTAACTGTCAAAGTAGTGGGGTCATATATGTGGTTAGATGTCCTTGTCCCAAACTATATGTCGGTAAGACTTTGCAGGAACTGAGGAGGAGAGTGTCCAAACACCTTAGTACCATCAATCACAAGGAAGACACCACTCTCTCAAGACATACACATAGGTTCCATGATGGTAATCCTAAGTCGCTTCAATTTTGGGGTATCGCCCAGATAAAGCTAGGTCCTAGGGCTGGTAATTTAGACCGTAAACTCCTACAGGAGGAGGCACGATGGATCCACCGTTTAAATATCATGACCCCCCTTGGGCTTAAAGAGGCTCTGTCACCAGATTTTGCAACCCCTATCTGCTATTGCAGCAGATAGGCGCTGCAATGTAGATTACAATAACGTTTTTATTTTTAAAAAACGAGCATTTTTGGCCAAGTTATGACCATTTTTGTAGTTACGCAAATGAGGCTTGCAAAAGTCCAAGTGGGTGTGTTTAAAAGTAAAAGTCCAAGTGGGTGTGTATTATGTGCGTACATCGGGGCGTTTTTAATACTTTCACTAGCTGGGCGCTCTGAAGAGAAGTAACATCCTCTTCTCTTCAGAACGCCCAGCTTCTGACAGTGCAGATCTGTGACGTCACTCACAGGTCCTGCATCGTGACGGCCACATCGGCACCAGAGGCTACAGTTGATTCTGCAGCAGCATCAGCGTTTGCAGGTAAGTCGATCTGCAATAGCAGATAGGGGTTGCAAAATCTGGTGACAGAGCCTCTTTAATGAAGGATTCACCTTCAGTGCTTTTCTATAATTTTATCTATCATCCCTTGTTCGCTGTATATGGATTTCTAATATTCATCTCGGGGTCTGTTGATCTCCGTATACCTCTTTGTTTCATCAACTGATCTGCCTTATATACCTATCTATTAATGCCTCTCATAATGGAGGGGCTGTATTTCACTACATTACACTAGATGCATATATCTACAAGTTCCTGACGTGACCATATCATTATTATGGCGGCATTTTATCCTTATTCTTTTATCCCCCCCCCCCCTTTCTATAGGGTGTGGGTCTCGCTTTATTCTATTCGAATTAATTATCTTTCCGGTATGGGGGTCGCTGTGTCGGTCCTTTTTATAATAATCCTCCTCACCATAGCGGTGGTCTGGTTTTGCACTAAGTCCACAATGACGCTGACTGCGCCTGCGCCGATTCGTTTTGTCTCTGCTATATAGCAGATTTGTTCTAAGTCGTTCTTTGCGCATGCGCACACATCCACCTATCTACCATTTAGACTATCTCCGTAATTGTCAGCAGTGCGCATGCGCGGTCCCTTACTTGTCATTGGCTCCTGCCACGCTACTCGCTATAGGTCAAGCCGTTTCTCCTGACGGCTGTACACTCTCGATTCACCCTATTGGCTGTTTGCTCCGACACACCCCCTGTACTTACGTCATCATACACTCCCTTAAGAGGAGTAGTTTTTTCGCCGTGCTGCCATTAGCCCCGTGTACCCCTGAGGACGCTACTAGTTAGCGAAACATGTCGGGGGGGGGCTCTGTTTGTTTTAATTCCTGCCTCAAGCCGTATCTACTGCCTTATCACTTAGCCAATTTAACTTGTCAATGCTACCTATGACGGCCCTCATGGTTGCTAACACAGTGCTGTATTTGTATCAGCAGTTTACTTTCATGTCCGGCTCTTGGCAGTGACAATTTTAAAAACATTTATGTGGTCTGTCTTGTTCTGCTATACGTAGCATAATAAAATATTGTTCCTATTGTATTTTGGGGTAGTTGGGAAAAAGGGTTTGTTTGCCTGCAGGCATTCTTTCTGTTCATTGTATATTATACCTGCCGACTACCCAGGGTCTCCATTCATTTTTTATCTCGCAGAGTATCACACACATGAACACAACAACACAATCCGGTTTAATAACTCCTTATATCACAAGCCACTTAGTCCACCAAGCCCAAAAGAGAGCAAGCCTGTTAATTTTATTACTGTGCTGTCACTGCTACCTACCTACACCAGTTTTATGGATCTAAGACGAACATCCTCCTTAAAGGGGTTTTCCACTACCGGAAAACTGATGACCTATCCATCGAATAGGTCATCAGTATATGATCTGTATAAGTCCGACACCATGACCCTGCACCGATCGGCTGCCTGCGGGCACCGGATGTTATTGCACAGTATGCCGTGTACGGAGCCGGAAGCAGTTGTCTCTGTACACTGCATAGCGGATAGCGGCCGTACTGCAGCTCTGCTCCTATTCCGTGACTGGAGCCATCTGCTTCCGGAATGGACGTCCGGAAGCAGCTGGAGCAGCTGATTAGTGCGGTGCCAGGTCTCGGACCCACACCAATCATACACTGATGACCTATTTGGTGGATAGGTCATCAGTTGTCCGGTAGTGGACAAACCCTTTAATCCGAATCTCCCACTTCAGTCTCCAACCTTAGTAAAGGTAGGAAACCGATGCATTAAATGGTTGGCTGGTTCTACTAGAAAACCGCAGGTTTGGCCGACTGTAGGTATGTGTGTGGCCACCTTTTATAAGGCTTAGAACTTTAGCAGCAATTTCTCATATTTTCAAGAAAATTTCAAAAGCCTATTTTTTCAGGGACCAGTTCAGTTCTGAAGTGGCTTTGAGGGCCTTATATATTAGAAAGTCCCCATAAATCACCCCATTTTGAAAACTGCACCCCTCAAAGTATTCAAAACAGCATTCAGAAAGTGTTTTAACCCTTTAGACGTTTCACAGGAATTAAAGCAAAGTAGAGGTGAAATGTACAAATTACATTTTATTTTTTTTCGAAAATTTTTTCTGTACCACAGAAGGTTTTACCCAAGAAATGCAACTCCATATTTATTGCCCAGGTTCTGCAGTTTTTAGAAATATCCCACATGTGGTCCTAGTGCGGTAATGGACTGAAGCACCGGCCTCAGAAGCAAAGGAGCACCTAGTGGATTTTGGGGCCTCCTTTTTTTAGAATATATTTTAGGCACCATGTCAGGTTCGAATAGGTCTAGTGGTACCAAAACAGTAATGACCCCCCAAAAGTGAACCCATTTTTTAAACTATACCCCTCAAGGAATTTATCTATGGGTATAGTTAGCATTTTGAACCCACAGTTTTTTTGCTACATTTATTTGAATTAGTATGTGAAGATGAAAATCTACTTTTTGTGAAAAATTTTAGAAATGTTAAATTTTTACAAGGAGTAAAGTAGAAAAAACACCCCAACATATGTAAAGCAATTTCCTCCAGTTATAGCAATACCCCATATGTGGTAATAAACTGCTGTTTGGACCCACAGCAGGCCTCAGAAGAGAAGGAGCATCTTTTGGATTTCTGATTTTGCTGGAATAGTTTTCAGTGCCGTGTCGCGTTTGCAATGCACTGGAGGGATGAAAACCGTGGAAACCCCCCAATAGTGACCCCATTTTGGAAACTACACCCTCAAGGAATTTTTTTAGGGGTAAAGTTAGCATTTTGACCCCACAGTTGTTTTGCTGAATTCATTGGAATTAGTCTGTAAAGGTAAAAATCTACTTTTTTTCTGTAAGAGCTTAGACATTTTTAATTTTTACAAGGAATAAAGGAGAAAAAGCACCCCAACATTTGTAAAACAATTTCTCCTGATTACGTAAATACCCCATATGTGGTAATAAACTGCTGTTTGGACCCACACCGGGGCTTAGAAGGGAAGGAGCGCTTTTGGCTATTGGAGCTCAAATTTAACTGGAATAGTTTTTGGGTGTCATGTCGAATTTGCAAAGCCACTGAGAGACAAACAGTGGAAGCCCCCCAAAAGTAACCCCATTCGGGAAACTACACAACTTAAAGAATCTATCTAGGGGTATAGTGAGCATTTAGGCCCCACACGTCTTTTGCAGAATTTATTAGAATTAGGCCGTGAAAATTAATATCAACATTATTTCCACTAAAATGTTGCATTTTTTCAATTTCACAAAGGATAAAGGAGAAAATGCACCCCAACATTTGTAAAGCAATTTTTTCCGAGTACGGCTATACCCCACATGAGGTCATAAATGTTTTTTTCATTAGAAAGTAATTAACACTTTCCGAACTGATCCATGTTTTTCTTTTTCGTTTTTCCTCCCCGCTTTCCGAGAGCCACAACTTTTTTATTTTTCCGTCAATAGAGTGGTGTGAGGGCTTATTTTTTGCGGGACGAACTGTAGTTTTTATTGGTACCATTTTTTTGGTACATAAGACTTTTTGAGCACTTTTTATTACATTTTTTGGTAGAGCCAAGGTGACCAAAAAACTGCGATTTTGCAGTTTAAAATTCTTTATTTTTCACGGCGTTCACCGTGCGAGTTCAATAATGGTATATATTGTAATAGCTTGGACTTTGACGGACGCAGCGATTACCAATTTTGTGTATTTTTTTTATTTTTTTACATTACTTTAGAGAAAAAATATGAAAAGGGTTTCTTTTTGGACTTTAAATATTTATTTAATTTTTTCCACTAATAATAACTATTTACTTTTGTTTTTACATATGTTATTAGTCCCCCTAGGAGACTTGAACCAGCAATCGTTAGATCACTGGTAGAATACACTGCAATACTAATGCATTGCAGTATATTGTGATTTTACAGGCTCCTGTAACAGCGTGATCGCTGTTTCTGTCCGTTAGTCCCGGGTATCAGCTGTAAGACACAGCTGACACCCGCAGCGTATGGCGCGGGCTCAGCGCGTGAGACGCTCCATATATCACCCCCCACACCACGACATGCTATTAAGTCATGGTGCGCGAAGGGTTTAATGCGCAGCGGATGGTGCAGAGTGAAAATTACAATTTTCCACTGATGTGCCATTTTAGTGCACTATATGTCGTGCCTAGTTTGTGCCACAAATACATCATAAAATATTAACCGGGTTCTCCCGGGTATGGCGATGCCATATGGGTGGACGTAAACGGCTCATTGGGCACGCTGTAGGGCTCAGAAGGGAGGGAGCGCCATTTGGCTTTTGGAGCGCAGATTTTGCTTGGTAGCAGCTCTGCCGTTTTGCTGGTACTTCAGTTTATAATGTGGGGGCATATGTAGGCTGGGCAGAGTACATCAGGGCATAATAATGGGGTAAATAAACAATAATCCGCAGATATGTGGCCAGTGTCGCACTTATAAATGGCGCCCGATCCTATCCGCTTTTGGAACGCTCTGCACATTTTGCATCGCCATAATCTGGGAGCCGGAACTTTATTTATTTTTTCACCACCGGAGCTGCGTGAGGGCTTATTTGTTGCGGGACAATCTGTAATTTTCATTGGTACCATTTTGGGGTACATGCGATTTTGTTGATCACTTTTTATTCCATTTTTCGGCAAGCCAGGTGACCAAAAACCATCAATTCTGACAATGATTTTTTTTTTTTTTTTACGGTGTTTACCCTGGGCTATAAATGACCATTATATTTTATTCTGCGGGTCGGTACGCTTACGGCGATACCAGATGTATATAGGTTTTTTTATGTTTTGCAGCGTTTGCGCAATAAAATAACTTATTTAGAAAATAAATTTATTTTTTGTGTCACCATATTCTGAGAGCCATAACTTTTTTATTTTTCAGTCAAAAAAGCTGTGTAAGGGTTGTAGTTTGTATCGGTACTATTTTGGCGTACATGCGACTTTTTGATCACTTTTTATTGTATATTTTGGGAGGGGTGGTGATTCTGGCATGATTTTTCGTTTATTTTTTTTGCGGTGTTCACCGTGCGGGAAAAATAATTTTAGAGTTGGGGTCGTTACGAACGCGGTGATACCAAATATGTGTACTTTTTTTTTTACGTGTTAATTTTTTCCTATAATAAATGACTTCTTATAGGAAAAAAAAAGCAGTTCTTGTTTATGTCACTTATAACTTTTCTTTTTACGCTTTTTTTAAAACCTTTTTATTCTTTTTTTTTTTTTACTTTTTTCCACTTGTCCCACTAGGGGACACTTAGACTTGCAGCTCTGATTGCTGCTGGAATACATTACACTACACGCGTAGTGTAATGCATTCCAACTGTCATTGTGACGTCAGTCACACTGACAGGAAGCCTACGACGACCACTCTCCGGCTGGTCCTCATAGGCTTCTGTACATGGCAGCCCAGAAGCCATTGTCTGCCGTCCGGTTACCATCGCCAGCCCCCGTGATTTCACGTGGGGGCTGCCGATCGGCGCTAAACACCTTAATTGTGGCGTTCAAAATCGACCGCCGCAATTAAGGAGTTAACTGCCAAAATCAGCGGCGATGGGCCGCTGATCGGCAACGGGGAATGCAGGGCAGACACCCTGCACAGTTAACCGCCGCTGCACGTCAAGGTGCGCAAACTTACTGCACACATCGACGTGCAGTTACGTCAAGGTGCGGGAAGGGGTTAAACTTTATTTTTTATTTTTAGTGGTTTTTTTTGCACATTTTATCAATCCCCCTAGGGGACTTGAACCAGAGATTGTTAGATCGCTGGTACAATACACTGCAGTACTAATTTACTGCAGTGTATTGACATTTTTACAGGTTTCTGTTATTCCTGCCAGTGGCACGGCTTAACAGAGGCGGACAAAATACAGACATGGGGGGGCCTTCATTAGGCCCCTGGGCTGCCATGACAACCATTGGCACCCTGAGATCTCGTCACAGGATGGCGGATGAGCTGTCGCTCTTTCTAATGCCTTAGATGCTGCGGTCACAATTGACTGTGGCAACTAAGGGGTTAAACGACCAGGAACAGCGCGATCGCTGTTCCTGGCCGTCCATCCTGGGTGCCAGCTGTAATGCACACCTGACACCATGCAGTGTATGGAGCGGACTCCGCGTGTGAGCCAGCTCCATACATCACCCCCCGCACCAGGATGTGCTATTACGGCGGGGTGAGCAAAGGGGTTAAATCACCCACCCTAGAGAAGAGAAGGCTGAGGGGTGATATATCTTTATACAAATATGGAAATGACACCTATACGATAAATTTTTCGTTTTGCAGACCCCACAGAAAATACATGGTCACTCCTTGCAGTTAAAGGAAGTATGATTTCATCTCCAAATTCAAAAGCATTACATTACTATCCAAACTGTAAAGTTATGGAACATGTTCCGACAGGGTTTGGTAATGGCTGAAAGTGTGGATAAGGGTTAGACATCTTCCGTGAAAAATACTATGCAGGGTTACTGGTAATAATGTAGAATGTTGATCAGGGATCTGCCCAGAATTTGTCAATGCCATAAAATTGTGGTTTGTTTTTTTTTTTTTTTTCTTTCCTCTGAATCAATTGGAGTTAGCAGGTATAGAAGTTAAAATTGGTAAGACTTGGCTCTTTTATTCACCCCACTAACTATGCTGATTTGTCGCAATCTACACAGCAAAGCTGACAAGTGAGCTGCAGAAATCATAAAAGGTTAGCCTATTGTGTGCGCGCTCCTGTAGCTAGTAGGAAAACTACAATGTTTTAAAGAGAACCTTTCACCTCCCCATACATGTGCAGCATGTAATGGGAAGGGCTGCACAAACCCTGGGGCACTTTAAAAAAAAAAAATTCTACCTCCCTCCGTTATTTCGATATCGGTGTTGTTATATTTGGCGCCCGATATTTAAATAACCCCCTGAACAGTAAACGGTGTGTACTGGCAAGGGGGCGTGTTACTATGGCTCTGACACTGTCCAATCAGATATGGGCAGTATTACAGCAAGAGCGGGTGTGCGATTGCTGTCTTTTCACCCGAACTGGCAAGGGGGCGTGTCCCTGCTACGGACAGTGTAAGAGCTGGGGAGCGCTTGCACTGTCCGTAGCAGAGACACGTCCCCCTGCCAGTTCGGCAGACAATACAAGACTGATCTCTCGCAAGAGCTGAAGAGATGAGAGCGCGCTCTCCTCACCCCAGCTCTTACACCGTCCATAGCAGTGACACGCCCCCTTGCCAGTTCGGCAGAAGACTAATCTTGAAAGCTCTCTCTCTCTCGCTCTCTTTCACACTCTCTCTCTCTCTCTCTCTCTCTCACACTCTTTCTCTCTCACTCTCTTTCTCTCTCACTCTCTTTCTCTCTCTCTCTCTCTTTCTCTCTCTCCTTTCCCTCTCTCTTTCTCTCTCTTTCTCTCTCTCTCCTTTCCCTCTTTCTCTCTCTCTCTTTCTCTCTCTCTCTCTCTTTCTTTTCCTCGCTCTTTCTCGCTCTCTCTTTCTCTCTCTCTCTTTCTTTTTCTCTCTCTTCCTCGCTCTCTTTCTCGCTCTCTTTCTCGCTCTCTTTCTCGCTCTTTCTCGCTCTCTTTCTCGCTCTCTTTCTCGCTCTTTCTCTCGCTCTCTCTTTCTCGCTCTCTTTCTTTCTCTTTCTTTCTCTTTCTTTCTCTCGCTCTTTCTCTTTCTTTCTCTTTCTTTCTCTCGCTCTTTCTCTCGCTCTTTCTCTCGCTCTTTCTCTCGCTCTTTCTCTCGCTCTTTCTCTCGCTCTTTCTCTCGCTCTTTCTCTCGCTCTTTCTCTCGCTCTTTCTCTCGCTCTTTCTCTTTCTTTCTCTCTCTCTCTTTCTCTCTCTCTTTCTCTCTCTCTCTCTTTCTCTCTCTCTCTCTCTCTCTCTTTCTCTCTCTCTCTCTCTTTCTCTCTCTCTTTCTCTCTCTCTCTCTCTTTCTCTCTCTCCACGGCCATAGTAACACGCCCCGTTGATTGTTCTGGGGGTTATTTAAATATCGGGCATCAAATATAACAGCACTGATATCTAAATAACGGAGGGAGGTAGAAAAAAAATTAAAGTGCCCCGGGGTTTGTTCAGCCTTCCACATTACATGCTGCACTCATCTGCACATTGTAATTGGTGTGTATTTAGTGGCCGTCACTTTTTCATTGATTTACAATCGGTTTGTTATTTTAGGCTAACATTCAAGTGTAAAACCGAACATGAAACTTTTTAATCTCAAAGTGGTATTTCTCTGCAGTGCAAACTTCACCAAGCAAAGTAATTTCTTTCCCTGTTATTTAAAGCAAGTAAATAGTTTCTACCTGAAGTGCAAAAGCTTTCTTTATAGACAAGTCCACAGTATAAGACGCGTGGGTAGCTACTTTTCCATGGATACAAGCTACCTGCAGGGAGTTCAACATGACTCACTGTCTTACTCTTGATCCAAAGTAATGTGGATTAATTATTTTTCTCCTAGCTTTCACATAATAAGCCTCTGGGCTCTGTCTAATTACACTTTAGCCCTCTCCTCGTAGATCGTGGAATGGGATTTTATTACTTGTGAAGTAAAGGGACTTCATTTCATTATTTATCTCCTTATACTCTGTTCATCTTGGCTTTTTATAACTCGTAAGACCCCTTCTGAAAACTTCCATGAGAATGTTAATCCAGGGAAATGGTGTTGGAGAGCTGTCGGAACGCTCTGTTCGGGGAGGGGTAGCAAAGCAGGGCTCACAGGCTTTCTCTATGTCTTGATTCGGTACTTCCATTTAACTGTTGCCAAGTCATAGAAAACGATATATATCCCTGAGCTCAGCTTCTCCCCCCCCTCTTATGTTACCCTCAAATAGGGGAGTATTGGAAATGACAGAGCTGCTTCAAAGGAGTACAGAGCGTACAGAAGAAAAGCATGTAAGAGAGCTGGAGGTTACCAAACTTGTAGACGTGAGATAAAATAATAATAATAATGGTAGTGGAGGTAGACCTATGTCTACACTTCTGTCCAGTCTGAAGTGCTTCTTACACGCAACAGATAACTTAAGATGAAGGACAGGCTGATAGTGTAATGTAGTATAGTGATGAGCCGGATCATAAATACCTCCATAGCTGCTAATTATTTTTTTTGTGAATCACAAGTGTGGGTGGTTGGGCAGGTTGCATCTTGTGGTATTCTATGTGCAGAGATGCCGTTTTTTTCATTAATATTTAACTGTTTGAAAGCAAATGAAAGTCCAAGATGTCATACTGCTCTGTTTTGACATCCGCTTCATATATGCCCCTTCACAAAGTGGGGTTCCCTACTTTTAGTTGCTCTCTATTAGCTAATGCTGAGAACCCCATCCAGAGAATTTCTCTGTTTCTGAGTACCACAGAGGACACTAAAACAATAGGTGCTCAAGGACATTGATGGGGGCATCTGTTGTTTTTTTCCCCTGTTATCTTTACACTGGTGACGTGGTAGAAAACAACTCAATGTAGGGGCTTTCAGGACTTTATGGAAAATGGTTGTCGAAACCGGACAACTCGTTGAATAGTGTACTTGGTGTATAAACACAGAAGCTGGGCAATGACCTACATTTAATTTTACACTAATATTTGACCTGTCCGGAAGCAGAACATGATACTTTTCTAATATAAACATGGTGCATCATTGCATTTACCATCCATTTGTATGCTGACCTTTCAGGTATGTGTACAGAGTAAATACATCACCTCTGCCAACAGTGATAAATATCACCAGCTGCTGTGTTCCCGCTCCAGTTCTGTAAGCACTTATTTCACTTCTTTTTCTCAATCATCCAGTCTTATTTCATTATGGCTTCTCTCAGTACTGAAATAATATGCAGCATGATTATTTCAAATTAAAAAAAATAATAATTATATTGCAATCAGACTTGTTGATGTATTTTCTGTTTATTGTCACTTTATCAGGTTACACATTGTGTAGGTGCGGGAACCATTCATTTAACTTACGGTGAAAACATACTGAAGTTATGTCCAAAAAACAGATATCCTTACAAATCGATACAAGTACATTAAGCTGAAAAACGAATGCCAATCTTCGTGTACAGTGCCTCAGCCTTGGTCTTCTGTAAGCTGAAGACCATCTATAAAAAAAAGGCATTTTGTGGATCCCCCACAAGCAAATATGATCTAAATTTTACTTTCCTGAAAAAAAATGCCAAAGGCTGTGCCAGTGGAGGAGATGTCCAGCCTGTAGTGTTTAGCGAAGGTATTGGAGGAGGTCCACGATGCTGCTTGGCAAATCTGGTCAAGGCCAGTCGAGCAAATCTCCCACCCCGCCCAGAGAAGGTGGCTCCTGTAGAACTTTCAGTCTCTGCCCCACTTCCTGTCACCACCGGAAGTGGGGCACACATGTATGCGGGAGCGATACTTACAACACTACTGGCAGGTACAGAAGCTGTGACAGCTCTCTCTCTCTCCAATGCCCCACTTCCTATAGAGGATTCCGAGCATCCGAAGTGGGGCACACATGGTTTTCCAAGCCAGAGCCAGGTACTCTCAGCACATGTAGTGCGACACAGCAGGGGATGAGGCTGCGACCCCCTAGAGCCGCACCACGAAAAAGCACGCCTCTACCTTGTCTTGGAGTATTTCACCCTTTCCCGACGTATATATACAGCGCTGTCGACCAGGGGTTCCCGCAAAGCGCAGTACCATTATGTCTCGGTGATAGTGCGGGCTCAGGAGCTGAGCCCGCACCATCACTGCGGGGTGCCAGCTGTATGTTACAGCTGGCACCCTGATGTAATGGCCAGGACCGGAGCTAACCTCCGAACCGACCGATTTAACCCCTCAGATGCTGAGTTCAATAGAGATCGCAGCATCTGAGGGGATTTAAGCCACCGGCACCCAGCAATGTGATCGTGGAGTTGCAGGTGGCTGCAATGGCAACCGGAGGCCTAATACTGGCCTCCCGGTCTGCTAGCAACTAAAGTCTTCCATGCCCTGCTCTGAGGCGGGGCCTAAAAAGCTTCCGGTACCAACGGCAAGATGGCGCCTGCGACGATGGCAACAGGAGGCCTAACAATGGCCTCCTGCTCTGCCATTACGGAAGCCGATTAGACCCCGCCTAGAGGCGGAGCCTGATTGGCTTGCTGTCAACAACTGACCATTCTAATGCATTGCACTACATCAGTAGTGCAATTTATTAGAACAGCAATCAAACAGTTGGACCTTCAAGTCCCCTAGTGGAACTAAAAAAAAGTAAAAATAAAAGTTGTCAAAAATATAATAAACATTTCAAGTAATAAAATAAAACACAATCGCCCTTCTTCCCATAGTCATTTATTATTGAAAAAAATATTAAAACCATGCATATTTGGTATTACCGCGTCCCTAACGACCTGAACTATAAAAATATTGTTATTTATCCCGTGCAGTGAATGCCGTAAAAAAAAAATAACATTGCCAGAATTGCTGTTTTTTGGTCACTTTTTATGTCAATTTTTGGAAGACCAAAGTGATCAAAAAGTCGCATGTATCCAAAAATGGTACCTATAAAAACTAGATCGTCTCGCAAAAAAAAAAAAAAGCCCTCATACAGCTCCGTCGATGAAAAAAATTAAAGTTATGGTTCTCACAACGTAGCGACAGGAAAAATACATTCTTTCTTTTTACAAAAGTAATTTTATTGTGCAAAAAGTTGTAAAACATAAAGTGCTATAAATTTGGTATCGCCGTAATCAAACTGGCCTGCAGAATAAAGTTAACATGTAATTTATGATGCGTGGTGAACGCTGTATTAAAAAAAAACTATACCAGAATTGCTGGTTTTTGGTCACCTTGCCCCCCAAAAAAAGGATAAAAGTGATCAGAAAGTCGCATGTACCCCAAAATGGTACCAATAATAACTACAGCTCGTCACGCAAAAAAAAACAGCCCTCATACCGCTAAGTCTATGAAAAAATAAAATAAGTTAAGGCTCCAATAAGTCAGTTAACCCTTTCAGGACCAAACTCATTTTGGCCTTCTGGACCAGCCCCATTTTTTCCAAATCTGACGTGTTCCTTTATGTGGTAATAACTCTGGAATGCTTTTGCCTATCCAAGTGATTCTGAGATTGTTTTCTCGTGACATGTGGTACTTTGTTAGTGGAAAAGTTTGGTTAATAATTATTTATTTGTAAAAAAAACACCAAGATTTGGAGAAAATTTGCAAAAATTAGTCTTTTTCTAAATTTAAATGTATCTGCTTGTAAAACAGATAGTAATACCACACAAAATAGTGACTAGTTTACATTTCCCATATGTCTACTTTATGTTTGCATAGTTTTTTGAACATTATTTTATTTTTCTAGGACGTTACAAGGCTTAGAACTTTTTAGCAGCGATTTCTCACATTTTCAAGAAAATTTCAAAAGGCTATTTTTACAGGGGCCAGTTCAGTTCTGAAGCGGCTTTGAGGGCCTTATGTACTAGATAGACCCCATAAATCACCCCATATTAAAAACGGCACCCCTCAAAGTATTCAAAACAGCATTCAGAAAGTTTCTTAACCCTTTAGGCGCTTCAAAGGAATTAAAGCAAAGTATATGGGAAATTGACAAATTTTATTTTTTTTGCTGAAATTCATTTGTAATACATTTTTTTTTCTGTAACACATAAGGTTTTACCAGAGAAATGCAACTCAATATTTATTGCCCAGATTCTACAGTTTTTAGAAATATCCCACATGTGGCCCTAGTGTGGTAATGGACTGAAGCACAGACCTCAGAAGCAAAGGAGCACCTAGTGGATTTTGGGGCCTCCTTTTTTTAGAATATATTTTAGGCACCAAGTCAGGTTTGAATAGGTCTTGTGGGGCCAAATCCGTAGAAATCCCCCAAAAGTGACACGGTTTTGGATACTACACACCTCAAGGAATTTATCCATGGGTATAGTTAGCATCTTGACCCCACAGGTCTTTTGCTATATTTATTGGAGTTGGTCTGTGAAAGTGAAAATCTACTTTTTTTTCTGAAAAAATATTTGCAAGGAATAAAGAATAAAAAGCACCCCAAAACTTGTAAAGCTACTTCTCCCGATTACGGAAATACCGCATATGTGGTACTAAACTGCTGTTTGGACCCACGGCAGAGCTCCGAAGGGAAGGAGCACCATTTGGATTTTGAAGCACAGATTTTGCTGGATTGGTTTTCAGTGCCATGTCGCGTTTGCAACGGCCTGGAGGGAGCAAAACAGTGGAAACCCCCCAAAAGTGACCTCATTTTGAAGACCACACCACTCAAGGAATTTTTCTAGGGGTATAGTTAACATTTTGACCCCACAGTTTTTTTGCTGAATTTAGTGGAATTAGGCAGTGAAAATAAAAATCTACTTTTTTTCTGAAAAAACATAGAAATGTTTAATTTTTACAATGAATAAAGGAGAAAAATCACCCCAAAATTTGTAAAACAATTTGTCCTGATTACAGCAATATCCCTTATTTGGTAATAAACTGCTATTTGGACCAACAGCAGGACTCGGAAGGGAAGGAACAATACTTGGCTTTTGGAGCTCAAATTTAGCTGGAATGGTTTTCGGGTGTCATGTCGCATTTGCAAAGCCCCTGAGGTACCAAAACAGTGGAAACCTCCCAAAAGTCCCTTTAGGGGACTGGAACGAGCGATCATTAGGACGCTGGTACAATACACTGCAATACTAATGTATTGCAGTATAATATCCTCTTTACAGGCTCCTGTAATAGCGCGATCGCTGTTCCTGTCCGTTAGTCCCGGGTGTCAGCTGTAATACAGCGCATGAGCCCGCTCCATATATAACCCCTCGCACAACGACATGCTATTAAGTAGTGGTGTGCAAAGGCGTTTATGCGCAGCGGATGGTGCAAAGTGAAAATTTTAATTTTTCACTGATATTCCATTTTAAGGCACAATATGTGCCCAGTTTGTGCCACTGAAGACAAATGCCTCATACAATGTTGAGCGGGTTCTCCCGGATATAAAATATCATATATGTGGACGTAAGCTGGTGGGGCTCAGAAGGGAGGGAGCGCCATTTGGCTTTTGGAGCGCAGATTTTGCTTGGTAACTGTTCTTTTTGGGGTTTTGCTGGTATTTCAGTTTATAATGTGGGGGCATAAGTAATCTGTGCGGAGTACATCAGGACATAATAATGGGGTAAGTAAATAATAATCCGCAGATATGTGGCCGATGTCGCACTGATAAATGGTGCCCGATCTTAGCCGCTTTTGGACACTCTGTACAATTTCTGTCGCTATGTTCTGAGAGCCAGAACTTTTTTTTTTTTTTTCCTCCGGAGCTGTTTGAGGGCTTATTTGTTGCGGAACAATCTGTAGTTTTCATTGGTACAATTTTAGGGTACATGTGATTTTATTTTTTTAATCACTCTTTATTAGATTATTTTGGCAAGCAAAGTGACAAAGAAACATAAATTCTGACAATGTTTTTTTTACAGTGTTCACCGTGCGCTATAAATGTCATTTTACTTTATTCTGCGGGTTGATACGATTACGGCGATATCATATGTATATCGTTTTTTGTTTTGTGGCGTTTGCGCAATAAAATCACTTTTCGATAAACTTATTTATTTTTTGTGTCGCCATATTCTGAGAGCCATAACTTTTATTTTTCAGTAAAAAAAAACTGTGTAAGGGCTTGTCTTTTTGCGGGACAGGTTGTAGTTTTTATTGGTACTATTTTGGGGTACATGCGACTTTTTGATCACTTTTTATTCTATATTTTGGGAGGGTTGATGACACAAAAATAGTGATTCTGACATTGTTTTTTAATTATTTTTTTTGTGATGTTCACCGGGCGGGAAAAATATTGTTTTATAGTCGGGGTCGTTAAGAACACGGTGATACCAAATATGTGTACTTTTTTTTAACATTTTTATTTTTTTCCTATAATAAAAGACTTACTATAGGAAAAAAAGCATTTTTTGTTTTTGTAACTTTTTACACTTTTATAAAACATTTTTATTACTTTATTTTTTACTTGTTACTTGTTTTACTTGAAGACTGGCAGCACTGATCGCTGCTATAATACATTACACTACCTAGGTAGTGTAACGTATTATAAACTGTCAGTGTGACGCTGAGAGTCACACTGACAGGAAGCCTATGAGGACCGGCCTCCGGCTGGTTCTCATATGCTGCCGTGCATGGCAGACCCGGGGGGCGTTGTATGGCCTCCGGTTTTGCTTTATAACCGACCGCAGCACCCGCAATCGGTCTTAGTGAAAGTTTGTTGTAGCAACAAACTTTTCTGTTTGTTATAGTAACAAACTTTCCAGTTGGTTGCTACAACAAACTTTCCCTGCGATCACATGACCGGGACCTGAACCAATTAGGTACCGATCATGTCTCCGGGACCAGAGACAGGGGATAACACCGCGATCGCGCTTTTAACACCCACCGTGAATTCACGTTGGCGCTGCACAAAGCCCAGCAAATGCCAACGTGAATTTACTGTGGGCGGTCGGGAAGCGGTTAAGAAAAATATGCAGTTGTGCAGTCCGAGGGGAACATTTCTTCTGTTTCACGAGGCGATTCATCAAGGCACTAACATTAGGGAACCAGGAAGGGGAGGACTCAAACATCTGCTGGAAGCGAGGGTGCCCGTATTATACCAGGATAACACTTCCCAGCAGAATTCCCCAAACTGAAAAGGTGCGGAGTGTGGACCAAAAGGGGGATAAGAAAAGGACATTGTTTATCAGTGACACTGGCCTGTGCAGAAAGGATTGCTTCACACCGTAACACACACCAATGGATTATTTTACCCCATTATTATACCACCTGACTATGCCCCTGATGTACTCTGCTCAGCTTACATATGCCCGACATTATAAACTAAAATACCAGTAAAACTCCAAACCAAACTACCCAGCAAAATCCACGCTCCAAAAGCCAAATGGCTCTCCCTCCCTTCTGAACCCTAAAGTGTTCCCAAACACCAGTTTACTTCCACGTATATGGCATCGCCAAACCAGGGAGAACCCTTTTAACGTTTTTTGGGGTGTGTGTCTCCAGTGGCACAAGCTGGGCACTACATATTTGCCACTGAAATGGCATATCTTTTGTGAAAAATTGCTTTTTTTACTTTGCACCATCCGCAGCGCAATCATTTATGGAAAAGACCTGTGGGATGAAAATGCTTACTACACCCTTTAATAAATGCCTTGAGAGGTGTAGTTTCCAAAATGGGGTCACTTCTCAGGGGTTTCTTTTATTATTTCACATCTGAGCCTCTGCAATTGTGAACCAATACTTTGTAAGTCGCCAAATTAGGCCTCAACTTCGCATGGTACTCTCTCACTTCTGAGCCCTGTCGATAGACCAGGCAAAAGATTAGGACCACGTGTAGGGTGTTTCTAAAACCGGGAAACACAGCATAATACTTAGGCTCGGTTCACACGAGCACATTAACGTCCGTAATGGACGGACGTATTTCGGCCGGAAGTCCCGGACTAAACTCAGTGCAGGGAGCCGGGCTCCTAGCATCATAGTTATGTACGACGCTAGGAGTCCCTGCCTCGCTGCAGGACAACTGTCCCGTACTGTAATCATGTTTTCAGTACAGGACAGTAGTTCCACGGAGAGGCAGGGACTCCTAGCATCGTACATAACTACGATGCTAGGAGCCCGGCTCCCTGCACTGAGTTCGGTCCGGGACTTCCGGCCGAAATACGTCCGTCCATTACGGACGTTAATGTGCTCGTGTGAACCCAGCCTTAGAGAGCTGTCTTTTCATGGTGGCACAAGCTGGGCACCACATATTGGCATATCTATGGAAAAATTCAGATTTTTACACTGCAACATAGAGTGCACACACTAATTGCTGCAAAACACCTGTGGGGTAAACATGCTCACTACACCCCTAGGTGAATACCTTGAGGGGTGTAGTTTCCAAAATGGAGTCACTTGGGGGGGGGGGGGTTTCCACTGTTTTAGTCATACAGGGGCTTTGCAAATGTGACATTTCGCCCGGAAACCAATCCAGAAAAATCTGCACTCCAAAGGCCAAATCCCTTCTGAGGCGAGAGGAGTAGTTTCCTAAATAGTCACTTTTCGGTAGTTGCTTCATTTGATTTCTGCGGCAGTACGAAAGGCCATTCTGCAAACGGATAAACCCACAGGCCCCCACGACCGAGATTTTTCTTGGAAAAGCTCACATTTTTGTTCAAGATGGACTGGGTCGAGGCAACTATTCAAAAACTTAGGTAAAATACCATTTTCAGATATAGCAGAGTTTTGTACCCATTCTGCCTGCCCACATATAGAGTAAAGTCAGACGCCGTATTAAATTTACTACATAGTATCTGGAACGTGAAGTACAGTGTGAAACCATTTAGTATGCCAAACAGTGCCAATTTTCTAGGAGCAGCCTTGGTCTTGCGGGCTATCCCCCCTTCCCCTTCTTTACCTTTTTTCCTAATTTTTTATGTTTATAAGGTTGTTTTTCAAACTCATTATGATAACCCAATGGGACAATGTTGCCTTATGTGTTGGATCTCTGTTCCTCGATACAGTCTGGACAGCCGGTTATCTGTGCCACCATCTTTCGGTTTCCGGGCCTTGCCATGACATGTTTCCATTTCTTCCATGTCTACACCCACTTTCATTTTTGCCCACATCATGGCCTACTCCAATTTGGCTGGTGGATTGCAGCTTGGGACATGCAGCCTTTACATCAAACTTGTATCTGTGTTGATTTATTGATGGCTTGCTAAATACAGTTTAAAAAAAACAACCTTTTGCTGAATATTCCATAGATCGGTGTAGTGGCAACTCTACCTAATACTCATTTCACAGATCTAGTTTTGATTAGAACAGTCTGACTCTCTAACTTCTTTGATCAGAGAATCTGTAATAATGCAAGTAATACCATAAAAAAGAAATGTGGGATTTTTGTTTTTTCTTTTGTGCTTGTAATCGGCATCTAGATGCAAAGTGACTGTTCTGAAAAAAATTACATCTCTGCCCTACTATTGCTTTAAGGTTGGCGGGGGGGGGGGGGGGTAGTAAATGTCAACAACTATTATGTTGTAAGGAACCATTTTCCCTATGGATCCCTGAAAAAGCCATCATTTTCCTTTTTTATTTTTCCTTGTTCAGGCAGTTAGAGGAGAGTTTCACAACAACAGGGAGGCACCGACTTGGCTGACCTCAATAGGACTAAGGTACAAGGAGATGCTAGGAGGTTCTAAGGTGCACACACAATTCTATTGTGTTCATAGGTAGTCCAAAACATTGGCATCAATTGGTAGTCCTACAATTGTGGAGCCTGTAACAAAAGAGAGTAAGGAAGACAGGCGTAAAAGGACTAGACCAGTAGATGTAACATGAGGAACCAGATGTCATGGTAATTTTAACACCTTCCCGACCGCCCACTGTCTTTTGACGTCAGGCGGTGCGGGTG
Source organism: Rhinoderma darwinii (assembly GCF_050947455.1). Lineage (NCBI taxonomy): Eukaryota > Metazoa > Chordata > Amphibia > Anura > Rhinodermatidae > Rhinoderma > Rhinoderma darwinii. Next base: position 550,553,324 of record NC_134687.1, read on the forward strand.
CTTAGTCTGCAGAGACGTCTTTTGGCGTCGCTGCAGATCAGGCTGATGAGCGCTCGTAAGAGCGCTCGTCTTCTAAGCAGGAGCTGTTACTTACAGCTCCTGATCTTAGAGCAGCCTCCTGAATACAGCTGGGGTCGGCAAACATTCCAACCCCAGCTGTTTAACTCTTTGATTACCGCGGTCCGTGACCGCGGCATGATCAAAGGGAATTCCCCTCTTTGATCGCATCACCGGGATTCCAGTGATGCGATCAAACACCGGGGAATCCCTCTGCAGCCAGCCCTGGGGACCTACAAATGACCCCAGGGCTGTCTGTTCCGTGTGCCTGCTGTTCGGGCACACTATGTGCTGCCGGATCAGCAGCCTGTGTCATAGTGACACAGTGTAATGTATTAGCGTACAGGAGTATGCTAATACATTACAAGTAAAAAATAAAGTTATCCCTTGATGGGATTAAAAAAAAAAAAGTAATAAAACAAATAAATAAATAAAAAAAAGTCCCAAAAAGTGTCTTTATTTTGCATAAAATACTTTTTATTGCCCCTACACTAAATAAAAAAAAAAAAACTACGCATATTAGGTATCTACTCGACCGTAATAACCTGAAGAATTAATCTAATGGGTTATTTAGCGTGAAACATGAACGGGATAAAAAATAAACAAGAAAAACTATGCCGAGAATCGCTTTTTCCTATATTCACGCCGTAAAAATTTTTTTTTTTTACCACCAAACTGTGGGAAAAAAAAAATACTATTTCTCTCGCATAAAACAAGGCCTCATACAGCCACGTCAATGAAAAAATAAAAAAGTTATGGCTGCTGAAGCGCAGAGAGGCAAAAACAGAAAAGTTGAGCTGGTCATTAACGTCTTTTCAGGCCCGGTCATTAGGGGGTTAAAACCCTGAACAAATATCAGCACTCTATTAGTAAATATACTGGTGTCTCTGTTCTTGCAAGACTGATTTGCTACAGAACCACATACCAAATTGGTATGGACCATTTAGTGGGGCAGTCCTGGATTCGTGGCACTGTCTCTGAATGCAACACATATGTGATTCTTTCTGCCTGCAAGATGGCACCAAAGTGTGGGTACTATGTTGCCCTAGTTTTGAGACCGCACTCTTCACTGCAGACTATCTGGAACAGTTCAGGGTTGTATTTTGTATGACTAGCTCCGGCACTCAGCACGCAAGGTTGTCTTGAGGTTACCCGCAGCTTTGGAGGTGTGGACAGGCCACATATTTGAAGGGGATTCCCATAGTCTTTTTGTCTCGATTTCATTAATCGGTGTGTTCGGACATGTCAACTGTTTGGGGGAAGCAAGGGACGGTGCATCTGATATTTTTGTTTTCCTAGGAAGAGCAAGGTTGGATCCAGCACGGAAAATACGATAAAATGGAAAGGATTTTCCAAGCTTCAGCCATGATTAAGGACGCTCGCAGCGTCTGAAACGCGTAGGCTTTCCATCAATACTACAATTTTTCCTTACACTATCAGGATGTCACGCTGTGTACCCAGATCCTGATTTTAACCAGCCAAACTACTGGCCCATTAAACTTGGAAAATCCTTTCCATTTTATCGTATTTTCCGTGCTGGATCCAACCTTGCTCTTCCTAGTTTTGTCTACTCAACGTGTGCCGGCATGAGGATCCGTGCATGATTACCCAAAATCATATATACAACAAAGGTGAGCTGGAGGTTCTTCTTTCTATTTTTGTTTTCCTGTCAGATCAGAGGTACCCACACGTTTAGTGTCCGCTTATTTCACTCCCACCATTGAAATGACAGCCCTGTTATCCAAGCCGAGCGCATATGTTTATGGAATAGAGAAGACAGCTATTTTATGTTTATAACCAGCTGTAGGGTCGAGCATACATCTGAACTTTTTGCTGTGGCACAGGCTTCTTTTCTTCCATGTTCCATACTATTATTTGGCAGCTAGATATTTCTTTGGCTCAGAAAATGCAGTTCGCTGATCACCCCTATTATATACACTGAAACGGATGAACCTTGCATTGATCTACAGCACATAGTTGTGTAGGTTGAAAATGCTTAAAGGGTTTGCTTTTCTTATAGGGGGAAAAAAATATTGTAATAATATAAATGGTTAACTTGAGCATCTCTGTATAAACAGTCAGATTGATTTGACTTTCTCTTGGAAAAAATAATGAAGAGAAAAGGTCAGTGTATGAGTCAGAACTAGAGCACAATGCATGTAAATATGAAAGGCAGTCTTTCTGGCCTAATAGTTCTCAAACTGTGCTTGGCAGAAATGAAAAGAGAGGCTGGGAAAAGCCATAAAATGCTGATTAACTGTTGTGTCAATTATATCGGCCTTACAGTTTAAATACCGGTTTCTATATCTGTGTATAAAGAGTGTAATTGACACCGTTGTAATTGATTGCAGGTCCTGCGAGACACTTGTTGCAGGTCTTTTGATTGCAGCTTTGAAAATGCATAAGTATAAACAGGTACTGTGGTGCTAGGTACACGCTAACTATATATGTAGTAGGAATTCATCACTTTAATGCGTCAAAATCGACTTCTTACCTCTGTATGCCTCCAATATCATACAGAGGCACACAGACGTTTTATTTTTTTCTCATATTTCATATGCATTCGAGAAGAGAATAACTATAATACAAACGCTGATGCTGCTGCAGAATGAACTGTAGCCTCTGTCGCCTGGTGCCGATGTGTCCTCGCTCGTCCGACACGATGCAGGACCTGGGGCAGGAAGTGACGTCACAGCGTGATCTCTCGAGAACACGCTGTGTCTGTGCACTGCCAGAAGCTGGGTGTTAACGAAGAGAAGTGGATGATGCTGATTCGTCAGCATCATACACTTCTATTCACAACGCCCAGCTAGTAAAAGAAGTAAAAACGCCCAGATGTTACACACACAATACACGCCCAGTTGTACATAACTTTAAACACGCCCAGTTGTACATAAGAAAGGCTCATTTGCATAAATATAAAAATGGTCATAACTTGGCCAAAAATGCTAGTTTTTGGAAAAAAACAAAACGTTACTCTTATCTACATTGCAGCGACGATCTGCTGCAATAGGAGATAGGGGTTGCAAAATCTGGACAGTTGCAGCGTCTCATGCACAGGTCCTAGTTATTAAAATAGACAATTGTACCGCCCAGCATGCTACCGGCATTTCTACAGCGATGCAAGTCAAGTGCTACTTTTCACCTAAAGAAGCAAATGATGCTCCTTCTAGATTAAAAAAATATACATAATACTTTCCACGATCTCTATGCTTTGATGTTGGGGCTGTTGGACATCTTACCCATTGGACCCCAGCAGTGTAAGTGCTGTTGGGGTGTGATCAGTACACGCTTCTAGGATCTTCTTCTGAATTATGAGTGACCTCTAGTTTAATTAAGATAAGAGAGACTTTATTGATCCCAAAGGGAAATTAACAATCTACACAAACTCCATAAGAACAGAAACATCACATTGACTTTACAAATACATAAAAACAATACATTAAAATTACATAAAAAATCATTCTAAACATCCCACCCAACCCTTTCCTCCCATTTCCATTCCTCTCAACAATAGGACATTGATAATCATTTGTATCTTCATAAACTGTATCCTTTTATTTTCAAGTAAACACAGTTCGATGACCTTTTGTCTTTACATCAGGACTACTTAACTTTTTTTTTTTTTTTTACTGGGACCACCCCAACCAGAACATGGTGGTGCCTGGTTCTCATCCGTGGTCGAAGTCTTTGCTAAAATGAAAATGTAACCTAAATTTATCTTGTATAACATTATATAACCCAGAATAACATTAAAATAAGCACAAAATGAGTCAATTATGCTAATCCAGAGATTGGGGGAGCCAGAGAGAACCTGTACAGCATATAATCACTCCTGTCAAAAAAAGCCTCCCCAGCTGCGCCTCATAAACAACTGATGGGGGGGACCACCTCCGTTTAACCCTTCAATGACCAGCCTATTTTAAACCATAATGACCAACCTATTTTTTAAGTTTTTTTCCATTGTCACATTCTAAGAGCTATAACTCTTTTATTTTTGCGTCGACATGGCTGTATAAGGTCTTTTTTTTTGCGGGACAAGTTGTATTTTTTTTTTTAACAGCACCATTTTGGGGGTACGTATAATTTATTGGTTGACTTTAATTAACTTTTTTTTTGGGTGGGGGATAGAAAAAAAACCTGAAATTTCGCCACCCTTTTTTGCGTCCTAAATCTAACTTTATTCAGCAGGTTGTTACGATTGTAACGATACTAAATTTGTATAGATTTTGTATGTTTTACTACTTTTATAGGTTGTGTTCACACAGAGTTTTTTGCAGGATGAAAATTCCTCCTGCAAAAACTGCTCCAGACGGTTTTCGCACAGTGGTTTGACAAAAACTCGTCAAAACACTCGTCGGGGCGTTTTTTTCCTCTTTCTGACCGATTGAATTGCGGTTTTGGAGGCGGAAACCGCCTCAAGATGGGTCATGCCGCTTCTTTTTACTGCGACGCGTTTTTTTTTTACATGCGGTAAAAAAACTCGTCCAACTCCCATTGAAATCAATGGGAGGCATTTTCTGGCGGTTTTTGAGGAGTTTTGCAGCGCGGTTTCCGCGTCAAAAAACTCGTCAAAAATACTCTGTGTGAACAGGGCCTTACACAGTAAAAACATATTTTTTTTCAAACGTATTTGTTTTTGTGTCTCCACATTTGAAGACCATAACTTTTTTTTTTATTCCGCTGATGCAGCTGTATGAGGGCTTTTTTTTTGTGGGACGACTTGTAGTTTTTATTGGTACCATTTTGGAGTAGATGCGACTTTTTAATCACTTTTGAATCAAATTTTTTTAAGGCAGGATTCACAGAAAACAGCAATTTTTCCATTGTTTTTTTACTTAATTTTTTACGGCGTTTACCTGCTGGTTAAATAATGTAATATCTTTATAGTTGGGGTAGTTACGGACACGGCGATACCAAATATGTGTGACTTTTTTTACTTTATTTCGTTTTTTTGATAGTAAATCATTTTATAAGGGGAAAAAGTTGTGTTTTTTTTTTGTTTTTTTTTTTTTGTTTTTTTTACTAGTCCCAATTGGGGACTTTAATATGCGATCATCCGATCTCTTTTATAATACACTGCAATACTTTTGTATTGGTGTATTACTACCTGTCCGTTTAAAACGGACAGGCATCAGCTAGGCCATGCATCTAGGCCATGACCTAGCAGGCATACACTACAGGCAAACCTGGGGGCCTTTATTAGGCCCCTGGCTGCCTTAGAAGACACAGACACTCGGCGATCTTATTGCCGGGTGCCGGTGGGATGAGAGGGAGCTCCCTCCCTCTCTCCAAAACAACTCCGATGCGGCATTCGCTATTGAGCGCCGCATCTGAGGGGTTAAACGGGTGAGATCGATACTTATATCGATCTCACCCGTTCGAGCAGGGATGCCCTCTGGTAGATGAGCAGGGAGATTTAACGGCTCCCTGCTCTGTTTATTCTGATGCAGCACCGTGAAAAGGCTTATGCATCAGAATAAAGCCCGTTAGTGGCCGCCGTGAAAAGGCGTATTGTCGGTCACTAACGAGTTAAGAAGCACATGGCCATAAAGTCTGGGCTTTTCTGGTTTTATGTAACTAAAACTTAATCAATACATAAGGTCATATTCACACAGCTTATTTTCAGGCGTATATTTCGGACCGTAAAATGCTAGTATTACGTTCTGAAATACGCATGCAAACCGCTTCCCATTAATTTCAATGGAAAATACGCTTCATAGTTCCTACGAGGCATATTTTACCGCTGTTGAATTAAAAAATTCCTCGTGATCTATTACATACCTTTTGGGACTTCTGGCGATTTAACAACTTTTTGGGATAAGGTCTGGAGTGCAGCTTCTAGGTTTACTGACTATATGCTGCCTAGATCTCCGGGCTTCTTCCTGCTTCATCTGTGTGACATCCCAATCTCCACATACAAGAAGTCAATAGCACGACATTTGATCAGCACGGCTCGTGGTTGCATTCCGGCTAGGTGGAAACAGGTCGAGCCCCCCATGGTGCGCCTTTGGATTCAGAAGATCCAAGAAGTCAAACGTATGGAGGAGCTTACGGCTTCCCTGCGAGACACTCATGATAGGTTTATGCGCGTCTGGTCAACCTTGGGTAAGTTTTGAGAATTCTTCGGAGTATATCGCTCTGTTGTCCTAATAGTAAGGAAATAAATGTACTTGTTTTCTTATGAGACGTCCGCTTCTGGGGTGGATGCTGAGGATAAGCCCCCTATACCCTTCTTCCTCTTCCCTTCCCATTCCTGGTTCTTTCTCTCTCATCGAATTCTTTTTCTCCGTATGCTTTTCTTTTGTGCTCACGTGTAACAAGTGTGTATCATTGAGTCGTGATATGTTTAATGTCTCTGTCATACAGTTGTGATAAATAAATAAAAACAGAATTTTTAAAAAAAAATGGCTCGTAAAAATTACAGTTCTTAAAGCGATTTACAAGCGGATATTTCTATTGACACTTTTAAAAATGCTTTGATAACACTTGCAAAAAATCGAAACCACTTTAAAAATCCGCTACAAAAACGCCCAGATCTTTAAAGGCGGTTTTCTCTTTAAATCAGCCTAGTATTTTTCAGTGTGAACATGGCCAAAATGTTTGTAATATACAGTCGGGAAAATGCACGTAGTGTTTTTGGTTTTGTTTTTAGCAAAAATGGAGCAAAATTTGCTGGCTTTATGCCCAAATGAACACATGTATAAGTACATTGTCGTGAGGCATACTCACTAAAAACTCAAATGTCACTAAATTAATGACATGTTGCACCTGTAACTGTTTGCTGCTTCTACATTGTATGAATATTCTGATTGAGGATACCATGTTTGAAGGTTATTTGGTGCAGAAAATATCACATAAATTTGTTACATATGAGAAATTAGGAAACCCCTCCGTACTACAACTGTCGACCACAAGAAAAACATACAAAGGATCGCAGCCAGCCGTGATGGTTTTACCACTTTGTATTATAAAATATATTCCTCTGTTTTTAGTACATCCCTTTCTAAAAAAAAAGAGACCTCTTAGGAGCGGTGAAGTCCCCTACTCCTACGTAGACTCCATTTATCGCTATGATCCCAAAACCTAAATCTGACCCCTTGAGCTGGTCCAACTACCGTCCAGTTTCTTTAATAACTATAGACGTTATATTATTAAATTCTTGCTCTGCGTTTAGACACTGGTCTAGTCACCCTGGCAGTGTACATAGAGATCTGGTTGGATTAATTTGACACGCCAACCCTTGGATAACATACGACTGATCTCTCACCCCTTACACTGCTGCAGACATGGGCTTTGAGGCTATGCTCCTGTCTCTTAATATAAGAAAGGCGTTTGATATGGTCTCTTGGACATACCCCTCTGCGGTACTGAACCGGTTTGGTTTCCCTTGTGTTTTAGCACTTTCCTTAAAACCCTCTAAAGTACTCCCAAGACCTGTATGATACAATGGGTTATTTTTCCTTGACCTCTTCTACATAACCTGGGGCACCTGCCAGGACTGCTCCTCTCGCCCATGCTCTGTATTCTAGCTCTTGAGCCCTTGGCGATTCACCTTCGCCAGGATCCTAGTATACAAGTAAATGAGCGCTTCAGTAATCCACAAATTATGACTTTGCGCCAATAATATAGTGCTAGCTTTCACATCTCCGCTCACCACTCTGCCCAACATTTTATGTACCTTGTCCGGCTTCAGGTCAATCTCTGGGGTCTGGTAGTCAATCACACTAAATCTAATAAATTGAAAGGTGGGTTAGAAGTTTTTAATGTGACTAAATGTTATCATGCGGTCAAGATTTCTCAGCTGACTCTTTACCATGCCACTACAGAACCCCCCTTTTCCTTACACTGGAGGTGCCTGGATGCCGTCCGATCCCATTAGGTGGGCTTCTACTTTCTCACCAGTTTTTTCCATAAACAACTAAATTTTGACTCGCTCACTGCTAGTCAAATACTCGATTAAATTTATTTCTTCATTCCTACATCTGACCCAACTCTGCGGCAATGCTCTTATCCCCCAGGGACTTGAGTCCCCTCACTTTTTCTGAGCTTGGTACGCAGTGGGACTTACAAAATTCTATAATTTCCTCAGTAAATCGTGAATTAAACCCTTCCCTGCTTTGCAGGATGTTTTCTCTGTCATGTGGCAAACTATTCCGCTACCTTAAGATTAAGGACTTTCACTCCTTGCTCAAGAATGGCTCTACCCCTCTTGCACTAACGCAATTTGAGTAGCAATGCTGTCAGAGCCTGCACTGCCTTGGCACCATTTCGGCCCTGTACCGTTTCCTTTCTTAATACCAGTCTAGTTGCCAGCTGCCGTATGTGTGTAAATGGAAGGCAAGAAGTTTTCTGAATCCGAGAGGTCACAGGTGGCCATGGCGGTCCTGGGGTATTCTGCTTTCGAGGATGCCAGGTACTGGGGGACATGCTTCATATATGGTGGCAATTTGTAAGTGCTCAGAGGCTTTGGGTCTGTGCATATATTCTCATCTTGACCCTCACTGGTCATAACTTAACCAAAAACCCAGGGAGGCCCTTCTTAATGAGAGCATTTCCAATATACCCCATCATTCCCATATTTTCAATTCCTTTGCTTCTTCCATCATATTCAAATTGTCTTCCTGGCTGTGAAGTAAACTATCTCTTGATTTTTCAGAATGTCTTGGTACCTGACTAAGGGCCTGTTCACATCAGCGTTGGGCTTCCGCTCATTGGTTTTGTTTGACCTTTCCGTCGGAGGAACCGGTGAACGGAAAGCATAGCTTCCATTTGCATTACCATTGATTTCAACTTTAATGCTACGGTTGCAGTAGGTTTCCGTTGGTTTCCGTTCTGTAAAGTTTCTGGATTCTAGTAGACTGCGCTATGGTTTTCGCAAAAAAAATAATAATTTACAGAACGGAAATCTACTGCAATGGAAGCATTGCAATTGACGGAAAGGTTAAACGGAAACCCAACGCTGATGTGAACAGGCCCTAATGAGAATCTGCTTGTTATATTATCTATATCATAGCCTTGTCTCCCACATCACCTGTGTGTCCATCACATGACCATGGATAGAATTTTATCCACTGGAAATAAACAATGAATGTTTCCACTGCAGAACAGCAAGCACATATATTGAAAAACGTAAAATAATTAATACAGAAAGTATATTGGAAAATAGCTAATTATACAAAAAATAACATTAATTTACTGAAACCGGACAAACCCTTTGAACTAATGCTTGGTTTTTCATCAAGCCATCTTATTACACTATTTATATGTTATAAATTTCCAGGCTTATATTTTAGGCTTCATTCACATCTGCGCGGGACTCCGTAGTCGACTGCGCTATTCAATCTGTCAAAACGACCGAACCCTTACACAACGGTGACAAACGGGAAACATTTGAACCGGATCAGTCACCACTAAAATCAATGGTGATGCTAACGGAAACCTATGGTTTGTTTGGATTCCGTTCATGGGCCTTTTCGTGCTACTCAGGTAATTATGAACAGTATTTTTAGGTGATGCATAGACCTGATGCACCACTTAAACCTCATTAGTATTCACTTGTAGCAGTATGCCTTCATTGGCCTTCCTTAATCTAACCCCTCCTACCATTGCAGTACAAATAGAGCGTCAGTCACCTCTCCTGTCAGTACCCCTTGATAAAGCTACCGCGAAACGTGTGTCGGGGCTCACAGTGTGCTGTTCATTTCTAGGCTCAACATGACATATACTGGTTGGTATAGCTTTTTGGGATTAGGCTTTATTATGGCTACTCTTTGTTGATCTCTTTACACTTACACGTATACCAGCGTGTGGGTTGCCTTCCTCCATCTATACTTGTCCTGGCTTAATTGATCTCTTGTGAAGGCTTGGGTGTAAGTAACACACCTGTGGTATTTGAATCACTTTATCTGTATATGCCTTGCTGAGTTACCCTCTATATATTTCGATTTTGTTATCTACTGAGTATATTCCATTTATAATAGCCTGTATGTGCTCCACATCTATGCATTTTTGGCCTTGAGGACCAGACCCATTTTTTCAAATCTGACGTGTCACTTTATGTGGTAATAACTTGGGAATGCTTTTACCTATCCAATTGATTCTGAGATTGTTTTCTCGTGACAAAATGGGTCTTAGTCCTCAAGGGGTTAAAAAATGGCAGCCAGCTGCTTTTATAAATATTGTGCACATGCAAACGTCAGGGTCCCGCCCGAGTTTTTCCCGGCCGGTTTGCATCCGTTCCGGGCCGGGCATATCTGGACAGTGACATCAGGGGAATCCCCATGTGGCCGGTGATTCCACTTCAGGAAAAGCCCCTGTCGTCTTTGTCCATTTATGGACACTGAACGTTACTGGCTTCGCCTGGTGTGGAATCCCTGGTCACAGAGTGTTCGGGGATTCCGCTTCAGGAGTTTCCCCTGATGTCACTGCCCAGATATGGACAGAGACATGAAGCGCTCTGTCCAGGAGCGGAATCCCCGAACACACGGGGATTCCGCTCCTTCAGGGAGCTAAAGTGGGGCTAGTACATAGCAGAGCAGGGAGATACCTCCCTGCTCTGCTACAGTGGCGTCGCTACAGTAGTAGCAGCAGCTGCTAGCGACGCCATCGGCCATGGAAGCTGTCGCCGGGCCAGGGTGCTTTTAAAACAAGCACGGGAAGGGAGCCAGCGCAGTGCTCCCATCCACCTGCTGTACAACCCGGCCCTGCCACACAGTGTATAAACTTACTTCCAGCGTACAGCCATTCGTCCGAATGGCATAAACTCCTCCTCCTCCTCACATGCACTCTACGCTGTGAGGAGGGAGCGAGCAACGGAATACATGGCTATCACTTGGGACACATTCCGGTGATGTCCGTGTATTACCCGGCCCCATAGACTTATATGGGAGCCGGGCGGCAAGGTAAACGGCCGAAAATAGGGCATGTCCCATTTTTTATCGGCCAGGTTTACCGGGCTGTCAAAAAATCGGTCGTGTGAATAGCCCCATTAGGGGACTATTGTTCCTACAGCAGCCGGGTGACGGCTGTTTTATGAACGGCCGTCACCCGGCCGGGAAACCCTGTCGTGTGAATAAGGGCTAAATGTATTTCAATTCCTCACCATTTTTTTTTTTATTTTTTTTTGTCAAATCTTATTTATATTGAGAATTCGCATAAAAATATGAATAAACATGTAGTGACATTAATTAAAGGCTATGTACACCTTTTATGATTTTTTTTTAATAAAAATTACTTTTTATTAAAAACAATTTTTCCTTTTTGAAATACAGCCGCTTTGTATCCTGTACCTGTACCTGTACCTGAATCAGTCAGGTCAGCGGTTAAGTTAAGAACTTAGATGTAATTGGTAACAGCTCGATCCTGGGTGAAAACTAGTAATTGGTTCTGAAGCCCAAAATATCAAGCCAAAATAAGCAGATCACTAATGCACGTAAAGCAAGTCTTTACATATAACAGTCAGCAAGAACTGCGGGAAGCTGGTAAATCACTTTCTGTGATGACTGACGATTCTTCAGGGTCCCATGTACAAGGAAAATAAAATAGAGTTTCACCTGTGTCCAAAGGTGGAACTCATCCTGGCACAGGTAGTCAGAAGTGCAGGACATGTAGCACTGTAATGTACCACAGAGAGGCGACGCTAGACTGCCTCTTTATTGTATTCTCTTCAGTAATAAACCACCTTCTGATTGGCTGGAATATGATGCACTGATTCATAATTGTTTTACTAGTGAAATGTGCTTGCTGATTGGCTGGATCTTGCTGACCATTACATGTGCTGCTGATCAGTACCTCTCGTGACGTTGGAAGTTGAAGGGCAACTGTATTCTTTAGTAACTTTCCTAATTTTAACCAATCCAGCAGTAATTGCTCATTCTGTAGAATAATAGTAGTTACTAGTACATGACCGTTTATCATATGAAATACTTATATAAATAGGATCTCTCATTTATACAGCTGAGGCCACAACAACTATCCGTACCTGTACCGTACACTGCCCATATGATTGACACTTTTCAGCCAGAACATGTTGTATGTGTAATTTGCAGGTATATCTGGCAAAGCTTTTTCTTTCTTTTTTTTTTTTTAAATCAGTTCAAGTTTATTAAACAAACAACAACATTGTTACAGGTCATCATACAATCTTAACCCCTTCCCGCACCTTGACGTAACTGCACGTCAATGTGTGCAGTAAGTTCGCGCACCTTGACGTGCAGTTACGTCTGTGCTTTGACAGTTAACCGCCGCGCGGCGCTACACCGCAGCGGCGGTTAACTGTGCAGGGCGTCTGCCCTGCATTCCCCGTTGCCGATCAGCGGCCTATCGCCGCTGATTTCGGCAGTTAACCCCTTCGATTTTGAACGCCACAATTAAGGTGTTTAGCGCCGATCGGCAGCCCCCATGTGAAATCACGGGGGCTGGCGATCGTACCCATGGCAACCAGACACCAGACAATGGCTTCCGGGCTGCCATGTACAGAAGCCTATGAGGACCACCCGGAGGGTGGTCGTCGTAGGCTTCCTGTCAGTGTGACTGTCACGTCACAATGACAGTTGGAATGCATTACACAACGTAGGTAGTGTAATGTATTCCAGCAGCGATCAGAGCTGCAAGTCTAAGTGTCCCCTAGTGGGACCTGTGAAAAAAGTAAAAAAAAAGAATAAAAATGTTTTAAAAAAAGTGTAAAAATAAAAGTTATAAGTGACATAAACATGAACTGCTTTTTTTCCTATAATAAGTCTTTTATTATAGGGAAAAAAATGAACACGGAAAAAAAAAGTACACATATTTGGTATCACCGCGTTCGTAACGACCCCAACTATAAAACTATAATATTATTTTTCCCGCACGGTGAACACCGCAAAAAAAATAAATGAAAAACAAAGCGAGAATCACAATTTTTTAGTCACCACCCCTCACAAAATATACAATAAAAAGTGATCAAAAAGTCGCATGTACGCCAAAATTGTACCGATACAAACTACAACCCGTCCCGCAAAAAACAAGCCCTTACACAGCTTTTTTGACTGAAAAATAAAAAAGTTACGGCTCTCAGAATATGGTGACACAGAAAATAAATTATTTTCTAAATAAGTTATTTTATTGTGCAAACGCTGCAAAACATAAAGAAACCTATATACATATGGTATCGCCGTAATCGTACCGACCCGCAGAATAAAATATAATGGTCATTTATAGCCCAGGGTGAACGCTGTAAAAAATAAATAAAAATCATTGTCAGAATTGATGGTTTTTGGTCACCTTGCTTCCCGAAAAATGGAATAAAAAGTGATCAACAAAATCGCATGTACCCCAAAATGGTACCAATGAAAATTACAGATTGTCCCGCAACAAATAAGCCCTCACGCAGCTCCGGTGGTGAAAAAATAAAAAAAGTTCCGGCTCCCAGATTATGGCGATGCAAAATGTGCAGAGCGTTCCAAAAGCGGATAAGATCGGGCGCCATTTATAATATAAGTGCAACACTGGCCACATATCTGCCGATTATTATTTATTTACCCCATTATTATACACTCTTATTATGCCCCTGATGTACTCTGCCCAACCTACACATGCCCCCACATTATAAACTGAAATACCAGCAAAACGCCACAGCTTCTACCAAGCAAAATCTGCGCTCCAAAAGCCAAATAGCGTCCCTCCCTTCTGAGCCCTACAGTCTGCCCAAACAGCCGTTTACGTCCACCGATATGGCATCGCCATACCCGGGAGAACCCTGTTAATATTTTATTTGTGGCACAAACTAGGCACAACATATAGTGCACTAAAATGGCACATCAATGGAAAATTGTAATTTTCACTTTCCACCATCGGCTGCGCATTAAACCCTTCGCGCACCATGACTTAATAGCATGTCGTGGTGTGGGGGGTGATATATGGAGCGTCTCACGCACTGAGCCCGTGCCATACGCTGCTGGTGTCAGCTGTGTATTACAGCTGATACCCGGGACTAACGGACAGAAACAGCGATCGCGCTGTTACAGGAGCCTGTAAAATCACAATATACTGCAATACATTAGTATTGCAGTGTATTCTACCAGTGATCTAACGATCGCTGGTTCAAGTCTCCCAGTGGGGCTAATAAAATATGTAAAAACAGAAGTAAATAGTTATTATTAGTGGAAAAAATTAAATTAATATTTAAAGTCCAAAAAGAAACCCTTTTCATATTTTTTTCTCTAAAGTAATGTAAAAAAATACACAAAATTGGTATCGCTGCGTCCGTAAAAGTCCAAGCTATTACAATATACCATTATTGAACTCGCACGGTGAACGCCGTGAAAAATAAAGAATTTTAAATGGCAAAATCACAGTTTTTTGGTCACCTTCGCTCTACCAAAAAATTTAATAAAAAGTGCTTAAAAAGTCTTATGTACCAAAAAATGGTACCAATAAAAACTACAGCTCGTCCCGCAAAAAATAAGCCCACACACCGCTCTATTGACGGAAAAATAAAGACGTTGTGGCTCTCGGAAAGCGGGGAGGAAAAAAGAAAAAGCAAAACATGGATCAGTCCGGAAAGGGTTAATTTATTTTCTAATGAAAAAACATTTATGACCACATGTGGGGTATTGCCGTACTCGGGAGAAATTGCTTTACAAATGTTGGGATGCATTTTCTCCTTTATCCTTTGTCAAATTGAAAAAAATCAACATTTGGCTGTATTCACACACAGTTTTTTGCAGGAGGAAAATTCCTCATGCAAAAACTGCTCCAGTAGGTTTTTGCACAGTGGTTTGAGAAAAACTCGTCAAAACACTCGTCGAGGTTTTTTTTTCCTCTTTCTAACTCATTTAAATGGATTTTTGGAGGTGGAAACCGCCTCAAGATGGGTCATGTTGCTTCTTTTTACTACGACGAGTTTTTTTTACTCGTGGTAAAAAAACTCGTCTGCCTCCCATTGAAATCAATGGGAGGCATTTTCGGGCGGTTTTTGAGGAGTTTTTTGCGCGGTTTCTGCCCCAAAAAACTCGTCAAAAAAACTCAGTGTGAACAGGGCCTTTTAGTGGAAATAATGTTGATATTAATTTTCACGGCCTAATTCTAATGAATTCTGCAAAAGACGTGTGGGGCCTAAATGCTCACTATACCCCTAGATAGATTCCTTAAGTGGTGTAGTTTCCCAAATGGAGTTACTTTTGGGAGGTTTCCACTGTTTTAGTACCTCAGGGGCTTTGCAAATTCGACATGACACCCAAAAACTATTCCAGCTAAATTTGAGCTCCAAAAGCCAAATGGTGCCCCTTCCCTTCTAAGCCCCGGTGTGGGTCCAAACAGCAGTTTATTACCACATATGGGGTAGTTACGTAATCAGGAGAAATTGTTTTACAAATGTTGGGGTGCTTTTTCTCCTTTATTCCTTGTAAAAATTAAAAATTTCTAAGTTCTTACAGAATTTTTTTTACCTTTACAGACTAATTCCAATGACTTCAGCAAAACAACTGTGGGGTCAAAATGCTAACTTTACCCCTAGAAAAATTCCTTGAGGGGTGCAGTTTCCAAAATGGGGTCACTATTGGGGGGTTTTCACGGTTTTCATCTCTCCAGTGCATTGCAAACGTGACACGGCACTGAAAACGATTCCAGCAAAATCAGAAATCCAAAATCCAAATGGTGCTCCTTCCCTTCTGAGGCCTGCTGTGGGTCCAAACAGCAGTTTATTACCACATATGGGGTATTGCTATAATCGTAAGAAATTGCTTTACATATGCTGGGGTGTTTTTTCTACTTTATTCCTTGTAAATATTTAACATTTTTACGTTTTTTCACAAAAGTAGATTTTCATCTTCACATACTAATTCAAATAAATTTAGCAAAAAAACTGTGGGTTCAAAATGCTAACTATACGCATAGATAAATTCCTTGAGGGGTATAGTTTCCAAAATGGGGTCACTTTTGGGGGGTCTTTACTGTTTTGGTACCACAAGACCTATTCAAACCTGACATGGTACCTAAAATAGATTCTAAAAAAAGGAGGCCCCAAAATCCACTAGTTGCTCCTTTGCTTCTGAGGCCGGTGTTTCAGTCCATTACCGCACTAGGACCACATGTGGGATATTTCTAAAAACTGCAGAATCTGGGCAATAAATATGGAGTTGCGTTTCTCTGGTAAAACCTTCTGTGGTACAGAAAAAATGCATTACAAATTAATTTTCGGAAAAAAAAATGAAATTTGTAAATTTCACCTCTACTTTGCTTTAATTCCTGTGAAACGCCTAAAGGGTTAAAACACTTTCTGAATGCTGTTTTGAATACTTTGAGGGGTGCAGTTTTCAAAATGGGGTGATTTATGGGGACTTTCTAATATATAAGGCCCTCAAAGCCACTTCAGAACTGAACTGGTCCCTGAAAAAATAGGGTTTTGAAATTTTCTTGAAAATATGAGAAATTGCTACTAAAGTTCTAAGCCTTGTAACGTCCTAGAAAAATAAAAGAATGTTCAAAAAACTATGCAAACATAAAGTAGACATATGGGAAATATAAAATAGTAAGTATTTTGTGTGGTATTACTATCTGTTTTACAAGTAGATGCATTTAAATTTAGAAAAATGCAAATTTTTGCTAATTTTCTCTAAATCTTGGTGTTTTTTACAAATAAATATTGAATTTATCGAACAAATTTTTCCCCTAACATAAAGTGCAATATGACACGAGAAAACAATCTCAGAATCACTTGGATAGGCAAAAGCATTCCGGAGTTATTACCACATAAAGTGACACATGTCCGATTTGAAAAATCGGCTTCGTCCTGAAGGCCAAAACAGGCTCAGTCCTGAAGGGGTTAAATGCTTTTGAATCAGAGCCTCAAAGACTCAAAAATGTATCACAATCGAAACAGATCATCCTACCCCCAACCCCAGAAGAGAAGCCTCCCCTTGTAGAACACCCCTAACCCTGCGGAGAAGCTGCATTGCCCAATGTCACAGTATTATCCCCTGGAACCTCAGGACATTCCTCCCTCCCTCCGGCCATGTTAAACTGGGACAAACGAGCGGAGTGCCAGGAGTTCCGATGAAGCGCAACCAGAGTGATCAATCCACCTAGCCCATTGTTCCTCAAATTTGTTACTGGAGCCCCTCTTTGAATATATCCTATATTCCATCAAAATCTGGAAGTGGAGTGCACCTATAATTTCTTGCTATACCCTTCCTAACTTGGTACAACATTTTAGCAATTGTCAAACATATCATCCGATCCCCCTCCAAATCTCCAACATATCCCAGCAGCATTAACATGGGATCCAACGGAATCTGCACCTCAAACACTCGTCCCATTTAACTCTGACATCTCTTTCCATAGGGTCCCCAATATCCCGCAGGACCAAAACATGTGAAAAATGTCCACCTTTTCTTAAGGACACCGAAGGCACTTGGCATCCGCCCGCAATCCAATACATTTCAGAACCCAGGGGGTCCTATATACTTTATGTATCAGAAATAGTTGGGACCTCCTTTGCGCTACATTAATAGACAGATTACATGGTGACGCCAAGACAGCCTCCCAGTGATCCTTGGGAATAGGACCCACATCTCTTTCCCGTTTAGCTTTAACAGGTGCCATAAGATCCCCCAGATGTTCCGACAGTAACCTGCGCTAGACTAACGAGATCAACCATAACTGGCAAAGCTTGATGAAAAATATTTGCTGCTTGTTTCATGAGAATTGAATCAGTGGGTTTGTGTCTATTGTGGCTCTGTTATTGAAAGCCTCGGTGACAAAGCTACTTCAAGAGTTCAGTTTTAGTATGTTCTTCCTACACCCGCACCATTTACTGCGCCTTTAAGCCATTTTTAATGTAAATTACTCCTCAATCTTTAGAGATGGTAAACATGAAAGGAGACTTCTGAATGTTGATTTCCTGTTGCCTAAAAAGCAGTGCTTCATGTTTAAATATATTTTCCTTCCTCTGACTTTCATCATCTATAATAAGGTTTCTTGTTTCTTTGACTAAAGAAACTTGGAACATCAGGTTTGAAAAAGAAAAATTATCCCGAAGAATAATTTTTATAGAAAATACCTAATGCATGCGGCAGAGCTCAATTTCTCTTTGTCCTGTTGTACTTTGACGGTTGTTCAGAACTCTTGGTCGTACCTTATTGTGAAGTGAAAACCCAAATTTGTAGATGTCGTTTTTGGAGACCCTTGCTTTTGCCTCCTCATTTTTGCCTCCTTGTCTTCAGAAAACACAGTAGTTGCATTTTATCATCCATGGCCAATGAATAAAGCGCCACCTCCATTGGAAAAAAACTTCTCAGTTCTCTTAAATCCTCATGTACAGTACTTTTTTTTTTATGAAGCCTTTTCCCTTCAAATCTCACCCGTTTATGCTGCAGATAAGTTTATTATCTGCCATGCTACAACTATAGTAGGGATGCAACCTGGTCACAAGTCACTATTTCTACAAGCCTGCTAGCTCACATTAAATTTCATCCGCTCCATCCTTCAAGCCGCTCGCACTGCAGGCACTGGGTGCTTGAAACAGTGAAGAGACTTTATTAGATGGCAAGCTCTATTGATCCTCTCTCTCTCTTACCACGGAGGACGTAAAGGGCTGCAGTAATTCATGTGGTCCTCTATACAGAGAGCGAGAGATCCACATAGACGCTTAAAGGCTATGTACACCTTTTTTGAATTTTTTTTTTTTTTTTGTAAATATGTTTTATCAGTGTGTTTTGTGCAACTTTCGAAATACTTTTTACTTAAAAAAATAATTGTAACTTTTTGAGATACAGCTGCTTTCTGTTCTGTATACAGAACAGTTGTATAGTGTGCTGAGACCTTAAAGAGGCTCTGTCACCAGATTTTGCAGCCCCTATCTGCTATTGCAGCAGATAGGCGCTGCAATGTAGATTACAGTAACGTTTTTATTTTTTAAAAACGAGCATTTTTGGCCAAGTTATGACCATTTTCGTATTTATGCAAATGAGGCTTGCAAAAGTACAACTGGGCGTGTTGAAAAGTAAAAGTACAACTGGGCGTGTATTATGTGCGTACATCGGGGCGTGTTTACTACTATTACTAGCTGGGCGTTGTGTATAGAAGTATCATCCACTTCTCTTCACAACGCCCAGCTTCTGGCAGTGCAGCACTGTGACGTCACTCACAGGTCCTGCATCGTGTCGGCACCAGAGGCTACACTTGATTCTGCAGCAGCATCAGCATTTGCAGGTAAGTAGCTACATCGACTTACCTGCAAACGCCGATGCTGCTGCAGAATCATCTGTAGCCTCTGGTGCCGACACGATGCAGGACCTGTGAGTGACGTCACAGTGCTGCACTGCCAGAAGCTGGGCGTTGTGAAGAGAAGTGGATGACACTTCTATACACAACGCCCAGCTAGTAAAAGTAGTAAACACGCCCCGATGTACGCACATAATACACGCCCAGTTGTACTTTTACTTTTCAACATGCCCAGTTGTACTTTTGCAAGCCTCATTTGCATAAATACAAAAATGGTCATAACTTGGCCAAAAATGCTCGTTTTTTTAAAATAAAAACGTTACTGTAATCTACATTGCAGCGCCGATCTGCTGCAATAGCAGATAGGGGTTGCAAAATCTGGTGACAGAGCCTCTTTAATCAGTCACGTTAGTCGGACTGACGGGTTCAGAGTCAGCGGTTGCTGCATGTCTCTGACACGCAGGATTGAGCGGTTACCCATCACATCTAAGTTATGGAAACAGGTGGGTCCTTCGTATCAGAGACACGCTGGACCCGCTGACACTGAACCAGTCTGTCCCGCTGACCTGACTGATTTAGGTCTTAGTGCTAGATACAGCTGCTCTGTATACAGGATACAAAGCAGCTGTATCTCCAAAAGTAAACCTTTTCTAAAAAAAAAACTATTTAGAAAGTTGCGCAAAACACACTGATACACATTTTTATTTAAAAAAAGAAATAACAAACTATTTCAAAAGGTGTCCATAGACTTTAATTCTCATCTGCTGAGTAATTTATAGCCTTTTTTTTTCCCTTTGTGACATCAGCTTGATTTTGGTGACATTAACTTTTTACAGGAAGTTATGGACAAGCCAGTCAACCAGAGATTATTTCTAACCAGAATTCTGCAGGAATTTGAATGTGACACATTTTTGCCTGAAATTGACCTCCATTCGTACAAGCTGCTCTCAGAGTAAGTTGTTTGAAATAAAGAAAATTTTATTTCCCTTAGTCATGTGAGTTTGGATATGATAACTTATATCTCAATATATTTGTGCGATCCTCCATAGTGCTATGAATACCTTTGCTTCTAGAAAAAAAATAGAACTAAATTTAAACATATTTTACAGATTAAAAGTATTGTATGGTTTTGTGTATACAACTCCTATGCAGACCTATGTTTCTCCATGGTTACAGACCAAGCCTGTATAGATTGATCCTGCAGTCAAACTGGCTTCCATCTGTCCACATTGGAAGAGACTAGGACTACACAGGGTTTGTGACTTGTATCCGTAAAGACAGGTCTGCAAGGGAACTGTGAACACAAAACAGACCATTTGTAAAGTTGCCTAAGTTTTATTTTAGAAGTTAATGGAATATATTTCCACGAATTAAACATTCCCTTATAGGAATCAGGCCTACGTTATAACTTGTTTTTTTCAACATATGTTAATTTAAAAATTCTGAGGTTCAGGTCCCCTGCAGCTTGCATGCTTGTAAATTGATTTATTGTGATCGCCAGTATCCAAAGGTTGTGCTGGCTCAGTCTACAGCTCCCTCCAGAGTCCCCATGGTGAATTACAATTTTGACTGCAAGAGGGGTAAAGTGAGCGCTTCTGAATAACCTGCCGACAACTCCTGATGTAGACCCCAGGATAAGATAAAATATTTATGGATAAAAGTGGACAGAAATGTAAGGGCTTTTATTTGAAAACGGGAAAACCTTTACTAAGGAAACCTTTTTGGAAAAGCTTCTCCTGCATTCTTATGATGGGATGTAATCCCCTTTGTGGTGTTAAGTATAGGTCTTCCACGTAGAGCTGTATATTATGGAGTTGAAAATGAGCCACCGTTTTATTAGCACAAAATAAATCGGTGTGTAGCTTACTGCTTTTCTCTGAAAACTCCTTTGATAGGAATGCCCCTTTCATGCACCAGTTCATACATGCATTTAAAAAAAAATCCACAGAAAAACGAGCACAGTGTAGCTATATGGAGTTAGATGTCAAACCATGGTATGACAGCTCCAAGGTTACTGTTTACCCTCATGATATAGCATGCAGGTCGTCTGTCTATCATAGAATTTAACAGCAAAAGGAATCACAGCTCCTCAGATTAGTCAAGTCTGTGGAATCCAATTTCCCTCCTTGACGCCATCATACACATGGTAGAAAATAACCTTTAATTCAGCAAACTGTTCAAGGCAAACACATCATCCAGGAAATAGATTTTCCATAGAAGTGGTGACCAGATGGTGAATGAGATGCATATTCTAGTAGGTGTTTACAGCAATGGTGCGTGATACTGTCGTTTTTAGTGGAGTGAAGGCAGATGATTTACACAGAATTCATTCATTGTATAAAATAATGATCTTTCAGAAGCCACGGGGAATTTGATTTTCCTCTAACATCAGATCTCCCCCACTTGGAATTGCTGTTATTTTTTGTATCCTGTGACCACAAACTTGCTATACTGTTTTTTTTTTTCGTTTTTTCTTTTTAGATATCCAGGCATATCATCGGAAATACAGGAAGAAAATGGCATACAGTACAAGTTTGAAGTCTATGAAAAGATGTTGTAGCCAATGATCACACACATGTTTCTTCTTTGTTTATGGACAATTAAATGTTTTCTACTGTTTGTGGCGTCCAATTTAGGGTATTTAACAAAGATGCCTAGTGGGGGGTTTTCTGAGCACTGTATTAAGCTCCCTGCAGTTGCATAGCCAGAGACTTACCCGTGCACTCCCACAAGTGTCTCATCTGAGGGGTGTCCATGTATGTAGTGAGATTTAATTTATCATACTCTTCTCTGCAATGTGTTTGTAGTGAAATTGTTACCTTAGCAATTTACAACCAGCCTGGAATCATGCTTTTGAGAGGTAAACCTCAACAGCCTGTGCTTTAGGCTATGTTCACACAGAGTATTTTGGAGGAGGAATATCTGCCTCAAAATTCCGTTTGGAACTTTGAGGCAGATTTTCCTCTCCCTGCACGCCGATTTTCGCACCGTTTTTCGCCCGCGGCCATTGAGCGCCGCGGGCATAAAACACAGTGAAATATGCTTTCTCTGCCTCCCATTGAAGTCAATGGGAGGTCAGAGGCGTAAACGCCCGAAGATAGGGCATGTCCCTTCTTTTTCCCACGAGGCAGTTTTACTGCTCGCGGGAAAAAGACGCCGACGCCTCCCATTGAAATCAATGGGAGGCGTTTTCGGGCCGTTTTTGCCGAGTTTTGCGACGCGGTTTCCGCGTCAAAAAACTCTGCAAAATACTCTGTGTGAACATAGCCTTAGAGTTCTTAAACCCATTTGGCACTGCTCAGAGACTTCCACTACTGGAAATCTGACATCACATTCTAAGCATAGTGCCTTTTAGAACAATCGCAGATTGCTTTTGTCGGTGCTCGAGTCCTTCTTTTTCTCCGCTTAGGACAATCGTTTTGTGTACCTGACAATTACAAGATGTCCTCCTGCTGCCCTGTCCTGCACCTTCTAGACTGAAATCACCCTGTAGTGTAGCCATCCAGTACAACAGAAAATTGTAATGCAAGTCTTACCCTGTGCTTGTATTCATAGTCTGCACGCTGCAACTGCGCCAAGGTTTATTTGCACAGTCAAGTGTAATAAGTGGTGGCCATTTATTACAGGACTTTGCCATGTATAATGAATAGCCACTGCTCACCATAGCAGAGCTCACTTTATGCTGTATACTGATCATATAAACATTGTGGCAGGTGCACACTATAGATAGATTGTCCTGGGAGATGCAGCCTGCAAACCATGATCGTAATTACAGGGCGGAAGAAACTGCGCATCTCTGCCACAAAGATGTCTTGAGTCTTATGCCACGTGTGGACTAGCCCTAATAATTATTAGGACTAGTCCACACGTGGTGTAAAAACGTCGGATTTTCTGCAACTTATTTAGTTGTGGAAAATCCACATTGTAATACAGTAGCAGAGGAGTGGATGAGATTTCAAGAAATCTCATCCATGCCCTGCATACATGATATGCGGAGATCTGGCACACAAATTGACCTACTGTGCGTTTTTTTTTAAGTTGCAGCATGCCAATTGTGGTTGCGGAATCGCCAGTCTTTTGTTGCAGGTATTCCCCATTGAATTCAGTGGGGATCTAATACCTGAAACAGTCAAGTGTTGTGACTTTTGCGGCGGAATCTCTGCCGCAAAAACCGAAATTTGAAGAAAAAAAACAAAACATTCCGTGCGGAAAAACTGCACCGCAATTTGGTGCGGCTTTTGACCCGGAATTCCCTGCGGCCACGGAGAGGATACGCTGTGTACCTTTTACACAGCATATCCCCCTGTGTGAACTTCGCCTAAGTGATATCCATCTATTAGTGATTTGTCAGATATACAGCACCTAATATAATTTTTTTTTCTTTGATCCGGCATCAGTAGGTCCTGACAGGTGCCAGATTGAACGTCATAAGTATATAAACCTTATTGTAAAGGGAAAAGAAACTTCATGATGAAAAGTTCACACAAATACGTTCTAACTTGGTATTATAATAAAAGGGCTATTCTATTTATTCCCCTCTACTCTTCAGTTTCTGGCTGTGTGAAATTCTACACTAACTTGCAGTTCTTTGCTTTTCTGCAACTATTGTGTTTCGGATTGTATGATTCTCTTTTCTCATTGCCTGATTGTGGGATTATACAAAACATTTTGAACTTGGTTTTTCCATAATTGAATTAAAATGTTATTTTTATTAATCACGCTACAATGCCTACACTAAGTAAGCAGGAGTAATGCCAATAGTAGTGGAATGGGCCAAAAATATCCTCATGCTATTACGATTTTCATTGTGAGCAATGCCGATAGATACCTGCTAAGTTATTACTGCCTAGTCTATAAATATCTCCTGTTCTGTTCTAGAACTCAAGACAATTGTCACATAGTTTTAAACATTGCAACGTGACATATCTTCTTTTCCGAGTTGCTTAGCTACTGCTTGCACAATATATTAATATAGTAAAAAAGTCTTGTATCGGGATAAAGACACATGTCCTTCAACTCCTGCCTATAAGAATTCTGAGCTCTATATTAATGTGAAATTTAGGAACGAGTCATAAGCCTGTAACATATAAAAGGACATTATTAACTTTTCTACACCAGTTTCCTGATGTAGATAAGTGGCAATTTGCGCAAAAAAAATTGTGACTAATGATGCATTTACACCGTCCACACCACTTTTTCGACAATGGGGCATGGCCTGCCGCTGCCCGACAAATTTACTATAATTTGTAGCAAAAATCTATGCCAGCTCGTACAGCTGGCATAGATTACGGCAGCTTTCAAGCGTACGGACAGCTGGAGATATGCCTAATTTAATAAGAGGCGTGCACCTGTCATTAAATTAGGCGCATCTTACTCCACCTATCTTTTTTTTTTATTAAGACTGGCCAGTCTTCAGGTGCTCTTACACAAGCCAATTTTGGCCGGTATAACGAGCGCCGATCAACGAGACAGCTTGTTGATCGGCGCTCATTTGCTCCTGTCACAAGGAGCTATGTATATGGACAAGCACTCATTACTCCGATCGTTTAACCCCATACATTTCTATCATGTCGGCAGCGCATCTCCCTGTTTACACGGAGATGCGCTGCCGACAACGATAACCTTTGCCTTTTTTAAGATACGATCATCAGATGAACGAGTTTTTGCTCGTTTATCTGCTGATTGCTGTCCTGTTTACACAGGGCAATTATCGGCAACGAGCATTCTATGAATGCTTGTTTGCCCAATAATTGGCCACTGTAAAAGGGACTTTAATAAATCTCCCCCATAGTGTACATCCAAAGTATGGTACAAATGTTGATATGCAAAGTTTACTATAAAGGGAAAACCACAGTTCCCCATGTGAATTCCTGATAATTATTTCTAATAGTACTGTTTCTTCTTGTTTTTTGCAAAAGTGATCTGCTGGAATTGGCCTGCGCCACTTGATTAGCAACATTCCATTCATACATTGAGTGACAACAATCTTACAGGTAGAGCTCAGCAATTGGCTACAAATTGACTCTTACAACACATACTGGGAAAGTGGCGGTGGGTATTCAAATTCTGAGCTCAAGCCAAAGGCCCTAGGGGACTGTGGAAATGATCCTTGACTATACAGATCTGTCGGAATGAGGTTGTATCATTACTCTCTGTTCACATAGGTGTTGCTAGTGTGTGTTTTTCTTTTTTTTTACGTCAAGAATATCATCGTCTGCAGCACTGTTCTTGCCATCAAAAATCCTTAACGCCTTAAAGAGTCTCTGTCACCACATTATAAGTGGCCTATATTGTACATGATGTGATCGGCGCTGTAATGTAGATTACAGCAGTGTTTTTTTATTTAGAAAAACAATCATTTTTGACTGAGTTATGACCTATATTAGCTTTATGCTAATGAGTTTCTCAATGGACAACTGGGCGTGTTTTACTATATGACCAAGTGAGCTTTGTACAGAGGAGTGTATGACGCTGACCAATCAGTGACCAATCAGCGTCATACACTTCTCTCCATTCGTTTAGACTGCAGATAGCAAAATAGCTATATCGTTATGTGCAGTCACATAAACACACTATAACTACTCATGAGTCATGACAATGAATATACATGTATTCATGTATGCAGGTAATGTAGATGTATACAGGTAATAATATACAGGTAATGTATATTCATTGTCATGACACATGAGTAGCGTTATAGTGTGTTTATGTGACTGCACATAACAATATAGCTATAACGCTATCTGCAGTCTAAATGAATGGAGAGAAGTGTATGACGCTGATTGGTCAGCGTCATACACTCCTCTGTACAACGCCCACTTGGTCATATAGTAAAACACGCCCAGTTATCCATTGAGACACTCATTAGCATAAAGCTAATATAGGTCATAATGATCGTTTTTCTAAATAAAAAACACTGCTGTAATCTACATTACAGCGCCGATCACATCATGTGCAAGATAGGCCACTTATAATGTGGTGACAGAGCCTCTTTAACCCCTTAAAGGGAAGGTGTCACGAATTATTTATTTTTTTTTATATATTATGGCTTTTAGTATGTCATTAAAATAAATTGTATTTATTTGTGTTGTACATTTTTATTTTTTCTTTCTTTTACTTCTCTATGGGGGCTGCCATTTTTTTCATCTCTGTATGTGTCGATTAACGACGCATACAGAGATGGAATACGGCACATACATCCCCATAGAGAGTGGGAACGGGAGCCGTTCCATTCACTATAGCGTACGCCGTCTGTGTGGGAACGGCGCATGCGCCGCTCCCTCACAGACCAAAAGGAAGGTCTTCGGCAGAGCGACGTCCTGCGCCATTTTCATGTGGACTGGAAGCCGCGGCCGGACAGTAAGATGACTACTTCCGGCCATATGGTCAGACGCAAGGACTAGGAGCGGCGGCAGGAGCAGGTAAGTTATGTTTGTGTATGTGATGTCTGTGTATGTTCGTATTATACTATGTGATTACCACTGTATCTAAACCTCCTACACTGTGCATTCGCTAAAAAAATGGCGGCACAATGTAGGAGGTTTGAACATTCAATCCCCTCCTTTCTCCTGGCACTAGCCAGATTAACGGAGGGGGGATTGTGTGAGGACACTAGAGCGAGTGGCTTCTCCAATTTTGCAGCATAAAGCAACGAGGTTGCTTTACCACATGCCAATGCTGCAATTTTGGGAATTGCTCCCTCTAGTGACCAGCACATCGAAATGTTATAAATTAGAATCTAATTTATAATATTTCCTGACTTGTGAAAAAATTAAAACAATGTGTAATCATTTATATACTAACTGCTTAACTAAAAAAAATAAAAAAATTCTAGCGACACATTCCCTTTAAGGACGCAGCCTAGTTTGGGCCTTATGCTGGATTCACACGAGCACATTACGTCCATAAAGGACGGTACGTATTTCGGCCACAAGTCCCGGACCGAACACACTGCAGGGAGCCGGGCTCCTAGCATCATAGTTATGTACGACGCTAGGAGTGGTTTTTGTGTTACCTTATTCTAAGAGCCAGAACTTTTTTATTTTTCCATCAATAAAGCTGTGCGAGGACTTATTTTTTGCGTAACAAACTGTAGTTTCGATCAGGACCATTTTTAGGTACATGCGACTTTTTTATCTATTTTTATTCCATTTTTTGGGAGGTGAAGTGACCAAACAATTGTGATTCTTGTACGGTTTATTATTATTTTCTTTTACAGCGGTCACCGCGCGGGATAAATAACAAAATAATGTTGTCGTTCAGGCCGTTACGGACGCGGCGATACCAATTATGTATAGTTTATTTGTTTGTTTATATATTTTTATTAATAATAAAGGACTGATAAGGGAAAAAGAGGGATTTTTACTTTTAAAACTTTTATTTTCCTATTTTTACACATCTTTTTTTTTACTTTATTACTTTGTCCCACTAGGGGACTTGAGGACAGGAGGCCCTGATTGCTATTCTAATATACTGCACTACATGCGTAGTGCAGTGTATTAGAGCTTTCAGCTGCTCACTGACAGCAAGCATAGTGGGTCCTGATTTCGTCAGGACCCACTAGGCTTCCGTCGATGGCATAGCCGGACGCCATTGTTAGGTGTCCGGTTGCCATAGTCACCATCGCCGGCCGCTATCGTGTAGCAGGCCGGCGATGGTAGCTTAACCCCTAAAAAGCTGCGTTCGGTATTGAACGCTGCTTTTAAGGGGTTAATCAGCGGGGACACAGTGATCGGTCCCCGCTATAGGAGCTGTGGCAACTGCTGTACGAGACAGCAGCTGTCACAGCTCCTGCATGTGTCGGGAAGACAGCCGAAATGGCCGTTACTCCCGCGACATAATATTCCGTTGCTGAGCGTGAACGGCATGGTCAGCCCGACTGAATATTACGTCGCTAAGCGTTAAGGGGTTAAGGACGCAGCCTTGTTTTGGCCTTAAGGCTCAGAGCCCATTTTTGAAATCTGACATATTTCACTTTATGTGGTAATAACGTCGGAATGCTTAAACCTATCCAAGCGATTCTGAAATTGTTTTCTCGTGACACATTGGGCTTTGTTAGTGGTAAAATTTGTTCGATATATTCAGTGTATATTTGTGAAAAATTTCAAAATTTAGAGAAAATGTTGAAAAAATAGCATTTTTCGGAGTTCAAATGCATCTGCTTGTAAAACAGATGGTTATACCCCCCAAAATAGTTACTAGTTCACATTTCCCATATGTCTACTTTAGATTGGCATAGTTTTTTGAACATTTTTTTATTTTTACCCTTTCACCTATGACGGCACCCCTGGAGAGACGTCCCATCCGCTGGACAGGAAACCTGAGGATATAAAAAGGACACACCTCTCCACACACCCAGTCAGGTTTCCTGTCCTCTGGATGGAAGGATTGTCCTGAGGAAAAAACACTTCTCCCGGGGTTGCAGACCCCCTAGCAAGGTATTACCTTATTCCACTAGGGGTGCTCTGGAAGGTATAAGTCTCCTTTGGAGGGAGCAACCTTGAGCCTGGTACAGGTACTCCCTCCTCTCCCGGTCCATCGCCTCCCTCCTACAGCCCTGTCAAAATGGAGGTGGTTTAAGGTCCACACTGTGGTCCTTACTCTGGCAGGGAGCGGTTTCCCGGGGTCATGTTCGGCTCCTGGCTGGACGATGCCCAGCGTTGGCGGCTTCCGGCCCATTCTCAGACATTTCCGGTCGCCGCGACGAACCACTTCCGGCGGGGTGACGCGTCCAACACTCCAGGAGGCGGTGGTTTCCGGTGACCCATGCGGGGAGGATGCACTCCAGCGTCCGGAGCAGAGTGTTTCCCAGCCAATCCATGGCCTGTTTAGGCCTGAAACAGCAGGAGCTTCGGTCTCCAGTCTTCTTCCTCCATTATGGAAACGCCAGGAGAAGCACCAGGACGCACTGACCGCTCGGATGTCAAATCCTCCAGTCCGGTACTTGAGGACGCTAGGAATATGGGGTAAGATAAAAAAAAAAAAAATATCTTCCTTACTAAATACTGTTCCCCTTTCTTTTGTACATATGTTTGGGCCAGAGATTGTCCTAGAAAAAAACAGGATAAGGCCCATAACAAGGAATGTGCTATATGTAAAAAGAAACTAGCATCATCCTATAACAAAAGGCTCTGTCAGAAATGTTAAGACAACATTATATGAGGAGAGTCTACAAACTTAGCCACAAGTATCAAGGATATTGTAAGGGCAGAAGTTAGAAAGTCCCTTAAAAGGAGGAAAGATGCACCATCTGCCTCTTCTAGCCGGATAGTTTCCGATTCCTCAGCTTAGGAGGATCCTCAACTAGGAGAAGGGGAGTACAGCTCCTTAGATTCTTCAGGTGAGGATGAGGGAGAAAGAAATTTGTTCCCAACAGAAGACATAGACCTACCCCTTAAGACGTTAAGGGCTACTATGAACATAGATGATCCTAAGGAACCTCGGTCAGTCCAGGACATAATGTTTCAAGGCCTAGGACCTAAGAAGAATAAAACCTTTCCCATCCATAGGAACATAACTAACCTCATTAAAAGAGAATGGAAAAATCCTGATAGGAAAGCAGGTATTTCCAAATTCCTCAAAAGGAAGTATCCCTTTGGGGACGAGGTATGTAAGGACTGGGATAACACCCCTAGACTCGATGCTCCAGTAGCTAAGATTTCAAGCAAACACTCCCTTCCCTTTGAAGATCTAGGCTCCTTGTCTGACCCTATGGATAGGAAGGCCGACTTCTATCTAAAAAATACCTGGGAAGCTTCTACGGGGGCCTTTAAACCAGGCATTGCAGCCACCTGTGTAGCCAGATCTCTGAAAATTTGGCTCGCACAATTGGAGCTTCAACTAGAAGACGACCACTTGGGATCAAATCTTATCCTCCCTTCCAACACTTTTCAAGGCCGCAGATATCTTGGCAGACGCCTCAGTAGACTCTGTACGCCTTTCCGCCAGATCTGCAGCCTTGTCAAATTCTGCTAGACCAGCTATCTGGCTGAAAACCTGGAAAGGGGACACCGGATCCAAAGGGAAGCTGTGCGCTATTCCTTGCTCGGGAGATTCTCTTTGGGCCCCCGCTTGACGACCTTCTGGAAAAAGTGTCCAATAGCAAGAAGGGGTTCCCTGAACAAGCAAGGCCATCAAGATATTCCTTTAGTCCCAAAGGGCCCAATAACAAAAGACCTAACCCTAGGGGACAGGACTTTAGATCCTCAAGATTTCCAAGGAAAAATAAGTCCTTTCGCTTTAGGCCCCAAAAGGACCCTAAAAATAGGGACAAACAATGACGCCTGAGAGTCCATGGTGGGGGGTTGTTTTTCCCTGTTTTTCAAGGATTGGCAGAAGATATCAGGGAATCCTTGGAGTCTAGAAATCATAAAAATGGGGTACGTGCTAGAGTTCAGGTCTCTTCCCCCAGACAGATTTTTACCCACAAGGGTTTTAAGGGACCCAGAGCAGCAAAAAATCCTTGAATTAGAAGTGCTGTCATTCATATAAAAAGGAGTCCTAATTCAGGTTCCAAGCATAAAGACAGGTCAAGGCTTTTATTCTCCTCTCTTCCTCGTGAGGAAACCAGGAGGAAAACACAGGGTCATTATAAACCTAAAAAGATTAACTCTTTATCTGACCTACAAAAAATTCTGCATGGAGAGCATTGTGTCAACTATAAATCTCTCCAGGGATTGCGTGATGGCCTCAATAGACCTGGAGGACGCCTTCTACCACGTACCCATATGTCTTCATCATCAAAGATATCTGAGGGTAGCAGTGACACTCAACGGGTCCTTAATTCACCTACAATACAGAGTCCTCCCCTTTGGCATCTCACAAGCCCCAAGGGTATTCTCAAAACTAATAGCGGAAATGACCTCTCACATCAGGACGAACGACATCCTCCTGATCCCATACCTAGATGATTTTTTGTTGGTTGCAGAAACCTCTCAAACCTTGACCCTACAAATACAAATAGTTTGCGCTATACTAGCAAAATTAGGATGGAACATAAATTTAAAAAAATCTAATCTAAACCCATCAAAAAGATGTGTATTCCTAGGAACTCTGCTGGACTCCTCCAAACAGATGTCCTTCCTTCCAGAAGACAAAATCAGTCCTCTGATACAGGATATCAGAGATCTACCTAGGCCATATGACATTTCAGGGAAGCTATGTCAGTCCTGGGCCTCATGACATCATGCATCCCAGCTGTGCTATGGGCTCACTTCAGATCCAGGGCCCTTCAGTGGGACATTTTAAATCAGTGGGACAGGAGCAGTCTCTCCCTTGACCAACCCCTACACATCTCATGCGCAGCAAGGCTGTCTCTCAGATGGTGTTTGGACAGAGAACCTCATGCAGGGTATTCCATGGAAGTTGATCCCTACCCTCAACATTATCACAGATGGGAGTCCTTGGGGATGGGGAGCTCATTACGACTCCTCTTTTCTTCAGGGTCAGTGGGATCAACAGACCATTCAGGGATCCTCCAACTTCACGGAACTGGTGGCAGTTCTTCAGGCCTTGAAGACATCCATACCAGCAATTTCAGGTTGACACTTAAAGATCTATTCCGACAACACGACCACAGTGTCTTATTGGCAGGGGGGTACAAGATCGGCCTCGCTGATGGACTTATCCTCACAGATCTTTTTCCTGGCAGAACGCCACCTATTGACCCTATCAGCTGTCCATCTGAAGGGAAAAGACAACCAGGTGGCAGACTTCCTAAGCCGGGAAAGGCTTCGCCAATTAGAATGGTGCCTGAATACAACAGTATGTCAGAAAATTATCCTCAAATGGGGGACCCCATCAATAGATCTATTCGCATCCAAGGAGAACAGGAAGACACAAAGATTCTTCTCCCTAAACCCTTTAGACCACCCAACAGCAATATACGCATTCTCCCAGTGTTGGAGTCAAGAGAGGGGTTACGCCCCCCCCCCCCCCCGAACCTCCTCCCAAGAGTACTAAAAAAAGGTCAGAGAAGACAAGGCCACCGTGATATTAATAGCCCCCTTCTGGCCAAAGAGGCCATGGTTCACGTGGTTGAGGAAAATGTCTTCAGGCCAACCATGGGTTCTCCCGAACATGTCAGATCTCCTATATCAGGGCCTAGTAATACACCCCGACATTCAGAAACTCCATCTGACAGCCTGGAAACTGAAAGGATAATCTTTAGGCAAAGAGGATTCTCAGAATCCGTCATTTCCACCCTACTAGCCAGTAGGAAACTGGTTACCTCAAAAATATATCTGAGGTCCTGGAAAGCATTCTTGAATTTTGCAGGCAAGGCTATTAATCCTTTAACCAAACCAGATATCCCTTTAATATTGGATTTCCTCCAGGCAGGATTAAATAAAAACCTTAGGCCTTCTACGTTAAAGGTTCAGATTTCTGCTTTAAGTTCCTTCTTTAATTCTAAATTAGCAGAACACCCCTGGATCAAGAAATTCCTAACCGCTGCCTGCAGACTTAAACCTCAGATAAGATCCCCATTTCCTCCCTGGGACTTAAATCTCATTCTCCAGGCTATGATAAATCCACCATTTGAACCAATAGACTCTATCTCCTTGAAAATGCTGACACTCAAAATGACATTCTTGTTAGCCATTACATCAGCCTGTAGAGTGAGTGAGATTCAGGCCCTCTCTGCCTTTCCTCCACATACCCTAATGTTAGACGATAGAGTCCTCTTAAAAACCTTACCAGGATTTCTTCCTAAAGTGGTCTCTCCCTTTCATTTAAACCAAGATATTGTTCTTCCCTCCTTTTAGGATTCCCAAAAAAATCAGAGGGAAAACAGTTTAACTGCCTGGACGTAAGAAGATGCCTAGTCCAGTACCTAAAGATTACCCAGGATCTAAGATCCTCAGAAAATTTGTTTGTCCAGTTTCAGGGTCATAACAAGGGTTCGTCAGCCAGTAAAGCCACTATAGCGAGGTGGATTAAGCAGGCCATACAAACAATTAGCCTACATAAATCAGAAGCTCAAGCCCCCAGAGTTTTTCGGAGCTCACTCCACCAGGGCTGTGTCCAGAGAGAGCGGAGACATCTCTAGACCAGATATGCAAGGCTGCCACATGGAGTTCTCCTCACACCTTTTTCAAGCACTACCGATTACAACTGCATACAGCCTCTGACTTGGCCTTTGGTAGAAAGGTGCTACAAGCTGTGGTCCCACCCTAAAAATACTGATTTCTATTTTACATCTCCAGGGGTGCTGTCATAGGTGAAAGGGTAAAAGATTGATTATTACTTTTCAAGAACCTATGACAGCACCCCGCTGTTACCCTCCCTATGGTTTGTGGCAAATAAGCCCTCATAAGTTAGATCGGTAAACTAAATTCAAAGGAATTCTTTGTAAATATTGTATATATAAAGGTGTGAGGGAATTTCACTAGGGTGGTGCAAAAAAAGAAAAACACAACAATATAAACTAAACTATTTCTCATCCCGAGTTCTTGATAAAGAATGGGTGTGTGGAGAGGTGTGTCCTTTTTATATCCTCAGGTTTCCTGTCCAGCGGAAGGGACGTCTCTCCAAAGGTGCTGTCATAGGTTCTTGAAAAACCGATTACCGGTAAGTAATCAATCTTTTCTTGGACGTTACAAGACTTAGAACATCGCAATTTCTCATATTTTTAAGAAAATTTCAAAAGCATTTTTTTAAAGGTACCTGTTCAGTTCTGACGTGGATTTGAGGGGCCTATGTATTAGAAACCCGCATAAAACACCCCCATTTTAATAACTAGATCCCTCAAAGTATTCAAAACAGCATTTGAACTTTTTTTTTAACCCTTTAGACATTTCAAAGGAATTAAAGCAAAGTGGAGGTGAAATTTGCAAATTTAATTTTTTTGGCTGAATTTCAATTTTATTCCATTTTTTTTCTGTAACACAGAAGTTTTTACCAGAGAAGCATAAACTAAATATGTATTGTCCAGATTCTGCAGTTTTTAGAAATGTCCCACATGTGACTCTAGTGTGCTCGTGGACTAAAACACAAGCCCCAGAAGCAAAGAAGCACCTAGTTCATTTTGGGGCATCATTTTTATTAGAATATATTTTAGGCAGCATGCCAGGTTTGAAGAGGTGTTGAGGTGCCAAAACAGTAGGAATCCCACAAAAGTGACCCCATTTTGGAAACTACACCCCTCAAGGAATTCATGTATGGTTGTTGTTATCGTTTTGACCACATAGTTTTTTCACAGCACGTATTTGAATTGGGGTTTGAAATTTAAAAAAATGACATTTTTTCCAATAAGATGTCATTTTTGATCAAAATTTCTTATTTTCACAAGAAATAAAATACCAGATTTTATTTCCCAATTTGTCCTGAGTGCGGCAATACCCCATTGGAGGGCTCAGAAGGAAAGGACCACCATTTGGCCTACTGGAGCTTTTCTGGTGCTAAGTCATGTATGCAGAAGCCCCTCAGGTACCAGTACAGTAGAAACCCCTGAGAAGTGAGCCCATTTTAAAAACTACACCCCTTAAGACATTCATCTAGAAGTGTAGTTAGCATTTTGATCCCACAGGTACAGTGTAAAAGATAATGCGCAGCAGATGGCGCAGAGTGAGATTTTCAATTTCCTATATATATGTGCCATGTCAGTGTCCGATATATTGTGCCCAGCATGTGCCACCGGAGATATACACCCCATAAACTGTAATGTGGGTTCTCCCCCTACATGTGGCTGTTAGCTGCCTGGGCACACAGCAGGGCTCAGAAGGGAAAGATGAGGGGGATAAGCTGTGCGGAGTGTGTCAGGGTAGATTCAAAATCTAAGGGATGTATGATAAATTTTAAAACACTTCCATACAGAGCCCTGGTTTTTCGGGACACGTGTCACATTGATATATTGTGTCCTCCCTTATCCCCCTCTTATAGCAGACTTTCTACCTCTTTTGACTTTTTCCCTTCTTGCCAGTTTGGGGAACTTCTTCTGAAAAGTGTTGCCCTGGTACGATGCGTGTGGCCTCGCTTCCAGAAGTACTGGGTGTCCCCTTGGTCCCTAAAGATTAGGTTCTTGATAATGATGTGCACGGCCAGCTTCTAATACCACACCGCATGGCGCTGTAGGGCTTCAGGACTTGATCTGACAAATCCACCCCTCCCATGTACCTATTGTAGTCCAGGATGCAGTCTAGTTTGGGGCTCTCTGTACTGGTACCTCGTACAGGTACATGGGTACTGGTGTGGCCATGTATTGTTGTCAATACAAGGACATCTCTCTTGTACTTGACACACAATATGTTGCTGCTAGAATGTGCCCTGCTCTCACCTCTTCTGAGTGTTTGTCCAAGCAGAGTCTTAGGGAGGTCTCTCAGATTTCCTCTAGCAGTGCCGCATGCCGCAGTATTTCTGGAAGCGAGGCACTTGAAGAGCGGGACGCTGGTATAAAAATTATCCAGGTAGAGTAACCCTAGTCCAGCAGTGGGTCCACCAAATCCCACACAATTTTTGCATTAACTCTCAGTAAGGGGGGGCATTCTGGGGGCTGAATACTGCTGTCCTGCCCTTCATATATCCTACATTTTTAGGTATACCCTGATGCACTCGCACTGCTTATACATCTTCACGCCATACCTTGCCCTCTTACTCGGCAGGTACTGGCGGAATTGAAGCCTCCCTTT
Source organism: Rhinoderma darwinii (assembly GCF_050947455.1). NCBI lineage: Eukaryota > Metazoa > Chordata > Amphibia > Anura > Rhinodermatidae > Rhinoderma > Rhinoderma darwinii. The sequence continues at coordinate 550,589,209 of NC_134687.1, forward strand.
AAAATCTACCAAGGACTCATCAATAGAAATACACTTCTCGGGGGGTGTATGCTTGGGAAAACCGGGCACTGAAACGGTCTAATAGGGGTCACCGTTTATGCGAACAGTCAAAACTGGGGTCATCTCGGGGTGGGCACGGCTCATCAGTATAATATAAGAAGCAAAGTATTGCCTAATTATTTTTTTTTCGGTTCCAGTTCAGTTCTGAAGTTGCTTTGAGGGGCCTATATATTACACACCCCAATCAAACACCCCATTTTAGAAACTAGACTCCTCAAAGTATTCACAACAGCATTTAGAAAGTTGATTAACCCTTTAGGTGTTTCACAGGAATTTAGAGAAAAGTAGAGGTGAAATTGACATATTTCTTTTTTTTTTTGTCAGAAAATCCTTTTTATTCCATTTTTTCTTGTAAAACAGAAGGTTTTACTAGAGAAACGCAACTCAATACTTATTGCCCAGATTCTTCAGTTTTGAGAAATATCCCACATGTGGCCCTAGTGCCTAGGGACTGAAGCATCGGCCTCAGAAGCAAAGGATCGCCTAGTGGATTTTGAGGCCTCCTTTTTATTAGGCACCATGTCCGGTTTGAAGAGGTCTTGTGGTGCCAAAACAGTGGAAACCCCCCCCCCCCCCAAAAGTGACCCTATTTTGGAAACTAGACCCCTTGAGGAATTCATTGTAGTTTATCGGGTGCATGCGACTTTTTGATCCGTTTTTATTCTATTTTTAAGTGGCGTGGTGACTAAAAAACAGCAATTTTACTATTGTTTTTTTATAGTATTTTTTTACGGCGTTAACCGTGCGCTATAAATTACCTATTCACTTTATTCTACGTGGCGACACGATTACGGTGATACCAGATGTTTATAGTTTTTTTTATGTCATATGGTGTTTGCACAATAAAATACTTATTGTAAAAAATCATTTTCTTTTTGTGTTGCCATATTCTAAGAGCCAGAACTTTTTTATTTTTCCATCAAGAAAGCCATGTGAAGACTTGTTTTTTGCGTAACGAATTGTAGTTTCGATCAGTACCATTTTTAGGTACATGCGACTTTTTGATCTCTTTTTATTCCATTTTTTGGGAGGTGGAGTAACAAAAAAAATTGTAATTCTGGTATGGTTTATTGTTATTTTCTTATATGGCGTTCACCGCGCGGGATAAATAACGAAATAATTTTGTAGTTCAGGCCATTACGGAAGCGGCGATACCAATTATGTATAGTTTATTAATAAAGGACTGATAAGGGAAAAAGGGGGATTTTTACTTTTATTACTATTTTTACACAACTTTTTGTAACTTTTTTTTTTTACTTTGTCACACTAGGGGACTTGAGGACAGGAGGCCCTGATCGCTATTCTAATACACTGCACTACATGCGTAGTGAAGTGTATTAGAGCTGTCAGCTACTCACTGACTGCAAGCATAGTGGGTCCTGACTTTGTCAGGACTCGCTAGGCTTCCGTCGATGGCATAGCCGGACGCCATTGTTATGCGTCCGGTTGCCATAGCCACCATCGCCGGCCGCTATCGTATAGCGGGCCGTCGATGGTGGTTTAACCCCTAAAAAGCAGCGATCTCTATTGAATGCGGCTTTTAAGGGGTTAATCAGCGGGGACACAGCGATCGTTCCCCGCTGTAGGAGCTGCGGCAACTGCTGTACGAGACCGCAGCTGTCACAGGTCCTGCATGTGTCGGGAAGACGGCCGAAATGGCCGTTAATCCCGTGACGTACTATTAGGTCATGGAGCGCGAACGATACAGCTACCATGACCTAATAGTACGTCCAGGAGCGGGAAGGGGTTAAAGGGATTCTCTCACCAGAAATTGGCCTATCAAAGCAGCAGCACAATAATGTAGTGTAGCCTCACCTGAATAGAACACTGTTTTCATTTTTCATCTGAGTAGCTCCGTTGCGGCGATATATATACTAGTCCATCTCAATGAATTTGAATGTCATCAAAATGTTAATTTATTTCAGTAATTCAATTCAAAAAGTTAATTTCATATATTATATAGATTCATTACCCACAGAGTGATCTATTTCCAGCATTTTTTTTTTCATTTAATGTTGATGATTATGGATAACAGTTAATAAAAATAAAAAAAATTTAGTGTCTCAAAAAATTGGAATATTATATTTGCCCAATTTCAAAAATGATTTTTCATACCGACATGTTGTCCTACTGAAAAGTATGTACAGTATATGCCCTCAATACTTGGTCGGGGCTCCTTTTGCATGAATTACTGCATCAATGCGGCGTGGCATGGAGGCGATCAGCCTGTGGCACTGCTGAGGTGTTATGGAAGCCCAGGTTGCTTTGATATCGGCCTTCAGCTCGTCTGCATTGTTGGGTCTCGTGTCTCATCTTCTTCTTGACAATACCCTATAGATTCTCTATGGGGTTTAGGTCAGGCGAGTTTGATGGCCAATCAAGCACAGTGATACTGTGGTTATTAAACCAGGTATTGGCAGCTTGGGCAGGTGCCAAGTCCTGCTGGAAAATGAAATCAGCATCTCCATAACGCTTGTCAGCAGAGGGAAGCATGAAGTGCTTGAAAATTTCCTGTTAGACGGCTGCGCTGACTCTGGACTTGATATAACACAGTGGACCAACACCAGCAGATGACATGGCTCCACAAACCATCACTGACTGCGGAAACTTCACGCTGGACCGCATGCAACTTGGATTGACGCCTCTCCACTCTTCCTCCAGACTCTGGGACCGAGATTTCCAAATGAATTGCAAAATTTATTTTCATCTGAAAACAGGACTTTGGACACTAAGCAATAGTGTTGGTCCACTATGTTTTATCAAGTCCAGAGTCAACGCAGCCGTCTAGCAGGAAATTTTCGAGCACTTCATGCAAAGATTGCTACATCTGTAAGTCAATAGGATCCATAATACCAGTCATGGTTGCTTTTAGAAAAGAATCCATGATGCCAGTGTGAACAGAGCATTAGATATTCAATACTATAAATATTTGTTAATATATTTTCTTTCTAGCTAAGGAAGTCCATTGTAAAAGAAGTATATTATTGTTAATATATGCTAATGTTGATAATACAAAAAGGTATAGAATTATATGGTATGTAGTAAATATACAAAGAACATATCTAAACAGATGAAAAGCCATCTTGTGTTGTCTTGCCCTTTTCTGAGATTTATCTGTATGCTGTAATATACAAAGAAGAGATACAAAGCCGTTTACTGGTGAGTCATCTTTCTGCAGTACCTCGGCCTCTCCTTGCAATCTCCGCAACTGGTCCAGCATCTATTACTTTGTAGTCAATGTCAGTGATAAAACCTCTGACTAATTTGCAAAAAAGAGGCCCAGACTGTGATAAAGAAATTATTAAAACTTCTTGTCTAGCAAGTAGAGGCCCTGAAACATAATTGCTAGAAATGGCAGGTGTATGCATGACTCACATAGATTTTACTGGAACAAATCTTAAACACGTGAATCCCACACATTGCATGCAAGACTTTTTTTTTTTTTAATTCATACAGAACTTGATATTACTCAGATGTCCTGCATTGGGCCAAAGTGAAAATAAAATGAAGCACCACTTCAGCTACTTTAAGTGGTTTGTGCACCTTCAAACAGTGTTTTACAGTTTTATACATAGACCTGATCTGCATTAAATTAAGTAACTTTGTAAAATGAGTCACATGCTGCAAATCTTAATAAAAACGTAATTGTATTTAATAAAATAGTAAATAATTCAATATGCACGTAGGTGGATTATACACAGTTCACGTAATCGAATAGAAGTTTATGTTAATGAAGGATCAAGTCTCATCTGTGATTGGGAAATGAGGGTTTAGAACAAAAATCCAATAGGCTTCCTTGTTTAGCATGGCAGCCACACAGAAAAAAAGCCTTCGTTGATCTTCACCCCTTCAGGACCCAGCCTGTTTTGGCCTTGTGAACACAGACGATTTTTTTCAAATCTGACGTGTCACTTTATGTGGTAATAACTCCGGAATGCTTTTACCTATCCAAGCAATTCCGAGACTATTTTCTCGTGACATATTGTAATTTGTTAGTGAAAAAATTTGGTCAATAAATTCAATATTTATTTGTAAAAAAAACACCAAAATTTAGAGAAAATGTGCAAAAATTTTAGCATTTTTTTCTATTTAAATGTATCTTCTTGTAAAACCGATAGTAATACCACACAAAATAGTCCCTAGTTAACATTTCCCATATGTCTACTTTATGTTTGCATCGTTTTTTGAGCATCCTTTTATTTTTCCAGGACGTTACAAGGCTTAGAACTTTTAGCAGCAATATCTCACATTTTTAAGAAAATTTCAAAATGCTATTTTTTCAGTTCTGACGTGATTCACGCTCGTGTGAATGAGGTCTAGCCTAAATCCTAATTGGTCGGGGCATTCTATTGCTGGATCACTGCAACCTTTTGTTCAATGAGAAGAAAGTTATCATGATCATTATATTTAAAGTGTGCTTTGTTCTCTGGAGCAGTCTTTGGGAAATTATCAGCTTGCCCTTGATAGTCAGGTGGATCACGGTGGCAGTGGAAGTTGAATTGTTTAAAGGAACAGTGTCATCACAATTTTTTTTTTCATATGTTAAAGATGTTAGTGCTTTATTAAAAACGTTTATATTTATTTGTGTGTTTGTGTTTTACTTTTTCTTATTTTTACACTTTTTCTTCCCTATGGGGGCTGCCATTTTTTGTTCCATTTCTGTATGTGTCGATTAACGACACATACAGACATGGAATACGGCAGCCACAGTCCCATAGGGACTGCGAACGGCTCCCGTCCCATCCACTTCTGTGTACGCCGTCTGTATGGGAACTGCGCATGCGCCGCTCCCACACAGTCCAATTTGAAATTGGCGCCGTCCGGCGCCATTTTCCTGTGGACCGGAAGTCGCGGCCGGACAGTAAGATTACTACTTCCGGTCGCGGCTTCCGGACTTGTGCACTTGGACCAGCGGCAGCAGACGGAGCGGACGGGCCGGAGGGAGCCGCGGCGGCAGGAGCAGGTAAGAGATTTCAATGTATGTTCGTGTTTGTGTACGTTTACTACTGTATGTAAACCTACTACACTGTGTGTTAGCTCAAAAAATGGCGACACACAGTGTAGGAGGTTAGACCGTTCAAACCCCTCGTTTATCCCGGCACTAGCCAGGATAAAGGAGGGGGGATGCTGAGAGCTCACTAGAGCGAGGGCTTTTTACCCAATTTTGCAATGCTGCAATTTTGGGAATAGCTCCATCTAGTGACCAGCAATGGGAATTATTATAAATTAGAATCTAATTTATAATATTTCCTGACTCGTGAAAAAAATAAAAAAAAATTGAACAATGTTTAATCACCTACACACTAAATGTTTAATTAAAAAAAACAAAACATGTTTTTCTGGCAACACATTACCTTTAAATATGCGCAGCTCCTCTTATAGCATTGTTTTGTCAAAGTAGGTAGAGCTTTTCATTTTTGTGTTCTTTATGGCTCATCCTGAAAGCTGTTTTTGTTTCCATAATCCCACTGCTTTGCCTTTTATAAGATCATTACTTCTAAACAGGTGCACTCCATTTTCTTCAAGGTAATTTTCTTGTCAAGTATTTGTCCTTCTTGTTCGGTGAGCTATATTTATAGGTTTGCAAACTATTATTTCATTTTTTTTCAATCTAAATTCTTTGCTGATTACTTTCATAATATATTTTTATAGGGGATGGATCTTTGTTTTTCTAATACAAAGCCCCAAATCCCCCTGGTTCACTCCAAACAGCCATAGAATTGAATGATAAACTTATGACTGCAGGCAGCCACCACTACGGGGAGCTTGGGTGCTTATAGACAATGATTTATTATTGAGTTCAATGAGAGCTGTATAAATCTGTCTTAACAAGCGTCCTCTAAAGGCTGCTGCTGAAAATGTTATTACCTGTAACTAATGTGTGAAGGTAAGCAGTGGATTTGAAGCTCTGTAACACGAAAACAGCCCTATAAATATGTATTATGAAATTAATCAGCACAGAATTTGAGATATTAAGATAAAAATCTACAAAATTATAGGTTAATTTCAAAGTGTATGCGCACGTTTCTGCACATTTTTCTATATTCTGACGTCAGTGATGGCCTCTAAGGCCCCATGCACGCTGTAATGGCGGAAGGATGTGAAGGGAACAAGTGAGCCCTAATCTACCCACCGCCCTGTCCCTGCCTACTTGCAACGACCCGCCCTAGGCGACGGGGTACAACTTGGCGGCGGTCCCTACGCTGACTAAGTGCAAGGGGATACAAACAGGGAACAAGCAAGGGAAGGGGCAGTAGCCCACGGAACACCGTGAGGGAACGGGGTGGTGAACGAGCAGTCAGGATCAGGAAGTAATGAAGTATACAAACGCAGAGCACGGAGCAGGAAGCAAGCCGGGGGCAGAGCGAAGCAGGATAAGCGGGAACTGAAGCACGGCAGAAGCAGGCTGGAGCAAGGCAGCAGTGGGGCCAGGAAACCAAGAAGAATCACAAGCAATGAGGAAGAGAAAACGGCAGGTATAAATGGACAGGGGCGGAGCTAACTCCGACTGACCAGGCCGCGATAGGCTCTCCCACTCCTGAGCCTGCCACCCTGATTGGTGGGAGCCGGTTTCAGTCTAAGAGGTCTGGCCTCAGGTGTCGATTGATTAATCCTGGGAGTATCCACAGACGTAGTGCCTGGCAGATCCTTTACAGTACTCCCCCTTTTATGAGGGGCCACTGGACCCTTACTAAGAGGACCCGATTTAGTGGGGAAGAGAAGGTGGAACCTCCTGAGCAATGCCCCAGCGTGAACATCTCGAGCAGGTACCCAAGTCCTCTCCTCCGGCCCGTATCCTCTCCAATGGACCAGGTACTGGAGGGAGCCCTGGATCATCCTACTGTCCACGATCTTGGCCACCTCGAATTCCACCCCCTCAGGGGTGAGAACGGGAACAGGAGGTTTCCTCGAGGGGGACCAGGACGGGGAGCAGCGTTTAAGGAGGGAGGCATGAAAGACGTCGTGTATGCGAAAGGATGGGGGCAGCTCCAGACGGAAGGATACAGGGTTGAAGACTTCAATGACCTTATAAGGCCCAATAAATCGGGGAGCAAACTTCCTGGACGGGACCTTAAGGCGCAAGTTCCTAGACGACAACCACACCAGATCCCCGACAACAAACCGGGGGTTAGCAGAACGTCTACTATCAGCCTGAATCTTTTGTACGCTCTGGGACGCCTCTAGGTTCCCCTTACTAGTCTACCATTTCTCCTACGCTGACGCTATCATGGACCCCCTTGAGACCCTGACCCAGCAGATGCAGGGCCTCTCCCTACAGGTCCAGGCCCTGGCTCAGAGGGTCAACCAGTCTGACGCTGCCATAGTAGTACCCCTCACCTCTAGAACCTGACCTCAAGTTACCTGACCGGTTCTCAGGGGACCGTAAGACTTTTCTCTCCTTCCGGGAGAGTTGCAGACTTTACTTCCGTCTAAAACCTCACTCCTCAGGTTCCGAGAACCAGCGGGTGGGAATCATTATATCCCGACTCCAGGAAGGGCCCCAAGAGTGGGCCTTGTCCTTGGCTCCTGACGCCCCTGAACTTTCCTCCGTTGATCGTTTTTTCTCTGCCCTCGGACTCATTTACGACGAGACTGACAGGACTGCCTTAGCCGAAAGTCAGCTGGTGACCTTACGTCAGGGTAGGAGACCTCTTGAGGAATACTGTTCTGATTTTAGAAAGTGGTGCGTAGCTTCTCGGTGGAACGACCCGGCCCTAAGGTGCCAGTTTAGGTTAGGATTATCTGACGCCCTGAAGGATCTGCTTGTTAGCTACCCCTCTTCTGACTCCCTAGACCAGGTTATGGCCCTAGCAGTACGACTTGACCGACGTCTCAGGGAACGTCAGCTTGAACGTTTCAGTGTGTTCCCCTCTGGCTTCCCTGCGATCCCCCCCCGAGGTCCCGTCTCCTCGCTCTTCCACGGAAGACTCGGAGGTACCTATGCAACTTGGGGCCTCCATGTCCCCTCGACAATGTAGAGAGTTCCGCAGGAAGAATGGTCTCTGCTTCTATTGTGGGGATGACAAGCATCAACTGAACACCTGTCCCAGGCGCAAGAATAAGCAGCCGGAAAACTTCCACGCCTAAGTGATCATCGGGGAGGTCACTTGGGTGCACAGGTATTTCCCGTTAATATGAAACGCAATAAAATTTTGCTTCCCTTTCAGGTCTCGTTTGCTGGCCGGTCTGCCACTGGCAGTGCCTTCGTGGATTCTGGCTCATCTGCTAATATCATGTCTGTGGAATTTGCTATGTCTCTAAAAATGCCTTTTATTGATTTGCCTTATCCTGTCCCGGTAGTGGGTATCGACTCCACTCCTCTTGCTAATGGCGGAAGGAGGTGAAGGGAACAAGTGAGCCCTAATCTACCCACCGCCCTGTCCCTGCCTACTTGCAACGACCCGCCCTAGGCGACGGGGTACAACTTGGCGGCGGTCCCTACGCTGACTAAGTGCAAGGGGATACAAACGGAACAAGCAAGGGAAGGGGCAGTAGCCCACGGAACACCGTGAGGGAACGGAGTGGTGAACGAGCAGTCAGGATCAGGAAGTAATGAAGTATACAAACGCAGAGCATGGAGCAGGAAGCAAGCCGGGGCAGAGCGAAGCAGGATAAGCGGGAACTGAAGCACGGCAGAAGCAGGCTGGAGCAAGGCAGCAGTGGGGCCAGGAAACCAAGAAGAATCACAAGCAATTAGGAAGAGAAAACGGCAGGTATAAATGGACAGGGGGCGGAGCTAACTCCGACTGACCAGGCCGCGATAGGCTCTCCCACTCCTGAGCCTGCCACCCTGATTGGTGGGAGCCGGTGTCAGTCTAAGAGGTCTGGCCTCAGGTGCCGATTGATTAATCCTGGGAGTATCCACAGACGTAGTGCCTGGCAGATCCTTTACACACGCGACTGTGCCCGTAATTACAGGCATGGCCGGCCGCGCACAGCCATCCACATTTACGGGCCGAGCTCCCTAGAAAGTATGGGAGAACCGTCCATAAAATAAAAAAAATAGGGCGTCCTATTTTTTATGGAATGTTTCTACGTCACGGACACCTTCCCGTAAATATACGGGAAGGTGTCCGTCGGCCATATAAATTAATGGGTCCGTAGTAACGGGCGATTTTACGGTCGTGTTCATGGGGCCTTAGTCTAGTGATTGGTGGAGATACCAGTGACCCAGCCCCCATTAACAGTATCTCCTCACATTTAAGGGGATAAGAAAGGACATTTATCAGTGCAGCACTGGCCCTTGGATAAAGGATTGCTTCTCAGTGTAACACACATCCTTGGATTATTTTATTGTGGGTTTTTTAAACCATTATTATAGCACCTGACTATGCCCCTGATGTACTCTGTCCGGCTTACATGTACCCCCACCTTATAATTGAAAACCCCAACAATACTCGTACAAAACTACTACCAAGCAAAATCCCTGCTCCAAATGGTGCAACCTCTTTTCTGAGACCTACAGTGTGTCCAAACAGCTGTTTACTTCCACATATATGGCATAGCCATACCCGGGAGAACCCTTTTAACAATTTTTGGGGGGTGTGTCTCCAGTGGCACAAGCTAGGCACAACATATTTGCCACAGAAATGGCATATCTAGGGAAAAATTTAAATTTTTACTTTGCACCATCTGCAGCACATTCATTTATGGAAAAGACCTGTGGGGTTAAAATGCTCACTACGCCCCTTAATACATGCCTTGAGGGGTGTAGTTTACAAAATGGGGTCACTTTCAGGGGTTTCTTTTATTATTTAACATCAGAGCCTCTGCAATTGTGAACCAATACTTTGTAAGTCGCCAAATTAGGCCTCAATTTCATATGGTACTCTTTCACTCCTGAGCCTGGTCGAATGTCCAGACAAAAGATTAGGCCCACATGCAGGGTGTTTCTCAAACCAGGAAACACAGCATAATAAGTAGAGAGCTGTTTTGTTATGGTGGCACAAGCTAGGCACCACATATTGGCATATAAATGGAAAAATTCCTATTTTCACTCTGCAACATCGAGTACACACTCATTTCTAGAAAACACCTACGGGGTTAACATGCTCACTACACCCCTAGGTTAATACCTTGAGGGGTGCAGTTTCCAAAATGGGGGTACTTCTAGAGGTTTCCACTCTTTTGGTCCCAGAGGGGCTTCGCAAATGCGACACAGGGGCTTCGCAAATGCGACATAGCGCCCTGAAACCAATCCAGCAAAATCTGAACTCTACAAGCTAAATGCTGCTCCTTCCATTCTGAACCCTACTGTGTGCCCAAACAGCCGTTTATGACCACATATGGGGTATTGCCGTACTCAGGAGAAATTGCTTTAAAAATGTTGAGGTGCTTTTTCTCCCTTATTTGTCGAGAAAATGAAAAAAGTTAAGCTAAAGCTACGTCTTATTGAGAAAAAATGTAACTTTTATTTTCACTGCCCAATTCTCTTAATATCTATGAAACACCTGTGGGGTCAAAATGCTCACTACACTCCTAGATTAATTCCTCAAGCGGTCTAGTATCCCAAATGGAGTCACTTTTGGGTAGTTTCCACTGTTTTTGTCCCACAGGGGCTTTGCAAATGCAACATGGTGCCAAGAAACCAATCCAGCAAAATCTGCGCTCCAAAAACCAAATGGCGCTCCTTCTCTTCTGAGCCTTGCCTTGTGCCCAAACAGCAGTTTATGACCACATATAGGTTCTTTCCGTACTCGAGAGAAGTTGCTTTACAAATGGTGGGGTTCTTTTTTTCCTTTATTTGTTGAGGAAATTAAACATTTTGAGCCAAAGCTACTTATTGAAAAAAAATATTGTATTTTTTTTTTAACTGCCCAAATCTGATAAAATCTATGAAACACCTGTGGGGTCAAAATTCTTACTACACCCCTAGATTAATTCCTCAAGGGATGTAGTTTTGTAAATGGAGTCACTTTTGGGTAGTTTCCACTGTACTGGTACCTTAGGGGCTTTGCAAAAGCGTCATGGTGCCAAGAAACCAATCCAGCAAAATCTGTACTCCAAAAGCCAAATGGCGCTCCTTCTCTGCTGAGCCCTGCCGTGTGCCCAAAAAGCAGTTTATTCCCGCATATAGGGTACTTCCGTAATCCAGAGAAGTTGCTTTAAAAATGTTAGGTGGCTTTTTCTTCTTTATTCCTTGTGGACATTGTTGTTTTTTTTTAGCTAAAACGACATCTTATTGGAAAAAATTACAATTTGTCATTTTCATGTCCAAAATCTAATAAAATCTATGAAACACCTGTGGGGTCAAAATGCTCTCTACACCCCTAGATGAATTCCTTGTGGGGTGTAGTTTCCTAAATAGGGTCTTTTTGGGGTGTTTGCTTTGTTTTGGTATCACAAGACCACTTCAAACCTGACATGGTGCCTAAAATATATTCTAATAAAAAGAAGGCCCCAAAATCCTCTAGTTGCTCCTTTGCTTCTGAGGTCTGTGTTTGTCCATTAGGACCACATGTGGGATATTTCTAAAAACTTCAGAATCTGGGCAATAAATATTGAGTTGCGTTTCCCTGGTAAAACCTTCTGTTCTAAATGTTGTTTTGAATACTTTGAGGGGTGCAGTTTTTCAAATGGGGTGACTTATGGGGGTTTGTGTTGTATAGGCCCCTCAAAGCCACTTCACAACTGAACTGGTCCCTGAAAAAATAGCCATTTGAACTTTTCTTGAAAATGTCAGAAATTGCTGCTAAAGTTCTAAGTCTTGTAACGTCCTAGAAAAGTAATTGGCATCATGTTTTGAACATCCTATCTAAAGTAGACATGTGGGAAATGTAATTTAGCAACTCTTTTGTGTGGTATTACTATCTGTTTCACAAGCAGACACATTTAAATGTAGAAAAATGCAAAATTTTGAAATTTTTCATTTTGGTGTTTTTCACAATTACATTTTGAATGTATCAACCAAATTTTACCACTAACTTAAAGTACAATGTGTCACGAGAAAACTATCTCAGAATCACTTGGATAGGTAAAAGTATTCCAAAGTTATTACCACATCAATTGACACGTCAGATTTGAAAAATAAGGCTCTGTCAGGAAGGTCAAAAGTGGCTGCAGCGGGAAGGGGTTAAAGTGGACTCTAAACAAAGAAATTCCCTGTCCAGAATCTTTAACTGGATTTCCGTACTATGTATTAATTACATAAGCATACATACATACATACCTACCTACACACACTTCTTATTATAAACTTACCGATTACGTATAGCCCTATATGCGCACATGCAATATTCTAAGAGTGCTTAGCCCATTTAGTTAGGCTGTGCGTTGTGAGAAGGATGGAGGACTGTGCGGCATGTGCAGTAAGCCGCAACAAATCTCCCAGCTAATGCACAGATACGGTGCCAGGACCAAGATCAGTACAAAAATACAGTACCAGAGCAGAGCTCAGTACATAAACGCAACACCAGAACCAAGCTCAGTACATATATACAACACCAGAACGAAGCTTAGTACATACATACATATGACACCAGAACCAAGCTCAATACATATATACAACACCAGAACCAAGCTCAGTACAAATATACAACTCCAGCACCAAAACCAAGCTCAGTACATGTATATATGTTTTGAGCTTGATCGTTATGATTTGTATGTATATAAACACACACACACACACACACACACACCCACCCCTTGGTTTTGGTGCTGTATTTATGTACTGAGCGTTGTTGTGGTGCTGTGTATATATATATATATATATATATATATATGTACTGAGCTTGGTTCTGGTGCTGTATTCATATGCTGAACTTCGTTCTGGAGTTGTATATATGTACTGAGCTTCTCCTTAGTGCTGTATATATGTATTGATCTTGGTTATGATGTATATAACTCCAGAACCAAGATCAGTACGTATATACAGCACCAGAACCAAGCTCAGTACATATATACAGCACAAATACAGCTCAGTACAGAGATCATTTGCAAAATCAGTTTAACCCCTTGCCATATAAGTTTGTAATTCATAAAACTACAGCGCCCAGTATAGCCTGAGCAATGGTAAGGATATGGTAGGAGTTGCTGGTTCACAAAAAAAGAACAATACTCCCATCACCTCGCTGCAGATCATACGGTGACTACAGTACTGATCTGTCACAGGGAGAATAAACATTTACATTTAGTGACTCACAAGCGATGTCTTTTCAGAAACATTTTCTTTACCATCTGGTCCAGACCTCTATGATGACGCTTCCTAGCCCCAACCCGTTTCTGCAGGTTGCCGCTCAGATGTCTTCGGCATCTCACTATTCCAACATTTCCACACCTATAAACTAAGATAAAATTCTCATGGTGCCACACTCTATATCCCTGAATATACAGTTAGGTCCAGAATTATTTGGACAGTCATACAAGTTTTGGCATTTTACGGATGTAGCCATCTTTAACTTGATTCTGATAACTTGCTGCAGCGTGATATCACATAAGAGATCTAGCTGTTTATTTAACGCGTTAAAAGTCAAGGTAAAGACGGCTACCGCTGTAGCTGTTTACCAAAACATATTGAATATACAGTTATATAATCAATATGGGCTTAAAGTGCAGACTCTCTGCTTTCATTTGAGGGTATTCACATCCTAATTTCAGGAAGAGTTTAGGAATTACAGCTCTTTAATATGTAGCTGCCTGTTTTTCTAGGGACCAAAGGTAATTGGACAATTATCTCAGATATTTCATGGGCTATTCCCTCATTAATCCATAATCAATTAAGCAGGTACCGTAAAAGGTCTGGAGGTGATTACAAGTGTGGCAATTGGAAGCTGTTGCTGTGAACCCACAACATGTGGTCAAAGGTGCTCTCAATGCAAGTGAAACAGACTATCGTTAGGCTGAAAAAAAATAAAGAAATCCATCAGGGAGATAGCACAAATGTTAGGAGTGGCCAAATCAACAGTTTGGTATATTCTTGAGAAAAAAAAAGAGCGCACTGGTGATCTGGTGAACTCCAAAAGCCCTGGACATCCACGGAAGATAACAGTGGTGAATGATTGCAGAATCCTTAACATGGTGAAGAAAAACCCCTTCACAACATCTACCCAAGTGAAGAACACTCTCCTGGAATTAGGTGTATCAGTATCTAATTCTAAGGCCTTATTCACACGGACCTGTCCGTGTTGTGCGCGCAAAAATTACTGTGTTTTTTCGCGCGCAAAAAGTCCTTGTGTCATCAGCATATGGTCCGCGGCTGCGTGATTTTCGCGCAGCCGGCATCATGATGACACTGGTTTTATGTTTACAAACAGAAAAGCACGTGGTGCTTTTCTGTTTTCATTCATTGTTTTTAATACTGTTGCGCGAATCACGCGCAGCACCGGGAAGTGCTTCCGTGTGCCGAGTGTGATTTGCACGCACCCATTGACTACAATGGGTGCGTGCAGCGCAAAACACGGGCAAATATAGGACGTCATGAGTTTCACGCAGCGCACATACGCTGCGTGAAATTCACGGACAGTCTGAACGGCCCCATTCATTAACATAGGCCCGTGCGACACGCGTGATTTTCATGCGCGTAGCGCGGACGTATGACAGGTTTGTGTGAATAAGGCCTAAGAGAAGACTTTATGAGAGCTAATATAGAGGGTTCACCATAACGTGCAAACTATTAATAAGCCTCAAAAATACAAAGGCCAGATTAGACTTTACCAAACAACATCTAAAGAAGCCAGCCAAGTTCTGGAACTGCGTTCTTTGGACAGATGAAACCAAGATCAACCTGTACCAGAATGATGGGAGGAAGACTGTATGGAGAATGCTTGGAACGGCTCATGATCCAAAGCACACCACATCCTCTGTAAAACATGGTGGGGCAGTGTGATGGCATTTGTGAGATTAATCCCCATCACTCTTGAGTGCCTTTTCTCCATAACAGAATTTGTCCAGGATTCATTCATATTCACAAAAATTGACCGATCGGGAGAGATTGCACATATAATAGTTTGATGTACAGAAATCTAAAACGGCTGTAACACACATTAACCAATCCGATGATGCCAAACATACCAATAGGGAATTTAGATTGTGAGCCCCAATGGGGACAGTAAAAGGGGATCTCTGTACAGCGCTGCGTAATATGTTGGCGCTATATAAGTAACTGAAATAAATAAATATGTTCACTTCTATATAAGGTAACAAGATTCTTCCTCCTAGAATCCCTTCAAGAACATCTGGTAGTCATTAGTTTGGAATGCCTGGTGACGTCATCTTTATCCTATGTATTCAAATGTTGGGGAATGCCATGTTTTAAGAGAATCTTAAAACATATCTTATATCTCCTTGAATATAATGCAGATATTTTGATAATATTAATACAATATAAATCTAACAGGTATTAGATTTATTACTCTGACACGGCCATGGGCATTACAACTTTTAAGTATACAAACCCTACACAGAACGACATCACCTCAGAGGAGCGCCATTTCCAGTTTTCATTTTTGCCCCTGTAGATAGTGCCACTCACAATGCCTCCTGTAGATCGTGCCCCTCATGAAGCCCTCTATAGAAAGTGTCCCTCATAGAGCCCTCTGTAAATAGTGTCTGTCATAGAGCCCCCTGTAGATAGTGCCACGATAGAGTCCCATGTAGATAGTGCCCCCTGTAGATAGTGCCACCTGTAGATAGTGCCACGATAGAGTCCCATGTAGATAGTGCCCTCTGTAGATAGTGACCCCTGTAGTATACAGGCTGTAAATAGTGCTTCCTGTAGATAGTGCCCCCTGTAGTATACAGGCTGTAAATAGTGCTTCCTGTAGATAGGGCCTTCTATAGCTAGGGTCCCCTGTAGATTGGGCCCCCATAGAGTCCCCTGTAGATAGGGTCCCCCTGTAGACAGGACACCCTGTAGATTAGGGACCCCTATAGAGTCCCCTGTAGATAGTTCCCCCTGTAGTCTAGGGCCCCACTTGTTAGCGCCCCCTGTAGATAGGGACCCTTATAGAGTCCCCTGTAGCGTCCCCTTGTTGATAGGACCCCCTATAGAGTCCCCTGTAGATAGTGCCTTCTATAGATAGGGTCTCCTGTAGATAGGGCACCGTAGAGTCCCCTGTAGATAGGGCCCCTCTGTACAGTCCCCTGTAGATAGTGCCCCTTGTAGACAGTGCCCCATGTAGATAGAGTCCCCGTAGATAGTGCCCCCTGTAGATAGCACTATCTACGGGGACTCTATAGGGTCCCCTGTAAATAGGGCCCCCTATAGAGTCCCCGTAGATAGTGTCCCCTGTAGATAGCACTATCTATGGGGACTCCATAGCGTCCCCTGTGGATAGGGCCCACTATGGCATCCCCTGTAGATTGGGCCCCCTCTGGCATCCCCTGTAGATAGGGTCCCCTATAGAGTCCCTTGTAGCCTACCTTAGTTGATAGGGCCCCCTGTAGATAGGGCCCCCTATATAGTCCACTGTAGATAGGGTCCCCTGTAGGTAGGGACCCTATATAGTCCCCTGTAGATAGGGCCCCCTATATAGTCCCCTGTAGATAGGGCCCCCAACACTAACCACTGTAAAAGAAAAAACATGCTTACCTGTACCCGTTCTCGCGCCGTCCATCAGCGACACCAGGCTTTATCCAGCGGCAAGACGTAGACGCGTCGACAGCATCATCGCTAAAGCGCCGAATGTCATGGCATCCTGTGCCTCGCCAGGGCATCGGTAGGCAAATCAATTGCGGATACAATTGATTGCAGGGAAGCGGTTCCGGGTTCCCGCTTCACCCTGGTTCTCTGAACCGGCTGTAATTTTAACAACCAGTTCGGGAGAATCGGTGCGAAATGTTTGGATTACGTTTTTAGCAACAGGCTCTCTAGTTTGCCGAAAAATATATATGTGGGTCGTGAAGGTTTTTTATGACTCTAATAATCAAATGAAACAATTACAATATTCCAAATACATTACATATTAATGTGGACTTTAAATAAATATTTTTGTATCAGTAATGTCCTAGAAACTTTCCAAGCTGGTATGGCTCCCTGTCCAGAAGGTTTAACAGGATTGTCACACTATGTATAGAATTTTAAAAAAAGCATACATACCTACCTACAGTACCCATACTGTAGAGTTTGCCCCTCAGATGTATTAGTCTCCTCACTTTTCCAACACATCCGCACCTTTATACTAAGGGCTCGTCCACACGTAGCGGAATTGCTGCGTATTTTCCGTCCAGAATTGCGGACGGAAAATATGCAGCAGTATACAGTAGCAGCAAAGTGGGTGAGATTTAACAAATCTCATCCACACGCGTAAATATCCCGAGGAGAAATTGACCTGCGGTGCGCATTTTTCGGACCGCAGCATAACAATTCCTGATGCGGAAAGTGAACTGAATTGCTGCGTTTTTCAGAGATGTCACCATGTCCCAGCATTGTGAAAAACGCAGCAAAATACGCACCATTTTCTGCAGTTAAAAAAGCAGGAGATGGTGCAGCGGAAAGTCCGCTACTTTCAACGGAGTTGCTGCAGAAATTTTCTGCCGCAATTCCGTTACGTGTGGGCAAGCCCTAAGACAAAATCCTCATGGTGCCACATACTACGCCCCTAAATACAATACCACCATACACTGCGACCCTGAATATACTGCCACACACTGTACCCCTGAATATATCACCACACATAAATAAACAATACATACTCACCTGTCCCCGTTTTCACATTGTCCTCCAGCGATTCAGGCCTGGTCTCTTCTAATCAGGCCTGCTCCAGTGTAACAAGGTAAAGCACCAAATGGTGCAGCAAGTAAGGAAACTGATAGATCTCAATCCCTTGCCTCGATAGCGCTAGAGTACTCAATAGTAAATATAAAGATGCGGATTCTATTGAGTGCATGGGGACCAGGTTGGGATCCCACTTCTCCCCGGTTCCGCAAACCTGCTGTAACTTGAAGAACCGATTCTGGAAAATCGACCGGATTCCACCCCTGCAGATGTGTTCTCCCTTAACTTATCTCTAAATTGGACATATCCAAATACATGTAGCTCAAGATGATAAACAAACATGTAAAATGCAAGATACTAAATAAAACATGTGGAAAAATTATATCTACGACAGATGCCTCTGACGAATGCTATCCATTGATCATCCGTCCTCCATCGACTCCTATTTATTTTATTTTTTTAAAGTACATGTTAACATATATGTTTTTTTACGGAATGGCACGAGTTTGTATTAAATTGGTATCATGACAAATTGTAGAACTTAATGCAGTTCAGGAAAAGTTAAGGGTGGACACATCAGTATGCGTGGGGAAAGCATCGGGCACATACGTCAAATATATCCATTGGCTTCCATTAGGGCTTGTCCATACGTAACGAAATTGCTGCAGAAAATTTCTGCAGCAATTCCACAGAAAGCAGCAGAAATTCCACTGCGGAAAAACCGCACCATTTCCTGCGTTTTATACTGCAGAAAATGGTGCGGATTTTGATGCGTTTTTCTCAATGCTTGGAGATGTTGACATTTCCTCTGAAAAATTCAGCAATTCAGTCCACTTTCCGCAGCAGGAATTGACATGATGCGGTATGAAAAATACGCACCGCAGCATGTCAATTTCTTATCGGAAATTTTACGCAGCATGTGGATGAAATTTGTTAAATCTCACCTACTTTGCTGCTACTGTACTCTGCTTTGTATTTTCCATCCACAATTCCGGATGGAAAATATGCAGCAATTCCGCTACGGGTGGACGAGCCCTTGGTATAAAAGGTGCTGATGTGTTGGAAAAGTGAGGAGACAAATACATCTGAGCGGCAAACTGCAGTATGGGTACTGTAGGTAGGTATGTATGCTTTTTTAATTCTATACATAGTGTGACAATCCAGTTAAACCTTCTGGTCAGGGTGCCATACCGGACGGAAAATACGCAGCAATTACGCTACGTGTGGACAAGCCCTTATACCGACATAAACCAAGAAAGTGTTCTTTTGGCCTACGTCGGGCTGTTTTTTGCTGGATAGAATAGCGTGGTAGACTACACAATTCTATCCAGAAGTATTCAGTAAAAAAACAGATACGTTAAACAAATTAGTTTTTTTAAACCTGGTAGCTAATGGGTGATGGATGCCACTATATGGCATTCGTCACAGGCATCCATTTAACAGATAGGTCATGAGCTGTTCAATAGCTGTTCATGACGTATCCATTAAACGGATGCCATTATAGAATGTGGGTGATGGATGCGTTAAATGGATGTCTAACAGTGGTATATGTCACCTATAGGCTATAATGGTATCCATTAAACTGATACGTCATGAAAAGGGTCATGAGAGTTCATGACGTATTGGTTAAAAGTATACCAATATAGTCTATGGGTGACTGATGCTACTGTTAGGCATCTGTCACAGCCTCGTTTTAACGTACACGTCAAGAGCTTTTACCAGGGTATTTTGTCTGGCAAAAACGGTGGAATCTGTGATGGAGACTTTGATAGGAGCCTCCGATGCAAAGCCTTAATGTTTTGTTTTTTTTTCATTTTTGAATCTTTTAAAATATATTTCCATTTTAAGAATTTCATTACTTTTACTAAATATTTTGTTCCTTTATTGTAAATATGTTTGAATATATCATCCCAGCTATTTGGAGTCACTATTCATTAAACAAAACAAAAAGTTAAGACTTGCAAAGTGGTTCACTGTCACAAATCCCATCTGGTATAGCAGTATATAAATTGCAGGCTCTTTGCTTAGAGAAATAAGACGATAGATAGACAGATCATAGCACATTCACAGACTATGCACTGAAACCTGTAGATTGTGAGTGACAGTGTAATTATCAGTTAGCAACACAAGAACAGTGCAAATAAAATTCCACCTCCCTCGCTGAGTTTTGCGGACAAAATGTTCTAAACAGGTTAAAGCAAACAGTTCAATGCAGCAAGGCTACAGCTATTAGAATTCCTTTGTAACAGATGCTTCTATATCAGGGTATGTTCACACGTTCTATTTTCGGCCGTTATTCCCGTGATTTCAATGGGAAAAACGGCGTTCTGTTCCAACGGGCCGTTTTTTTACGCCGCCGATGTGAAAAACGCCCGCGAAAAAGAAGTGCAGGTCACTTCTTGGGATGTTTTTGGAGCCGTTTTTCATAGACTCTATTGAAAACAGCTCCAAAAATGTCCGTAAAAAATGCCACGAGAATTGCGAGTGGCTTAAAACATGTCTGAAAATCAGGAACCGTTTTCCCTTGAAAACAGCTCCGTATTTTCAGATGTTTTTGAGTTTGTGTGTGAACATGTCCTAACTCACAATAGTGTGTATTACTGACAAATAACTCTAATATAAGGGTAACTGTGAAGTTTGATGTTGTGGAATTATTGCTCATTAGTATTGTAATGGTACGGGGTGGGGAGAAGACAGGTGAGCCCTAATCTACCTGCAACTCAGTCCCTGCATACTTGCACGGCCCGTCCTAAATGACGGCGTACAACTGGGTCAAGTCAGGGTCAATATGAAGCAGAGGTCAATAGTAACAGCAGAGCCAGGAAACAGAAAACTCACAGGCAAAGGACAAGCAGCAAATGAAGGTATAAGTGGACCAAGGGCGGGTGTTGACACAGAAGCTGTGTCAGGCAAATCCTTCACAGTACCCCCCCCCCCCCTTTTATGAAGGGCCACTGGACCCTTCCTAGGTGGACCTGGCTTGTCGGGGAGCCGAAGATGGAACTTCCTGAGCAATAACCCGGCATGAACATCCCGGGCGGGTACCCAAGTCCTCTCCTCAGGCCCGTATCCTCTCCAATGGACCAGGTACTGGAGGGAGCCTTGGACCATCCTGCTGTCCACAATCTTGGCTACCTCGAATTTACCCCATCAGGAGTGAGAACAGGGACAGGAGGTTTCCTCGATGTAGCCAAGGACGGGGAGCAGCCTTTCAAGAGGGAGGCATTGAACATATTGTGTATCTGAAAGACGGGGTAACTCCAGCCGGAAGGAGACAGGGTTGAGGACCTCAATGATCTTATACGGCCCAATATACCGGGGAGCAAATTTCTTGGACGGAACTTTAAGGCGCAAATTTTTAGAAGACAGCCACACCAGATCCCCGACCACAAATAAGGAATTAGTTGAACGTCTTTTATCTGCATGAGTCTTTTGGATGCTCTGGGATGCCTCAAGGTTCTTCTGAACCTGGGCCCAGACTGTGCACAGTTCCTGATTAACAACATCTACCTCGGGATTGTTGGAACCAGCAGGTGTAACAGAGGAGAACCGTGGATTAAACCCAAAATTGCAGAAGAAGTGGGAGACCCCCGACAAGCTACTGACCTGGTTATTAAGTAAAAATTCAGCGAGGGGAATGAAGGAGACCCAATCATCTTGACAGTCTGAGATAAAACACCTTAAGTATTGTTCTAGAGACTGATTAGTCCTCTCCGTTTGGCCATTAGTTTCAGGATGGAAGGCTGAGGAAAAGGACAGATCAATCTCCAGCTTCTTACAGAAAGCTCTCCAAAACAATGAAACAAATTGTACCCCTCTGTCGGAAACAATATTGACCGGAATCCCATGGAGACGCAGGATGTGTTTGACGAACAAGGTAGCGAACGTCTTGGCATTGGGTAGTTTCTTGAGGGGTACAAAGTGGCACATCTTACTGAAGCGGTCTACTACAACCCACACCACCAACTTGCCTTGGGATGGAGGCAGATCGGTGATAATATCCATGGAGATATGGGTCCAGGGTCTCTGGGGAATGGGCAAAGAACATAGTAAGCCTGCAAGTCGGGACCTGGGAGTCTTGGACCTAGCACAAATTTCACAAGCGGCGACGTAGGCCTTAACGTCTTTAAGCAACCCAGGCCACCAATAGGTTCTGGAAATGAGGGGCTTGGTACCCAGGATGCCCAGATAGTGCGGAGTCATGATTTTCCCTGAGCAACCTTAGCCAGAATTGCAGGGAACAAATAGCTTCTTCTCAGGAAGGTTCTCGGGAGCAGAACCTTGATCAGCTGCAATTTCGGAGGCTAAGTCTGAATCCACAGAGGATATGATTATACCTGGGGGCAAAATATAAGCGGAATCCTCGTCAGGAAGAGGGCTGGCCATGAAGCTATGCGACAGAGCATCAGCCTTGATATTTTTTGACCCAGCCCTATAGGTAACGTTGAATCTCGTAAAAAACAATGCCTCCGGGCAGATTCTAGGAACACCAGATTCTTGTGGTCAGTAAGAACCGTTACCTGGTGCCTAGCCCCCTCCAGGAAGTGGCGCCACTCTTCAATTGCCCATTTAGTGGCTAAGAGTTTGCGGTTGCCAACGTCATATTTTCTCTCAGTGGAGGAGAACTTCCTGGAGAAGTAGGCACAGGGACGGAGATGGGTGAGAAACCTAGTACCCTGGGAAAGACAGTACACACTCCCACCTCGGAAGCGTCAACCTCCACGATGAATGGCTCCATTTGGTTAGGCTGAATCAGCACTGGGGCAGAGACAAAGCACCTCTTAAGGATCTCAAAAGCCTGAACCGCCTCCGGAGGCCAATGGAGGAGATCAGCACCTTTACAAATGAGGTCCGTAAGAGGCTTAACGATGACCGAGAAGTTAGCAATAAATCTCCTGTAATAGTTAACAAACCCCAGGAAGCACTGTAAGGCCTTCAGGGAGGCAGGGCGGACCCATTCTGCCACAGCCTGAACCTTGGCAGGGTCCATGCGGAAGTAGTTAGGATTGAGGATCTGACCCAAAAATGGTATCTCCTGCACCCCAAACACACATTTTTTCGGTTTTTGCAAAGAGTTTGTTTTCCCAAAGGGCCCATGCTCAATGTGGGAGGACCAGTCCTTGGAAAACACAAGTATATCATCAAGGTACACTACAAGAAATACCCCCAGATAGTCTCTTAAAAATCTCATTTATGAAATTCTGGAAGACCGCGGGAGCATTACACAACCCAAAGGGCATGACAAGATATTCGAAATGACCTTCAGGTGTATTAAACACAGTTTTCCACTCATCCCCCTCTCTAATCCGGATAAGGTTATAAGCCCCCCGAAGATAGAACTTAGAGAACCATTGGGCCCCCTGAACCTGATTAAAGAGATCAGGAATCAAAGGAAGGGGATATTGGTTCCTTACAGTGATTTTATTTAAACCTCGGTAATCGATGCACGGCCTAAGACCACCATCCTTCTTCCCCACGAAGAAGAAGCCAACACCTACCGGAGAAGTAGAGGGGCGAATGTAACCCTTGGCCAGGCTTCCCTGGATATATTCTCTCATGGCTTCACGTTCAGGACAAGAGAGATTAAATATCCTTCCTTTAGGGAACTTAGCTCCTGGTACCAAGTCGATAGCGCAATCGTACTCTCTATGAGGAGGTAACTCTTCGGAGGCTTTTTTAGAAAAGACATCCGCAAAGTCGTGAATAAACTCAGGTAGAGTGATCACCTCCTCAGCGAGAGAAACCAAATTAATAGAAAAACATGACGTCATGCATTCATTACCACATTTAGTAAGATCACCAGTATTCCAGTTAAAAGTGGGATTATGCGTCTGCAACCAAGGGAGGCCTAAAATCAAATCGGACGATAACCCCTGCATCACTAACACAGAACACTGCTCCAAATGAATGGAGCCAACAATGAGTTCAAAAACAGGGGTATGCTGCATAAAATAACCATTAGCAAGCGGAGTGGAGTCAATACCTACTACCGGGACAGGTTTAGGCAAATCAATTAGTGGCATAGCTAGAGACATGGCAAATTCCACAGACATAATATTAGCAGCAGACCCTGAATCCACGAAGGCACTGCCGGTGGCAGACCTACCATCAAAAGAGACCTGAAAGGGAAGAAAGATTTTATTAGGTTTCATGTATACAGGAAATACCTGTGCGCCCAAGCGACCTCCCTGAAGGGTCACTTAGGCGCGGAAGTCCTTCCGGCTGATTATTCTTGGGACAGGAGTTCAATTGGTGCTTGTCATCCCCACAGTAGAAGCAGAGACCATTCTTCCTGCGGAAATCTCTACGTTGTTGGGGAGACACGGAGGTCCCGAGTTGCATCTGTTCATCCCAGTTCTCAATGGAAGAACGAAGCAGCGGAACCTCTGGAGCCATCATAGGGGAGCCAGAGGTGAAGGCACCAGAACGTTCAAGTCGTCGTTCCCTGAGACATCGGTCAAGACGTACTGCTAAAGCCATAGCCTGATCTAGAGAGTCAGAGGTGGGATAGCTAACTAACTGGTCTTTAAGGGCGTTCGACAGACCCAATCTAAACTGGCATCTCAAGGCAGGGTCATTCCACCGATAAGCTACACACTACTTCCTAAAGTCAGAACAGTACTCCTCAACGGGTCTCTTACCCTGACGTAAGGTCACCAGCTTACTCTCGGCAAAGGCAGTCTTGTCAGTCTCATCATAGATGAGCCCGAGAGCAGAAAAAAAAGGTCAACAGAAGAAAGTTCAGGGGTGTCAGGAGCCAAAGAGAAGGCCCATTCCTGGGGGCCGTCCTGGAGCAGGGACCTAATTATACCCACTCGCTGGCTCTCAGAACCTGAGGAGTGGGGTCTTAATCGAAAATAGAGTCTACAACTCTCCCGAAAAGAGAAAAAAGTCCTCCGGTCCCCTGAGAACCGGTCAGGCAACTTGAGGTGTGGTTCAAGAGGTGAGGTGAAGGGTACTACCTGGGTAGCATCACGCTGGTTGAACCTCTGAGCCAGGTCTTGGACCTGTAGGGAGAGACCCTGCATTTGCTGAGCCAGGGCCTCAAGGGGATCCATAGTAAAGTCAGGGACCAGGGTACAAAAAGGTATAGGCCTGTGATTATGTAATGGTACGGGGTGGGGAGAAGACAGGTGAGCCCTAATCTACCCGCAAATCAGTCCCTGCCTACTTGCACGGCCCGTCCTAAATGACGGCGTACAACTGGGCGACGGTCCCTACGCTCAGTAAGTGCAAAGACAGACAACACAAGACAAGGGCACACAGAAGCAAGGGGGAGTAAGGGCAGTTGCCCACGGAAAACCGTGAGCAACAGGCAGTGGTGAACGAGCCAAATCAAACCAGGAGAGTACGTAGTAGCAAAACAGAGCAGGAGAATAGTCAGGCAAGCCAGGGTCAAAAGGTTACAGCGGTCAATCAGGTAAATAACAGGAATAGCAGAGCCAGGAAACAGGAGAATCACAGGCAAGGAACAAGCAGCAAGTGAGGGTATAAATAGACCAAGAGCGGGAGCTAAAACCGTCAGGTCAGGCTGTGATAGGTTCTCCCTCTCCTCAGCCTGCAAGCCTGAGTGGTAACAGATCGCGTCACTCTAGCAGACCTTGGAGCTGATGGAGGCTGATTAATTCCAGGGTGTCGACAGAGAACCTGTGTCAGGCAAACCCTTTACAAGTATATTTTAATAAATGTAATATCTGAATATAGCCATGTTATCTAATTATGTCATTTTTCACATCAGGCACATTTGACATATCCACAGGATATGCCATAAATGTCAGATAGATGCGGGTCCTATCTCTAGAACATACAAAAAACAAACAAACGACCCAGGTATCTGGTGGGCTGAGGTACACACAAAAACACAACAATATTGCCAGAGGCAATAAGATTAGCCCTTGTTTCCCAGACACCTATTGAATCTTACTAGTATTGTGGCGTTTAGCTTTATTATGAATAACTATAAGCATACAAATGAAGATTAAAAGCGCAATGTGAACTGAAAAGTCTCCATACAATGATACTAATAATACTCTGTAATCAGTACCATCTAAGTGCAAAGTAAAACCACCATCACTGATGGCCGCACTACCTATATGAAACAACTATGATTCGCGGCTGCAGTCCGCTCTAGTAGGGACTTAAAATTATCAGGACACATTGATTTTAAAAGAGAACGGAAGAGGCCCCCCCCCGCCCCCCCGTCATGTTTCACCATCGAAGTGGCGTCCTCAGGGGGAAATGGGGCTAATGTGGATATGCTGTGGATATGGCAGAAATGTCCCTAATGGGAAAACCCCTTTAAGTTATCTAAGCAACTAACATTTATAATTTCATTTTAGATCATGGGGGCAGGAGCTTAACTAGAAATTCTGGGCCCCACAGCACACTTTTAATGGTAGCCTCCCCTTCCGAGCATTTACCAGATCCATGTAAAGTTGGGATGAGGGCACACTTGCCTGCCGATTCAAAGTAAAAACTTCTATGAAAGTACAACACCCAACATGGCCAGATAATTGATCATAATCAGACCACACTACGAGTTGTGGTTTCAGAGAACAGGTATCACAAAAACTACAACTCACAGCATGACCTGACAAAAAATCAGAGCATGCTCGGACAATGGTACCTTGTATGCTATCAGTCACATAATCAGAAAATGTAGGACAGCGACATGGGAGGCATAAAAACCCTAGACCAGGACGCCAAAATTAATTCAGACCCCACACCAGACCGCAAAATTAGTTCAGACCCAACCCCAAAATGTATTCAGACCCCAAAATTAGTTCAAACCCCAGTCCCCAAAATTAATGCAAAACCTAGACCAGACCCCAGAATTAGACCCTACACCAAAAAGATGGTCACAAAGCCCAGATTTGCCATAGACAAATTTGCCATGAATGTTTGAGGAAAATCTGCAGCATTGGACAGCTAATCCGTGGCTTTCAGTGCAAAATCTGTGGCAATTATGAGCATGCTGCAGACTTCAAAATCCACAGCATGTTCATTATTCCATGTGGATATTTTCCTAAATGTGTGAATAGGGTATAAAATACCCCAATCACATGTATTACTGGCGGAATGTCGGCGAATTCTGTCAGCATTTAGGCACGGAGTCCATGCCTAAATCCTGACAGAATCCTAAACGTGTGAATATGGATTTATAAAACAGTGTTCTGACAATTGCAGTCAGGCCTGTCTGCAAGGTTCCCATTTGATGACTGCAACCAAAGATCATGAAGAATTGATACAGGATGTATATTGTAAAATTGTATAACTTTTATTACACAATAAAAACCTTTTATCTACTGAAACTGAAACACCCCTTTAAGTTTGAGGATGCGAGAAACAGGAACACAAATAGAACGTCAGGAGCAAAAAAAATTAGTTTCAACATCATATAAATGATATTGAAAACCAAATAAACTGATAAAAAATAAAAGGGCAGGGACGTCCATAGGTCTAAGGGTATGTGCACACACAAAATAAAAAAACATCTCAAAATACGGAGCTGTTTTCAAGGGAAAACAGCTCCTGATTTTCAGACTTTTTTAAGCCACACGCGGTTTTCGCAGCGGTTTTTACGGACGTTTTTGGAGCTGTTTTTCTATAGCGTTATGAAAAACGGCTCCACCAACGGCTGAAGAAGTAACATGCACTTTTTTACACGGGCGTTTTGTAAAACGGCCGCGTAAAAAATGGCCCGTCGGAACACAACAACGTTTTTCCCATTGAAATCAATGGGCAGATGTTTGAAGGTGTTCTGCTTCCGATTTTGCAGCCGTTTTTCGCGACGTTTACAGCCTGAAAAACGGCTGAAAACACTGCGTGTGCATATACCCTTAGGGTAATTTCATACAGGGTGGAAATGCTGCGAAACACAGTACAAGGCAAGTTTTAGCAAATCTCATCCACATGATGTAGAATTTTTCCACACAGAAATTGACCTGCAGTGCAGCTTTCTAAAAACGGTAGCATGTTCATTTCTGTTACAGAATGAGCATTGATGTGCTGTGAATTTTCCCCATTGACTTCAAGAAGTAAAAATCTGCAAGCAAAATCTGCAATTGCAGATTGTAAATTAATTTTTATTTTTTTTCTGCTTTAAAAGAAATCCACAGATGTTTTTGGCAAATCTGCACCACAATTTGCATTATCCCTTTTATTTAGAAATCCCTTTGCTATGGAAAATTTACACAGCAAATCTGACCTGTGTGGACTTAGGCCTTATTTACATGAACGTGTATTACGTCCGTGCTACGCGCGTGGAAATCGAGGTGAAATTTACCAATTTAATAATTTTTTTTTGCAGATATTCAATTATAGTCTATTTATTTGAGTAAGGCTGAACCCCTCAACGCAAGGGCAATGGTGATGTGAACAGGCCCTAACACAGCTAGTGTTAACAGAGAAACAACTCAATATTTATTACCCCTATTCTGCAGTTTTTAGAAATATCCAATATGTTGCCAAAGTGTGCTACTTGACTTAAACACAGGCCTCAGAATCGAAATGGCACGTTGTGGATTTTGGGGTCTCCTTTTTATTAGGCCTGATTTACACGAGCGTGTGCGTTTTGCGTGCGCAAAAGGCACTTAACAGCTCCATGTGTCAACATTCAGAGTTTGACAGCTGTTGCGTGAACCACGCAGTTAGCACGGAAGTGCTGCCGTGCGGCATGCGTGGTTTTCACGCACCCATTGACTTCAATGGGTGCGTGATGCGCGAAAAACGGCTAAATATAGAACATGTCGTGAGCTTTACGCAGCGGACTCACGCTGCGCAAAACTCACGGACTGTCTGCACTGCCCCATAGACTAATATAGGTGCGTACGACAGGCGTGAAAAGCACGCGCGTCGCACGCGCGTATATTACGCTCGTGTAAATGATGCCTTAGGATGTTTTCCAGACACTATTTAGTGTTTGAAGAAGTCTTGAAATGCCAAAACAAAAGGAGCACCCACAAAAAGACCCTATTTTGGAAACTATACCCTCAATGAATTTATCTAGTGGTATAGTAAGCATTTTCACCACACAAGAGTTTCATAGAATTTATTAGAATTGAACCATAAAAAGGAAAAAAAATGTTTTCCAATAATATGTAGTTTTAGCTAAAAAAACTTCAATTTCACAAGGTGAAAAAGCTATACCGCAATAACCGCTGTAACCTGCTGTTTGGGTACACGGCAAGCAGTGTTCCCTATAAGGTGCGCGGTCGCGCACCTTCCACGGTCTCCACACTCATTAAACTTTAAACCCC
The DNA here is from genome assembly GCF_050947455.1 of Rhinoderma darwinii. Taxonomy (NCBI): domain Eukaryota; kingdom Metazoa; phylum Chordata; class Amphibia; order Anura; family Rhinodermatidae; genus Rhinoderma; species Rhinoderma darwinii. The sequence goes on from NC_134687.1 coordinate 550,618,180, forward strand.
GCGCACTATCACGGGCGGCGAGCTATCTATAGGGGTGTGTGATGCTATCTACAAGGGTTCTGTGTGACGCTATCTACAGGGGGTCTGTGTGGCGCTCTGTACAGGCGGCTGTGTGTGGCGCTCTCTACAGCAGGGCTGTGTATGGTGCTCTCTACAGGTGGGCTGTGTGTGGTGCTCTCTACAGGTGGGCTGTGTGACGCTATCTACAGGGGGTCTGTATGGCGCTATCTATAGGGATAGTGGTGTAAAAAAGGGATTCTTTCATTGATCTCTTTAATTGGTGTTCATAACTGTCTATTTTACTGGTGTACTTATTTAGTACACTATATTAGCGTTTACTGGGGGTATTACTCTTGGTCATCAGATCGCCCACCATTGATGGGGACTTGCCCTGCTCCCTAACTGCCCCGCTCAGGAGCTGCCAAGACTTAGAGGGAACATTGACGGCAAGGCTCAGAAAGGAAGGAGTACCATTTGGCTTTCGGAGCGGAGATTTTGATGGAATGTTTTGTGGACGGAATGTCAAATTTGCTGAGCTCCTGAGGTACCAGTACAGTGTGACCACATTTTAGAAACTATACCCCTCAAGGATTTAATCTAGGGGGGTAGTGAGATTTTTAGCCCACAGGTGTTTTATAGATTTTATTAGAATTGGGCCATGAAAATTACTTATTACATTTTTTCCAAAAATATGTCAATTTAGCTCAGAATTTTTAATTTTCACACGTGTTATGCAATTTCTCCCGAGTAAGGCAATACCCCATATGTGGTTGCAAACTGCTGTCTGGACAGACGGCAGGGCTCAAAATGGAAGGAATGCAATTTGGTTTTTAGAGTGCAAATTTTACTGGAATTATTTTTGGATGCCATGTTGCATTGCCCTGAGGTATCAGTGCAGTGGAAACCTCAGAGAAGTGACCCCATTTTCGAAACGACAGTAGATGTTGCATAGTGAAAATAGCAATCTTTTTCCATAGCTATGTAATTTCAGTGTCTAATATGTTGTGCCCAACTTGTGCCGCTGTGAATAGACAGCTCTCTTATTACTCTGCAGTGTTTTCTGATTTTAAAAACACTGGAGACACACAAATAAATAGTTGAGTGGCTTCTCCCAAGTACGGTAATACCCTACAGTGATGCAGCCATCTTTATCTTGACTTTTAACGCATTAAATACACAGTGTCAAGAAACTTTAACTTGACTTTTTTACTGGCTTTGCAATGGCTTTTGTTGTGTGATATCACACTGCAGCAAGTTATCAGAGTCAAGAAAAATATGGCTACATCTGTATGTGGTCATAAACTGCTGTATAGGAACACCGCCAGGCTCGGAATGCCTGCTATTTGACTTTTAGGGTATGTTCACACGAGGGCGTCCGTTACGGCTGAAATTACGGGGATGTTTCAGCCTGAAAACATCCCCGTAATTTCAGCCGTACCGGCATGTGCAGGCGCTTGAACGCCGCGTCAATTACGGGCGTAATTAGCGCTGCTATTCATTGGAGTCAATGAATAACGGCTCCAATTACGGCCAAAGAAGTGACAGGTCACTTCTTTGACGCGGGCGTCTATTTACGCGCCGTCATTTGACAGCGGCGCGTAAATATACGCCTCGTGTGAACAGACAAACGTCTGCCCATTGCTTTCAATGGGCAGATGTTTGTCAACGCCATTGAGGCGCTATTTTCAGGCGTAATTCGGGGCAAAAACGCCAGAATTACGTCCATAAATAGGCCGTGTGAACATACCCTTAGAGTGCTGATTTTGCTTGGTAGTTTTAGTGGTATTTCAGTTTATAATATGGGGGCAATTATAAATTGTGTGGACTATATCAGCACGTAATAAGGTCGTATATTAATGGGGTGAATAAATAATAAAATTATTATTCTAGAAATGTGTGAAACACTTTGAAGCAATCAAGCCCAGAAAAAGAAACAAGTCACGACCAGATAATTGGAAAAATACAAACAGTCTTTATTGAAGTTGATTTAGACACAGAGACAACATATAAATAATTAAATATATTAAAATACCATAAACCCTCGAACAGGAATGGAATCCGGACAAAAAAGCAGAGCGACCCCCAGTGTAATGGCAGGAAGGAGGTGAAGGGAAAGTGAGCCCTAATCTACCCACCGCCCTGTCCCTGCCTACTGGCAACGACCCGCCCTAGGCGACGGGGTACAACTGGGCGGCGGTCCCTACGCTGTCTAAGTGCACGGGAGAACAAACAGGGAACACGCAAGGGAAGGGGCAGTAGCCCACGGAACGCCGCGAGGAAACGGAGCGGTGAGAATAGTCAGGACCAGGATGAAGTGGGGTATACCAACGTGAGCACGGAGAAGGAAGCAAGCCAGGGGCAAAGCGAAGCAGGTTAAGCGGAACTGCAGCAAGGCAGAAGCACGGCAGAAGCAGGCTGGAGCAAGCAGCAGTGGGGCCAGGAATCCAGAAGAATTACAAGCACTGAGGAAGAGAACACGGCAGGTAATAAAGGAAAGGGGGCGGAGCTAACTCCGACTGACCAGGCCACGATAGGCTCTCCCACTCCTGAGCCTGCCACCCTGGTTGGTGGGAGACCGTGTCAGTCTAACAGGTCTGGCCTCAGGTGTGGATTGATTAATCCCAGGAGTATACCTAGACGTAGTACCTGGCAGATCCCTAACACCCAGATAGTAAAATATGGTCACAATCAACTCCTATATACAGCTGAAGTGCATAAGTGTGAACTGTTTAAGCAAGTGCTAGGCATAATACATTTGCACAGATGGACACGTATGCATAGTGTAAATAGTAAAAAATCTAGAATGCAGTCCTAAGTACATATAGCACACTGAGCAATATACCTACATAGTAAAAGATGAGTAGGAGATCCAGACCAGGAGGGGGACCTCTGCTTGACCCGACGCGCGTTTCAGCGACGAAGCACCAGCGAAACGCGCGTCGGCTCAAGCAGAGGTCCCCCCTCCTGGTCCGGATCTCCTACTCATCTTTTACTATGTAGGTATATTGCTCAGTGTGCTATATGTACTTAGGACTGCATTCTAGATTTTTTACTATTTACACTATGCATACGTGTCCATCTGTGCAAATGTATTATGCCTAGCACTTGCTTAAACAGTTCACACTTATGCACTTCAGCTGTATATAGGAGTTGATTGTGACCATATTTTACTATCTGGGGGTCGCTCTGCTTTTTTGTCCGGATTCCATTCCTGTTCGAGGGTTTATGGTATTTTAATATATTTAATTATTTATATGTTGTCTCTGTGTCTAAATCAACTTCAATAAAGACTGTTTGTATTTTTCCAATTATCTGGTCGTGACTTGTTTCTTTTTCTGGGCTTGTTATCTAGTCACTAGGACCACTAGTATATATTGGGGTATTGTTCGGTTTGTTGCTTTGAAGCAATCCTTTATGCACAGGTCATGTTTTTTGGGGCAGGTTTGCACTGATAAATGGTGTCCATTATCAGTGTTCTTATATTTTTTTTAAATAATTGAAAAAAACTACTTCGGGTCCCCCCTCATTTTTCATAACCAGCCAGATAAAACACAGCAGCAGGCTAGCATTACCAGGGTGAAATTAAAAAAACACCGTAATCTAAGTAGTCCTCAAAATCGAAGTAGTCCAACAGTCGAACCTGTAAAAAAACACAAGCTAACACAAAAAAACAAACATTAGTAACACATAAAGCAAAGCAATTATCATGCTTACCTTTCCTGGGTCCAGCGCCTGAGATGCAATGTCAGCGAGCTACACTGTTTCCATAACTTTGGGAGTCAAAGTGCCTAGGGCAGCACAAACGCTAAATACGGACCTGCTTATGTAGTGTAATATATTACAACTGTCAGTTTCAGGCAGCCTATTAGGCCCTTTCCGTCTTTTCTATATACCTTTCCTTCCTTTGTGATCCACTTCTGGCTTTTTCTAGAAAATGGAGCCAAAAACTGCATCAAAACTGTGTGTGTGAACCTGGCCTAAGGCTGGGTTCACATTGTGCATTTATTTGTTAAATGCAGCCTAAAGAAATGCATCTAAAAACACTTTGAAAAACGCATGCGCATTTAAAAGAACGCATGTGTTGTTGGTTTTTGTTTTTTTTTAAATAACCATGAGTTTTTCAAAGTGTTTTAGCGGTAAGGGTATGTTCACACGAAGTAGCAAAATACGTCTGAAATTACGGAGCTGTTTTCACCTGAAAACAGCTCCTGATTTTCAGACGTTTTTTTAACAACTCACATTTTTCAACTGTGTTGAACGCAGTTTTCCACTCATCCCCCTCTTTGATGCGGATAAGGTTATATGCCCCCCGTAGATCGAACTTAGAAAACCATTGGGCTCCCTGAACCTGATTAAAAAGATCCGGAATCAAAGGAAGTGGGTACTGGTTCCTTACGGTGACCTTATTCAGGTTACGATAATCAATGCACGGCCTAAGACCACCATCCTTCTTCCCCACGAAGAAGAAGCCAGCACCTACAGGAGAAGTCGAGGGGCAAATGAAACCCTTGGCCAGGCATTCTTGGATATACACCCTCATAGCTTCACGTTCAGGACATGAAAGATTAAATATCCTACCCTTAGGAAGCTTGGCACCAGGCACCAAATCGATGGCGCAATCGTAATCTCTATGGGGGGGCAACACCTCGGAGGCCTCCTTAGAAAACACATCGGCGAAGTCCTGAACAAACTCAGGAAGCGTGTTTACCTCCTCCCGGGGAGAAATAGAGTTAACAGAAAGACATGACATAAGACATTCATTACCCCATTTGGTAAGCTCCCCAGTATTCCAATCAAACGTGGGATTATGCAACTGCAACCAGGGAAGACCTAATACCAGATCAGACGATAATCCCTGCATCACCAGTACAGATCACTGCTCCATATGCATGGAGCCAACCAGGAGTTCAAAAACAGGAGTATGCTGAGTAAAATAACCATTAGCAAGGGGGGTTGAGTCGATACCTACTACAGGGATAGGATAAGGTAAATCAATAAAAGGCATCTTTAGAGACATAGCAAATTCCACAGACATATTAGCAGATGAGCCAGAATCCACGAAAGCACTGCCCGTGGCAGACCGGCCAGCAAACGAGACCTGAAAGGGAAGCAAAATTTTATTGCGTTTAACATTAACGGGAAATACCTGTGCGCCCAAGTGACCTCCCCGATGATCACTTAGGCGCGGAAGTTTTCCGGCTTTTTATTCCTGCGCCTGGGACAGGTGTTCAGTAGATGCTTGTCGTCCCCACAGTAGAAGCAGAGACCATTCATTCTGCGAAACTCCCTACGTTGTCGAGGGGACATGGAGGCCCCGAGTTGCATAGGTACCTCCGAGTCCTCCGTGGAGGGGCGAGGGGACGGGACCTCGGGGGGGATCGCAGAAAAGTCAGAGGGGAGCACATTGAAACGTTCAAGCTGACGTTCCCTGAGACGTCGGTCAAGTCGTACTGCTAGGGCCATAACCTGGTCAAGGGAGTCAGAAGAGGGGTAGCTAACCAGCAGATCCTTCAGGGCGTCAGATAATCCTAACCTAAACTGGCACCTTAGGGCCGGGTCGTTCCACCGAGAAACTACGCACCACTTTCTAAAATCAGAACAGTATTCCTCAACCGGTCTCCTACCCTGACGTAAGGTCACCAGCTGACTCTCGGCTAAAGCAGTCCTGTCAGTTTCGTCGTAAGGCTGGGTTCACACGTGGCGGAATTTCACTTAAATTCCGCTGCGGACACTCCTCAGCGTTAATCCGCAGCGGAGCCGTTTGTCCATTGACTTACACTTTAATTTAGCAGTGTTCGTTTAGACGAGGCGTAAAATTCCGCTGCGGAGCATAGGCTGCGGAGCGGAATTTGGTGTCCGCAGCATGCTCTGTCTGTTGCGGAGCAGTGGCGGACTCATGGCGGAATTTCTCCATTGACTTCAATGGAGATTCTAATTTCCGCAATGAAGTCCGCAGCTGTCATGCACATGTTATGTGTGCTGCGGATCCGTCTTGCTTTTTTAACTTGACATTTCTTCATTCTGGCTGGACCTATGTATTTCTAGGTCTACAGCCAGACTGAGGAAGTCAATGGGGCTCCCGTAATGACGGGAGTGTTGCTAGGAGACGTCAGTAAATAGTCACTGTCCAGGGTGCTGAAAGAGTTAAGCGATCGGCAGTAACTGTTTCTGCACCCGGGACAGTGACTACCGATCCCAATATACATGTATCTGTAAAAAAAAATGAAGTTCATACTTACCGAGAACTCCCTGCTTCTGTCTCCAGTCCGGCCTCCCAGGATAACGTTTCAGTCTAAGTGACGGCTGCAGCCAATCACAGGCTAATAACAGGCTGCAGCGGTCACATGGACTGCCGCGTCATCCAGGGAGATCGGGCTGGATGCCGAAGGAGGGACGCGTCACCAAGACAACGGGCGGTAAGTATGAATTTCTTTGACTTTCACAAGGGAAAGTGCTGTCCCTTCTCTCTATCCTGCACTGATAGGGAGACGGGAAGTACTTTTACCGCAGTCCGCAGCAGCTAGTCCGCATCAATTTACTGCACATTTTGTGCAGATCCGCAGCAGAATCTGCAACGCAGATTCTGTGCGGCATTGATGCGGACAGTTGCGGAGGAAATCCGCCACGTGTGGTGATGCCCTTACGGTCCCCTGAGAACCGGTCAGGTAACTTGAGGTCGGGTTCTAGAGGTGAGGTGAGGGGTACTACTAAGGCAGCGTCACCCTGGTTGACCCTCTGGGCCAGGGCCTGGACCTGTAGGGAGAGGCCCTGCATCTGCTGGGTCAGGGTCTCGAGGGGGTCCATGATAGCGTCAGCGTAGGAGAATGGTAGACTAGGTATGGGCTTGTAATTATGTAATGGCAGGAAGGAGGTGAAGGGAAAGTGAGCCCTAATCTACCCACCGCCCTGTCCCTGCCTACTTGCAATGACCCGCCCTAGGCGACGGGGTACAACTGGGCGGCGGTCCCTACGCTGTCTAAGTGCACGGGAGAACAAACAGGGAACACGCAAGGGAAGGGGCAGTAGCCCACGGAACGCCGCGAGGAAACGGAGCGGTGAGAATAGTCAGGACCAGGATGAAGTGGGGTATACCAACGTGAGCACGGAGAAGGAAGCAAGCCAGGGGCAAAGCGAAGCAGGTTAAGCGGAACTGCAGCAAGGCAGAAGCACGGCAGAAGCAGGCTGGAGCAAGCAGCAGTGGGGCCAGGAATCCAGAAGAATTACAAGCACTGAGGAAGAGAACACGGCAGGTAATAAAGGAAAGGGGGCGGAGCTAACTCCGACTGACCAGGCCACGATAGGCTCTCCCACTCCTGAGCCTGCCACCCTGGTTGGTGGGAGACGGTGTCAGTCTAACAGGTCTGGCCTCAGGTGTGGATTGATTAATCCCAGGAGTATACCTAGACGTAGTACCTGGCAGATCCCTAACACCCAGATAGTAAAATATGGTCACAATCAACTCCTATATACAGCTGAAGTGCATAAGTGTGAACTGTTTAAGCAAGTGCTAGGCATAATACATTTGCACAGATGGACACGTATGCATAGTGTAAATAGTAAAAAATCTAGAATGCAGTCCTAAGTACATATAGCACACTGAGCAATATACCTACATAGTAAAAGATGAGTAGGAGATCCAGACCAGGAGGGGGGACCTCTGCATGACCCGACGCGCGTTTCAGCGACGAAGCACCAGCGAAACGCGCGTCGGGTCAAGCAGAGGTCCCCCCTCCTGGTCCGGATCTCCTACTCATCTTTTACTATGTAGGTATATTGCTCAGTGTGCTATATGTACTTAGGACTGCATTCTAGATTTTTTACTATTTACACTATGCATACGTGTCCATCTGTGCAAATGTATTATGCCTAGCACTTGCTTATACAGTTCACACTTATGCACTTCAGCTGTATATAGGAGTTGATTGTGACCATATTTTACTATCTGGGGGTCGCTCTGCTTTTTTGTCCGGATTCCATTCCTGTTCGAGGGTTTATGGTATTTTAATATATTTAATTATTTATATGTTGTCTCTGTGTCTAAATCAACTTCAATAAAGACTGTTTGTATTTTTCCAATTATCTGGTCGTGACTTGTTTCTTTTTCTGGGCTTGTTATCTAGTCACTAGGACCACTAGTATATATTGGGGTATTGTTCGGTTTGTTGCTTTGAAGCAATCCTTTATGCACAGGTCATGTTTTTTGGGGCAGGTTTGCACTGATAAATGGTGTCCATTATCAGTCTTCTTATATTTTTTTTAAATAATTGAAAAAAACTACTTCAGGTCCCCCCTCATTTTTCATAACCAGCCAGATAAAACACAGCAGCAGGCTAGCATTACCAGGGTGAAATTAAAAAAACACCGTAATCTAAGTAGTCCTCAAAATCGAAGTAGTCCAACAGTCGAACCTGTAAAAAAACACAAGCTAACACAAAAAAACAAACATTAGTAACACATAAAGCAAAGCAATTATCATGCTTACCTTTCCTGGGTCCAGCGCCTGAGATGCAATGTCAGCGAGCTACACTGTTTCCATAACTTTGGGAGTCAAAGTGCCTAGGGCAGCACAAACTCTAAATACGGACCTGCTTATGTAGTGTAATATATTACAACTGTCAGTTTCAGGCAGCCTATTAGGCCCTTTCCGTCTTTTCTATATACCTTTCCTTCCTTTGTGATCCACTTCTGGCTTTTTCTAGAAAATGGAGCCAAAAACTGCATCAAAACTGTGTGTGTGAACTTGGCCTAAGGCTGGGTTCACATTGTGCATTTATTTGTTAAATGCAGCCTAAAGAAATGCATCTAAAAACACTTTGAAAAACGCATGCGCATTTAAAAGAACGCATGTGTTGTTGGTTTTTGTTTGTTTTTTTAAATAACCATGAGTTTTTCAAAGTGTTTTAGCGGTAAGGGTATGTTCACACGAAGTAGCAAAATACGTCTGAAATTACGGAGCTGTTTTCACCTGAAAACAGCTCCTGATTTTCAGACGTTTTTTTAACAACTCACATTTTTCAACTGTGTTGAACGCAGTTTTCCACTCATCCCCCTCTTTGATGCGGATAAGGTTATATGCCCCCCGTAGATCGAACTTAGAAAACCATTGGGCTCCCTGAACCTGATTAAAAAGATCCGGAATCAAAGGAAGTGGGTACTGGTTCCTTACGGTGACCTTATTCAGGTTACGATAATCAATGCACGGCCTAAGACCACCATCCTTCTTCCCCACGAAGAAGAAGCCAGCACCTACAGGAGAAGTCGAGGGGCAAATGAAACCCTTGGCCAGGCATTCTTGGATATACACCCTCATAGCTTCACGTTCAGGACATGAAAGATTAAATATCCTACCCTTAGGAAGCTTGGCACCAGGCACCAAATCGATGGCGCAATCGTAATCTCTATGGGGGGGCAACACCTCGGAGGCCTCCTTAGAAAACACATCGGCGAAGTCCTGAACAAACTCAGGAAGCGTGTTTACCTCCTCCCGGGGAGAAATAGAGTTAACAGAAAGACATGACATAAGACATTCATTACCCCATTTGGTAAGCTCCCCAGTATTCCAATCAAACGTGGGATTATGCAACTGCAACCAGGGAAGACCTAATACCAGATCAGACGATAATCCCTGCATCACCAGTACAGATCACTGCTCCATATGCATGGAGCCAACCAGGAGTTAAAAAACAGGAGTATGCTGAGTAAAATAACCATTAGCAAGGGGGGTTGAGTCGATACCTACTACAGGGATAGGATAAGGTAAATCAATAAAAGGCATCTTTAGAGACATAGCAAATTCCACAGACATGATATTAGCAGATGAGCCAGAATCCACGAAAGCACTGCCCGTGGCAGACCGGCCAGCAAACGAGACCTGAAAGGGAAGCAAAATTTTATTGCGTTTCACATTAACGGGAAATACCTGTGCGCCCAAGTGACCTCCCCGATGATCACTTAGGCGCGGAAGTTTTCCGGCTTTTTATTCCTGCGCCTGGGACAGGTGTTCAGTAGATGCTTGTCGTCCCCACAGTAGAAGCAGAGACCATTCATTCTGCGAAACTCCCTACGTTGTCGAGGGGACATGGAGGCCCCGAGTTGCATAGGTACCTCCGAGTCCTCCGTGGAGGGGCGAGGGGACGGGACCTCGGGGGGGATCGCAGAAAAGTCAGAGGGGAGCACATTGAAACGTTCAAGCTGACGTTCCCTGAGACGTCGGTCAAGTCGTACTGCTAGGGCCATAACCTGGTCAAGGGAGTCAGAAGAGGGGTAGCTAACCAGCAGATCCTTCAGGGCGTCAGATAATCCTAACCTAAACTGGCACCTTAGGGCCGGGTCGTTCCACCGAGAAGCTACGCACCACTTTCTAAAATCAGAACAGTATTCCTCAACCGGTCTCCTACCCTGACGTAAGGTCACCAGCTGACTCTCGGCTAAAGCAGTCCTGTCAGTCTCGTCGTAAGGCTGGGTTCACACGTGGCGGAATTTCACTTAAATTCCGCTGCGGACACTCCGCAGCGTTAATCCGCAGCGGAGCCGTTTGTCCATTGACTTACACTTTAATTTAGCAGTGTTCGTTTAGACGAGGCGTAAAATTCCGCTGCGGAGCGGAATTTGGTGTCCGCAGCATGCTCTGTCTGTTGCGGAGCAGTGGCGGACTCATGGCGGAATTTCTCCATTGACTTCAATGGAGATTCTAATTTCCGCAATGAAGTCCGCAGCTGTCATGCACATGTTATGTGTGCTGCGGATCCGTCTTGCTTTTTTAACTTGACATTTCTTCATTCTGGCTGGACCTATGTATTTCTAGGTCTACAGCCAGACTGAGGAAGTCAATGGGGCTCCCGTAATGACGGGAGCGTTGCTAGGAAACGTCAGTAAATAGTCACTGTCCAGGGTGCTGAAAGAGTTAAGCGATCGGCAGTAACTGTTTCTGCACCCGGGACAGTGACTACCGATCCCAATATACATGTATCTGTAAAAAAAAATGAAGTTCATACTTACCGAGAACTCCCTGCTTCTGTCTCCAGTCCGGCCTCCCAGGATGACGTTTCAGTCTAAGTGACGGCTGCAGCCAATCACAGGCTAATAACAGGCTGCAGCGGTCACATGGACTGCCGCGTCATCCAGGGAGATCGGGCTGGATGCCGAAGGAGGGACGCGTCACCAAGACAACGGGCGGTAAGTATGAATTTCTTTGACTTTCACAAGGGAAAGTGCTGTCCCTTCTCTCTATCCTGCACTGATAGGGAGAAGGGAAGTACTTTTACCGCAGTCCGCAGCAGCTAGTCCGCATCAATTTACTGCACATTTTGTGCAGATCCGCAGCAGAATCTGCAACGCAGATTCTGTGCGGCATTGATGCGGACAGTTGCGGAGGAAATCCGCCACGTGTGGTCATGCCCTTACGGTCCCCTGAGAACCGGTCAGGTAACTTGAGGTCGGGTTCTAGAGGTGAGGGGTACTACTAAGGCAGCGTCACCCTGGTTGACCCTCTGGGCCAGGGCCTCCTGTAGGGAGAGGCCCTGCATCTGCTGGGTCAGGGTCTCGAGGGGGTCCATGATAGCGTCAGCGTAGGAGAATGGTAGACTAGGTATGGGCTTGTAATTATGTAATGGCAGGAAGGAGGTGAAGGGAAAGTGAGCCCTAATCTACCCACCGCCCTGTCCCTGCCTACTTGCAACGACCCGCCCTAGGCGACGGGGTACAACTGGGCGGCGGTCCCTACGCTGTCTAAGTGCACGGGAGAACAAACAGGGAACACGCAAGGGAAGGGGCAGTAGCCCACGGAACGCCGCGAGGAAACGGAGCGGTGAGAATAGTCAGGACCAGGATGAAGTGGGGTATACCAACGTGAGCACGGAGAAGGAAGCAAGCCAGGGGCAAAGCGAATCAGGTTAAGCGGAACTGCAGCAAGGCAGAAGCACGGCAGAAGCAGGCTGGAGCAAGCAGCAGTGGGGCCAGGAATCCAGAAGAATTACAAGCACTGAGGAAGAGAACACGGCAGGTAATAAAGGAAAGGGGGCGGAGCTAACTCCGACTGACCAGGCCACGATAGGCTCTCCCACTCCTGAGCCTGCCACCCTGGTTGGTGGGAGACGGTGTCAGTCTAACAGGTCTGGCCTCAGGTGTGGATTGATTAATCCCAGGAGTATACCTAGACGTAGTACCTGGCAGATCCCTAACACCCAGATAGTAAAATATGGTCACAATCAACTCCTATATACAGCTGAAGTGCATAAGTGTGAACTGTTTAAGCAAGTGCTAGGCATAATACATTTGCACAGATGGACACGTATGCATAGTGTAAATAGTAAAAAATCTAGAATGCAGTCCTAAGTACATATAGCACACTGAGCAATATACCTACATAGTAAAAGATGAGTAGGAGATCCAGACCAGGAGGGGGACCTCTGCTTGACCCGACGCGCGTTTCAGCGACGAAGCACCAGCGAAACGCGCGTCGGGTCAAGCAGAGGTCCCCCCTCCTGGTCCGGATCTCCTACTCATCTTTTACTATGTAGGTATATTGCTCAGTGTGCTATATGTACTTAGGACTGCATTCTAGATTTTTTACTATTTACACTATGCATACGTGTCCATCTGTGCAAATGTATTATGCCTAGCACTTGCTTAAACAGTTCACACTTATGCACTTCAGCTGTATATAGGAGTTGATTGTGACCATATTTTACTATCTGGGGGTCGCTCTGCTTTTTTGTCCGGATTCCATTCCTGTTCGAGGGTTTATGGTATTTTAATATATTTAATTATTTATATGTTGTCTCTGTGTCTAAATCAACTTCAATAAAGACTGTTTGTATTTTTCCAATTATCTGGTCGTGACTTGTTTCTTTTTCTGGGCTTGTTATCTAGTCACTAGGACCACTAGTATATATTGGGGTATTGTTCGGTTTGTTGCTTTGAAGCAATCCTTTATGCACAGGTCATGTTTTTTGGGGCAGGTTTGCACTGATAAATGGTGTCCATTATCAGTGTTCTTATATTTTTTTTAAATAATTGAAAAAAACTACTTCGGGTCCCCCCTCATTTTTCATAACCAGCCAGATAAAACACAGCAGCAGGCTAGCATTACCAGGGTGAAATTAAAAAAACACCGTAATCTAAGTAGTCCTCAACATCGAAGTAGTCCAACAGTCGAACCTGTAAAAAAACACAAGCTAACACAAAAAAACAAACATTGGTAACACATAAAGCAAAGCAATTATCATGCTTACCTTTCCTGGGTCCAGCGCCTGAGATGCAATGTCAGCGAGCTACACTGTTTCCATAACTTTGGGAGTCAAAGTGCCTAGGGCAGCACAAACTCTAAATACGGACCTGCTTATGTAGTGTAATATATTACAACTGTCAGTTTCAGGCAGCCTATTAGGCCCTTTCCGTCTTTTCTATATACCTTTCCTTCCTTTGTGATCCACTTCTGGCTTTTTCTAGAAAATGGAGCCAAAAACTGCATCAAAACTGTGTGTGTGAACCTGGCCTAAGGCTGGGTTCACATTGTGCATTTATTTGTTAAATGCAGCCTAAAGAAATGCATCTAAAAACACTTTGAAAAACGCATGCGCATTTAAAAGAACGCATGTGTTGTTGGTTTTTGTTTGTTTTTTAAATAACCATGAGTTTTTCAAAGTGTTTTAGCGGTAAGGGTATGTTCACACGAAGTAGCAAAATACGTCTGAAATTACGGAGCTGTTTTCACCTGAAAACAGCTCCTGATTTTCAGACGTTTTTTTAACAACTCACATTTTTCGCTGCGTTTTTTACGGACCTTATTGGAGCTGTTTTTCAATGGAGTCAATGAAAAACGGCTCCATAAACGTCCCAAGAAGTGACATGCACTTCTTTGACGCGGGCGTCTTTTTACGCGCCGTCTTTTGACAGCGACGCATAATATTACATCTTGTGGGAACAGAACATCGTAAAACCCATTGCAAGCAATGGGCAGATGTTTGTAGGCGTAATGGAGCCGTTTTTTCAGGCCTAATTTGAGGCATAAAACGCCCGAATTACATCTCAAAACAGTGCGTGTGAACATACCCTTAGGCCTTATAACCATGAAATTCAAAACCACATTACAGCTAAAACTTTTAAAAACGCATGTGTTTTTCCAGATGTGTTTCTGTAGGCTGTATTTGAAAACGCAAAAAAAAAGCACAATGTGAACCCAGCCTTACGGGCATGGACGGCTGCGGACAGTCACCCGCATTTGTGGGTGTGGCTCCCATAATAAAGTATACGGGAAGGTGTCTGTAGGCCATAGAAATTAATGGAACCGTATTTGATTCGTAATTACAGTCCGTAATAGGCGGACCAAAATTATGGTCGTGTACATGGGTCCTTACAAGTGCGTTTTATAAACTTTCTTTGAGTGTTCGATAATCTAGAATATTTTAAGGAATTTCCTTGTATATACAGATGTATATTACATATTATATTTCCTGGCAGTCTTTTATGAACCCCTTCCCTCAATCTCTCTGTACATTAGGCCAAAATTGCTTTAAAGCCCAGTTAATTATTGCACATCTTCTGGCTTCGTCTGAAGCTGTTACGGATATCATAATTTTCTTGTCCTTTTTTCTAAAAATCCCCTTGAAAATGATTGCTGTTCCAGAAGATGCTCAGACACTTACATAAAAGTCCTCACAATAGAACTCAGGCGTCAAATTATACTTTCTGATCCTGAGATCAATAAAACTAATCAAAGGCTGTGAGAGCATAAGACAACTAGTGAGGAAAGCATCGTTCTCTCTAGTAAGTATTCAGTTCTACTTAGGAGAACAGTTAGGGCACGTTCAGACGTGGCGGAATTGCTGTGGAATTCTCTTGCGGACGTTTTTTAAATTTGTTTCTATACATTTTTAGGAAAGTTAGTTCAGACGTTGCGGAAAACTCCGCTACGAACCATAGGCTGCGGTGCGGAATTTTCCCTCCGCAGCATGCACTTTCTGTTGCGGAGAAGAAGCGGAATTTCACTGCGGATTTCAGCCTTTGCATTGCAAAAACTGAAATCTGTGGCAAGTCCGCTGTGATATCTGCAACGTCTGAATTACCTGTCAAATATGCAAATGTTGGCGCAGATTTGTTGCGTAATTGCACCAAATGTGCACCAACATTTTCAGCGGAAAAATTCTGTCACGTCTGAACGTGCCCTTAGGGTATGTTCACATGCTTAACCGAAAACGTCTGAAAATACGGAGCTGTTTTCAAGGGAAAACAGCTCCTGATTTTCAGAAGTTTTTTGAACCACTTGCGTTTTTTACGTTCGTTTTTGGTGCTGTTTTCAATAGAGTCTATGAAAAACGGCTCCAAAAACGTCCCAAGAAGCGACCTGCACTTCTTTTTCGCAGCCGTTTTCTTACCCGGCCGTTTTTCAAAACGGCCGAGTAAAAAAACGGTCTGTCGGAACAGAACGCAGTTTTTCCTATTGAAATCAATGGGCAAATTTTTGGAGGCGTTCTGCTTCCGATTTTCCGCCCGTTTTTCGGGCGTTTACGGCATGGGTTCTTAATTAGCAGATCTCCCCCTGTTCCTCCTTTTGTATTTTAATGAACTTTTACATCTTTCATCCTTTGTATAATTCAATTGCCTCTACATTACAGCACAGAGTAATATATAATAGCCTAGCACTAAATAAATAGCATATAATATAATAATATGACACATCACCTTGTCACAAAACAAACCATTTCACTTAATAATATAAATAAAGGGTGGGTGTAGACAGCCTCACAACTACAGCTGCCAGTTACTGTGGTGAACTGGTGAAATTTTTATTGAATCTATCTCAGAACGGATTATGAAAAAGATGAGTCACAGAAATTCCATCCTTCTGTTAAATTGCTTCAGTGCCTCTCTGTCAGCTAAACTTTAACCACTTATTACAACTATGTGCATTGTGTTCCAATGATTATAGATTATTCACTTCAGAACTGTGACAGAAACCAGCACTTAAAAGAAAATCAAAATGCCAGAATAAGAAAAGCTAGATCAATAAAATGACAGTTTCTAATAATACTTATTCAACGGCCCATTCAATAGTACCTATTTATGCTATTTAATAATGAGGAGGAGTGAGGACTCGAAGGCTTGTGTATTTTCCAGCTGGAAATACATACATAGGTGGTGTCATTGTGACTCTTCAATTGTTGGGAGCATTCATTAAATGTGCATTATTAACCAAAACCTATATTTACAGGCAAACGCGATCAACTTCTGGCTATATACACTACTACTGTATGGGGGTGAACACTTGTAGCAGAGGATCTCTGCTCTCCAGATGATGATTAACCAAGAGTGAACTTCTAGTCTATAGTGTGCTGGAGTTGCTGCACCAAGTCATTGGTGACCAGTTTTTACTGCTTCAGTAGATTCCTGGACTCCAGTGGGCAGTTGCTCAGTCCCTGGTATCCAGTTCATTGTAACCCTAGTCGATTTCTGATATTTTTGCTCACTTGACAGCACCTCTACAAACTGGAAGTATTCTATACCTATACTGGTAAGGCCAGGATCAAACGCTTAACTTGTGATATTGTTACATATGCAATTTTTTTTATTTTTGCAAAAAACAGAATCATGTTATAAATAGATTAAATGGCTCTATGCTGCAGTACCAGACACAGCACATGGACAAGAGTGAAACTGCTCAGCTATGTTCACACAGGGCGGATACGCACACAGCGTATCCGCCCTGGGCGGCGCAGGGAATTCTGGCCGAAAAACCGCACCATATTTTGGTGCAGTTTTTCGGCCGGAATGTCCACTGCAGAAAACTGCACATAAAAAAACAAAACATTTCATACTTACGTAGCCATGCTGACGCGTCCCTCTGATGTCCGGCAGGCCAGCCTCCTGAGATTACGTTTTATCCCATGTGACCGCTGCAGCCTGTGATTGGCTGCAGCGGTCACATGGGATGAAACATCCCAGGAGGCCGACCTGGACAGAGACAAAAAGTATAAAAAAAATAATTTTAAGTATAAAATTATTTTTTCCCTTGGTTGCGATTTTTGCAGCGGAATCGCATGTTTTCCGCCGCAAAGATCGCAACACCTCCCTATTGAATTCAAGGGGGAAAACCCGCAAGAATAAAGCAGCAATTACGCAAATGCATCTGACATGATGCGGATTAAAAAAACTGTGCGTTTTTTAAACTGTGTTTTTTTGATCTGCCGCATGTAAATTTCATTTGCATAATGCAGGTCAATTTCTGAGTGTTTTTTTTCCGCTTATAATTTACGCAGCTTGTGGATAAGATTTGTTTAACCCCTTGATGGCGTGGCCTAGTTTGGGCCTTATTTACACGAGCGTATTTCACGTCCGTGATACGCGCGTGAAAATCACGCGCGTCGCACGGACCTATGCACGTTTTTCGCGCATCATGCACCCATTGAAGTCAATGGGTGCGTGAAAATTCACGGACGGCACACGGACGCACATCCGTGTGCTGTGCGTGATTCACGCAACAGATGCTAAAAAAATTATGAAAAATAGAAAAACATCTCCTTCAGTTTATTTGGCTGACGTGATACGCGTGACATACTGATGACATACGCGCATAAAAAACGCAGACACGCACCATACACTGATGTCACACGGAACTGCAACACAGGAAAACGCAGCGTTTTTTACACGCGCAAAACGGACATGTTCGTGTGAATTAGGCCTAAGGCTCAGAGCCCATTTTTCAAATCTGACGTGTCACTTTATGTGGTAATAACTCTTGAAATGCTTATACCTATCCAAGCGATACTGAGATTGTTTTCTCGTGACACATTGGACTTTATGTTAGTGGTAAAATTTGATCGATATATTCAGTGTTTATTTATGAAAAACAGCAAAATTTAGAGAAAATTTGGAAAAATGTGTATTTTTCTGAATTTAAATGTATCTGCTTGTAAGACAGATAGTACACCACACAAAATAGTTACTAGTTAACATTTCCCATATGTCTGTTTGCATTGTTTTTTTGAGCATTCTTTTCTTTTTCTAGGACGTTACAAGGCTTAGAACATAAGCAGCAATTTCTCATATTTTGAATAAAATTTCAAAAGCCTTTATTTTTTTAGGTATCAGTTCAGTTCTGAAGTGGTTTTGAGCATGTTATATATCAGAAACCCCCATATAAGATCCCATTTTGAAAACGAGACCACTCAAAGTATTCAAAATAGCATTCAGAAAGTTTCTTAACCCTTTAGGCGTTTCAGAGTACCGTATTTTTCGGACTATAAGACGCACCTGACCATAAGACGCACCCAGGTTTTGGACAATAGAAAATAGGAAAAAAATTATTTGTTAAAAAATTATTTATTCTGTTTCACCACATTCTGAGAGCCAACATTTTTATATATTTTTTTCATCGATTGAGCGGTGTGAGGGCTTATTTTTTGCGGGACGAGCTGTAGTTTTATTGGCACCATTTTTTGGTACATACGATTTTTTTGATCACTTTTTTCTTTATTTCATATGTTAAGCACTAAGGTGACCAAAAAACTGTTTTGATGTTTTCAATTTTTAAACTCACCATGCGAGTTAAATAATGGTATAGTGCAATAGTTCGGACTTTCACGGACGCAGCGATACCAAATTATTTTATTTTTTACAATCTGCTTGGGGAAAAATGGGAAAAGGTTTTTTATTAACTTTTAATATTTTTTTTTTTTTTTACACTTCTGAAAATGTATCTACCGTTTTTTTTTTTTTTTTTACACATTTTATTATTTCCCCTAGCCGAGTTGAACCAGCGGCTACTTGGTTACATGTGGATTACGCTGTTTCCCTAACTCCCATAGTAGTGAATGGCAGTTACGGTAGCAGCATAGCATGCGAGCTACGCTGCTTCCGTAACTACTGTTCAGTTCTATGGGAGTTACGGAAACAGCATAGCTCCGCGAGTTAGGCTATTTCAGTAACTCCACATGCAATCCAGCGATAAGGAGAACAGAGGACGTGTTTTATGGTACAAGCCCTTTAACCCCTTAAGGACGCAGCCTAGTTTTGGCCTTAAGGCTCAGAGCCCATTTTTCAAATCTGACATATTTCACTTTATGTGGTAATAACGTCGGAATGCTTAAACCTACCCAAGCGATTCTGAGATTGTTTTCTCGTGACACATTGGGCTTCATGTTCGTGGTAAAATTTGGTCGATATATTCAGTGTTTATTGGTGAAAAATTGCAAAATGTAGAGAAAATTTTGAAAAAATTGCATTTTTCTGAATTTAAATGCATCTGCTTGTAAAACAGACGGTTATACCACCCAAAATAGTTACTAGTTCACATTTCCCATATGTCTACTTTAGATTGGCATCGTTTTTTGAACATTTTTTTATTTTTCTTGGACGTTACAAGGCTTAGAACATAAACAGCAATTTCTCATATTTTTAAGAAAATTTCAAAAGCCTTTTTTTTAAGGTACCTCTTGAGTTCTGAAGTGGCTTTGTGGGGCCTATGTATTAGAAACCCTGATAAAACACCCCATTTTAAAAACTAGACCCCTCAAAGTATTCAAAACAGCAGTTAGAAAGTTTTTTTAACCCTTCAGGCATTTCACAGGAATTAAAGCAAAGTGGAGGTGAAATTTGCAAATTTCATTTTTCTTGCTGAATTTCAATTTTATTCATTTTTTTTTCTGTAACACAGAAGGTTTTACCAGAGAAACACTACTAAATATGTATTGTCCAGATTATGCAGTTTTTAGAAATGTCCCACATGTGGCCCTACTGCGCTCGTGGACTAAAACACAAGCCCTAGAAGCAAAGAAGCACCTAGTGCATTTTGAGGCCCCTTTTTTATTAGAATATATTTTAGGCAGCATACCAGGTTTGAAGAGGTGTTGAGGTGTCAAAACAGTAGGAATCCCCCAATAGTGACCCCATTTTGGAAACTACACCCCTCAAGGAATTCATTTAGGGTTGTTGCTACCATTTTGACCGCACAGTTTTTTCACAGCACGTATTTGAATTGGGCTCTGAAATGAAAAAAATGTCATTTTTTCCAATAAAATGTCATTTGTGATCAAAATTTCTTATTTTCACAAGGAACAAAATACCCCATTTTGTTGCCCAATTTGTCCTTAGTGTGGCAATACCCCATTTGTGGTGATAAACTGCCGTTTGGGCCCATGGGAGGGCTCAGAAGGAAAGGAGCGCTATATGTTTGTTGGAGTCCAGATTTTGTTGGATTGGTTTTCGGGTGCCATGTCGCATTTGCAGAGCCTCAGAGGTATCAAAGCAATGGAAACCCACCAAAAGTGACCCCATTTTGGAAACTACACCCCTCAAGGAATTCATTTATGGGTAATGTGACCATTTAGACTCCATAGTTTCTTCACAGGACTAATTTGAATTGGGCTGGGAATTAAAAAAAAATATATTTTTTCCAATAATATGTCATTTTAGCTCAAAAATTCTTATTTTCACAAGAAATAAAATACTCCATTCTGTTGCCCAATTTGTCCTGAGTGCGGCAATACCCCATTTGTGGTGATAAACTGCCGTTTGGGCCCATGGGAGGGCTCAGAAGGAAAGGAGCGCTGTGTGTTCTTTGGAGTCCAGATTTTGCTGGATTGGTTTTCGGGTGCCATGTCGCATTTGCAGAGCCCCAGAGGTATCAAAGCAATGGAAACCCACCAGAAGTGACCCCATTTTGGAAACTACACCCCTCAAGGACTTCATTTATGGGTGTTGTGACCATTTTGACCCCATAGTTTTTTCACAGAACTTATTTGAATTGGGCTGGGAATGAAAACAAAATTATTTTTTTCAAATAATATGTAGTTTTGGCTGAAAATTTCTTATTTTCACAAGAAACAAAATACCCCATTCTGTTGCGCAATTTGTTCTGAGGGCCGCAATACCCCATTTGTTGTGATAAACTGCCATTTGGGCCCATGGGAGGGCTCAGAAGGAAAGGACCACCATTTGGCCTACTGGGGATTTTCTAGTGCGAAGTCATGTATGCAGAAGCCCCTGAGGTACCAGAACAGTTGAAACCCCCAAGAAGTGACCCCGTTTTAAAAACTACACCCTTAAGGCATTCATCTACATGTGTAGTGAGCATTTTGACCGGAGACCTACACCCCATAAACTGTAATGTGGGTTCTCCCGGGTATGGCAATACCCTGACTGTGACTGTTATCAGCTGCCTGGGCACACAGCAGGGATCAGAGGGGAAAGACGAGGGGGGATAAGCTGTGTGGAGTGCATCAGGGTAAGTAAAATTGGGGTAAATTATAAACCAAGGGATGTATGATAAATTTTAAAACACTTTCATACAGAGCTCTGGTTATTCGGGACACGTGTCACATTGATATATTGTGTCCTCCCTTACCCCCTCTTATAGCAGACTTTGCACCTCTTTTGACTTTTTCCCTTCTTGCCAGTTTGGGGAACTTCTCCTGGAAAGTGTTGCCCTGGTACGATGCGTGTGGGCTCGCTTCCAGAAGTACTGGGTGCCCCCCCTTCTTGGTCCCTAAAGATTAGGTTCTTGATAATCACCTCTTGAAATTCCAGGAAAGTTCCCGTCTGGCCTGCACATCGACGTAGCATGTACGCATTGTACAATGCCATCTGTATGATGTGCCCGGCCAGCTTCTTATACCACACCGCATGGCGCTGTAGGGCTTCAGGGCTTGATCTTACAAGTCCATCCCTCCCATGTACCTATTGTAGTCCAGGATGCAGTTTGGTTTGGGGGTGGCCTTTCCTTCATATATCCTAAACCTGTAGGTATACCCTGATGCACTCTCACAGCTTATACATCTTCACGCCATACCTTGCCCTCTTACCCGGCAGGTACTCGCGGAATTGAACCCTCCCTTTAAAATGTACCAGGGACTCATCAATAGAAATACACTTCTCAGGGGTGTATGCTTGGGAAAACCGGGCACTGGAACGGTCTAATAGGGGTCTCCGTTTATACAAACGGTCAAAACTGGGGTCATCTCGGGGTGGGCACGGCTCATTATCAGTATAATGTAAGAAGCGAAGTATTGCCTCATTTATTTCTTTTTTTAGGTTCCAGTTCAGTTCTGAAGTTGCTTTGAGGGGCCCATATATTAGAAACCCCTATCAAACACCCCATTTTAGAAACTAGACCCCTCAAAGTATCCACAACAGCATTTAGAAAGTTTATGAACCCTTTAGGTGTTTCACAGGAATTTAGAGCAAAGTAGAGGTGAAATTTACATATTTTTTTTTTGTCAGAAAATCCTCTTTATACCATTTTTTTTATAACACAAAAGGATTTATCAGAGAAACGCAACTTAATACTTATTGCCCAGATTCTGCAGTTTTGAGAAATATCCCACATGTGGCCCTAGTGCGGTAATGGACTGAAGCACCGGCCTCAGAAGCAAAGGAGGACCTAGTGGATTTTGAAGCATCTTTTTTATTAGGCACCATGTCCGGTTTGAAGAGGTCTTGTGGTGCCAAAACATTGGGAACCCCCCAAAAGTGACCCCAATTTGGAAACTAGACCCCTTGAGGAATCCATTGTAGTTTTCTTGGGGTGCATGCAGCTTTTTGATCAGTTTTTATTCTATTTTTAGGTGGCGTGGTGACTAAAAAACAGCAATTGTACGATTGTTTTTTTTTTCGTTTTTTTTTACAGCGTTCACCGTGCGCTATAAATGACATATTCACTTTATTCTGCGGGGCGATACGATTACGGCGATACCAGATGTTTATAGTTTTTTTTTATGTCTTATGGCGTTTGCACAATAAAATAAGTTTTGTAAACAATCATTCACTTTTTGTGTTACCTTATTCTAAGAGCCATAACGTTTTTATTTTTCAATCAATAAAGCCGTGCCAGGACTTATTTTTTGCGTAACGAACTGTAGTTTCGATCAGTACCATTTTTAGGTACATGCGACTTTTTGATCTCTTTTTATTCCATTTTTTGGGAGGTGAAGTGACCAAAGAATTGTGATTGTGGTTCGGTTTATTATTTATTTTTTTTACGGCGTTCACCGTGCGGGATAAATAATGAAATAATTTTGTAGTTCAGGCCGTTACGGACGCGGCGATACCAATTATGTATAGTTTATTTGTTTGTTTATATATTTTTATTAATAATAAAGGACTGATAAGGGAAAAAGGGGGATTTTTACTTTTAATACTTTTAAATCTTTTATTTTCTTATTTTTACACAACTTTTTTTAACTTTTTTTTTACTTTATTACTTTGTCCCACTAGGGGACATGAGGGCAGGAGGCCCTGATCGCTATTCTAATACACTGCACTACATGCGTAGTGCAGTGTATTAGAACTGTCAGCTACTCACTGACAGCAAGCATAGTGGGTCCTGACGTTGTCAGGACCCACTAGGCTTCCGTCTATGGCATCGCCGGACGCCATTGTTTGGTGTCCGGTTGCCATAGTCACCATCGCCGGCCGCTATCGCGTAGCAGGCCGGCGATGGCAGCTTAACCCCTAAAAAGCCGCGATCTCTATAGAACGCGGCTTTTAAGGGGTTAATCAGCGGGGACACAGCGATCGGTCCCCGCTGTAGGAGCTGTGACAGCTGCTGAACAAGACAGCAGCGTCACAGCTCCTGTATGTGTCGGGAGGACGGCCGAAACGGCCGTTACTCCCGAGACGTACTATTACGGCATGGAGCGCGAACGATACAGCTGCCATGACGTAATAGTACGTCAAGGAGCGGGAAGGGGTTAAACTGCCAGGAACAGCGAAATTGCTGTTCCTGGCCGTTAGAGCAGTATGTCAGAAGCGGACACCTGCAGTGTATGGAGCGGGCTCAGCGCGTGAGCCCGCTCCATACATCATATGCAAAAAAATGCAAAAAAATTTGGGACATAGAATGTAATTAAAACCACAGAAAAGGCCATACTCACAGATTAGGAGAAGGGTAAAAAACCCGTTCCAAACAGGACGCGACCAGGTCAGAGAATGCTGTTGAAGGGAAGTGCCCAGGTGTGTTTAAATAATGATAGCCACTCCCACTAATCTTGAGGGGAGTGGTGTGTTGAGCATGGAAGTAAATGTGTAATGGAAAAAATAATAATAAAGTACTGTGTATGGTGTACATGTGAGGTATAGGGGACATTACTAAGTGTAGTGTGTAGAAATCAGGGATGTGAGTGATACAAAAACGTGAGTGTAGTGTGTAAAACATGGAGGCATAGTGTTTGGATAGTGAGGCACAGCATATATCGCCGAATAGCAGCCTATTTAGAACGCCCATACCGTAAGAGAGCGGGCTGCCCTGCATGCAATGCCAAACATCCGCACACCAGGCTATCCCAGCACCATAAGACCTGGCCGCGTCCTGAAAAAAAGGTATGTACAATGTAAGTAACCATGAAAATACATGGGGTTATAGTTGTCGTTTTGGCCAAAAGAACGCAAGCTCGCAATCCACGTCACGGATCTCCACACTTGAGAGTCCCTACCTAGAACTTTTAGTTCCAAAATCTAAGATATGCAAAATAGATACGCTCGATACATCATCCCCCTCCCCGCTCCATGATGTGTCGGCACGTCATGAGTCGGGAAGGGGTTAAGTAATGAAGCGGTCATGGGGCCCGGCGATGTCAGGTTCCTTGTCTGCGGACTATAAGACGCAGGCACTTTTTATCAAGATTTATTCTTGCTAAAAACTGCATCTTATAGTCCGAAAAATATGGTAATTTTTTTTCCATTTTTTTCTGTAAAACAGAAGGTTTTACCTAAGAAACGCAACTCAATATTTATTGTCCAGATTCTGCCGTTTTTAGAAATATCCCACATGTTGCTCCCTGTGCGGTAATGGACTGAAGCAGCGGCCTCAGAAGCAAAGTAGCACCTAGTGGATTTTGGGGCCTCCTTTTTATTAGAATATATTTTAGGTCCGGTTTGAAGAGATCTTGTGGTGCCAAAACAGTGGAAAACCCCCAAAAGTGACCCCATTTGGAAAACAAGAAATCTATCGAGGGGCATAGTGAGTATTTAGACCCCACAGGTTTTTTGCTGAATTTTGTGGAATTAGGCTGTGCAATTGAAAATCACATATTTTTCCGATAAAAGGTAAAATGTTTTAATCTTTACAAGGAATAAAGGAGAAAAAGCACCCCAACATATGTTGGTTGGACAAACAGCAGGGCTCCATGTAGATTTTGCTAGATTGGTTTCTGGGCGCCATGTCACATTTGCAGAGCTTCTGAGGTACGAGTATAGGGGAAACCCCTTAGGGCATGACCAGACGTGGCGGAATTGCTCTGGAATTCCGCTGCGGACAGTCCGCAGCGGAAATCCGCAGCGTACACGTTTCTCCATTGCCTTCCACAGCTTTTTAGTAGGGTTCGTTTACACGTTGCGGAAAATTCCGCTGCGGGGCATAGACTGCGGCGCGGAATTTGGTGTCCGCAGCATACAATGGTTGTTGCGGACGTGTCGCGGACTCATTTGCGGAATTTCTCCATTGACTTCAATGGAGAGTCAAAATTCTGCAATGAAGTCCGCAGATGTTATGTGTGCTGCGGAGCGTATTTGTTTTACTAACATGACATTTCTAAATTCTGGCTGGACCTATGTATTTCTAGGTCTACAGCCAGACTGAGGAAGTCAATGGGGCTCCCGTAATTATGGGTGACTACGTGTGTGCACCCGTAATTACGGGTGACTACGTGTGTGCACCCGTAATTACGGGTGACTACGTGTGTGCACCCGTAATTACAGGTGACTACGTGTGTGCACCCGTAATTACGGGTGACTACGTGTGTGCACCCGTAATTACGGGAGCGTTGCTAGGCGACGTCAGTAAATAGTCACTGTCCAGGGTGCTGAAAGAGTTAAGCGATCAGCAGTAACTGTTTCAGCACCCTGGACAGTGACTTCCGATCACAATATACATCAACCTGTAAAAAAAATAGAAGTTCATACTTACCGAGAACTCCCTGCTTCTTCCTCCAGTCCGCCCTCCCAGGATGACGTTTCAGTCCAAGTGACGGCTGAGGCCAATCACAGGTCATCCAGGTAGGTCGGGCTAGATGGCGAAAGAGGGACGCGTCACCAAGACAACGGCCGGGTAAGTATGAATTTCTTTTTACTTTTATTAGGGAAAGGGCTGTCCCTTCTCTCTATCCTGCACTGATAGAGAGAAGGGAAGCCCTCTTCCCCTCAATACGCAACGGCTAGTCCGCATCAATTTAATGCCCATCTTAGGCAAAGCCGCAACAGAATCTGCAACGCAGATTCTGTGCGGCATTGATGCGGACAGTGGCGGAAGAACTCTGCCACGTCTGGGCATGCCCTTAGGCCCCATGCACACGAACGTAAAAACGCCCGTAATCACGGCCCGTAATTACGGGCCCATAGACTTCTATTGGCCATGGGTACCTCCCCGTATGATTACGGGAAGGTACCCGGGCCGTTGAGAAATATAGAACATGTCCTATTTTACGGGTGACTGTGTGCACCCGTAGTTACGGGAGCATTGCTAGGCGACGTCAGTAAATAGTCACTGTCCAGGGTGCTGAAAGAGTTAAACAATCAGCAGTAACTCTTTCAGCACCCTGGACAGAAACTACCGATCACAATATAGATCAACCTGTAAAAAAAAAAAGACGTTCATACTTACCCAGAACTCCCTGCTTTTTCCTCCAGTCCGGCCTACCGGAATGCCGTTTCAGCGCATGTGGCCGCTGCAGCCAATCACAGGCTGCAGCGGTCACATGGACTTCCGCGTCATCCAGGGAGGTCGGGCTGGATGTCAAGAGAGGGACGTGTCACCAAGGCAAAGGCCAGGTAAGTATGAATTTCTTTTACTTTTACCTCGGAAAGGGCTGCCCCTTCTCTCTATCCTGCACTTATAGAGAGAAGGGGCTGCCGATTAGTGCAGTGCAATTTTGCAGTGAAAACGTGCCCGTAAATACGGGTGGTATAATGGTGACACCGGACACCGGGTCCGTAAATACTGGTGCAATACGGGTCGAATACGTGTGACCAAGGACCCGTATTTACACCAGTATTTACGGGAGGGAAAAAATACGTTTGTGTGCATGAGGCCTTAAAAGTGACCCTATTTTGGAAACTAGACCCCTTGAGGAATTCATTGTAGTTTTCATGCGACTTTTTGATCAGTTTTTATTCTATTTTTTATGAGGCATGTTGACTAAAAAACAGCAATTCTACTATTGTTTTTTATTCCTTTTTTTACAGCGTTCACCGTGTGCTATAAATGACATATTCACTTTATTCTGCGGGGCGATACGATTACGGCGATTCCACATGCTTATAGTTTTTTTTAATGTTTTATGGCGTTTGCACAATAAAATACTTTTTATAAAAAATCATTTACTTTTTGTATTGCCATATTCTAAGAGCCATAACTTTTTTATTTTTCCATTAAAAAAGTGGCGTGAGGTCTTTGAATTTTAACTTTTATTACTTTTAAACTTTTATTTTTTTTACGTCCCTCTAGGGTACTTGAGGGCATGAAGCCCTGATCGCAATTTTAATACACTACACTACATGCATAGTGCAGTGTATTAGAGCTGTCAGCCACTCACTTTGTCAGGACCCACTGGGCTTCCGTAGATGGCACAGCCGGAGGCCATTGTTAGGCCTCCAGTTGCCATAGCAACCATTGGCGCCCGCGATAATGTCACGGGACGTCAATGGTGCTTTAGCCCCTAAGAAGCCACGATTGCTATTGAACACGGCTTCTAAGGGGTTAATTAGCAGGGACCACCACGAACGGTCCCTGCACACTTAGCTGTGATAGCCTGCTGTTGGAAACAGCAGGTATCACAGTTCAAACCCACGCCGGGGAAACATGGCGCTGTGTGAAATCAGGTCAGTACTATTACTGAGCTGAGCGCGAACGATGCGCTCACCACGGCGTAATAGTACTGAGCTGAGCGGGAAGGAGTTAAATCTCATCCACTCTGCTGCTACTGTATTATGCTGCGGATTTTCCGCAACTAAATCTGTTGCGGAAAATCTGTATTATTTACGCTGCATTTGAATTTACCCTACTGGGGAAAAAAAGCATAGCTTTTAACTAATCTTATACAATCCCTTAATCCCTTACACTATATTGTTTCTGGAAATACAGCTGATAAGAAATAATATGTAATAAAGAGACTCCACTACAGCTGAATAGTTAAAGGCACTTAGTGGAGTAACGATCTCGGTTGCAGGGATTGCGACCAGGACCCAGCCCGTAAAGGAAGGGGCCCGCCTCAGATCCCCTCAGTCTGCCACATAAAGCTGTGCCGTAGCGCATACAAGTTCCTGACGCGGCAGCATCAGGGCGTTGTGTGCTGTGTTGCATATAACGACCTGACGCTGCCGCGGCACAGCCTGAGCGGATGTTTTTATGTCCAATCTGGGTGGTCTGATTTGATGGGGGAGCAGAACTCTCTTGGTACACTCTTGCGCCAATTGACACAAACTGGCACATTTATAAAAAGTGTTATGTTATTTGGACATGATCTGTGCGGAATTCACTATATTGTATATATGTGTAGTATTGCACTTCAGCAAACCCTCCTGACTGGTCTGACCTGGCGTAGGTTGGATTATTGTTTACTACATTGTGACAAATTAGGCCATGCGACTAAACTGAAATATGTCGGCCACAAGAAAAATATGCATAAAAATAACAGATAAATGTGTTTAGACTTGGCTCACTGACTTCAAAATCTGGTCAAAAATTTATAAATGTGCCCCCTTGTGTGCTTCTGTATTGCTAGGATCTATTTTCTCAAATAGGTCTGGGAGATCTGAAGAGAAGATGATGAGGAGACATTTTAAACAGATTTAAGCATCCAGGAGAAATCAATATCTAGGCAGAGCATATCATATAAGCAGTAATATTATGACATATTATCCCAGTAAATTGTTATCATGGCAGTAAGAGCCTGCTATTGAAATTGATAGTGATAATCGACATTGAGTTAGACAGGCTGCAGTTCAGATTACTGACAGGCACTTGTGTTTTATACATTAAAGAAAATTGCTCCAGATCATCTTGCGTGGCATCAAAACAATTTGCACTGCAAACAAAGTCATTTACAGAGCATTAAAAGTCGTTTAGCTCGAAGCCAGACCATTTAACATGGGAGCAAAGTGCTCTGAGATGTAAGTCATTTTACCAGTCTGCAGTAGAAAGAAAGACGTTCTGCAACATGCTCAGAGGCCGATTATCTGCCCATACACTTAATATAGCTCTTGGACTCCTGCTTGCTCGGCCGATAGCTATTCCTCCCGACTCCTGCATACACAAGCGGGTCGACTATTGTTGACAAAATTGGTGAGTTAGATCGACTGTTATCTGATATACGGGCGCCTTAGGGGGAGGGGTCATATATAAACATTAGTACAGTGTTATGTTATACGTGTATATCATAAATGTCAGTCACCTATTTAATCCCTTACAACTGCAGTAAAGCTTTCTAATAGATGATGTAGTATAAGTGGCACAGCCATACGTCACGCGCGTACAAAGATTACACAATTTTTTACAAATATAAGATGTTATCTTTGTAGAAACAACAATCAGCTGCTTTGAAGGGGCCGCAGCATTCATACGAGCGCTACTTCCCCTTCATTCCAGTCACTTGCTCACACTGTGAATCGCCGACACACACGTGTCGGCGATTCACAGTGTGAGCAAGTAAGCGAAATCGTACGAGCGCAGCACCCCCTTCAAAACAGCTGATTAGCAGGGGTCCCGGGAGTCAGACCCCGACGCATCAGCTATTGATGGCCTATCCTGAGGATAGGCTATCAATGTTTGGGGACTGGACAACCCCTTTAAGCCTACCATGTGATAGGCTTAGATACAGGGCCCATAAGACAGGATCACACATTGTGTAATAATGTCTGCTGGGCTCTGTATCTTAGCCAACCACATGGTAGGTTTAGATACATGGCTCATGTGTGATCCTGTCTGATGGGCCCTGTATCTAAGTCTACCACACAGTTTGTCAATCAGCTAGTGGCCATTACTAAGGTGGTAGTAATAAAGTTTAAAATAATACAAGGATATGGAAAAAATATTTTATTAAAATAAAAACTTCCACACAACCCTCATTAACCATTTTATTGAGAATAAAAAAACGCCGTCCTCGAAGTAGTCCAACAACCGAACCTGTAAAAAAGACACAAACACACAAAAATGATTAGTAACACATAAAAAAGCAAGACAATTATTATTCTTACCTTTCCTGGTCCAGCGCTGGATCCGCAATGTCAGCGAGCTGGGACCTATATCTAATCCAATCATGTGTGATACTGTCTGCTGAGCAGCTGTATCTAATCTTATCCACAGCTATAGGTTCGTAGTGCTATAGATATGCTGTGAAGGATTTGCCTGACACAGCTTCTGTGTCGACGCCCGTGGTTAATCAGCCTGCATCTGTTCCTAGGTCTGCTAGAGTGACTCGATCTGCTACCGCTCAGGCTGGTAGGCTGAGGAGTGGGAGACCCTATCGCAGCCTGGCCAGATGGTTCTAGCTCCCGCCCTTGGTCCACTTATACCTTCATTTGCTGCTTGTCCTTTGCCTGTGATTCTCTCTTGTTTCCTGGCTCTGCTGTTCCTGCTGTTACCATTGACCTCTGCTTCATATTGACCCTGGCTTGACTGACTATTCTCCTGCTCTGCATTTGTTACCTCGTACACTCCTGGTTTTACTCGGCTCGTCCACTACTCTGTTGCTCACGGAGTCGCCGTAGGCAACTGCCCCACATCCCTTGCTTTTGTGTTCCCTTGTCTTGTTTGTCTGTCGCGCACATAGCGTAGGGACCGTCACCCAGTTGTATGCCGTCGCCTAGGACGAGCTGTACAAGTAGGCAGGGACTGAGTGGCGGGTAGATTAGGGCTCACCTGTCTGTCTCCCTATCCTGACATTACATATGCTGTCTCATATATATATATATATATATATATATATATATATATATATATATATACATATATATATATACACACACACACACACACACACATATATATATATATACATACACATATACACACACATATACATACACGCACGCACACTTTTTTGGGGGGGGACATAGGTATTGGGGCTATTTCCCCTAATGTTTTAAGACCTTAGTGACGCCCCTGGCTGCTAGTGTTGCATCGTTGGGTTACTTAGGAGAAGTTTGGGGGGGCCCAAGAAGAACTGTTGCATCGAGGCCCATGAGCCTTTAGCTAAGCCCCTGCGTTTGATCCCCTGTGACCAACACTGCAGCGGTCTCCTGGGATGAAACGTCATCCCAGGAGGCCGCCCTGCCAGCAGGTCATCTAATTCTGCAGTTTTCTGCATCTGTCATTGCGGGCTAAAAAAACACCACAATATGGTGCGGTTTTTCACCCGGAATTCCATTGCGGCCACCGGGGTGGATACGCTGTGTACCTTTAAAGGGGTTGTCCACTACCTGACAACTGATGACCTATCCACCGGATAAGTGATCAGTATATGATCTGTGGGGGCCCGATAACCCGGACCCCGCACCGATCAGCCGCACCAGCTGCCTCTGGACACCGGACCTCCATGCCGGAAGCAGATGGCTCCGGCCACGGAATAGCGACCGAGCTGCAGTTCGGCAACACGGCCGCTATGCAATGAACTACAAAATTATGTAATTATTTATCCTGTGCGGTGAACGCCATAAAATAAATCAATAATAAACCATACCAGAATCACAATGGTCACCACCTCCCAAAAAATAGAATAAAAAGACATCAAAAAGTCACATGTACCTAAAAATGGAACTGATCGAAACTACAGTTCGTTACGCAAAAAACAAGTCCTCACATGGCTTTCTTCATGGAAAAATAAAAATCTTCTGGCTCTTAGAATAAGGCAACACGAAAAGTAAATGATTTTTTACAAAAACTATTTTATTGTGCAAACGCTGTAAGACATAAAAAAAACTATAAACATAAGGTATCGCGTAATCGTATCGCCCCGCAAAATAAAGGGAATATGTCATTTATAGCGCACGGTGAACGCTGTAAAAAAAATAGAATAAAAAACAATAGTAGAATTGCTGTTTTATAGTCCCCACGCCTATTAAAAATAGAATAAAAACTGATCAAAAAGTTGCATGCACCCCATGAAAACTACAATAAATTCCTGAAGGGGTCTAGTTTCCAAAATAGGGTCACTTTTGGGGGGTTTCCACTGTTTGGCACCACAAGACCTCTTCAAACCAGACATGGTGCCTAATAAAAAGGATGCTTCAAAATCCCCTACGTGCTCTATTGCTTCGGAGGCCGGTGCTTCAGTCCATTAGCGCACTAGGGTCACATGTGGGATATTTCTCAAAACTGAAGAATGTGGGCAATTAGTATTGAGTTGCATTTCTCTGGTAAAACCTTCTGTTTTACAGAAAAAAATGGTATAAAAAGGATTTTATGACAAAAAAATGAAACGTAAATTTCACCTCTACTTTGCTTTAAATTCCTGTGAAATACCTAAAGGGTTAATAAACTTTCGAAATGCTAGTGTGAATACTTTGAGGGGTCTAGTTTCTAAAATGGGGTGTTTGATAGGGTTTTCTAATATATAGGCCCCTCCTCAAAGGAACTTCAGAACTGAACTGGAACCTAAGGAGAAAAAAAAGAGGCTTTTTCTTATACCACACCGCGATGTACTGTATAGTCGTGTCCAGGATGCGTTATGAGGCAATACTTTGCTTTTTACATTATACTGATAATGAGCAGTGCCCATCCCGAGATGACCCCAGGTTTGACCGTTTGTAGAAACTGAGACCCCTATTAGACCATTTCAGTGCCCGATTTTCCCAAGCATACAACCCCCGAGAAGTGTATTTCTATTGATGAGTCCTTGGGGGAGGCTTCAATTCCGCCAGTACCTGCCGAGTAAGAGGGCAAGGTATAGATTGAAGATGTATAAGCTGTGCAAGAGTGCATCAAGGTATACCTACAAATTTAGGATATATGAAGGGAAGGACACCAGTATTCAGCCCCCAGAATGACCCCCCCCCCCCACTTACTGGGAGTTAATGCAAAAATTGTGTGGGATTTGGTGCACCCACTGCTGGACCAGGGTTACCACCTCTACCTGGATAATTTTTATACCAGCGTCCCACTCTTCAAGTGCCTCGCTTCCAGAAGTACTGTGGCATGCGGCACTGCTGGAAATAATCAGAGAGGCCTCCCTAAGACTCTGAGTGGGCAAACACTCAGAAGGGGTGAGAGCAGGGCAAAATCTAGCAGCAACATATTGTGTGTCAAGTACAAGGACAAGAAAGATGTCCTTGTATTGACAATACATGGCCACACCAGTACCCATGTACCTGTACGAGGTACCAGTACAGAGACCCCCAAACCAAACTGCATCCTGGACTACAATAGGTACATGGGAGGGGTGGACTTGTCAGATCAAGCCCTGAAGCCCTACAGCGCCATGCCGTGTGGTATAAGAAGCAGGCCGGGCACATTATACAGATGGCATTGCACAATGCGTACGTGCTGCGTCGATGTACAGGCCAGATGGGAACTTTCCTGGAATTTCAAGAGGTGGTTATCAAGAACCTAATCTTTAGGGACCAAGAAGGGGGACACCCAGTACTTCTGTAAGCGAGGCCACACGCATCGTACCAGGGCAACACTTTCCAGGAGAATTTCCCGAAACTGGCAAGAAGGGAAAAAGTCAAAAGAGGTGCAAAGTCTGTTATAAGAGGGGGTTAAGGAAGGACACAATATATCAATGTGACATGCGTCCCGAAAAACCACGGCTCTGTATCATAGTGTTTTAAAATTGATCATACATCCCTTGATTTTTAATCTACCCCAGTTTTACTTACCCTGATGCACTCCGCACAGCTTCTCCCCCTCATCTTTCCCTTCTAAGCCCTGCTGTGTGCCCAGGCAGCTGTTAACAGCCAAATGTCGGGTATTGCCGAACCCAGGAGAACCCACATTACAGTTTATAGGGTGTATGTCTCCAGTGGCACATGCTGGGCACAATATATTGGACAATGACATGGTATATATATATATATATATATATATATATATATATATATATATATATATAAAATTGCAAATCTCACTCTGCACCATCTGCTGCGCATTATCTTTTACACAGTACCTGTGGGGTCAAAATACTCACTACACCTCTAGATGAATGTCTTATGGGATGTAGTTTTTAAAATAGGGCTCTGCAAATGCGACATGGCACCCGAAAACCAATCCAGCAAAATCTGGACTCCAAAGAACACACAGCGCTCCTTTCCTTCTGAGCCCTCCCATGGGCCCAAACGGCAGTTTATCGCCACAAATGGGGTATTGCTGCACTCAGGAGAAATTGGGCAACAAAATGGGGTATTTTGTTCCATGTGAAAATAAGAAATTTTGATAAAAAATGACATCTTATTGGAAAAAATTAAATTTTTTTCATTTCACAGCCAAATTCAAATAGGTGCTGTGAAAAAACTGTGGGGTCAAAATGGTAACAACAACCATAAATGAATTCCTTGAGGGGTGTAGTTTCCGAAATGGGGCTCACTTTTGGGGGATTCCTACTGTTTTGGCACCTCAACACCTCTTCAAACCTGGCATGCTGCCTAAAATATATTCTAATAAAAAAAGAGGACCCAAAATGTACTAGGTGATTCTTGGCTTCTGGGGCTTGTATTTTAGTCCACGAGCACACTAGAGCCACATGTGGGACATTTCTAAAAACTGCAGAATCTGGACAATACATATTTAGTAGTGTTTCTCTGGTAAAACCTTCTGTGTTACAGAAAAAACTGGAATGAAATTGAAATTCAGCAAGAAAAATGAAATTTGCAAATTTCACCTCCACTTTGCTTTAATTCCTGTGAAATGCCTAAAGGTTTAAAAAAACCCTTTCTAAATGCTGTTTTGAATACTTTGAGGGGTCTAGTTTTTAAAATGGGGTGTTTTATGTTTTATGGGGGTTTCTAATACATAGGCCCCTCACAGCCATTTCAGAACTGAACAGGTACCTTAAATAAAAGGCTTTTGAAATTTTCATAAAAATATGAGAAATTGCTGTTTATGTTCTAAGCCTTGTAACGTCCAAGAAAAATAAAAGAATGTTCTAAAAATGATGCCAATCTAAAGTAGACATATGGAAAATTCAGAAAAATGCTATTTTTTCTAAATTTTCTCTAAATTTGGCAATTTTTCACAAATAAACAGTGAATATATCGACCAAATTTTACCACTAACATAAAGCCCAATGTCTCACGAGAAAACAATCTCTGAATCGCTTGGATAGGTTTAAGCATTCCGAAGTTATTACAACATAAAGTGAAATATGTCAGATTTAAAAAATGGGCTCTGAGCCTTAAAGCCTAAACTAGGCTGCGTCCTTAAGGGGTTAAACATTCTGCAAGTTTGTTATTTACTTTGTTTCAGTTCCTCACAACTTTCAAGATCTTTGTCTGCTGCTAATAAATGGATATTTGTTTAATCAAGAGATTGAAAACCTGTACAGACCTAATACTTTTCACAGCTGAAATTTTTCTACAGCAAAAGAGCTCACAGAGAATAACCTGGATACAATGT
The DNA here is from genome assembly GCF_050947455.1 of Rhinoderma darwinii. Lineage (NCBI taxonomy): Eukaryota > Metazoa > Chordata > Amphibia > Anura > Rhinodermatidae > Rhinoderma > Rhinoderma darwinii. The sequence goes on from NC_134687.1 coordinate 550,653,713, forward strand.
AGCAAGCTCTCACATACCTCCCAACTTTCGAGTATCGCAAAGAGAGACAAACGATGCGGCGCGCGTAATTTTTTTTCCTTTTAAACCACACCTCTGATGCCACCCAATCCCTGCCCATACACTCCCAGTTCAGCCCACACAGTATCATGCTCCAATAGTGCCTCCCACACAGTATAATGGCAAATAGCTGCCCCCAAACAGTATAATGCCCCCTAGCTGCCACCATACAGCATAATGCCCACACAGATGCCCCCAGGTAGTATAATTCCCACACATATGCCCCATATAGTATAAAGCCCACACAGATGCCCCCATACAGTATAATGCCCCTTGGCTGCCACCATACAATATTATGCCCCCTTATCTGCCCCGATACAGTATAATGCCCCATAGCTGCCCTCATACAGCATAATTCCCCCATAGCTGCCCCATACAGCATAATGCCTCCATAGCTGCCGCCATACAGTATAAGGCGCCCACAGCTGCCCCATACAGTATAATGCCCCTGTAACGTCCCCATACAGTATAATGCCCCCATAGCTGCCACCATACAGTATAATACCCCTCAGCTGCGACCATATAGTATAATGCCCCCACATCTGCCCGATACTGTATAATGCCCCTTTAGCTGCCCCATACAGTATAATGCCCCATAGCTGCCCACATACAGCATAATACCCCCATAGCTGCCCCATACAGTATAATGTGCCCACAGCTTCCCCATACAGTATAATGCCCCTATAACGTCACCATACAGTATAATGCCCCCATAGCTGCCCCATGCAGTATAATGCCCCCTTAGCTGCCACCATACGGTAGAATGCCCTCTTAGCTGCCACCATGCAGTATCATGCTCCAACAGCTCCCCCATACAGTATAAAACCCCATAGCTGCCCCATACAGTATAATGCCCCCTTAGCTACCACCATACAGTATTATGCCGCCTTAGCTGTCCGCATATAGTATAATGCCCCCATAGCTGCCACCATACAGTATAATGTCCCCTAAGCTGCCACCATACAGTATAATTCCCCCATAGCTTCCCCCATGCAGTATAATGCCCCCATTGCTGCCCCCATACAGTATAATGCCCACACAGATGCCCCCATACAGTATAATGCCCCCATAGCTGCCCCATACAGTATAATGCCCTGTAGCTGCCCCATACACCATAATGCCCCCAAAGCTGCCCCATACAGCATAATGCCCCAATACCTGCCCCATACTGTATAGTGAGCCCACAGCTGCCTTATAAAGTATAATGCCCCTATAGTTTCCCCCATACAGTATAATGCCACCATAGCTTCCCCAATACAGTATAATGCCCCCTTATCTGCCACCATACAATATAATGCTCTCTTAGCTGCCACCACACAGTAAATGCCCCCACAGCTGCCCCATACAGTATAATGCCCTATAGCTTCCCCCATACAGTATAATGCCCCTTAGCTACCACCATACAGTATGATGACCCCATAGCTGCCCCCATACAGCATAACTCCCCCATAACTGCCCCATACAGTATAATGCCCCATAGCTGCCCCCATACAGTATAATGCCCACACAGATGCCCCCATACAGTATAATGCCCCCATAGCTGCCCCATACAGTATAATGTCCCCTTAGCTGCCACCATAAAGTATAATTCTCCACAGCTGCCCGATACAATATAATACCCCTATAGTTTCCCCATACAGTATAATGGCCCCTTAGCTGCCCCATACAGTATAATGCTCCATAGCTGCCCCATACAGTATAATGCCGCCTTAACTGCCCCCATACAGTATAATGCCACCTTAGCTGCCCTAGTGCCAGTGCCCACATAGTGCCACAGTGCCCATGTAGATAGTGCCATACAGTATTATGCTGCCTTAGCTGCCACCATACAGTATAATGCCCCCTTAGCTGACACCATACAGTATAATGCCCCCATAGCTTCCCCCATGCAGTATAATGCCCCATAGCTGCCCCCAAACAGTATAATGCCCCCATAGCTGCCCCATACAGTATAATGCCCTATAGCTGCCCCATACAACATAATGCCCCCAAAGCTGCCCCATACAGCATAATGCCCCAATCCCTGCCCCATACAGTATAGTGCACCCACAGCTGCCTTATAAAGTATAATGCCCCTATAGTTTCCCCCATACAGTATAATGCCACCAAAGCTTCCCCAATACAGTATAATGCCCCCTTATCTGCCACCATACAATATAATGCTCTTTTAGCTGCCACCACACAGTAAATGCCCCCACAGCTGCCCCATACAGTATAATGCCCTATAGCTTCCCCCATGCAGTATAATGCCCCCATAGCTGCCCCATACAGTATAATGCCCCCTTAGCTACCACCATACAGTATGATGACCCCATAGCTGCCCCCATACAGCATAACGCCCCCATAGCTGCCCCATACAGTATAATGCCCCATATCTGCCCCCATACAGTATAATGCCACACAGATGCCCCCATACAGTATAATGCCACACAGATGCCCCCATACAGTATAATGCCCCCATAGCCGCCCCATACAGTATAATGTCCCCAATGAGCCAATCTCAAAGTTAGATGACTTTACAACATCCAACCCAACATATTATCCTATCAAATCAATAACAGAGTCTATGGATAAATTCCAGGCTATCATGGAAAGAGAACTACAACACCTACAAGAATCTAATAGGAGGGGCCAACACAAACATAATCTATCCACTGCACAGAAAAAAGCCATCAAATCATTACAGGACAATAGGGACATAGTCATACGCATGTCTGACAAAGGGGGCAGTGTAACAGTTTTAGATACAGACACATACGTTAAACAAATTACGGAGTTACTTATGGATGCGGAAACATACACAAAATTAGACCATAATCCAACCCAAATTTATCAATCAATATTAAAAAATCTACTAAATACTGGCTTAGACAGTGGTGTTCTTTCCAAAAAAGAATTTGATTATATACTAATTGAACACCCCATTATACCAATTTTCCATGCACTGCCCAAAACCCACAAGGGCATAGTCCCACCTCCTATGCGCCCCATAGTTTCGGGCATTGGGTCTCTTACAGAGAGACTCTCTGAATGGCTTAATCTCCTACTACAACCCTTGGTGCAGAGGGTTCCTGGTCACCTCAGGGACACAAAAGATGTCCTCCGAATATTTTCCAACAAAATGTGGGCACACAATTTTTCTTGGCTTAGTTGCGATGTGATCGCATTATACACGAGTATACCACACATAATTGCAGTCAAAGCCTTAAATTTTCATTTATCAAAATATGGCATATATGACAAGCACTTACAAAACTTCGCAACTAATGCCCTCATCTTTCTCATGACTCACAATTATTTTAAATTCAATGGTCAATACTATCTCCAAAAACGAGGAGTCTCCATGGGGGCTAAATTTTCACCATCATTAGCCAACCTTGTTATGGCATGGTGGGAGGAGATTACTATTTTTTCCAATTCCAATCCTTTCAATAAACATATACACTGGTATGGCAGATACATCGATGACCTCCTACTTATATGGGAGGGAGATGTATCTGCCATACAGGATTTCCTTATCTATCTCAATAATAATGATTTTAATTTGAGATTTACACATAAAATAGGAAAAAATAGCATCAACTTCCTAGATTTAAAACTTGTTGCCATAACGAATAAAGTGATACACTCCGAAATCTATCAAAAACCGATCTCAGGCAACACCATATTACATGCCAGTTCGAATCATCCGAAACACACCATTACATCAATACCCATAGGCGAACTCACACGAGCGAAAAGGAACTGCAGTACAACACAGAGTTTTGAAACGGAACAACATAATATGAGCCAAAAACTGAGTAAAAGGGGGTATAAGAACTGGATGTTGAATAGGGCCAAAGAAATAGTTAAGACTAAAGATAGACAGGATTTATTGATAGACAAACAGAATGTAACTACCAATAAAATCAATACCATCAAGGCAAACAAAGAAATTCCCACATTAAGTTTACAATACAGTAATCAATTCTCCACCATTAAAAACATGGTACAGAGATATTTTCCATTACTGTATGAGGATGCTAAGCTAGAAAACATATTAAAACAAGGGTGCAGGATAGTAGCACGTAGAGGGTCAACAATAGGGAATATACTATCTCCCTCACTACTACCACTCAATACAACCAATACAACATGGCTGGAGCAGCTGGGTTTTTATAAATGTGGATCTCACCCATGTAAAATATGTAACTACACCAAAATGGTCAAAAAATTTGAAGATTCCAGTGGCCAGCACACTTATCCTATAAAGTCATATATTAACTGTAACAATGACTTTGTAATATATACGATAGAATGCACTAGCTGCAACCTGAAATATGTAGGGAGCACTACCATAAAATTGAAAATAAGAATTTTAGAACACCTCAGTTACATTAGGAATCCGGCAATTAGTAATATATCCAATGCCGCGCGACATTTTATTACCTGTCATGACAGAAACATAACATATCTGAAGACTTATGCTATGGAAAAAATAAAAAATACCGCTCGTAGAGGAGATCTCAAAAAAACACTCCTAACACGTGAAGCGTTTTGGATATTTAATTTAAAAACAAGGTTTCCGCACGGACTTCATTTGAGAAAGGAATTAATGTTTCTATATTAAAATATTTGGGACAACTAAACCCCCTCCTCCTGTAAAACTGAATTTCCCCTGCGTATATATATACTCTGACACAAACAAAGGAACAAGCACAAAATATAAAAACATTTTTTTTTTACTCTACTATATACATTATATATCTTACAATCAAAACTACGAATTTAAATATCCACCCTTTATGATACAAAGGGAGACAAAATTTGTATATTCTAGACTTTAAATAGATCAAGAGTGTTTCACGGGAATACACATTGAACAATTCTCTCCTTGAGATTAATAAAAACCATTTCACCAAAAAGAATCATTAAAAGATTTACCCACATTTTTTTAAATAGGGTTAGTACAAGATATTTAGCACTACACAGAAGTTTATTATCAGCTATATAATATTCAGAGGGTCCATACTAATTTTGCTGAAATAATATTTTTGTGTATACATTAGCATATGAGGCACGGGAATATTATCAATATAAATAACAAAGCCAATCTAAGGCCTCATTCACACGGCAGGGTTTCCCGGCCGGGTGCCGGCCGTTCATAAATCGGCCGGCACCCGGCTGCATTAGGAATGATAGACCCCTAATGGGGCTATTCACACGACCGATTTTTTGACGGCCGGGAAATCCGGCCGTCAAAAAATAGGACATGCTCTATCTTTGCCCGGGCACCCGGCCGCCCGGCTCCCATAGAAGTCTATGGGGCCGGGTATTACACGGCCATCACCGGAATGTGTTCCGAGTGATGGCCGGGTTTCCCGGCGGTTGCGCTCTATCTCCTCCTCCTCACAGCGCAGAGTGCATGTGAGGAGGAGGAGTTGATGCCATTCTGACGAATGGCATCGCTGTACACTGTGTTGCAGGGCCGGGGTGTACAGCAGGTGGAGGGAGCGCTGCGCTGGCTCCCTTCCCCTGCTTGTTAAAAGCACCCTGGCTCGGCGACACCTTCGATGGCGCCGCTAGTAGCAGCAGCTGCTGCCGCTGCGGCTGCTACTACTGCAGCGACGCCACTATAGCAGAGCAGGGAGGTATCTCCCCGCTCTGCTATGTGCTAGCCGCACTTTAGCTCCTTGAAGGAGCGGAATCCCCGTGTGTTCGGGGATTCCGCTCCTGGACAGAGCGCTTGATGTCTCTGTCCATATCTGGGCAGTGACATCAGGGGAAACTCCTGAAGCGGAATCCCCGAACACATGGGGATTCCCCTTCAGGAGCTGCCGCTGATGTCACTGTCCGGATCTGCCCGGCCCGGCACGGATGCATAACTTTATGCAAACCGGCCGGGCAAAATGGCCGATTTTACCGGCCGATACTCGGGCTCGGGAACGACCCGGTCGTGTGAATCCCGCCTAAAGAACATCTATTCCATGGAGGATTGGCAATCTTTTTTGCTTTATTTTTACTATAAATATAGTTTAAACATCGGCTCCGTATCGTTATTAATTATATTCCAAATATGAAGATCTCAACATATAAATCCTGCAAAATAACGTAGTTATCTATCGAGTTTTTTTACATCAAATAAGTGACAGTCAACATCGAATACACACGATAATTTACCAAGTAACATGCATGTACAAATATTCAGGTAGAAATAATAAAATACCAAATGTATATAAGAAATATACCAGTCATAATGAGGTAATACATATTCATATAAATATTCACATACATTCTTATTTTTTCCTGCATGTATGATGATAGGACACAAGAATATTTCTTACCTAAAAAATATATATATGCATATAGGTTTCCACTACTTTTTAGAGAGAACATTGTTGTCATAATACAACACAAAGCTAATTACTATTTTTACATCTTCAGCTGTATCATCTACGATACATTCTTTTATATTATGTCAGATATGCTTAAATTTCAACTCATTATGAGTTGGTTTCTTAAAGCCCGTTTTTAAATGTCTTTTTTCTTTCTAAATGTCCTTTTTTATACACAATTCTCTTATTTCGAAACAAGATGTAACATTGGTATATGTTCAGGAGCCATTCACACACGGGTACACAAGCCCAACAAGGGTTTAAATGTACTCACACTTAATGTGGATTGTTGGAATCCCGTCTCAGACGCGGTTCTCCGGGAAGCCGGTCCGCCTTTTCACTTAGGGGGACCTTTACATTTAATGCAGCAACAGCAAGAGATATTAAACTACCGCATCATATTACATGCAGATGCATGGTATAAAATGAATAAAAACAGCAAACAAACAATCAATCTACATATAGGAATCACATGAACATTGTATAGTGGTTCCAGTATGTATTAATACAAGTTAAATTGGTTACAAGCGTATATTCCAAGCTGAGGCTGTCATATTCATATATCTAGAGGCTGGACAGCCCCATTTGGTTTAGAAACACATAAGTTGCTGGCAATTAACTAATTCAGAAGGCTTCCTGGCCCCACCCAGTAAAACAAAGCATATAAGCCCATATTCTTGGGTCCCAGTGAGTGAATGGATGCCATGACTAAGAGCACTTGACGTGCTTGAAACGCGTAGGCGCATTATACCTACCTACTACTGCCTTGATGCCAAATTTACCTGATATCGAATTTTAAAGCTTTTTTGATACAAATAAAATTGGGAATACATTCCTTTTTAAACCACATACCTGCAGCGCTGGATCAACTTTCTTCATCTTTCTATAATGTCCCCTTAGCTGCCACCATAAAGTATAATTCTCCACAGCTGCCCGATACAATATAATACCCCTATAGTTTCCCCATACAGTATAATGGCCGCTTAGCTGCCCCATACAGTATAATGCTCCATAGCTGCCCCATACAGTATAATGCCGCCTTAACTGCTCCCATACAGTATAATGCCGCCTTAGCTGCCCTAGTGCCAGTGACCACATAGTGCCACAGTGCCCATGTAGATAGTGCCATACAGTATTATGCTGCCTTAGCTGCCACCATACAGTATAATGCCCCATTAGCTGACACCATACAGTATAATGCCCCCATACAGTATAGTGCACCCACAGCTGCCTTATAAAGTATAATGCCCCTATAGTTTCCCCCATACAGTATAATGCCACCATAGCTTCCCCAATACAGTATAATGCCCCCTTATCTGCCACCATACAATATAATGACCCCATAGCTGACACCATACAGTATAATGCCCCCATAGCTTCCCCCATGCAGTATAATGCCCCCATAGCTGCCCCCATACAGTATAATGCCCCCATAGCGGCCCCATACAGAATAATGCCCTGTAGCTGCCCCATACAACATAATGCCCCCAAAGCTACCCCCATACAGCATAATGCCGAAATAGCTGCCCCCATACAGTATAATGCGCCCACAGCTGCCCTATAAAGTATAATGCCCCTATAGTTTCACCCACACAGTATAATGCCCTATAGCTTCCCCCATACAGTATAATGCCCCCATAGCTGCCCCATACAGTATAATGCCCCCTTAGCTACCACCATATAGTATGATGACCCCATAGCTGCCCCCATACAGTATGATGCCCCCATACAGTATAATGCCCCATAGCTGCCCCATACAGTATAATGCCCCCTTAGCTGCCACCATACAGTATAATGCCCTGTAGCTGCCCCATACAACATAATGCCCCCAAAGCTGCCCCATACAGCATAATGCTCCAATACCTGCCCCCATACAGTATAGTGCACCCACAGCTGCCTTATAAAGTATAATGCCCCTATAGTTTCCCCCATACAGTATAATGCCACCATAGCTTCCCCAATACAGTATAATGCCCCCTTATCTGCCACCATACAATATAATGACCCCATAGCTGACACCATACAGTATAATGCCCCCATAGCTTCCCCCATGCAGTATAATGCCCCCATAGCTGCCCCCATACAGTATAATGCAGAAATAGCTGCCCCCATACAGTATAATGCGCCCACAGCTGCCCTATAAAGTATAATGCCCCTATAGTTTCCCCCACACAGTATAATGCCCTATAGCTTCCCCCATACAGTATAATGCCCCCATAGCTGCCCCATACAGTATAATGCCCCCTTAGCTACCACCATATAGTATGATGACCCCATAGCTGCCCCCATACAGCATAATGCCCCCATAGCTGCCCCCATACAGTATGATGCCCACATGCAGTATAATGCCCCATAGCTGCCCCTATACAGTATAATGCCCCCTTAGCTGCCACCATACAGTATAATTCCCGCTTAGCTGCCACCATAAAATATAACTCTCCACAGCTGCCCGATACAATATAATACCCGTATAGTTTCCCCATACAGTGTAATGCCCCCATAGCTGCCCCATACAGTATAATGGCACCTTAGCTGCCCCATACAGTATTAATGCCCCATAGCTGCCCCATACAGTATAATGACGCCTTAACTGCCCACATACAGTATAATGCCACCTTAGCTGCCCCTAGTGCCAGTGCTCCGCACTGTACTAAAGCAGGGAGCTGACGTTTAAACTGTGTCTTCATCCTGAGGATGCAGATACAGTTGACACCGGGACATACCACCGGCCGGGTCTGTCCCGCTGGATCCGGGAAGGTTGGGACTCGGGAGGTATGCAGGAGGTCTGTAGAGGTTTTCAGCATCTGGACGTAATCCATTGACAGCAAACAGACAGCTTGAAAATTGTAAGGAAGTGGAGCAAAGTATATTAGAACGTTTCTGAATGTTTCAATATACAACAAATAAGAGTACACCTGTCAGCACTCCTAAAATGTCTGTTTTATTAAAGAGAACCTTTCACCTCCCCATACATGTTCAGCTGTGTGCAGCATGTAATGGGGAGGGCTGCACAAACCCTGGGGCACTTCACATTTTTCTACCTCCCTCCGTTATTTGGATATCGGTGCCGTTATATTTGGTGCCTGATATTTAAATAACCCCCTGAACTGTCAATGGGGCAGTACTGGCAAGGGTGCGTGTTACTATGGCTGTGACACTGTCCAATCAGATATGGACAGTGTTACAGCAAGAGCGAGGAGAGTGAGTGCGCGTGCGCACACTCTCACTCTCAAGCTTTCAAGATTAGTCTTCTGCCGAACTGGCAAGGGGGCGTGTCACTGCTACGGACAGTTTAAGAGCTGTGGAGAGGAGAGCGCGCTCTCATCTCTTCAGCTTTTGCGAGAGATCAGTCTTGTATTGTCTGCCGAACTGGCAAGGGGGCATGTCTCTGCTACGGACAGTGCAAGCGCTCCCAAGCTCTTACACTGCGTAGCAGTGACACGCCCCCTTGTCAGTTCAGAAGACAAAGTACAAGAGCTGAAGAGATGGGAGCGCGCATGTGCGCTCTCCTCTCCACAGCTCTTACACTGTCCGTAGCAGTGACACGCCACCTTGTCAGTTCGGCAGAAGACTGATCTTGAAAGCTAAAGAGTGAGAGAGCGTGCGCACGCACGCACACGCTCTCTCCTCACTCTTGCTGTAACACTGTCCATATCTGATTGGACAGTGTCACAGCCATAGTAACACGCCCCCTTGCCAGTACACGCCCTGTTGACAGTTCAGGGGCTTATTTAAATATTGGTCGCCAAATATCTAAATAACGGCGGGAGGTAGGAAAAAAATGTAAAGTGCCCCAGGGTTTGTGCAGCCATCCCCATTACATGCTGCACTCAGCTGCAAAAGTATGGGGAGGTGAAAGGTTCTCTTCAAGTAAATGTACTTTTTGTTTTAGAGATGGGGGTGCACAGCTGTCAGCTCCCTGATTTCCAGACAACCAATACCATAAAAAAGAAGCAGCACTCCAGATTTAGAAATTCAAAAAAAATGGGTGGTTATGAACCAGAATATGTTCATCACACCTGTTCTGGTGAATAAACACCCTTTTTTGGATTTCTAAATCTGAAGTAATGCGGTTTTTCACCAAGGCAATGACCAGTGGCGTAACTACCTCTATGGCTGCTACGGGCCCGGGGTAACAGGGGCACCGACAACACTTTCAACTGATATAGATACAGTTAAATACAATGATGGAGCAGGGAGTCGTCAGCTCTGTGACACATTTTGTGAAGCAGGCCAACGCAATTCAATGATGTCATCGTGCCTTCCTACCCCAAACTGTGGGCTGCACAAGCCAGAAGAGACCTGCCCCATTTCTCAGGGGAACAGGGGGCACTAAGTGGACATCCCTACTGTGTGGGGGCACTAAGGGGGCATTAGTATTGTGAGTGGGATGTTAAGGGGACATCATCACTGTGAGGGTATCATTTTTGTGTAGGGACACTAAGGGGGCATCACTACTGTGTAGGGTTGCTAAAGTGCATTTTAGCTGTTAAGGGACACTAAGTAGGCATCATTACTTTCTTGGGACACTATAGAGGCATTATTACTATGTGGGGGCTTACTTTCTATGTAGTGGCACCAAGGGGGCATCCTTACTGTGTAGGGGTATTAATGTGGTATCCTTACTGTGTGAGGGGCACTAAGGAAGCATTATTACTGTGAGGGGGTACTAAGTGGGCATTATTAATGTTAGGGAGGCACTAAGGGGGCATCACGACTATGTTGGGGGCGTTAAGGGGACATTATTACTGTGAGTAGGGAACTAAGGGAGCATACTTTCTGTCTTTGAGCATCTCTGTCTGTATGCGCTATTACTGTGTGCCACTCAGTAAGCAGCTGCGCTGCTGGTAAATGTTCATGCTTGAGGGGGGGGGGGTATATTTAAAAGTTATTAAGGGGCCAGGTTTTTTCTGGTTACGCTCCTGGCAATGATGTCAGCCGTATGGCGTCATCACCTACTATGGTGGATGCAGCACACCTCTGGCATGAGCCAACCTCGCTCCAGAGCACAGCTTCTGCAGCTGATTGTCTCAGTGCCCGTACCTGTGCCATCATCAGCTATGCTGTCAACACTTGTCTTGGAGTCACTAGCATAAGCCATTATGATATTGTCACCCTATAATGTCACTGGTGCCCTAAAGTTGACCCACTAGCCCTTGTCCCTGAAAACCTCCTTTGATGACATCATCAGAGGTGAGGTCTCCAAGGCAGTGATATCCGCCACCGTGACATCATGCCTGAGATGCCTTTGTCATGGGCCACCTCTGCTCCAGGATACAGCCGACAAGGCTGCTTTGCAGCTGCAGGTCCCAGCACACAATTTATAGGACCAGTACCCCTTGTGACTTCACCAACTTCCACACGCCACCTGTGACCTCACCACCTGTTCTGAAGGCCTTAAAGAGGAATGTCACTGACAGTGCCCGTTATGGTGCCTTAAATGGGACGTACTTTGCCTCCGACAAGGACCACCACAGCACCTGGGTGAAGCCGATGCAGCAGTCTGTCAGCTGTGGATCACAGCACTTAATTTATATGGTTGGCAGCCCGTGTGATGTCACCATCCACATTACCCCCAGCTGTGACATCATCCTTGAGATGTCACCACTACTATAACATCATGACATGCACTGGTATCCTACAGTGGATCTACCAACCCATGTCCTTGACAACATTGTCCCTCAGGGACGGCATCACTCCAGTGACGTCACCACCCCTATGACTGGGGCCAGATATGGGTATCCATGGTACAGATATCCTTGGAGACCTCAAAAGAATCCTGGCATATATATAGGTTTCTAATGTAGGGTTCGACATCGCATGGCATTTTATTCACACTTTTATAAAGTGATTAGTCACATCAACAGATTATATATAATTTATAGCACCATACAGTGTAAAATTAAGAATGTCAAACAGTGCCCAAACATAACTTTGCCATACAGCACCCACAAAACACTGCATGTCCTTTCCTCTCCTAATAGCAGCACATCCTCTACTCACTGTAGTATATTCTCCTGGTAAGCTGTTGAAGAGGGCCAGAGCAGAAGTTCCAAAAATAATGATCCAGCCCTGACTAAATAAGTATACCAAAATATTTGCAAAGTTCTGTAACATTATACATAAATTTAAACAGAAGAATGATGCTGAATATTATTTAGCAGATATGGAACTTTTTTATTCTATCTGCAATGTCCTCATCTGTACCTTGTATTCTTCCTTTGACTTTTGTGGCATTAAAAAGGAAAGCAGAGGCTGGAAAAATAATAGAGAGGAGTGAGTCAGTTTGTAATTTCTCATTAACATTCTTATTCCACTATTAATATATTGTGTCTGTTAAAATACATTTATTGTACTGCTCTTGATGTAATGAAAAGATTATAAAAAATATTTTCCAAAAACTATGATGCTTGTCTGCCAGCCAGTATTAGAAGAAATTAGATGAGCCATACAACAGAACGAGATAAAATAACAGATTTTATTATATAGTAATGGATTTTATTTTTTTAAATAAAAACAAGCTCATCAGCACTGCAGATATGAATCATATATATTAAAGTGTAACTCCAGCTTTCAAAATCATTTACATTTTAGGTCCAAAATTCTGCACTGATAAATGTAATCATTTATATGAGCAAATCAATATGCCTATGTCACTGGTCTATAGAATAGAATGAGAGAATCGATTTGCCTATTTATTACTTATTTATATCTCTGTATCTGGCAAATTTTATAATGTTTTTATTAAAAATTATTTTTACTTTTCGAGATACAGCGGCTTTGTATCCTGTATACATCCTGTCTCATGCACTAAGATCTGAATCTGTCAGGTTCGCAGGATCCACCTGCAATCTATCACAACTAAGAACTTATAAACTTAGATGTTATGGATAACAGGTGGATCCCCGCTGACACTGAACCCATCAGTCCTGCGTTCCTGACGGGTACAGGATTCAGCGTAAGATACATCTGCTCTGTACATGTATTCTCAAAAAGTCGTTTTTTTTTTTTAAATAAAAAAATTAATTTAAAAAAATCGCTTTGAAAGGCTTACATAGCCTTTAAACTGGGCAAAAATGTGTTACTCTTGCAACCACCACTAGGTGGAGTATATGAGCTTACTGCATACTGATTTGTTATATAATTCAATCAGAGCTTCAGTGAGCTCCACCTAGTGGTGGCTGCAAGGAGCTAGGAACAATTCTTTAAGTTCTATACCTACAATAAGTTAAAAAAAAAATAAATTAAATCTCATTAATATCACAAACTTGGATGTGGGATGCTTGTCTTCAACTTTTCTGTTAGTGCAGTGCCAATACAACGTTTTCATAAAACAGCCATATGGCACTATTATCTATTCATTATATGAAAGTATTTATGAAGGACACTTTATAATATTGTTATTTTGACACGTTATGTTAAGACTTGCTTTTAGTTAAACGTACATAACTGCTTTAAAGCGTTTTTTATAAAAATGTAATAAAACAAGCCCAAGGTTTACATTATGCAGTCTCTTTATGCCATGTTGTACCAGCCTAAACAAGCACTGACTGCAACATTCATAGTCGTTAGTATTGGTTAAGACAATCATTTGAATGGTACCAAAGCTTGGTAATGCTAGGGTAACGTTTGCTGAACTTTATTTATTTTGAAAACATTTTATTTATAATGGTTGTTCAGAAAAGGTAATATATACAGTGCAGACACGGATACAATAAAGAAATGTAATATATATTTTGGAACGTTTGTTTGAAGCCTGATTTTTCATTGGTTTAAAAGCAGTCCATGTGACCGCTGCAGCCTGTGATTGGCCTGTGATTGGCTGCAGCAGTCACATGGGATGAAACGTCATCACGGGAGGCCAGACTGGAGGAAGAAGCAGAGTTCTGGGTAAGTTAACTTTTAATACGTTTAACTCCAGCGGTAGTCACTGTCCCGGGTGCTGAAAGAGTTACTGCTGATCAGTTAACTCTTTCAGCACCCTGGACAGTGACTGTCCCCTGACGTCACCTAGCAACGCTCCCGTAGTTACGGGTGCACACACGTAGCCACTTGTAATTACGGGAGCCCCATAGACTTTTAGGCCTCATGCACACTTCCATCATCTTTTTCACGGCCGTTTTTCACGGATCCGTGTGTCAGTGATTGGAACCATGTGCTTCCCATGTGTACTCCGTGTACGTGTCCGTGTCCGTGTTTCATTTTCTGAGAGGAAACTGAAACCCGTTCACACTATGTACATGATATTGTGAGTGCCGCACATGCTATTCCCTGTCCAGTGGTACTCACTGGGAATACCATGTGCGGCGCTCACAATATAGATTAATGGTTCATTTTAAAAAAACGCAACAAAAAAAAATTACTACTTACCCAGAATTCCCTGCTTGCGTGCTTCTTCCTCAAGTCCGGCCTCCTGAGATGACATTTCAGACCATGTGACCGCTGCAGCCAATCACACACAAAATTGTTGCTAATTAACATCACCCATATGTCTACTTTAGATTGACATTGTTTTTTGAACATCCTTTTATTTTTCTAGGACGTTACAAGGCTTAGAACTTTAGCAGCAATTTCTCACATTTTCAGGAAAATTTCAAAAGGCTATTTTTACAGGGACCAGTTCAGTTGTGAAGCTGATTTTAGGGCCTTATATATTAGGACCCCCGATAAGTCACCCCATTTTAAAAACTTTACCACTCAAAGTATTCAAAGCAGCATTTAGAAAGTTTCTTAACCCTTTAGACGTTTCACAGGAATTAAGGCAACATAGATGTGAAATTTTAAAATTTCTTTTGCAGAAATTCATTTTTCATCTATTTTTTTTGTAACACAGAAAGTTTTACCAGAGAAACACAGCTCAATATCGATTGCACAGATTCTGTATTTTTTAGAAATACCCCACATGTGGCCCTAGTGCACTTATTGACTGAAGCACAGGCCTCAGAAACAAAGGAGCACCTAGAGGATTTTGGGGCCTCCTTTTTATTAGAAAATATTTTAGGCACCATGTCGGGTCTGAAAGGCTCTTGCGGTGCCAAAACAGTGGAAATCCCCCAAAAGTGATCCCATTTTGGAAACTATACCCCTTGAGGAAATTATCTAGGGGTATAGTGAGCATTTTGACCACGCAAGTTTTTTGCAGAAATTATTGGAAGTAGGTCGTAAAAATGAAAATCTACATTCTTTCAAAGAAAATGTAGGTTTAGCAAATTTTTTTTTAATTTCCACAAGGACTAAAGAAGAAGCAATTTCTCCCAAGTAAAAAAATACCCCACATGTGGTCATAAACAGCTGTTTGGACACACGGCAGGGCTTAGAAGGGAAAGAGCGCCATTTGGCTTTTGGAGCTCAAATTTAGCAGGAATGGTTTGCGGAGACCACGTCGCATTTGCAAAGCCCCTAAAGGACCAAAACAGTGAAAACACCAAAAAAGTGACTCCATTTAGGAAACTACACCCCTTGAAGAATCCATCTAGGGGTGTAGTTAGCATTTTTAACCCACAGGGGTTTAATAAATTTTATTAGAATTGGGCAGTGAAGATAAAAAAAAATCCTTTTCTTCCAATAAGACGTAGCTTTAGCTCAAAATTTTTCATTTTCTCAACAAATAAAGGAATAAAGAACCCCAACATTTGTAAAGCAACTTCTCTGGAGTACGGCAATACCCCATTTGTGGTCATAAACTGCTGTTTGGGAACACGGCAAGGATCAGAAGAGAAGGAGCACCATTTGGCTTTTGGAGCACAGATTTTGCTGGATTGGTTTCTTGACACCATGTCACATTTGCAAAGCTCCTAAGGTACCAGTACAGTAGAAACTCCCCAAAAGTGACTAGATTCACAAAACTACACCCCTTGAGGAATTATTCTAGGGGTGTAGTGAGCATTTTGACACCACAGGTGTTTCATAGATTTTATTAGAATTGGGCAGTGAAAATAAAAAAAAAACATTTTTCTTCAATAAGATGTAGTTTTAGCTGAAAATTTTTCATTTTCTCAACAAATAAATGAAAAAAGCACCCCAACAGTTGTAAAGCAACTTCTCCTGTGTACGGTAATACCACATATGTGGTCATAAACTGCTGTTTGGGCACAGAGTAGGGCTCAGAAGGGAAGGAGCGCCATTTGGCTTTTGGAGTATAGATTTTGCTGGATTGGTTTCTGGGCACTATGTCGCATTTGCAAAGTCCCTGTGGGACCAAAACAGTGGATCCCCCCAGAAGTGACCCCATTTTGGAAACTACACCCCTCAAGGTATTCACCTAGGGGTGTAGTGAGCATACTAACCCCACAGGTGATTGGCAGAAATTGGTGTGCACTCGATGTTGCAGAGTGAAAATGGGATTTTTTCCATAGATATGCCAATATGTGGCGCACAGCTTGTGCCACCATAACAAGACAGCTCTCTAATTATTATGTTGTGTTTCCCGGTTTTAGAAACACCCTACGTGTGGCCCTAATCTGTTGCCTGGACATTCGACCAGGCTCAGGAGTGAAAGAGTACCATGTAAAATTAAGGCCTAATTTGGCAATTTATAAAGTATTGGATCACAATTGCAGGGCTCTAATGTGAAATAATAAAAGAAACTGCTGAGAAGTGACCCCATTTTGAAAACTGCACCCCTCAATGCATTTATTAAGGAGTGTAGTGAGCATTTTCACCCCACAGGCCTTTTCCATGAATGATTGCGCTGCGGAAGTTGCAAAGTAAAAATTTCAATTTTTCCCTAGATATGCCATTTCAGTGGCAAATATGTCATGCCCAGCTTGTGCCACTGGAGACACACACCCCAAAAATTGTTAAAAGGGTTCTCCCGGGAATGGCGACCCCATTTATGTGGAAGTAAACTTCTCCTGTGTACGGTAATACCACATATGTGGTCATAAACTGCTGTTTGGGCACAGAGTAGGGCTCAGAAGGGAAGGAGTGCCATTTGGCTTTTGGAGTATAGATTTTGCTGGATTGGTTTCTGGGCACTATGTCGCATTTGCAAAGTCCCTGTGGGACCAAAACAGTGGATCCCCCCAGAAGTGACCCCATTTTGGAAACTACACCTCTCAAGGTATTCACCTAGGGGTGTAGTGAGCATACTAACCCCACAGGTGATTGGCAGAAATTGGTGTGCACTCGATGTTGCAGAGTGAAAATGGGATTTTTTCCATAGATATGCCAATATGTGGCGCACAGCTTGTGCCACCATAACAAGACAGCTCTCTAATTATTATGTTGTGTTTCCGGGTTTTAGAAACACCCTACGTGTGGCCCTAATCTGTTGCCTGGACATTCGACCAGGCTCAGGAGTGAAAGAGTACCATGTAAAATTAAGGCCTAATTTGGCAATTTATAAAGTATTGGATCACAATTGCAGGGCTCTAATGTGAAATAATCAAAGAAACTGCTGAGAAGTGACCCCATTTTGAAAACTGCACCCCTCAATGCATTTATTAAGGAGTGTAGTGAGCATTTTCACCCCACAGGCCTTTTCCATGAATGATTGCGCTGCGGAAGTTGCAAAGTAAAAATTTCAATTTTTCCCTAGATATGCCATTTCAGTGGCAAATATGTCGTGCCCAGCTTGTGCCACTGGAGACACACACCCCAAAAATTGTTAAAAGGGTTCTCCCGGGAATGGCGACGCCATTTATGTGGAAGTAAACTGCTGTTTGGGCACGCTGTAGGGTTCAGAAGGGAGGTAGCGCCATTTGGCTTTTGGAGCGTGGATTTTGCTTGGTAGTAGTTTTGTTTGGAGTCTTACTGGTGTTTCCGTTTATAATGTGGGGGTATATGTAAGCCGGGCGGAGTATATAAGGGGCATAGTCAGGTGGCATAATAATGGGGTAAAAAAACCAATAAAATAATCCATAGATATTTGTTACGCTGTGACACAATCCTTTCTGCACAGGCCGGTGTCGCACTAATAAATGGTCCTTACTTATTCCTTTTTTGGTGTACACTCGGCATCTTTGCAGTTTGAGGAATTTTGCTGGGAAGTGTTGTCCTGGTATAATACGGGCACCCTCACAGCAGATAAGTTTGGGCCCTCCCCTTCCTGGTTCCCTAATTTTAGGGTCCTTGATAATTCGCCACTTGAAACAGAAGAAATGTTCCCCTCGGGTCGGCACAACTGCATATTTTTTCTTTCCTGACTTATTGGAGCCTTAACTAATTTTATTTTTTCATAGATGTAGTGGTATGAAGGCTGTTTTTTTTGCGGGACGAGCTGTAGTTATTATTGGTACCATTTTGGGGTACAT
Source organism: Rhinoderma darwinii (assembly GCF_050947455.1). Lineage (NCBI taxonomy): Eukaryota > Metazoa > Chordata > Amphibia > Anura > Rhinodermatidae > Rhinoderma > Rhinoderma darwinii. Next base: position 550,672,398 of record NC_134687.1, read on the forward strand.
ACGACTTTTTGATCACTTGTTATCCTTTTTTTTTAGGGAGGCAAGGTGACCAAAAAACAGCAATTCTGGCATATTTTTTTAGTTCTTTTTATACAGCGTTCACCACGCGTTATAAATTACATGTTACCTCTATTCTGCGGGTCAGTCCGATTCCGGTGATACCTAATTTATAGCACTTTTTTACAACTTTTTGCACAATAAAAGAACTTTTGTAAAGAGAATGGATTTTTTCTGTCTTCAAGTTGTGAGCCATAATGGTTTTAATTTTTTTGTCGACGGAGCTGTATGAGGGCTTGTTTTTAGCGAGACGAGTTATAGTTTTTATAGGTACCATTTTTGGGTACATGCGACTTTTTGATCACTTTTTATTTCAATTTTTGGAAGACAAAGTGACCAAAAAATAGCAATTATGTCAGTATGTTTTAGTTTTTTGTTTTTACGGCGTTCACTGTGCGAAATAAATAACATAATAACAACTTTTATTGTATTTTTTTTTACAACTTTTATTTTCACACTATTCTTTAGTTCCACAAAAGGACTTGAAACTCCTATGTATTAGATGTATTAGAACTGTCAGTTGTTCACTGACAGCAAGCCGATCAGGCTCCGCCTCCGGGCAGGGCCTAATCGGCTTCCGTAATGGCAGATAAGAAGCCATTGTTAGGCCTCCTGTTGCCATAGTAGTAGTCGCCAGCCTTGCATGGCAGGCTGCCGATTTCATACAAACCACTTTGATGCAGCAATTGCATTGGATCGCTGCATTGAAGGGGTTAATGGCAGGAATCTGAGCTAGCTCCGGTTCCTGCCTTTACAGTGGGGTGTTCACTGTAACATACAGCGGACACCCACTGCTGATGACGCCGGCTCAAACGGTATCGGAAGCTTTTTGGGCCCCGCCGATGACGGGGCATAGCAGGATTCCTTTACTGTCAGACCGGTAGGTAAGTATTAGGCCTCCGATCGCCTTTGCAGCCACCGGCAACCCAGCGATCATGTTGCTGGGGTGCCGGTGGCTATAAACTCCTCACATGCTGCGATCTCTATTGAAGGGGTTAATCAGAGGCTAGTCCTGGCCGGCTGATACATAGTTAACTAAGCTGTAACTGGCTCTCCATCTCTTTCACGTACAGTTTTGTGGAATTGATGGAAAAAACCAGCTCATAACGGGTAACATGGATCTGCACGTGCCGAAATTACGGCCTGAAATAGGTGGCCCAGGCACCTTCCTGTAAGCAAACAGTGGCCAATCGAAGTCTATGGGTCCGTAATTACAGCATTTTTACCTTCATGTGCATGAGGCCTAAATCTGTAATGAATATAATTTATTTCAGTTACTTATATAGCGCCAACATATTACGCAGTGCTATACAGAGGTCCTCTTTTACTGTCCCCATTGGGGCTCACTATCTAAATTCCCTATTGGTATGTTTTTGGGAGGAAACCCACGCAAACACAGGGAGAACATACAAACTCCATGCAGATGTGGTCCTTGGTTGGATTTGAACACAGGACCCCAGCGCTGCAAGGCAACACTGAGCCACCGTGCTGCCCAATATATTGCTTCATTTCATTTCTTTTATGCTTCTCTTTTATGCTTCCAATAACATTATTTATCTAGCAATTAAATTCATATCGAGAGGTAGCAATTAAATTCATACTGAGAGGTATTTAAATAGTGAGCTTTTACTCTATCTATACCGTAAGTCAACCTCCCGAGCAACGCCGGGTATAAAAGCTAGTGGACAACAATCTCCATAGGCATATAAAGTCCATAAAAGGGGTCACCGCTGTGTAAATTTGTATACTTGCCAAATGTAACATTTAAAGTTATGTGACTTACTCATAAGTTGCCCTATGTTCTTCTTCCCCTGCCCAATCTGTGGGACAGGGGCACATGTAAACAATTTCGGCACAGTGATGGAGATGGCGGGCACATGATGTATAACATGACGGCTGTGTCCATAGCATCCCCTGCCTGCGCATGTGCACACTTTTACTTTCTATTACCTGTATAGTGCTTGTATATGCCTGCGCAGGCAGTGGCGTCTTGCCAAGTCAGGATTTGTGCCGTGCGGAAAAAAAATCGGAAGTAGTCACTGTGCTTCACTAGTGCTGCTGCCACCTCATTCTAGTAATAGGTTATGGTCCCAGTGGGCGAACCCCCACTAAAAACCAAGTTATGGCATGTCCTAGCGATGTGGTATAGGGGGAGGTTAGGAGATTACTGAACACTGTTTATACATTCAATATTAAAACAATATGCATTACACTTCAAAGCTCCCTCTAGTGGTGGCTGCAAGCAGTGAAAATGTTAATGTTGAAAGAGAATCTGTAACCAAATTTTACAACCATTAACCAATCTAACCATGATCTAGCGTTCCAGATCCCTAACGCGATTATGTCTTTCTTTCTTGCATACTCACTTTGTAACCCTGCTGTAATCCTTTAACCCCTTAAGGACTGAGCCTGTTTTGGCCTTAAGGACACAGCCTATTTTTTGAAATCTGACATGTGTCACTTTATGTGGTAATAACTCCGGAATGCTTTTACCTATCCAAGTGATTCTGAGATTGTTTTCTCGTGACACATTGGACTTTATGTTACTGGCAAAATTTGCTCGATACATTTAGTATTTAATTGTGAAAAACACCAAAATGTAGCGAAAAATTGCAAAAATTAGCATTTTTCTAAATTTATATGTATCTGCTTGTAAGACAGATAGTAATACCACAGAAAATTGTTGCTAATTAACATCATCCATATGCCTACTTTAGATTGGCATCGTTTTTTGAACATTCTTTTATTTTTCTATGACATCACAAGGCTTAGAACTTTAGCAGCAATTTCTCACATTTTCAAGAAAATGTCAAAAGGCTATTTTTACAGGGGCCAGTTCAGTTGTGAAGTTGATTTTAGGGCCTTATATATTAGAAACCGCCAAAAAGTCACCCCATTTTAAAAACTTCACCTCTCAAAGTATTCAAAACAGCATTTAGAAAGTTTCTTAACCCTTTAGACGTTTCACAGGAATTAAGGCAAAGTAGATGTGAAATGTTCAAATTTCTTTTTTTTTTTGCAGAAATTCATTTTTCATCTATTTTTTTTGTAACACAGAAAGTTTTACCAGAGAAACGCAACTCAATATCTATTGCCCAGATTCTGCAGGTTTTAGAAATACCCCACATGTGACCCTAGTGCACTTATTGACTGAAGCACAGGCCTCAGAAACAAAGGAGCACCTAGGGGATTTTGGGGCCTCCTTTTTATTAGAAAATATTTTAGGCACCATGTCGGGTCTGAAAGGCTCTTGCGGTGCCAAAACAGTGGAAATCCCGCAAAATTGACACCATTTTGGAAACTATACCCCTTGAGGAAATTATCTAGGGGTATAGTTAGCATTTTGACCCCGCAGGTTTTTCTTGCAGAAATTACTGGAAGTAGGCCGTGAAAATGAAAATCTACATTCTTTCAAAGAAAATGTAGGTTTAGCAAATTTTTTCTAATTTCCACAAGGACTAAAAGGAGAAAATGCACCACTACTTTTGTAAAGCAATTTCTCCCGAGTAAAACAATACCCCGCATGTGGTCATAAATGGCTGTTTGGACACACGGCGGAGCTTAGAAGGGAAAGAGCGCCATTTGTCTTTTGGAGCTCAAATTTAGCAGGAATGGTTTACGGAGACCACGTCGCATTTGCAAAGCCCCTAAGGGACCAAAACAGTGAAAACACCAAAAAAGTGACTCCATTTAGGAAACTACACCCCTTGAAGAATCCATCTAGGGGTATAGTGAGCATTTTGAACCCACAGGGGTTTCATAGATTTTATTAGAATTGGGCAGTGAAGATAAAAAAAAACATTTTTTTCCAATAAGACGTAGCTTTAGCTCAAAATTGTTCATTTTCTCAACAAATAAAGGAATAAAAGAACCCCAACATTTGTAAAGCAACTTCTCTGGAGTACGGCAATACCCAATTTGTGGTCATAAACGGCTGTTTGGGCATACGGCAAGGATCAGAAGAGAAGGAGTGCCATTTGGCTTTTGGAGCACAGATTTTGCTGGATTGGTTTCTTGACACCATGTCACTTTTACAAAGCTCATAAGGTGCCAGTACAGTGGAAACTCCCCAAAAGTGACTCGATTCACGAAACTACACCCCTTGAGGAATTCATCTAGGGGTGTAGTGAGTATTTTGACCCCACAGGTGTTTCATAGATTTTATTAGAATTGGGCAGTGAAAATAAAAAAAATCCTTTTTCTTCAATAAGATGTAGTTTTAGCTGAAAATGTTTCATATTCTCAACAAATAAATGAAAAAAAGCACCCCAACACTTGTAAAGCAACTTGTCCTGTGTACGGCAATACCACATATGTGGTCATAAACTGCTGTTTGGGCACAGAGTAGGGCTCAGAAGGGAAGGAGCGCCATTTGGCTTTTGGAGTACAGATTTTGCTGGATTGGTTTCTGGGCGCTATGTCGCATTTGCAAAGTCCCTGTGGGACCAAAACAGTGGAAACCCCCCAGAAGTGACCCCATTTTGGAAACTACACCCCTCAAGGTATTCACCTAGGGGTGTAGTGAGCATATTAACCCCACAGGTGATTGGCAGAAATTGCTGTGCACTCGATGTTGCAGAGTGAAAATGGTTTTTCAATAGATATGCCAATATGTCGTGCCCAGCTTGTGCCCCTGGAGACACACACCCCAAAAATTGTTAAAAGGGTTCTCCCGAGTATGGCGATGCCATATATGTGGAAGTAAACTGCTGTTTGGGCACACTGTAGGGTTCAGAAGAGAGGTAGCGCCATTTGCCTTTTGGAGCGTGGATTTTGCTTGTAGTAGTTTTGTTTTGAGTCTTACTGGTGTTTCCGTTTATAATGTGGGGGTACATGTAAGGCGGGCGGAGTATATAAGGGGCATAGTCAGGTGGTATAATAATGGGGTAAAAAAAAACAATAAAATAATCCATAGATGTGTGTTATGCTGGGGAGCAATCCTTTCTGCACAGGCCGGTGTCGCACTAATAAATGGTCTTTTCTTATTTCCCTTTTGGTACTCCGCACCTTTGAAGTTTTGGGAATTTTGCTGAGAAGTGTTGTCCTGGTATAATACGGGCGCCCTCAATTCCAGCAGATATGTTTGGGCCCTCCCCTTCCTGGTTCCCTAATTTTAGGGGCCTTGATAATTCGCCACTTGAAACAGAAGAAACGTTCCCCTCGGGCCGGCACAACTGCATATTTTTATTTCCTGGCTTATTGGTGCCTTGACTAATTTTATATTTTCATAGATGTAGTGGTATGAGGGCAGGTTTGTTGTGGGACGAGCTGTAGTATTTATTGGTACCATTTTGGGGTACATGCGACTTTTTGATCACTTTTTATTTAAATTTTTGACCAAAACAGCAATTCTCGCATATTTTTTTATACAGCGTTCACCACGCATTATAAATTACATGTTAGCTTTATTCTGCGGGTCAGTCCGATTCCGGTGATACCTAATTTATAGCACTTTTTATGTTTTACAACTTTTTGAACAATAAAATAACTTTTGTAAAGAGAATGAATTTTTTCTGTCGCCAAGTTGTGAGAGCCATAACGGTTTTAAATTTTTCGTCGACGGAGCTGTATGAGGGCTTGTTTTTAGCGAGACGAGTTATAGTTTTTATAGGTACCATTTTTAGGTACATGCGACTTTTTGATCACTTTTTATTTCAATTTTTGGAAGACAAAGTGACCAAAAAATAGCAATTATGTCAGTATTTTTTTATTGTTTTTTTACGGCGTTCACTGTGCGGAATAAATAACATATTTTTATAGTTAAGGTCGTTACGGTCGCAGCGATACCAAATATGTATGGCTTTATTATTTTTTTCAATAATAAATGACTTGATAAGGGAAAAAGGGCGATTGTGTTTTGTGTTATTATTTGAAACTTTTATTGTATTTTTTACAACTTTTATTTTTACTTTTTTTACACTTTTTTTTTGCACTTTTCTTTAGTCCCACTAGGGGACTTGAAGGTCCAACTGTTTTGTTTGATGTTCTAATACATTGCACTACCTATGTAGTGCAATGTATTAGAACTGTCAGTTGTTCACTGACAGCAAGCAGATCAGGCTCCGCCTCCGGGTGGGGCCTAATCAGCTCACGTAATGGCAGACAGGAGTCCATTGATAGGGCTCCTGTTGCCATAGTAGCAGTCGCCAGCCTTGCCATCGCATGGCAAGGCTGCCGATTGCATACAAACCACTTTGATGCAGCGATTGCATTGAATCGCTGCATTGAAGGGGTTAATGGCAGGAATCGGAGCTAGCTCCGGTTCCTGCCGATAGATCGGGGTGTCCGCTGTAACATACAGCGGACACCCACTGCTGATGACGCCGGCTCAGCTTCTGAGCCGGAAGCTGAGGCGGCGCCATCTTGCCGATGGTACCGGAAGCCTCCTGGGCCCCGCCGACGACGGGGCATAGGAGGATTCCGTTACAGGCTGATCGGGAGGTAAGTATTACCCCTCCGATCGCCTTTGCAGCCACCGGCAACCCAGCGATCACGTTGTTGGGGCGCCGGTGGCTATAAACTCCTCACATGCTGCGATCTTTATTGAACGCAGCATGTGAGGGGTTAATCGGTCGGATCGGAGGCTAGCTCCGGTCCTGGCCGATACCTCAGGGTGCCAGCTGTAACATACAGCTGTCACCCGGCGGTGATGTCGCTGGCTCAGCTCCTGAGCCAGCTTCATCTCCATGACGTACAGTTACGTGGAGATGCGCGAAAAGGCCATCTCCCATGACGTAACTGTACGTGAAATGGCGCGAAGGGGTTAAAGCTTGAAGCCATAAGGAGTCAGCTCCATTATGTGCACGCGACGTGGAGTCCTAGGTATTCATGAGCTGCGGCTAGCCTTGCCCACCCGTTGCTTATTGGCAGCTTTCTCATCATGCTCAGTATGAGGAAAAAGCTGTCAATCAGTGGGCAGGGCTAGCTGCACCTCATGAATACAAGCTTCTGGAGAAAAAAGTGTTTTTGTTTTTTTTGTACAAAAACTGCTGAACGCTGCGTAGGAATCACGGTCTCTGGCACTATCTCAGATAGGGCAGCATAAACTTGGTGATAGATTCCCTTTAAGTCCAAGTCTATACAGGGGATTTGGTGTTCTACATTAGAAAATGGAGATATATTATTAAACCACGCCTCCCCAGGAAGTCATCACAGACCATGTGGAAATCCAAGCCTCCATCTACAACTTGTACAAACCACCATGCCTTGTAAAATGGACTATCTTCAACCACCTGTTCCTTCCTCAACCAATTGACCAATTGTCATCTTTACTCCCAGGAGCCGATACAAGCAAATATTTATAATATATGTATATATACCTGTATAGGTCTCCAGTTACACACAAATTGTCCAATATGTCCCCTGATGAACCAACTAGGTTGGGGAAACACGTTGGGACGGTTATGAAGTATCAGTGATGTGGTTATTTTATGCAATATTTGGTGCTTAGAAATTACACTAATTGTGTGTGATAGAAATTTTTGTATCCCTGGAGTTTTTCCATAGGTGGTGTATGGTACCACGCCATCAAGATATAATTTTCTGGATACTCCAGGTGATTATTGTGGATTGCTTTATTTTATTTAACCCTGGTTGTGTCAGGGGTATTTGTATTCAAAAGAATTACCATGGGTATTTTAATAATCTGAATAATGAATAAAGGCTATGTTTTATGAAGAGTTCCCACTCTGTGATACTACATATTATGAAATAGCACAAAATTTTTTTACCCTTTTAAACAATAATATGGTGTTAAAAGGTGGCCATCTATGATAAGGTACTCAATACCTATAGAAGACTGTGAAGACAGCTAGTATATCCAGAAAATAAGCGACACATAGCACTGATTACGTACCATGACAATAAAAAATAAACTTTATTATATTGCACATAACAGCATATTAGCCATCACAAAAATAAAAACAATAATACACACAATTTAAAAGGAGAGTGGGGAGAAACAACGTAAATAGTCCCAGTTATATGTTACCATATGTCGTGGAAATCCATCGCTCAAAATATATTAGACTGAAATTTATACGAGTCCCAACAGACTCTCAAGGCCAGACTCCATTAGTCAGAATCCTAATTAGGATATTTCACCGATATATATCGAGAGACGAGAAGAAAACACACAGACACGCTGAAATGTTCAAAATTCTCATCTGAAGGATTTATTACCAAACTCAAACTGTTAAACTGAAATTCAGAAGGGGTGTAGGCTTGAGGTAAACCAATCAGAGACAATGTAACAATATTTGTTATTCAGTAAAAAGCATACAATAAAATACATCATTATAATTCTTCACACATTATGTTTACAGGTTTCTTATCTCTCTTTTGGACAGAATGTCCTCGTGGAGATGGGGGGAGACCTTCCCTCACGCATACTTGCCATCCCCCCATCTCACTCCCATCTCACTCCCTGTCCATCTTCGCATGGGAACCAAGGTCAAAGATAAAACATACGAAATCAACATTACTTGTATTAAAGGAACAATGACTTTTCTATTCACTACAATAAAACCAAGATGGGAACTCCAGACAAGATGGCTGCTGCACGAAACTAAATCATTTAAACATTATCATCACTTTCACATAATACATATCTTAGTAATTCGGCATCCTGCTTGATAATTCACAATGTAATTTCATACAGAGAATATAAGCAAATAAATCATCCTTCACAAACCTCCCTTTTTCTCATATTAAATTACAGAAATTATATATTATGATTATGAAACTCAAACAATATATCAATAGGGCCACAACTAATATGATGCCATCACCAATGTCCGGTTAGGGTATGGGGTCCCACCAGTGTATCGACAAGTCATGTACATCATCGTCCTCTTCTCCTGTCTTCTGATTAAAACACTTGATACTGCTGATGGATTCACTCAGGTCTTTGGTCTTTACTTGGAATTTTGCTGATGTCATCACGACTTGATTTGGTCCTTTTCATCTGTCAGACACCGTCTCTTTTAGTTTACGTCACCGGGCTATACACAACACCTCATGCTGTGAGCCTGGTGTGAGATCCCACGTAGGCGGATTAGTGGGGTGTTATTGTGACCCCACAAACCCTCCGCTCATCTGTCTTCTTACTTGTCTGGGCGGCTGCTTGGAATTGTGACACTGCCGTCAGTTCATGACAAACGCGTTGTACTGGCTCCGGCTGCTCCTGCCGCACCTCAGTAATGGAGTTCATCGTATTAAAAATCTTTTAGTTCATGTTTACTGCCACTTGCTCGAGGACCCCAACCCTTGTCAATTGTTACTAATCTGGTGATAACATCTACGTAACAATGTCAGGCCCTTAAACTAAATCAAACAAACACCTTTTATATAAGAAAAACGTCTCTGTTCCAATGGACAGGGCACCTAGAAGATGTGTAATTATTGGGTACATTTCATTTGCACTTAGTGTCACGCTTTCCAGCAGGATTTGTACCTTGATCTGATCTGATTGCCTGGAACATTTCCAGCTCACCAAAATATACACAGATTCAACATGTTTATCTGACAAATGTCGCAAACCAATTTTCCTTACTCTAATTTGTATTGCATGGGGAGGCCTCTCAAGGTCTGTTCTCTTTGTGGGAGGCGGGTATGATAAGGTTGGCACCGGTCTGCCAGGACTGTTCTGTAGGCAAATCAAACAGCTCTAACAGAATTTAGCAGCAACAGCTGTAAAGCCTGGGACATACCAATTAGATCTCACCAAATCGATCCTTGCAGTCTTGGGGCCTATGTGAGGTCATACACCATCAATGCAAAAGCCATCAAGAGTGCCTTGGGTCTTACCGATTCACGTTCCCTTATCCGTCCACATTCTGTTAGAATCTGGTTCTCACGCCTTCCGCTCCCAGTTGGACTCTTCCTGTGGAGAACAAACTTTTTCATTGTATAAACATTAATTGATCTTAATCAAATAATTAATTTGAAGAAAAACATTAACAAATAACATCTTTACATCAAACGTTCACATTGAGCAATAACTAGAAATGATACATGCAAACTCATTTTTCTTCTTTATATATATATATATATATATATATATATATACACACACACACACACACAAACACTGCACAGAATTTTCCTTTCACAATAACAACGACAAAAAACAAATAACTAAAAATATTTTCAAATGGGAATATTCCACTTCTGTACCTTTTATCTGACGCATGACTCTAATAGTCCAATGCTAAGGCTGATCCAGAACTTTACATAAAACTTAACTTCAGTATTTAATATTCCCACAACACTTCTTAAATACAATTATTAAACAAACTAACTTTGGGATAACATCTGGAGAACTGCTGATATCTTATTGTACAAACATCAGGTCAATACTTGGGATAACACTATTCCCCTGTCACTTACACACAACGTCTGCAGTGGGGAAAATACAGGCCGGGCTTCAGCCCCCCCTGAGAACAGGTCTACACAAACGAGCACCGCGTCATACACTTCTACCTCGGGTAGTTGTATGTTCTGCAGTCGCTGGGACTGTTAATCTGGCCGGGCTGCACTTTTCACAGGTACCTTTGCTGTTTTACCTATGTCATGCCATGTGCACATCATGCAGGCTGCTACAAACCTAGTGCTTGCATTATTGTATCCAGGGACAAGCCAATTTACTGACACCTGGCTGCATATACCCTTGTTGTCAGTTCTGTTTTCTCTTGCTCTCTCAATTGGCTTACCCAATGATCCAATAAAGTTCCTACTACCAATGGGCCCATAATTGTGGGCGATGCCAAAAGCGTACCTAGAGTCAGTGTAAATGTCGGCCGTCTTACCTTTTGCCAGGTTACAGCCTCAGTGAGCACCTCCAACTCCGCTCCTTGAGATGAACAAGAAGGTGAGAGTGGTTTCTGGGTAATTTACCTGGTGCCTCGTATCCTGTTCTACACATGCTGTATATGATAAAGTATGTCTTCATTACAAATTTACATTGGAAACCCATGTCACATATAGATAGAACATTTCAAAAGGGTGGAGTTTTATTGTTCCACATTTATCTGATGATCCAGAACACGTGTAAATCCCACCCACCAGGTCCTGTAAATACCTGATTAATACAAAAACAAACAAAATATGTTACTGAAATCTGGCATAAAATAAACAATATTCAAACAATTTTTTTTTTGTTTTGCCTTCTCCCCATCTAAATCTGTAAAGACTCATCTGTGAGTGACGTCACCTCACCTCCTGTGTAAATTGGCTGGAGGGGGATCTGGAACCATCTACACAGAAAAACCTCAAAATATAAGTTACTGTCATACACATTTAATCTGGGTTACTCCTTGAAACTCATACACATTTTGTAGATCTCCTAGAACCAAATTCATTAATTCAAAACAAAATAAAACACAAAACAAAACTACCTGATCAGTCCCTTCACCATTCCCTCCTATTTGGACTCTGCGAAAGTAATGTAGCAGGGTTCAAAACTACATATTAACATAATGAGATTAGGCACTCTATCGGGGGAGCACTAGTTTAACCCCCTGTAATACACAACAGCCTGGAACAAAAAAAGATGACTTTCTCCTGACAAAAATACATTTTATCTTTAAAATGACCTGCAACCATTTACCTGTAAAACATCTCACATTTTTAAAAAATAACATTTAGGCAGCACCATAGCACGTGCCTCATGTGTGAAAACAAAAACAAAACAATTGTAATTAGTTATTCAATAACACAGAAAATAATATATCTGGTAATATTAATTACTGCAAACCAATAAGCTGTACATAAGAATAGGGAACAGAGGGGGCACATACATGTTCAAGACCCCGTGTCTCACAATATCTGTAGTTTAATACATTTGAATCAACATCAAAACATTCCAACAATAAATCTTATCACATTATAACACATTAATCTGCAGTATAGCTTTTATCTTTCTACAAACAGATCCAGCCGGCTGTAATATTTTTCTCGCTTGGTGTAGTTACAGACGACTGCGCTGCGCGAAAATAAAACACGTTCCATAAAAAAATGAAAAAAAAGTAGAACTGATTTTAACCCCATACACAAAACACTAACATTTTTAGACATTACTGCTGTTAAAAATAGGAAACATACAATATAGTTCTGCTTTTATTGTGGCCATTAGTTTCAAACTTCAGACATGTTACATTACACACATCACACAGATGTCTCATCACATCACACATGTTACATTGCACACATCACACAGATGTCTCAGTACATCACACATGTTACATTGCACACATCACACAGATGTCTCATCACATCACACATTACACTCCCCCCGTTCTGACCCACGTTATTCACTGCAATGTACCTGGCTTCTCCGTTTTCTTCACTCTTCCAATGAAAATTTACACCTGTATTTAAATTGTTCTTTCTCACATGCAAACATCCTTCTTACGGCTGCCAGCCTTTTCAACAATTTTTTTCAGTGTGTTATTTTGCCTTCACATACTTTATAATTAAAGCCCCAGCTCCTTTTGCTCATTCTAATGTTGGCCGGGACCAGTGCCCCAAAGCATCTTTGTCCAACTTCCTCCTGACCCCATGGTCGGAGAGCAGTAGGGTGATTTCCGGTAAATCCCCCACCTCCAGGCAAACAGGCCACGTTTGCCGACAGATATCTCAGACCAGTCTATCTCCTAGACTGTCTTACCAATACGATATCACAAGTCGTTCCTCCAGACATTCTAGCAGTAGGATCCTCTGATCCCTCACTGGATTGAACATCAAGAACAGACAAAATGCTGCCAATCAACAATTACAAGAGCAAATTCTTCAACACAATCAACATTCATGAAACTCCATTGATTCAAGCAGGAGTTGGTAACACTTCACTTATGCAGAACACTTGCTGCCGGGGTGTGTCTTTCAGTTCATAGAGCCCATGATGTAACATATATCCCAAACTCTTTCCTCTAGCACTTTGCAATGGTTTCACATGCAAATTATATTTGGTAACATATATATATTATCCTCCCCGCTCAGCCGTTCACTCTGTGGGTTGTAGTTTAGGGGGTTGTCATCTATGTTGGTGATAATTTCTTTACGGGCTATGGGTCTGAGCCAATACCAATGTTCTTCACTGTAATTACTACTACAACACAGGTGGCACCTGGGATAAGTGTCAGGGTCATTCAATGAATACAGGATGTTATATTACAACGGTATTCAATCCAGCGGTCTGATGTTATACTACTACAGACTTAATTACTTGGATGTTATTTTACATCAAAGTGTATATGCCGGATTATCATGTGCTAGAAATCAGTCTGTACTGATTCCCACCTTATGCCAGTCTGGCAATGCATACAACTGGTTTATGGACCCTTACACACAATATCACTGTCTGGCAATGAGCCAGGAAAATATAAAGGATTTTCTAATACAGTATTCAAAGTTTTTCCCTATTGCACTGGGTAATGGTATTGAGTGCAAATTCAATATAGACACAATTGCTTCTCCTTGCACTGGATTCTACATTATCAGGACTTAACCATTGAAGCCCCTGTGGTACTACATGATATTACTCACAACTGTCTATGGGTCTGAGCCAATACCAGTCAGTACCTCCCAACTATAATCCCAGACAAACGGGTAACAGAACAACTATTAATCCTCAACAATTTTACACAACTAAATAACAAATGACGCTACAACAAAGCAGCAAGCAGAAGTTTTGTTTTTTCCTCACAGTCCAGCCCAAACTCTTTGCATTTCAAATACTTCACATGTGAGTTACGACTTCTCTCTGCCATGCGCTACGTCACTGCATTCCAAAGGCTTCTCACAATTTTTCCTGGTTAACTATGTATTTGCTGGCAAAAATTCTCTCATGTCTTTCATATCAACAGTTTAAGATCACGTACACACCTGCAATCCTTCATCACACAAAAAGCTTCAACATACCTTTTTGGATCCATCTTGCAACCCACTGACTAAGGAGTCTCGTCCATAGAAGTGACGTTCTGACAGCTGGATTCCAAGGCTTACGCAATACATGTGTGAATGGTGTAAGAATAAGCTCCTTACCTACCGCGGTTTTTGTAATTCACAGATGCAAAGCCAGACCTCTCCAGTGACAGCTTATCAGACGTGCAATCTTCCCGGGTTTCGGCACCATTACTGTCGTGGAAATCCATCGCTCAAAATATATTAGACTGAAATTTATACGAGTCCCAACAGACTCTCAAGGCCAGACTCCATTAGTCAGAATCCTAATTAGGATATTTCACCGATATATATCGAGAGACGAGAAGAAAACACACAGACACGCTGAAATGTTCAAAATTCTCATCTGAAGGATTTATTACCAAACTCAAACTGTTAAACTGAAATTCAGAAGGGGTGTAGGCTTGAGGTAAACCAATCAGAGACAATGTAACAATATTTGTTATTCAGTAAAAAGCATACAATAAAATACATCATTATAATTCTTCACACATTATGTTTACAGGTTTCTTATCTCTCTTTTGGACAGAATGTCCTCGTGGAGATGGGGGGAGACCTTCCCTCACGCATACTTGCCATCCCCCCATCTCACTCCCATCTCACTCCCTGTCCATCTTCGCATGGGAACCAAGGTCAAAGATAAAACATACGAAATCAACATTACTTGTATTAAAGGAACAATGACTTTTCTATTCACTACAATAAAACCAAGATGGGAACTCCAGACAAGATGGCTGCTGCACGAAACTAAATCATTTAAACATTATCATCACTTTCACATAATACATATCTTAGTAATTCGGCATCCTGCTTGATAATTCACAATGTAATTTCATACAGAGAATATAAGCAAATAAATCATCCTTCACACATAGTATAAACATCATGTGATGTGGTATAGTACAGAAATCTCTATCCAAAAGGATATATCATAAGCCAAATAATTAAACTCAAGAACAGAGAGAATTCTAGATGTAATATACACCTGGCCAGAAAGCACAAAATGGGCTAAGAAAACTGCACAAACCCGTGGATTGCATGATGGACCAAAAAACGAAAGATCTCCACACAGACCGCCCCCAACGCGAGTTTCGCCGTCAGCTTTCTCAAGGGGTACTGACATGATGGGATAATGGTCACCTTAAGTATAGAACAGGAGGGGAGGGCATTATAGCAACATCCAATGGGTGCCCAGTATACACAGCCTCTGAGTATTATAATCAAACAAGAGGGAATCCGCCTACCATGCTGCAGAAATCCAGAGATGTAAATAGAGGAACGGAGCTATACTCGTGCTTGCAGACGCCATATTGCCCCCACCGCGCATGCGCATTAGTGCTAAAGCAAGCGCCGGAAATCATGCCCTAAAGCATAGACATCATAGAGGTACGTACGGCGCGTGCGCACCTAGAATCTTGGAGGAGGGGCTGACGTGGCTAGGCACATTATGTAAGAAAAGAGTGGTGGCCATCTTGAAACCTGGCAGGCATGCCAGGGACCCGGACATATAGATTTGGGAAGATGTACAAAATGAGGATGTCGTATATATCGATGGGGCTCTCCACCCAAAAATTAATAAGGAGTGGAGCTAAAGTCCCAGCGATAGAGCACAAAAGCCAAAGCTCAGGGGTAATCCCAAATAACCATGTATATATATCCACGATACACATATACTGTTCAAACACCTATAACATTGACATTAGCATCCCAATTAGACATACATAAGTCAGTATATATACATATACACATATCTTAACAGCAAAACTGTGAACATCACTACATACATATGAACATACAGAACATCATACAATTTAAAACTTGACTAAAATCTGCAATAAGATCATACACTAAAAAAAGATTTGAAAAACACATATATTAATATATTTATACAAAAAATGAGAAGACATACGTAATTAATAGTGGAATAACTAACAGAGAGTGAGTGGGGGTGAGTGAACACACGTGCAGGTGAACGTGATCTAAAAGTGAAGATTAAAAAAAGAAATAAGAAAAAAGTGAGTGAGAAGAAATAAGGACTGCACCTGAAAGATATTAATCAATATTAGTCATACAAAAAATATATTAAACATATATAATATATAGATCATTATATAATGTGTTATTTGAAGAGCCAATAATAGTGACCTCCATACCAGTGTGTAAATATATAGTGTACAAATATATAAATATATATATTAAATAACAAATATATAATAGCTTAAAATTCATATGTGTAAACAAATACTGTATAATTGTGTATAGAGCAATTGATCCATAAGTTAGACAATATAGTAAATAATTATGAATCTCATAATAATAAATATAAAGTGAAGTAGAGTGCATAAATATATAAATATCAGCAGATAATAAATAGTTAGAAAAAATATATATAAAATATGTGAGTGTATACAGAATACATATATATTTTTATAACGTAATATAGTGTATAAATATAAACAGACCACTACATTGATCTGTGCACCAATATATAGGACACAAATGAGTAAAATCTATATAAAAAGGTATAATATATGCATGTAGTAAATATAGTGTAGTACAAAAATATAGCCATGTCAGAAAAGTTAATTATTGTATCATTAGACGCAAGTAAACACAAAGATAGAGTAGGCACACATGAAGGTACCAATACCTACCCCTTGAGAAAGCTGAGAACATCCCGAGATGCCTAATACACATATAGTGATACAGATATATATACATATACATGGATTGACTTGTTCATATATACAAAGAGCCCACATATGGCCATGTCCCAAAACACGAGTAAACAGGCCCTGAATTTCAAAGTTGAGCATCATAAACAACCTCCACTACTGAACTTGATAGACGGACCAAAGATAACCATAGCACCCGTAGATAAATTGAGAGTCCATTAGAAGATGGTATCAAGTGAATGGAGCGATCCCACCTCAATATATGGTATACACCAACATAGGATTGCGTCCCCAATACGACAACATGACCACAAGAAATGTATCTACCATGGATTATCCCATCACATAAACGTAAATACAATTAAAAAAACACACAATAAAAAATGATGCTATAGGGCCCAACATAATGTCTCACAAAAAGGACGCGAAGGACATTTTTTCATTTAAACCGTATGGTGAACTAGTGTTTAACTTCGTTATCCACTTACACTCGATGCATTCTAGTTTGCGAAAGGTGTCCCCACCACGTGTTCCGATGATGATTTTATCAATGCCATGCACTTTCAGGTCTTGCCACCTGTTGTTATGATGGTCCCGAAAATGTCTGGGGATAGATTTGAGTTTGTTAATCGTCTCCCAATCATTTGCCTCAATTTTTCCAGCTCTCTTAATATCTCTAACATGTTCCTGGACCCTCATTTTAAGTTCTCTCGTGGTCATGCCAATATAGGAAAGGCCACACGGACATATTGCCCTGTAGATGACCCCAGAGGTACTGCAGTTGATAAAATGCACAATTTTGTAACATTTTTTATTCTCAGAATCAGAGAATGTATCCGTTTTAACAATCAGATTGCAAAATGGAGCAATGACCACAGGGGAATGACCCCCACTTTGGTCCCTTGGAGCCATACAAATAAATGCTAGAATTTGGAGCAGCATAATGGCTTCGTACTAAATGATCACTTAGAGTCTTGCTCCTTTTGGCTGTAAGTTGGGGTCTGGGAGGTAGCAGCCTTTTAAGATCAGGGTCTGTCAGTAAGATGGGCCAAAAGCGAGTCACAATTTTATGCATCTCCGGCCACTGTGTATTGTAGGTAGTAATAAGCCTTACCGTATCCTCATTGTTTTTCTTTTTTCATTGTTGTTGAACAAGAAGGCTATTGCGGTCAGTATGATATGCTCTCTGATATCCCCTCTCAATATCAGTTTTTCGATAACCCCGTTGAGAAAAACGGGCCTTTAAACGCTGGGATTCACTCTCAAAATTTGATTGTGAGTCACATACACGTCGTGTCCGCAAGAATTGTCCTGTAGGGATGGCACGGATTGTGTGTAAGGGATGTAACAAGGATGCATGTAAAAGGGCATTTACAGCAGTCTTTTTACGAAAGAAGGTAGTGCTCAACTTACCCATCGTTTGTACTGTAATTTTGATATCCAAGAATTCCATGGAATCCTGACTGATCACATGAGTCAATTTGATGTTGCATGTATTGGTATTTAAGATGACTAGGAACCTATCAAGTTCAGCTCGCGTGCCCTGCCAAATAAACAGTATGTTGTCAATAAAACGCATCCAACTAACAACACAACCCGAAACCATATCCATGGCTGCCCTCACAACTTCTTGTTCCCAAAAGCCTAGGAATAAGTTAGCGTAGGAGGGGGCACAGGTAGCGCCCATGGCCGTCCCACGTAACTGTAGATAGTATTTATCCCTGAACAGGAAGTAGTTGTGCTCCAAGACAAAATGCAGTAGACAAGTGAGAAAATTTACCATTTCCTGATCATAATCCCCTGACCATAAAAAATATGTAACCGCAGATAGACCCAAATCATGATCAATGCAAGTGTAGAGGGATTCTACATCACAGGATACTAAGAACATATCCTGCTCCATAGTTACACCATCAAGACGTTTCAATACGTCCGTGGAGTCTTTGATGTACGATTGAAGACCCTCCACACAAGGCCGAAGATAGAAGCCTAAAAACCGGCATACCGATTCGCATAAGCTAGCATAACCCGATACAATCGGTCGACCAGGAGGTCTCTTTTGATCTTTATGTACCTTAGGTAGTAGGTATAACGTGGGGATAATGGGGTGTTTCACAGTAAGCCCATCCAACACTTTTTTGGTGATAATGTTGTCGGCAAGTGCCTCCGCAAGCATATTGTCTAGCTGTTCCTTAAAGGCCTCAGTGGGATTAGAAGTCAGACGTCTATAGCACCTAGCATCAAGCAATTGTCTATTTGCCTCCACTTCATACATCTCCACTGGCCAAATTACCACATTTCCACCCTTGTCAGCTGGTTTGAAACCACACCCTTGATCTCTTTCAATTCATGGAGCGCCTTGCGTGGGGCCCATGATAAATTATCATAACCCCGTTGCTGTGGCAGTTTACGGAGTTCATCAATAACCATTTTTACAAACATGTCAATTGATGGGTTAAGAGACAAGGATGGAAATGTGGTAGACCGAGGGCGAATAGTTGCCGGGAATTTGTCATTGCTCACCTCCTGTTCCTGAAGTAGGGATTCTAACGCCCGGACCACTTCCAATTCCTCCTGTGCTTCATCTCGCCTCCCATGATAAGGTATCCTGTGTTCGGAGGTAATTTAACCCCTTAAAGGGAATTTTTGGTTAAACAGTTAGTAAATACATGATTAGACATTGTTCTATTTTTTTAATTTTTTCACAAGTCAGGAAATATTATAAATTAGATTCTAATTTTTAACATTTCCATGTGCTGGTCACTAGAGGGAGCAATTCCCAAAATTGCAGCATTGGCATGTGGTAAAACAACCACATTGCTTTATGCTGCAAAATTTGAGAAGACACAGTAAAGGGAGGAAACCTCCAGCTCACCAGTTTCGTGCGTCTCCTGACTCTCCGCTCGGATCCCCGCTACAGCTGGCGGTATGTATTAGAAAAAACAGAAGAAATGATCCAGCGCTGAGTTCAGTTGTTGATTAAAAAGGAAACGATGTTCCCATCTTTATTGGGGTAATACAGATAAAAATTGTAGGGAGACGCAGTCCCAGGAAAGAAAAATATTGTGAGTAGGCGGTATGCCCTGGCCTACGCGTTTCGAGCAGCTCCTGTGCTCTTAGTCATGGCAAAGAAATGTGAGGACACTTGCCGCCTTGTCTGCTTGATAAGCGTAACTAATGAGTACGCAAAAAAACAGGTGAATAGTTAACCCTAACTGCTGATTGTCTCCTCAGGTGAGATACACCCTGTGTATAGACTACGTATATGGGTATAATCCTGGTGGTGTGTACCGTGCATAGAGAAAACCCTTTCCACGAACCTATACGGTCAGTACACAGGATAGTAAAGAACTACAGAAATAATGACTGTATATGGACAAGTTAGTCAAGCTGGTAGCTGTAGCATATAGTATAGTGGGTTTGGTAATGTATATAGCAGGCAAGGCAACTTGGTCCCCACAATCCTCACAACCCTCACAACGTATATCACAGATGTTATAAATTCGATATACAAAATTAAAAACAACTTATATTACTGGTTTTGCTTAGTTCCAAGTGTTGCACCCTCGAACAAATATATAAGATGTTAAAATATATAGTATAAGCATCCAAATAAATCGAAAATATAGTTAAAAAACAGACGGGAATAAAGTTCCCGATATAATAAAAAATGAGTTGATTTTCACAAATATGACCTAGGTAAAGTTATGTGAACTATATAAGTGTAATAGTTGTATACTATAGGTACCCTTGAGTTCATCTCGAGATCCCGAAAAATTAAATCTAGTTTCATGAGTATTTTATAAGAATTGGTTGAACAGACCGAATAAGAGTAAGGTCTGAATAGGTATGTAAAATACTCATGCGTTTTACCTTGTGTATATACAAAATAACTCTCAATATTTCCTATATTAGTTTATTTCAAGGAAGAGACATTATTCCTTGTACTTGCACTTTATTGATTATAAGAATTTATTTCTAGAGATTCTTCTGGAGAATATATGTAACATAAATCAATGTCGGAAAAAACTTCATTGAGTTCAATATTTGTTTAACATTATGTAATTATGTGTAATGCCCTTTATCTCTAGGTGTGTGACATCGTTCGTAGCAAAACACTGCTGGAGATATGAAATGCCCCAAAGAGAGAAAAAAAAGCAAGATGCCCATGGCTCAACTATGAGTAAGACGGAGTGCATCTGGAAAATACGTACCGAGAGTATCAATGTAAAAGAACCCGTTTGTGTAAAATAAAAAAATATAGAGTTTTGTAATACAGTAAACAGAAATAAAGCATATGTACATGTCAGCTATATTTAATGAAATATAACCATGAATATGAATGTTATTAAATAAATGAGGTTAATTCTACAATAGGTCTTGTATCCAATAATTCCGGATTACAACACACAGGATGAATACCCCCCAGAAAGAATATTGCTTGAATAGCTAAATGTCATTATTGTCCGTGTCCAGTTTGGTGAAACTAACATTAATATAGTTTGTCAAAAAAATCACTCATGTGACTGATGGTGCTATTCAAAATGTGTGGTGCTGAATATGCTCTAAATACACTGTTCGATACTAGAGAAACCCCCTAATAGGTGTTAATAGTGAGGAATATTGAGTATACCCTACGTAGCAAACTGCCGCATCATACTAGATAACGTATGTCTGGAATATGATCTCACCAATGAGTGCATTTCCAATTATAGTATATAATCCCCAGGAACAATCATATCATAATATGTTCCGGTGAATCAGGTATGTCCGCAAATTATTGAGCCGGTATTATGTATTACTGATGTCGCTGTCCATAGTAGATGGTGCTGAATATACTCAAAAATGTCCCAATAAATAGTGTATGTGGTAAATGCCTATAAAGTCTAGACCCTTGATTAGGTCCCCTAAGTTGAAATAACTAAATGTCACAATAAAGTGCCCGTTTGTCTTGACAAGAATGCCAGAGCGATGTTAGAAGAAAAAGCATCACGTAGTCAATGTCGCTGTCCACAATATGTGGTGCTGAAGATAATGGTAAGCCATGATAAATCCGGTATATTCGCAAATTGTTGATCCAATGGTTTATATTACTGATGTCGCTATCTATAATAAATGGTGCTGGATATACTCTGAACTATCACTGTGAATATTGTATATGGTGAGTACCTATGGAGTCTAGTCCCTTAATTGAGTCCCCTGAATTAAAATGGGTGAATATCAAAATAATATGCCCACTTATCTTGACAGGAATGCAAGAGGGATGTCTGAAGAAAAAACACATCACGTAGCTAATGTCACTGTCCACAATTTGTGGTGCTGAAAATAATAATGAGCCATGATGGATTATATCCATGTAGGGAAAAACATGTAGCTATCGATGTTGATCCCTCAATATCCTAAGGGGATGAAAATAGCTACTTGTATGTGATTTATAGTTTTAGTAATGAAACATGAGTTCCTTCCTAACATTCAGACCTAGTGGGAATCTTGTTTCCAGATTGTAAACCCAAAAGGCCTCCCTCGTTAACAGGCGTTGTCTGATATTGCCCCCTCTTATAGTACCTCTAACTTTTTCCACTGCATAGCAGCAAAATGAGTTAGTGCATCGGTTGTGATGTGAAATAAAGTGTCTAGAGATATTTGAGATGTTCAAAAAATTGGGGTTCCTGATATAGCTTAGATGTTCTAAAACCCGGAGTTTGAATTTCCTTATAGTACACCCCACGTATTTTAACTTGCAAATAGTGCATTCTATGACATAAACTACATTGTTGCTATTGCAGTTAATGTATGATTTGATTGGAAAATTGATGCTACTTGAGGAATTAGAAAACTCCTTAGTAATCTTGGAAAAGTTGCAAACCTTACATGGATGTGTACCACATTTAAAATACCCTTTGTGGGTTAACCATGTGGGTTTAGGGAGACTGGTTGCCAATAACAAGGGGGCTAACATGTTCCCAAGAGTTGGAGGTCTCCGTGATACCACACGACATCCATTACTCAGTACCTCTTCTAATTTAGTATCTTCATACAGCAGAGGAATATACTTAAGTACCATGTTTTTAATGAGATTGAATTGGTTGCTGTATTGCAATACCAAAGTTGGTATATTAGTGTCTGTTGTACTAGAGCTTATGGTGTCTGTATTACGTTCAATGGACAGGAGACTATCTCTATCTTTATCTTTGACGATAGTTTTGGCCCTTTCTAATGTCCAATTCCTATACCCACGGGCTGTGAGCCTGCGACATATCCTGGATTCCTCCTTGATGTATCCTGACTGTGTACTGCAGTTCCTCTTGGCCCTCGTCAGCTCGCCCACGGGTATTGCCGAAATAGTGTGCTTAGGATGACAACTTGTGGCGTGTAACAGCGTGTTCCCCGATATGGGTTTATGGTAAATCTCTGTGCACACCTTAGAACCGATTTTGGAAACAAACTTGATGTCTAGAAAATTGATGGTTGTGTCATTGGTAACATATGTGAACCTGAGGTTAAGATCATTATCATTGATGAAGGCCATGAACTCCGGTATGGCAGACACATCGCCCTCCCAAATGAATAGGAGGTCATCGATGTATCTGCCATACCAGTGGACATGACCCGCATATGGATTGGACAGGGAAAATAGAGTGGATTCCTCCCACCAAGACATGACCAAGTTGGCCAGGGATGGAGAGAACTTAGCCCCCATGGAAACCCCCCTCCTCTGGAGATAAAAGGTGCCCGTAAAATTAAAGTAATTGTGTGACATCAAAAAATTGGTCACCTTGACTATAAAATTTTGCAAGACCGGGTCGTATCCACTATATTTGTGAAGATGGTGGGTAAGGGCTTTGATAGCAGTTGAGTGTGGAATGCTTGTATAGAGAGAGACCACATCACAACTCAACCATGTATGGTCTGGGTTCCAGATTTTGTTCTGAAAGATAGAAAGGACATCCTTCGTATCCCTCAAATGACCTGGCACCCTTAAAACCAATGGTTGTAAGTGGCAATCAAGCCACTCTGAAATTCTCTCTGTTAAAGACCCTATACCGGATACTATGGGCCGCATCGGGGGCGGAATGATGCCCTTGTGTGTTTTGGGCAATGCGTGCATTATAGGTATCACTGGGAATTCCACATATAGATAGTCATACTGTTTCTTACTTAATAAGCCCTGATCCAAGCCCTCATCGAGTACATTCCTCAATGCACTGGAGAAGTCATTGGTAGGATTATCACACAGCTTCACATAGGTGTTGGCATCATCCAATAATAAGAGAATTTGGTCCATATACATGACCCTATCCATAATTGTGATGGACCCTCCCTTGTCCGCCATGCGAATTACAATGTTCTCATTTTCTTTCAAGGATTTAATGGCTTGTTTCTCTGCGATGGATAAATTATATGAGGTTTTGTCACGTCCGGTTTGATTTTTAATTTTGTGTAATTCTCTCTCTATAATTGATTGAAAAGTGTCCATGGATTCCGTCCGAAACTGAGTTGGATAAAACCTAGGATTTTTTGTGATAAATTTAGGTATTTGACTGGTATTTGACTTCCGTGTTTGCTCGTCAGCAAGATCTTCAAGACAAAGTAGTGCCAACTGTTCTTGAAACATAAGCGTTCTATAGTTGTTACTATTGACAATGGGGTCTGTTGTTTGATCATCTGTGGTTACTTCCGAAGTTAGGAAGTGCCTTTTCACCGTGAGATTGCGGATAAATTTGTTGATATCAAGAAGAGTGGAAAAGACGTCAAAATTTTGGTTGGGCACGAAATTGAGTCCTCGTGATAAAACCTTGAGTTGAATCGGGGAGAGAGGTGCTGATGATAAATTTATCACATCTAAATTCACCTGTGATTCCTCAATCGTCTGGGCTGGATAATATCCTTTCGATCTGTGCTTCCTGCCCCCCCTCTTCCCCCGTTTTTTGAAAAGCCTCGCTTGTTGCCATATTGAGACTTAGATGTACATGCTTCTTGTACCATTTCGGGATCCGAGTCCCCCTCCGCTCCATCAGTTGTTTCGGGTTCAGTCGAGGTAAAACTGACCCTGTGTGAACTGGAGTTAAATTTGTGTGAGTTATTTTGTTTCCTTAAAATAGATCTTGTTCCACGTCTGTTGAAATTATATAGTTCACATAACTTTACCTAGGTCATATTTGTGAAAATCAACTCATTTTTTATTATATCGGGAACTTTATTCCCGTCTGTTTTTTAACTATATTTTCGATTTATTTGGATGCTTATACTATATATTTTAACATCTTATATATTTGTTCGAGGGTGCAACACTTGGAACTAAGCAAAACCAGTAATATAAGTTGTTTTTAATTTTGTATATCGAATTTATAACATCTGTGATATACGTTTTGAGGATTGTGGGGACCAAGTTGCCTTGCCTGCTATATACATTACCAAACCCACTATACTATATGCTACAGCTACCAGTTTGACTAACTTGTCCATATACAGTCATTATTTCTGTAGTTCTTTACTATCCTGTGTACTGACCGTATAGGTTCGTGGAAAGGGTTTTCTCTATGCACGGTACACACCACCAGGATTATACCCATATACGTAGTCTATACACAGGGTGTATCTTACCTGAGGAGATAATCAGCAGTTAGGGTTAACTATTCACCTGTTTTTTTGCGTACTCATTAGTTACGCTTATAATAATAATAATAATAATCTTTATTTATATAGCGCCAACATATTACGCAGCACTTTACAATTTAGAGGGAACATGAAACAAACAATATCAGACATTACATAGTGACAAAGTTCATTTACAATTCAAACCTGGGTAGTGAGGACCCTGCTCGCAAGAGCTTACAATCTATGAGGACATAAGGGAGACACAAAGTGTAACAGTGTTTGCAGACAAGGCGGCAAGTGTCCTCACATTTCTTTGCCATGACTAAGAGCACAGGAGCTGCTTGAAACGCGTAGGCCAGGGCATACCGCCTACTCACAATATTTTTCTTTCCTGGGACTGCGTCTCCCTACGATTTTTATCTGTATTACCCCAATAAAGATGGGAACATCGTTTCCTTTTTAATCAACAACTGAACTCAGCGCTGGATCATTTCTTCTGTTTTTTCTTGAGAAGACACACTCGCTCTAGTGTGCTCAATTAATCCCCCTTCTTTATCCTGGCTAGTGCCAAGAGAAAAGAGGGGGTTGAATGTTCAAACCTCCTACACTGTGTGCTGCCATTTTTTGAGTGAATGCACAGTGTAGTAGGCTTACATACAGTGGTAATCACACACTAAAACACGAACATACAGAGACATAACTTACCTGCTCCTGCCGCCGCCGCTGCCGCCGCTCCCTCCGGTCCGTCCGCTCCCTCCGCTCCTAGTGCTTGCTTCTGAACACATGTCCGGAAGCCGCGACCGGAAGTAGTCATCTTACTGTCCGGCCGCGGCTTCCGGTCCACATGAAAATGGCGCCGGATTTCGCTCGGCCGAAAACCTTCCTTTTGAACTGTGGGGGAGGGGCGCATGCGCCGTTCCCACACAGACGGCGTACAACATAGTGAATGGAACGGCTCCCGTTCGCATTCTCTATGGGGATGTATGTGCCGTATTCCATCTCGGTATGTGTCGTTAATCGACACATACAGAGATGAAAAAAAATGGCAGCCCCCATAGTGAAGTAAAACACAAACACACAAATAAATAAAATTTATTTAAATAAAATACTAAAAGCAAATTGATATAAAAAAATGTTTTTTCGCGACACCTGTCCTTTAAGGACGCAGCCTAGTTTGCGCCTTAAGGGTCAGAGCCCATTTTTCAAATCTGACATATTTCACTTTATGTGGTAATAACTTCAGAATGCTTAAACCTATCCAAGCGATTGTGAGATTGTTTTCTCGTGAGACATTTGGCTTTATGTCAGTGGTAAAATTTGGTCGATTTATTCAGTGTTTATTTGTGAAAAATTGCAAAATTTTGAGAAAATTTTGAAAAACATAAAATTTTTCTGAATTTAAATGCATCTGCTTGTAAAACAGATGGTTATACCACCCAAAATAGTAACCAGTTCACATTTCCCATATGTCTACTTTAGATTGGCATAATTTTTTGAACATTATTTTATCTTTCTTGGACGTTACAAGGCTTAGAACATAAACAGCAATTTCTCTTATTTTTAAGAAAATTTCAAAAGCCTTTTTTTTTAAGGTACCTGTTCAGTTCTGAAGTGGCTCTAGTGTGCTCGTGGACTAAAACACAAGCCCCAGAATCAAAGAAGCACCTAGTGCATTTTGGGGCCTCTTTTTTTCTTACAATATATTTTAGGCAGCATGCCAGGTTTGAAGAGGTGTTGAGGTGCCAAAACAGTAGGAATTCCCCAGAAGTGACCCCATTTTGTAAACTACACCCCTCAAGGAATTCATTTATGGTTGTTGTTACCATTTTGACTCACAGGGAACAAAATACCCCATTTTGTTGCCCAATTTCTCCTGAGTGCAGCAATACCCGATTTGTGGCGATAAACTGCCGTTTGGGCCCATGGGAGGCCTCAGAAGGGAAGGAGCGCTGTGTGCTCTTTGGAGTGCAGATTTTGCTGGATTGGTTTTCGGGTGCCATGTCGCATTTGCAGAGTCCCAGAGGTATCAAAGCAATGGAAACCCACCAGAAGTGACCCCATTTTGAAAACTACACCCCTAAAGGAATTAATATATGGGTGTTGAGAACATTTAGACCCCACAGTTTTTTCACAGAACTTATTTGAATTGGGCTGGGTATTAAAAAAAACAAACCATTTTCCAATAATATGTAGTTTTGGCTCAAAATGTCTTCGTTTCGCAAGGAATAAAATACCCCATTTTGTTTCCCAATTTTTCCTGAGTGCGGCAATACCCCATTTGTGGTGATAAACTGCCGTTTGGGCCCATGGGAGGGCTCAGAAGGAAAGGAGCGCTATGTGTTCTTTGGAGTCCAGATTTTGCTGGATTGGTTTTCAGGTGCCATGTCGCATTTGCAGAGCCCCAGTGGTGTCAAAGCAATGGAAACCCACCAGAAGTGACCCCATTTTGGAAACTACACCCCTCAAGGAATTCATTTATGGGTGTTGTGAGCATTTAGACCCCACATTTTTTTCATATAATTTATTTGAATTGGGCTGTGAATTAAAAAAAATATATTTTTTTCCCAATAAGATGTAGTTTTGGCTCAAAATTTCTTATTTTCACAAGAAATAAAATACCCCATTTTGTTGCCCAAGTGCGGCAATACCCCATTTGTGGTGAATAACTACTGTTTGGGCACATGGGAGGGCTCAGAAGGAAAGGACCACCATTTGGCCTACTGGAGCTTTTCTGGTGCGAAGTCATGTATACAGAAGCCCCTGAGGTACCAGTACAGTTGAAACCCCTGAGAAGTTACCCTGTTTTAACAACTACACCCCTTAAGGCATTCATCAAGAGGTGTAGTGAGCATTTTGACCGGAGACATACACCCCATAAACTGTAATGTGGGTTCTCCCGGGTATGGCAATACCCTCAATGTGGCTGTTAACAGGTGCCTGGGCACACAGCAGGGCTCAGAAGGGAAAGATGAGGGGGATAAAATGTGCAGAGTGCATCAGGGTAAGTAAAACTGGGGTAGATTAAAAATCAAGGGATGTCTGATAAATTTTAAAACACTCTTTCATACGGAGCCTTAGTTTTTCGGGACACGCGTCACATTGATATATTGTGTCATCCCTTATCCCCGTCTTTGCGCAGACTTTGCACCTCTTTTGACTTTTTCCCTTCTTGCCAGTTTGGGGAACTTCTCCTGAAAAGTGTTGCCCTGGTACGATGCGTGTGGCCTCGCTTCCAGAAGTACTGGGTGCCCCAGGGGCGTAACTAGGAAAGACTGGGCCCCATAGCAAACTTTTGACTGGGGCCCCCCCTCTGCTGGGAATCACACAACCCCCCCCCCTTGTAGATAGTGCCTCCCTATAGATTCCACCACACAGCGCCCCCCTATAGATAGCACCATACACAGCCCCCTGCAGATAACGCCATACAGCCCCCCTGTAGATAACGCCATACAGACTCCCTCTGTAGATAACGCCATACAGATCCCCCCTGTAGATAACGCCATACAGCCCCCCCTGTAGATAACGCCATACAGAACCCCTCTGTAGATAACGCCATATAGCCCCCCCCCCCCAAAAAAAACGGCCTATAGTTTGTCCTACAAAAGACATGCATCCCCTATCCACAGGATAGGGGATACATGTGTGATCGCTGGCAGCGATAAGGAGAACGGGGGACCGAAAGTCCCCCGAAGTTCTCCATGACTAACCTCGGACTTCCGGCGTCTGCGCAGTTCAATAAAAATGAAAGGAGCGCTAGTCACGCATGCGCACAAGCGCGACCGGCGCTCCATTCATTTCTACGGAGCTGCCGACACAGACCCCGGAAGTCTGAGGTTTGTCATGGAGAACTTAGGGGGGACTTTTGGTCCCCTGTTCTCCTCATCCCTGCCAGCGATCACACATGTATCCCCTATCCTGTGGATAGGGGATACATGTCTTATGTAGGAACAACCCCTTCAGTGGCGTCGCGCTGTAGCAGCCATAGCGGCTGCTAGCGGAGCCTGCGGCCATGGGAGGGGGCCGTGCCGGCGGGTGGCACGGGCCCCCTCATGCTGCAGGCTCTGTAGAAGTCGCTACGGCTGCTATAGCGGTAGTTACGCCACTGCGTATAGGTTTGTACGGCGTAAAACTACAGCTCCCAGCATGGCCTGAACAATGATAAGGATATGCTGGGAGATGCGGTTTCACAAAAAAAATCCTATCACCATCATCTCGCTGCAGATCATACAGTGACTACATTACTGATTAGAGGCAGAATAAACATTTACATTAAGTGACTCACCGGTGACGTCTCAGATTGTAGTTCTTTTCTTCTCCCTCCGGTTCAGACATCTATGATGGATTTCTCCCGGCCATGACCCATTTCTGCAGTTTTCCGTTCAGATGTCTTCAGCTTCTCACTTTTAAAACATTTCTGCTCCTATAAACAAAGTTAAAATTCTCAACACATCTAAATATAACTGTCACAAACACACAACATGCCCCCTGTAGATAGTGACCTACATAGAAGCCCCTATAGATAGTGCCCACATATGGACTCCAGAGCTGCAAGGCAATAGTGCTAACCACTGAGCCACCGTGCTGCCCTACATATAGCTTCCCCTATAGTTAGTGCTCCACGTATAGCCCACCTCTGTATATAGTGTCTCACATATAGCTCCCCCTGTATATAGTGTCCCACATATAGCCCACCCCTGTAGACTGTGCACTACATATAGCCACCCTGTTGCTAGTGCCCCACAGGTAACCCACCCCTGTATATAGTGTCCCACATATAGACCCCCCTGTATATAGTGCCCCACAGGTAACCCACCCCTGTATATAGTGTCCCACATATAGACCCCCCTGTATATAGTGGCCCACATATAGACCCCCCTGTATATAGTGGCCCACATATAGACCCCCACCTGTATATAGTGGCCCACATATAGAGCCCCCTGTATATAATGGCCCACATATAGAGCCCCCTGTATATAGTGGCCCCCACCCCCACATATAGACCCCCCTGTATATAATGGCCCACATATAGAGCCCCCTGTATATAATGGCCCACACAACCACATATAGACCCCCCTGTAGCTACTACCCCACATATAGACCCCCCTGTAGCTACTGCCCCACATATAGACCCCCCTGTAGCTACTGCCCCACATATAGACCCCCCTGTAGCTACTGCCCCACATATAGACCCCCCTGTAGCTACTGCCCCACATATAGACCCCCCTGTAGCTACTGCCCCACATATAGACCCCCTATATATAATAGCCCACATAAAGATGACCCCCCCCCCACTATAGATAATGCCATTCACATTTTTATGAGGGGGAAAAAAAAAACTTGACATACTCACATTCGCCGGTTCCCACGCTGTTCACTGGCGATGCAGACATGCTCTCTTCTGAGCATGTCTGCAGGAGCTGAACGAGCGTCCTCCAATGACGCCGATTGGCGGGGCAGAATGACTTGCCCCGCCAATCAGCACCTTCCAAGCATGGAAGCGGCGCGATGATGTCATCGCGCCGCTAGCCAATCAGTGTCATTGTAAGGCACTGGATGGTCAGGCACGGAACATGCCCGGCCATTCAGTGCTAATACATGTATTTGGCTGCCGCTAGCACTGGGGCCCCCTCCGGTGCTAGCGACACCTACAGGCATGAGAGGGCCTGTGTAAGGCTCGGCGTCGCGGGCCCCACAGTAGCGGCGCTACCGCTGTAGTAGCCATAACGGCTGCTAGCGGCGCCACCGGGCCCCCTCAAGCCCCGGGCCCCGTAGCAGCCGCTACTGCTGCTACCGCGGTAGTTACGCCACTGGGGTGCCCCCCTTCTTGGTCCCTAAAGATTAGGTTCCTAATAACTACTTGAAATTCCAGGAAAACTCCCCTATGGCCTGTACATCGACGTAGCACGTACACATTGTACAAAGCCATCTGTATGATGTGCACGGCCAGCTTCTTATACCACACCGCATGGCGCTGTAGGGCTTCAGGACTTGATCTGACAAGTCCACACCTCCCATGTACCTGTTGTAGTCCAGGATGCAGTCTGGTTTGGGGGGTCTCTGTACTGGTACCTCGTACCGGTACATGGGTACTGGAGTGGCCATGTATTGTTGTCAATACAAGGACATCTCTCTTGTCCTTGTACTTGTCACACAATATGTTGCTGCTAGATTGTGCCCTGCTCTCACCCCTTCTTGTTTGCCCAAGCAGTGTCTTAGGGAGGCCTCTCAGATTTCTTCTAGCAGTGCCGCATGCCGCAGTACTTCTGGAAGCGAGGCAGTTGAAGAGTGGGACACTGGTATAAAAATTATCCAGGTAGAGGTGGTAACCCTGGTCTAGCAGTGAGTGCACCAAATCCCACACAATTTTTGCATTAACTCCCAGTAAGGGGGGGGGGGCATTCTGGGGGCTGAATTCTGGTGTTCTTCCCTTCATATATCCTAAATTTGCAAGTATACCCTCATGCACTCTCACATAGCTTATACATCTTCACGCCATACCTTGCCCTCTTACTTGGCAGGTACTGGCGGAATTAAAGCCTCCCTCTAAAATGTACCAAGGACTCATCAATAGAAATACACTTCTCGGGGGTGTACGCTTGGGAAAACAGGGTACTGAAACGGTCTAATAGGGGTCTCCGTTTATACAAACGGTCAAAACTGGGGTCATCTCGGGGTGGGCACTGCTCATTATCAGTATAATGTAAGAAGCAAAGTATTGCCTCATTTTTTTTTTGTTTTTAGGTTCCAGTTCAGTTCTGAAGTTGCTTTGAGGGGCCTATATATTAGAAACCCCTATCAAACACCCCATTTTAGAAACTAGACCCCTCAAAGTATTCACAACAGCATATAGAAAGTTTATTAACCCTTTAGGTGTTTCACAGGAATTTAGAGCAAAGTAGAGGTGAAATTTACATATTTATTTTTTTTGTCCGAAAATCCTTTTTATTCCATTTTTATTCCATTTTTTTCTGTAAAACAGAAGGTTTTACTAGAGAAACGCAACTTAATACTTATTGCCCAGATTCTGCAGTTTTGAGAAATATCCCACATGTGGCCCTAGTGCGGTAATGGACTGAAGCACCGGCCCCCAAAACTGACCCTATTTTGGAAACTAGACCCCTTGAGGAATGCATTGTAGTTTTCTTGGGGTGCATGTGGCTTTTTGATCAGTTTTTAATCCATTTTTAAGAGGCGTGGTGACTAAAAAACAGCAATTCTACTATTGTTTTTTTATTCCGTTTTTTTTTTTACAGCGTTCACCGTGCGCTATAAATGATATATTCACTTTATTCTGCGGGGCGATACGATTACGGCGATACCATATGTTTATAGTTTTTTTTATGTCTTATGGCGTTTGCACAATAAAATACGTTTTGTAAAGAATCATTCCCTTTTTGTGTTACCGTATTCTAAGAGCCAGAACTTTTTTATTTTTCCAACAGGAAAGCCGTGCGAGGACTTATTTTTTGCGTAACGAACTGTAGTTTCAATCAGAACCATTTTTCGGTACATGCGACTTTTTGATCTCTTTTTATTACATTTTTTGGGAGGTGAAGTGACCAAAGAATTGTGATTCTGGTATGATTTATTATTATTTTCTTTTATGGCGTTCACCGCGCGAGATAAATATCAAAATAATTTTGTAGTTCAGGCAGTTACGGACGCGGCGATACCAATTATGTATAGTTTATTTGTTTATTTATTTATTTTTATTAATAATTAAAGACTGATAAGGGAAAAAGGGGAATTTTTACTTTTATTACTTTTAAAACTTTTATTTTCTTATTTTTACACATCTTTTTTTTACTTTATTACTTTGTCCCACTAGGGGACTTGAGGGCAGGAGGTCCTGATCACTATTCTAATACACTGCACTACATGCGTAGTGCAGTGTATTAGAGCTGTCAGCTACTCACTGACAGCAAGCATAGTGGGTCCTGACTTTGTCAGGACCCACTAGGCTTCCGTAGATGGCATAGCCGGACACCATTGTTAGGCGTCCGTTTTCCATAGCAACCATCGCTGCCCGCTATCATGTAGCGGGCCGACGATGGTGGTTTAACCCCTAAGAAGCCGCAATCGCTATTGAACGCGGCTTTTAAGGGGTTAATCAGCGGGGACACAGCGATTGGTCCCCACTATAGGAGCTGCAGCAACCGCTGTACGAGACAGCAGCTGTCACAGCTCCTGCATGTATCAGGAAGACAGCCGAAATAACCGATCCTCCCGTGACATACTATTCCGTCATGGAGCGTGAACGGGATGGTTACCATGACGGAATAGTATGTCACTGAGTGCGAAGGGGTTAATAATGATTTTTTTTTTACCTATTTTACAAGTATATTAAATTAAAGTGTAGCCAAATGTTTGACAAACCTCTGACATGTCAAAGTGACATGTCAGAAGTTTGTATTGGTGGGGGTCTGAGCACTGAGACCCCCACCAATCGCTAGAACGAAGCAGCTGAAACGCTCGTGTGAGTGCTCAGCCGCTTCGTGTATGTTCGGCTTTTTCCGGAAATAAATGTATCGTGTACGGACTCAATAGAAAGTCTATGAGCCCATACTCTGATACATCGGCTTTCCGGAAAAAGTCGAACAGACGAAGCGGCTGAGCGCTACAGCTGCTTCGTTCTAGCGATTGGTGGGGGTCTCAGTGCTCGGACCCCCACAAATCCAAACTTCTGACATGTCATTATGACATGTCAGAAGTTTGTCAAATGTTTAGCTGCACTTTAAATTTGACTTTCTAGGTTTGCCTTTCCTTATAGGATGTTTAATACTTCCATCTCTTTAAATGTGTCTTTTTGCTGAAGCAATCTCAATCACATCTTCGTCTATAGCCCGGCTTGAGATCATGATTAGGGATCATTGATTCCTGAAAACGAATTTCTTGGATCCATCTCACTCTCCAATCGTGTTCAGTTTAGCTTAGTAGCATTTATCAGAATGTAATTAGATGGCCGGGTAAGCTGGCCAAAGATTTTACTAGCTTATTTACAACACAACCAATAATGATCCCTCATAATGATAATAGTTATGTGTGTGGTACCAAAAAACGTGTGTGGAAATGTTTAGAATCATTAGAAAAATGTTAGGACATATATTGGGCAGTCTGATGGATGGTGGCCGATAGTGATCATACTGGGATCTGCTGTCGATAATAAAATAATTTCTGCAGTGTTAGGCCACATGTGCACAGCTGTATGACGGCTCTATACAACCTCCAAGAGGTACATACTCCTAATACAATGCTCATAGACTTCTTTGGGGCTCTACTGTACGTCTTTATACTTCTAATTTTATATGGAGACAAAAAAAGATTGTTTCTGTCTAATTCTGTTTGAATCTGACGAAAAATAAATCATGCCATTTTCCATTGGACACTATAATATGGACATATTCTCCCTTATAGCCATTTCATCGAGAGAAAATAGCTCCAGGACATGGCACCATAATCATGTGCAATGAAAATAACATACTTTGTGTTTGAATTCCTCATCATTAGCAAGATCTCAGCTTGCTGTCAATAAAATAGTTGTGTACAGCTACATGCTGAAAACTGTACAGCTCTAATACTTGTTACAGCTGAGGGTGTGCTAGCATTGTATGAAGTCTAGACAGTCCTCTGTGATAGAGGCGTAGCTAGGGGTTTAGCACAGGTGGGGGGGGGGGGGGAAAAACATCTGAGTGGCCCCCCACACAGTATAATGTCCCTTTAGTGGCCCCCACACCGTATAATGCCCTTAACGCTACCCCAACACAGTATAATGTCCAAATAGTTGCTCCCACAAAGTATAATGCATGCCCCAATAGCTTCCACCCACACAGAATAATGGCCCCACAGCTGCCCCCACACAGTGTAATGACCCTTAGTGCACCCCACACAGCATAATGCCCACGACGAGTGGAGGAGATCCCTCTGCTCCTTTGGTCTGTGCAATGTGTGGTTCGACACAGACAGGCACAATGATGTCACTACATCGCACCTGTCTGCACAGAGTGGCTCACAGCCGGCATTACATAGTGAATGCTTCAGCAAGGAGCCGTCAGCTCCCTGCTCCAGCATTGGATTCAACTGTATCTGTGTCCTGAGAACGCAGATACAGTTGAAACCGGGACATACGACAACTGGGACCCACCATCTCAATGGGCCCAGGGCCACCGCCCACCCTGCTAGCTACGCCTCTGCTCTGTGAGCTAAATACATTAGTGGTACAAATGTATCTCCTGTCCTGTAGTTTACTACAATGCGTAGTCTGGAGTCCAGGCTGTTTAGTCCATAAAGGACTGATAAGACCAGATAAATTGTAGCTAGCCCTAAACTGTGGGAAATATTAGGTCTGTGTTATTTTCACGGTCTGGATGCAAGAGTATTTCCATTCACTGACAGCGGACAGATAGGATTGAGGATTGTATTATTATTATACAGTGATTAAGCTTTCTCTAGACCAGAGAACCCTTGTAATGATAACACTGTGAGGTATATTATACATACGGAGTATGTTACAGAACGGGCGCCGTACAGTCTCATGTATTACTCCACCTAGCAGTGACTGACTGCCTTCAATACAGAGATGATTGTCAATCTTTAACTGCTGGGTGGAGGAAAGTCTGCAGTTTATCAATGAAGCGAATATGAACCGCGCATATCGCACGTCTTTCCAGCAGCGTTAATTACGCATTATCCGATATCTTTGTGCCATACAAAATACGTGCCCAGTGCCACTGCTCTATAACACGCTGCCTGCAGATGGGGCATCATACATCTGGTTGGTACAATATTCCTCACAGTGATACATCCTCGCCAGGTCTCCTAATACCATTACATGATAAGGGACCGCCAGATTTTAAACATTACAGATACAGATTTCTAATAAATGAATAGATTTACACTGATAAGATCTGATAGTTTTAGCATGGCACAATCATTGTTTATAGTGGTATTGTGTGGTAGCCCCCATCCCACCCTTGGCATACACACTGGTAGTCAGTACCAGGGCACTAGCAGCAGTCAGGCTGGTGAAGAAACATGTTTCCACACTTCTTGCTCCATGCCAGTATCCTCCCCCTCTAATGACACTTGCAGCTGCAACTTGTGCCTGCCTGAGGAATGGGGGCGAGAGTCTCCCTCCTCTGCCTGTGCCGCCCCCAGATCCCTGTTGCATCCCCAGGAGGAGGAGGAAGGGGAGATTTCCCTGGCAGCCTGCTTTGCCACTTGTGAGTTGCTGCAGCAGCAGGTTCCTATGCTCAGACTTGCAGAGGCGGAGGTGGAAGCGGAGGCGGTGCTGGGCTGCAGAGAGAAAAGCTCAGGCTCTGAGCCACTCACCACTGCAATGTAGAGGGAGAGGGTAACCCTGTGCCAGTGACCCCCGCAAGCAGCTGCCACTCTGCCACTAACTCCCCGCTACGGGCACTGCTCTACTTCCTGCAGCCAGGGGACTGCCACTACTTTTGTCTCATGTGCTGCACTGATTCTACTACTTCTGTGATTGACATCTTATAGCAGGTAAGGTCAGTTCTTATACCCCACAGTGGGCACCCCCATGGGCACTGATCACTTTTTCCATATAATACTTTGCGTAGGACTATTGTGCTGTTTGGTTATTGTAACTTTTGCTATGTCCTTATATATAATATATTACATTTATTTCTATCTTGTACCCTCCTCTGTATGAGTAGAAATAGACCATACAATATTAGACACTCTGTCTTAACTCTAAAATGCCCAGGCACAGCTGCAGTACTGAAGACACTGTACAAATATGATGACTTCTTCACAGTGCATAATATTCTTATAACATACAGTATGCATCTGTAAGTACTGCATGAACTATACAGATCTACATATAATAGATGACATGAAAAAGATGTATACACACATATAATATGTCTACTATATCATTATAATCAAGTGTAATAAACTGTATGTCACTATTATATTATTATTTTTATTATAAATAATAATAATAATAATAATATAATCATATACACTATACTGTATATCACTATTATTATTATTATTATTAATATTATTATAGTCCTATATACTATACTGTATATCACTATTATTATTATTATTATTATTATAGTCCTATATACTATGCTGTATATCGCTATTATTATTATTATTATTATTATTTATTATTATAGTCCTATATACTATGCTGTATATCGCTATTATTATTATTATTATTTATTATTATAGTCCTATATACTATACTGTATATCACTATTATGGGTCTGTATTAAGTATAGTTATGTATCCTGTTCTGTATATGACTGTTATGGAGCTATGTTATTATATATGGCTATGTATACTATACAGTATTTTACAGATCTATATTATCAAATACAGTCATGCATACGATATTGTATATAACTGTATGGAGCTATATTATTATACATAGTTATGTATACTATATTTTATATAACTGTAAGACGCTATATTTTTTGTAGTCATATATACCATATTCTATATTACTTTATGGAGCTATATAATGATATATATTCATGTATACTATATTGTATATAACTATATGGAGCTATATTACAAAATATAGTCATGTATACTATATTGTATATAACTGTATAGCGCTATATTATATGTAGTCATTTATACTATGTTCTATCTTACTTTATGGAGCTAACTTATATGTAGTCATGCACTATATTTTATATAACTGTATGGAGCTATATTTTTATACACAGTGGAGTCACATTATTATGACCAGCAGCTAATATCCTGAGTAACCGCCGTGTGCAGCACGGACAGCAGCTAGTCGGGCTTGGAGTGACTCAATAATGTGCTGGTAGGTTGTCTCAGGTATCTGGAGCCATGCTGACTGCAGTGCATCCCACATTTACTAGAGGGTGCGTGGGGGAGGATCCATAGAGCGGACCAGACGATCGAGGTGGTCCCACAGATGCTCAATTGGGTTCAAGTCTGGCGAATTATGGGGCCAGGGAAGAACATGGAAGTCTTGGTCGTGCTCTTCCAACAACTGTCGGATATTTCTACCTGTGTGACATGTCGCATTGTCTTGCTGGAAGATTCCATCTGCCCCAGGGAAGACAAACAGCATGTATGAGTGGTCTGCAACAATGGATTCAAATCCAAATCGGTTCAGAGTGCCTTTCACATGGATGAGTGGGCCCAGAGAATGCCATGAAAAAAATCCCACCAGCTTGTGTTCTTCCAGCAATGGTTGCAGCGTGTTTGTTCTCTGATGTTTCTCGCCTGACACGCCAACTTTCATCCGTTCAACAAAGCAGAAAACGTGACTCATCGGAGAAGGCAACCCTTTGCCAATCATTAGTGGTCCAATTCCGATACTGCCGTGCAAATTGAAGCCTTTTTTTCCGATGCACCGTTCTCATAGGAGCAGTGACCATCCGTCTGCTTCGGAGCCCCATACGCAGTAGGGTTCACTGAACCGTTGTTTTAGACACACGTGTGGTAACCCCCTGGTTGATTTTCACAGTGAGCTGCTCCACTGTAGCGTGTAGTTCGGCCCTCACGCACCTTCGTAGCCGACGTTCACCTCTCACATCAATGGCACGTGGTGCTCCAGTTTCCCCATTGGTTATTCCCAATGGCGCCATTTGTCCACCCACGATACACTATCACCACAGCAGCACGTGAACAGTTCACAAACTGCGCTGTTTGAGAAATACTGCCCCCCTTGGCCCGAAAGCCAATAATCATCCCTTTTTTGCAACTCTGCTAAATTGCCCCTTTTACCCATGGCAACAACGAGTGATACGTGTTCAGACAAGCCTATTGCACACCTTATATACCCACCAAGTCAGCCCACGACACATCACTTCCTTCATGGGCTATGCGCTGCCAATGTCGAAAGTAGGAGGTGGTCATAATGATGTGACTCGACTGTGTATTATATTGTAAATAGCGGTATGAACCTTTATTATATTATGTAGTCATTCATACTATATTATATATAACTGTGGGGCGCTATATTATTATATGTAGTCATGTATATTATAATGCTTGTTACCACTATGTACCTATATTATTATATATAGAATACAAAGTGTTCTGGATCCAGTGAGACAGGTTTGATAACCAGCAGTGTCCTGGACATTATGCTTCTCTCCCGGCAGAAGTCATTAGATCGCCTCTGCCAGGCAAAAGTCCCCTGCAGTACTGCTTGGCAACAGGAAAAGGAAGTTACATATGAGAATCCAATTGTCTTCTCACATGTAACTTCCTACCAATGAAGGAGCAAGGTATCAGCATGGCAGAGGTAAGTTCACTATACTGTGGCTGGCTACATTATGGGTGCAGTTCAGTTGCCTGTGTTATTGCACCCCGGTGCTAGTTATGGGGGAAACACTGGCTATTATTGTTCTTTGGGCACTGGTTGGCACTGTGCCCATGATTCAATGAGACAGTCTTACATTTATCCAAAGCACATAAAGCTTCAGCATCCCCACCGGGATAAAATAAATAAATAAAGAGTTGTCTTCTTATTCACATTTGTAATATGACTTTACTGCTCAACGTTGCAATTTTGCATCTTTGGATTTTGTAGTTTTGTCAACTCTGCTCATAGACTTCTCCTGTTTGTGATGTCTTTTCATTTCATGTTCAGTCCTGGATTCCTGATGTTGTTTAGAGTCTGGCATATCTGTGATACATTTCTGCTGACTTATCTGCTCCACTGCTGATCTCTGACTGTAGAGATTGCCACAGGGGCACAAATTAACATGGACATGGCTTCTGATTGGCAGCTCACATCTAAATTCCTATTACAGGAGAAGACAGCAGTGCAGGACTATGGAGGGGACAACAGTGCAGGACTATGGAGGGGACAGCAGTGCAGGACTATGGAGGGGACAGCAGTGCAGAACCATGGAGGGGACAACAGTGCAGGTCCATGGGGGGGGGACAGCAGTGCATTACCATGGAGGGGACAGCAGTGCAGGACTATGGAGGGGACAGCAGTGCAGGACTATGGAGGGGACAGCAGTGCAGGACTATGGAGGGGACAGCAGTGCAGGACTATGGAGGGGACAGCAGTGCAGGACTATGGGGGGGACAGCAGTGCAGGACTATGGAGGGGACAGCAGTGCAGAACCATGGAGGGGACAACAGTGCAGGTCCATGGGGGGGGGACAGCAGTGCATTACCATGGAGGGGACAGCAGTGCATTACCATGGAGGGAATGGTGAGCTGACTATACTAGTTGTTTGTAACACTCTACTATAACATACTACTACTGTGGAGCTGTACTGTTCATTGCTAAAGGGGTTTTAAAGTATAAGAAAAAAGGATATTCTTTTTTCCAGAAACAGTGCTATTCCTGTCTATAGGTTGTGTATGGTATTGCAGCTCATTCACATTTAAGCGAATGGCGCTGGGCTTCAATACCAGACACAACCCATGGACAGGCGTTCCGATGTTTCTGGAAAAATTAAGATTTTTTTCTCTAATCCTGAATAACCCATTTAAATACCATGGCCAGAGAGTAGCATTCTCTCTTACTCGTCTAGTCTATGTGAATATTTTATTTGCATTTCAAGGACAGACTTCTCGCCCACATTGACTGCCTGCATTCTCATTTAACAAGATAAGTGCCATAAAATGCTGTTTCCTATGTATGTGTCATGTACTATATATGAACTATTGCCTTGTGATTTTGTAGGAATAATCCTGCCCATATCTACAGCAGCTAGAAAACACTAGCAATAACCGCATACGAGGAGATTAAAACTGGCTAGAAGAAAGTGATTTATTTTGTTTTATTACAAATATTCCAATTCCAGCACTGCCAGAGGGACCCATATTAAATAAAGAACATTGCAGAGAGGAATCTTCAGTCTGACACTACATATAGATTGTGTTTTGGTTACACCAATGATATTTAGAAGTTCTATTAGGGTAAGTTCACACTACCGTTACTATAAGGGAACGTTCAGACGTGGCAGAATTTTTCCGCTGCAAATGTTGCTGCAGATTTGGGGCAATTACGCAACAAATCTGCCCCAACATTTGCATATTTGACAGGTAATTCAAACGTTGCAGAAAACACAGCGGACTTGCCACAGATTTCAGTTTCTGCATTGCAAAGGCTGAAATACGCAGTGAAATTCATCTTCTTCTCCGCAACAGACAGTGCATGCTGCGGACAGAATATTCCGCACCGCAGCCTATGGTCCACAGCAGAGTTTTCCGCAATGTCTGAACTAACTTGCCTAGAAATGTATAGAAACAACTGTAAAAAAGCGGCCGCTGGAAAATTCCACTGCGGAATGTCCACAGCGGAATTCCACAGCAATTCCGCCACGTGTGAATGTGCCCTTACTTTACCTCTCGTGCGTCAGAGGAAGAGAGGATTGAAACATTAAATGGAAAGCAATGTTTCACTTAGAATTACTATTGATTTCAATGGTAATTCTTTTATTTCACTTGCTTTCCGTTTGTCACCGTTTGCTAGGTTTCCATTTTTTTCACCGAAACAAAAGTTCTGCATACTGATATTGATTCCGTCAAAAGAGCAGAACCCTTTCACAATGGTGACAAACAGAAACCATTAGCAAAGCATCCGTCCCCACTGAGATCAATGGTGATGCAAACGGAAGCTAAGGTTTTCGTTTGCCTTGCCTTTGAGGGGTTCCCCCGACGGAAAGCTCAGACGGAACCCCCCACTGAAAGCAATGCTGATGTGAACACAGCCTAACATAACGGACGCAAATGGATGCTTACGGATGCAATTAAAAATCCCACTGATTTCAATGGGATTTTTCACGGATCTGTTTTTATCCTAAGGGTATGTGCACACACACTAATTACGTCCGTAATTGACGGACGTATTTCGGCCGCAAGTACCGGACCGAACACAGTGCAGGGAGCCGGGCTCCTAGCATCATACTTATGTACGATGCTAGGAGTCCCTGCCTCGCTGCCGGACAACTGTCCCGTACTGTAATCATGTTTTCAGTACGGGACAGTAGTTCCACGGAGAGGAAGGGACTCCTAGCATCGTACATAAGTATGGTGCTAGGAGCCCGGCTCCCTGCACTGTGTTCGGTCCGGGACTTGCGGCCGAAATACGTCCGTCAATTACGGACGTAAATAGTGTGTGTGCACATACCCTTATTCTGATCTAAAAACGGATCAGAGTAATGGCTTATACAATGCTAGTGTGAACTTAGCCTTAGAAACTTAATTGCAGGGGAACTGCCTATTTTTATAATTACCTAAAATCAATGAAAATTACAGATAGATTTGTTGCAGAAATTTCTGCGACTTAAAATCAGTTCATTTATTTAAATGAAACTTGCAGAAATTGATGCACCTATTGCAGAAACAACCACATTCAGATGAATGGAACTGATTTTCAGTAGCAGAAATTTCTACAACAAATCTGCCGCAGGTGTACTTATCCTTATTGTACTTGCAATCGCCCTGCAAATCACAGTCAAGTTTGGAATCTGAAGTTTGGAATTTGAAAAAAACCCAAAACATACCATTGTCACTTTTGATAAACAAGACTAAAAATATGTAACTTGTGCTGAAAAAAGTGGTATGCATATTGGTGTCATGTACAAATTATTTTAGTATTTTAGTGAAGCTGCTGATTTAACGTTGTCTATATCGTCTGCAAAAGTAAAATCTAGGACCTCTGTAATGCAAGATTTTGATGCCAGAAAACCATCAGCAAGCAGTCTAACTGCTGTTGACGGAGCTTATTTAGTTTATATATATATATATATATATATATATATATATATACACACGTCCCTGTGTGTGTGTATATATATATATACTATGTAAGAGTACACTTCACTGTTCCTGGGTAAATGTGGATATGCCTGCAGCACCCATGGGTGATCAGCTTATCATCAGGGGGTTGCCGTTGTTCTCCCTTTATCCATTTAAATGTGTTAATGCTCCACATTACTTTCACAGCAAGATATTACCATTCATCTATGCCACTAGAAAGAGGGGGGCCCTTCCGTCACCTTATCGGCCCCCAGTGATGTGCCGATGGTTGTCATGGCAGTCTGGGAGCCTTATGTGTATGGTACCAGCGATCCCCTCAGGGGACTAAATTATTATTATTTTTTTAATAACTGTTAAAACAAAATGGAAAAAATACAAATAAAATATTAAAAGTTAAAAAACCACACTTTTCCCATTATTCCCCTAAAGTAATGTAAAAATACAAAAATAAACATAATTGGTATCACCGCATCCATATAACGTTAAGTAATCCGTACTGTGAACATCATAAAAAACAAAAAAAATAGAATCACTTTTTTTTTTCTTTTTTTTCACCCACCCAAATAAAATTTTAAAAAGTTAGCAAAAAGTCATATGTACCCCAAAATAGCATTAATAAAAATTACAGCTCGTCCCGCAAAATACAAGCCCTCATACTGCTCCAACGATGGAAATATAAAAAAGTTATGGGTCTCTGAATATGACGACATAAAACCATTTTTTTTCTTCGTAAAGGAATAAAATATAAAAAAAACTATATAAATTTGATATCACTGTAATCGTATTGACCCACAGAATAAACTTTACATGTATGTAGTTTTTACCGCATGGTGAACGCCGTAAAAATGAAACATAAAAAACACTCCACAAAGAATTGTTTTGATGTTCCCCAGTACATTATACGGTACATTAAATGGTGAGATTAACCCCTTCCCGACATTTGGCTGCGTCATAGCTGGTATGGCTCCGTGATTACAGCCGACACTTTACAGTAATGAGCGGGATCACGCTCGAGCGAGATACCCCTCGTTTTACCCATTAAATGCAGCGGTCAATAGTGACCGCGGCATTTAAATTGTTAGAAAGAGGGGGCACGACCCCTTCTAGCAGCTCATTGCGCTCCTCACAATCGCAGGGTGGCGATGGTTGCTATGGCAGCCTGGGGGCCTAATGAAGGCCCCCAGGTCTGCCATCTTTGTGCTCCTATTAAGTTAAGCCCTGCCTCTGGCAGGGCTTAATAGAAGCCTCTCAGAGAGACGATATACTGCAATACATTAGTATTGCAGTATATAGGGCAATCGTTTCAATGATCGCTGGTTGAAGTCCCCTGGGGGGACTAATAAAAAAAAGTAAACATTTGTAAAATAAAGGCTTTTCTTAATGTAAAAAAAAAAATGTTTTCATTAAAAGTTAACATTTTTTTTTCAGACATTGTAAAAAAATAAATAAACATAATTGGTATTGCCGCATACATAAAAGTCTGAACTATTACAATATATCATTATTTAACCCGCACTGTGTACACTGTAAAAAAGAAAAATGTAAATGCCGGATTCGCTATTTTTTTGGTCACCTCATCTCCCACAAAAAATTTAATAAAAATTGATTCAAAACCTCGCATGCACCCCAAAATGGTAGCATGAAAAACTACAGCTTATCCCACAAAAAATAAGCCCTCATATCACTTAATCGACGGAAAAATAAAAACGTTATCGCTCTCAGAATTTGGCGACACAAAATAAATTTTATTTTTTGCACTTAGTTTTTTCCTTGTAAAAATAGTAAAATATAGAAAAAACTATATATATTTGGTATCGCCGTAATCGTATTGACCCACAGAATAAAGTTAACATGTTGTTTTAATTGCATGGTGAATTCCGTAAAAAAGAACCGCAAAAAAATGTAGAAATCACTGTTCTTTTCACAAATAATGTTTTTCCTGTTTCCTAGTACA
The DNA here is from genome assembly GCF_050947455.1 of Rhinoderma darwinii. NCBI lineage: Eukaryota > Metazoa > Chordata > Amphibia > Anura > Rhinodermatidae > Rhinoderma > Rhinoderma darwinii. Next base: position 550,717,392 of record NC_134687.1, read on the forward strand.
TGGCACAATAAATGGCGCTACAAAAAGGACTATATAGACGGATAAATGAAAAAGTTATGGCTTTTGGAAGGTGGAGAGGAAAAATGAATATTAAAATATTAAAATTGTTTACGACGCTAAGGGCTTAAAAACGACAACTCATCCCCAAAAAACAAGCCCTCATACGGCTATGTTGATGTAAAAATTAAAAAGTTTATGACTTTTTGAACTCGAGGAGGAATAAGCAAAGATGAAAAAAAAAAAAAAAAAAGCTGCAGGGTCAAGGGGTTAAAATAAAACACGTTTCAAGCCCCATTTTATCTGATGTATGTCAATGACAAATTGATGCATAAGCCCCAAAGTAGTGTTATATATTATATGCATAAATAGACAAGTTTCTATAGAAACAGCTTTCCATTCACAGCGTTCAAATTTATATCTTAAATAATAGTATAAAATCAGCATTAAAATTGCAATAAGTGCTACATATTACAGTAATATAATTTATATCCCGCTGTGTTTAATCCTGGACAGGTACATGGAAATACAGTATAATTCTGGGTATGCCTAGAATAGATGCTCGGTGGGGGCAAAGACAGATGTGATCATACTGGACAGATTCTACATAGGTCACATTCTAGAAGACCAGTGTCGCTTGTTTGGCTAGCGAAGTTGTCTAATTTACTTAATCTTTGGCATTGTCAGTAAATTAATAGCCTGTGGGTTGTAAAGCAGGTAATATGAAAATTCCTGTGTAGACAGAAACTGTACTTACATATAGAATTAATCTACATTAAAAAGTTAAGTAACTTTGGCAGGGCATTGTATTACATATCTTCTGATCATGAGTTACAGCCAATATGATAGTCTAGATTTTCATTCAAAATTCTGCACGCTTCAGAGCTGAAATCTCCCAACATCTTTTCAATATTTTACTCTAATGACTTGTAGTCTTTTTTTCCAGGCAATATGTAGTAATCTGGTTTATTGAAAACTCTACAACTGCATTATAGAAGCTCAGCTAGACTAGTAGAGATTTGTCCAGCAAGCTTGTTGACAGTTTCCAATGATGACCATCAAAACTGTGATTGCAGCTCTGGGCTATAATACAGGCTGTAACTCTGCCCAAAACGAAAGTTCCCCATGTGTTCCATTAAGAAATTCAATGTGTCAGTCTCTTACTTTTCAGTTCTTTTTCTTGCTGCTCCTATCTATATATATCACTCTGGGGCCGCTGCTTAGCAACAGTCTGAATCAGGTTTCAATGACACTTTTTTACTTGAGTCAATGAGATAATTCTGTGTCACTCATACAGCCACTAGAACTTCCTGTTATTATGGAGAAGGTCACATCTCAACCACCCAGGCTCTATAATTATGATCTCTTATTTTATTTAGAACAATATCGAGGGAAGTATAATCACACTGTCCTCCCCAGCAGGCAGAAATGTTACTGTCTCCATCTGTAATCATGTGATGCTGTGCTGAAGCCTCATGGGATTGATGGCATAGCAGAGAAATAGAGAAAGCTGGGTGAAATCTAAAATGCAAGATATAGTCTAATTAGAAGCAGACAGGAGGCTGGATTAAAGTAAAATATATATATTTTTTAAAAAGCCCAAAAGATAATAGACAATCATTTGGGGGTTCAAGTATGAAGAAAATCAGTTTCCACTTATTTAATTATATGATGTCATTTTTGGAAATGTGCATCTCCTGTTTTACCTTGTGTACACTGTTGAAGTTTTGGTTAGAACAAACTTTAGCAAATGAGATCTTCAGAATATTCACAGCAGTAGAGGATGATGATGTTGATCTTCTGGTTGCAAGTGAAAGGTTATTCCTCATCCTATTAGCTTACTGCTCCTGTGCTCCTCGTTGTGATCAAATTACATGGTAGACATGACACGGGCAGGGCACAGCGCCTTTCTGCGAATGTACTTTTTACCATGCGCTATATATACAACATGTAGTGTCAAACTTGAATTTGATCCTAACAACTTTAAAAACATATTCCTCCCATTATATAAAATATGCAGTAATTGCTATCAGCACTACCAAATGTTTGGTTTTCTTAACGTTTAAATACTACATCTGTATAAGTATTATATGGTGTATTCTTAGGCTGAGTTCACATGTTGCGGATTTGATGCAGATTTCACCCTTTTGCATTGTAAAGGGTAAAATCCGCAATGAAAATCTGTGACGTGTGAACCGTGCCTTGTAGTCAATCTTCAATTTGGCTTCAAGCTACTTTATGTTGTCAGGTATTATTCAGTTGCATTGCAAACACATACTATAAAATGTCTCACTTTTTAAGAAACTAATCATATTCTTTTCCTCTCTTCTCCTTTTTTGCTTTCCCCTTATACATCCCGAAACCATGGTAACAGGAATACCGTACCTAAAACCAGTATTCACTAAAAAAAAAACCTGATTCTCTCATGAAACATTCGACTTAATCCACTTGTTTCCGTGTTTTTTGCATTTAAGCCGTACAGATACAATGAGAGCAGACAAGAGGTCCTCTAACTTCAAAAACTCTGTCACCCCTGAGTCTTTTCTGCAGTCCAGGCGTCCATGACTAGCAAGATATGGAGATGCCTTAAATGCTTAAATTTCCTCATTCAATGACGATATCGTTCATTGTTATATGGAAATGTGCTTGGGAATGTCCCTGTTTTCTTAGTAATGTCCTATTGCATGCTAGATTTAACCCTTTTATCATCAATGTACGCTCCCTGGGTTGTTATAAATGAATATTTTTAGCAGGACTATTAGAAAATGCTAAATATATTCTATACATGATTTGTAACTATCTCATGATGAAGAAATAGGGCCAGGGGTTTCTTCTATACAGTACTGCAGATGATAGCCTTAGGTATGCTGGCTCAGCAGCTCACTGTCCCTTGAAATTATTATAAACTACTGACAACTATATAATTGCTATAATCATAACAAAGTTATTAATCCCAGCACCATTTCCACTCCACAACAATGTATTTTCCAGCCCCAGCAGAAGAATTTACAGTATGTGATGTTGCTGCCATGAAAGGACTCCTGACTCTTAGTCCATGATGATTTATTGTGATGGGGCCACGCGTCTGAATAAGTGCCAAATAACGGCTGAAATCCGCCCCCCCCCCTTGGCAGAGGTGGTATTGTTCCCGGCAGGCTTTTGGCCGCTCGCGGGAAAAAAAAGCAGCATGTCCTTTCATGCCGCAGTTATCGCTCTGACCTCCCATTAAATAAATGGGAGGCAGAAAACCAACGGCACTCGTTTCTGAGTGTTTTTCACAGCATTTTTTGCCTGCGGTCCATGGATTAGCTTCAATGGCCGCGGACGAAAAACGCATAAAGCACAGGCAGTTCAAAATTTGCCTCAAAATTCCTGAAGGAGTTTCAAGGCAGATTTTTTCTGCCTGTAAAAAAACTCAGTGTGAACAGGGCCTTATACTGTTATGAGACTCTCGGGTTGGTCGCCACAGCTAAAAAAAACACTGTGTCAATAACTTATGGTTTTTCATTTGTCTCCCTGTCAGCACCATGTCGGTTGCGGGGTGTAAAAGAATTGCTATGGCAGCCGGGGGCTTAACAAAGGCTAAGGCTACATGACTATTCGGTCATGCCTCTGGCAGGGCCTAATGGGCTGCCTGTAATTGTAACACTGACAGGCATAATACGTTACAATGCAGGAGTATTGTAATGTGTTCTAGTAGGGATCGAAAATTTAAAGTTGAAGCCCCTGCCCAAAAAAAAAAGTTAAATAAAGTTTATTAAAAACAAACAAAATACTTTTTTTCCTTTAACAGTGTTTTTATTAGGCAATAATATAATGCATTAAAAAAAAAACAACTATATATTTACTGTACGGTATCGACACAATCATAACAAATCGTACACTATTTACACCGCATGGTAAAGGACATAAAAAAAAAATCTAAAAAACATTGGCAGAATTGCTGTTTTTTGTTCATCACCCTAAAAACGTAATAAAAATTAATCATGTTCTATGTACCCAAAAAATAATGCCATTGAAAACCAGAACTAGCCCTTATATGGCGAGGTCAACTAAGAAATTAAAAATGTATGGTGATGGAAAAACAAAATAAGTGGCAACCTAAAATCGGTTGCGCCCTTAAGGGGGTAAATACATAATCTTGGGTACTTACAGCAGACATGCACAGCATGTGGCCCAGCGTTCATATGCAACATGCAAGACTTTGTCTCAACAGCAGCAGTCTGCATGGAAGTCACAATGTATTTACCCCAGTTTTATGTAAATACATGAAAAATAAGGCATTCGGGCAGGCCATCTCCAAATGTGGGTCACTTATTTGAATGTGTATTAGCTGCAGCGTACATTTCATTATTTAGACGTCTATTTGATTCTATATGTCTGAATTCCATGCTAACATCATGAACATAAATGATCTTTGCTGTTTATATTGATGTTGATGATCTGCATAGTTATTAAGGTATTTATGATTATTTATTGAAGCAATCCACTAGTCTGTCCCCCCCCAAAAAAAATGAACATACATTGGAAATGTATAGTCAACTTACTGGCTGCCTCACTCCTGAATGATTCGTCCTCCGTGATGGCCACCGCAGTGTCAGACTTCGCTATAAAGAGCTTCTTTGGAAGTCTGAGACACGCCCCCACCCCATGCACTGTCCTCCGATAGACAAGCGCTGATAACGTCGGCCTGTGCCTAACAGCACCGACGTCATCAGCGCTCTTCCATCGGAGAGCAGTGGAGGGAGTAAGGGTGGGTCTCAGACTTCCGAAGAAGCTTTCCATAGCGAAGTTCGAGACTACGGCAGTTATCCTAGAGAGCGGAAAACAGGGAATCGAGACACATGAACAGAGCCCGGATCATTCAGGAGTGGGGCAGCTGCTATGTTGGCTATACATTTACAATGTTGTTTTTTTTGGGGGGGGGGGGGGGTACTAGAGGGTCGCTTTAACCATTATATTTAATCTTCTTTGAACCACATATGTTTAAATATACTTACTGGTATTTATGATTTGTTTGAGTGATGAACTCATGCACATGACAGAAGGTCTTGGAAGAACTCTTGGTTAACGCAACATTATAATTATTTATATTGTTTACTCTTTATCTACTATGAAATGTTAAATACTTTTGTGTCAAAAAATACAAAAGTATAATAGGTATGATACCTTTATTGGCTAACCATAAAAGTTCTATATGCAAGCTTTCAGAGCGCACAGGCTCCTTCTTCAGGCAGTTTACAAATGAATGACTTAGAAAAAAGCACAACATTTAGATGTTACACAAAGACAATTAGTACATGAAGTGATATATCATTAAGATAAGCCGGGGCAATAAAACAGAGGTTATAGGGGTGATGACTTAGGAGTTAAGGCATCTGGAGTCAGTCTGATGGGGGACGTGACGTGTGTCCATGTAGTGGCTCATAAATCCAGGGTTAGATTGAGACCTTGTGTCAATGACTGGAATTTTATCATCATCTTGAATTCCCAAATTTTTCTTTCTCTGTTGTTTTTAAAATTACCCTTCAGAATTAGGACCTTTAAATCTGCAAAACTGTGATCAGGTCCAGAGAAGTGTTTTCCCACGGGTGTATCCACCTCCTGCTTTATTGTATGTCTGTGAAGATTCATCCTGGTTTGTATTTTTTTTATGGTTTCCCCAATGTAGATTCCTTTATCTATGCACCTTGTACACAGGATCATGTACACTACATTGGAGGATGTACAGGAGAACGTGCCAATGATTTTATAGTCCTGCTGCGTGTTTGGTATGTGGATCAGTGGCTTAACTACCGCCGTAGCAGCAGTAGCGGCTGCTACGGGGCCCGCGGCATGAGGGGGCCCGTGTCGCCCGCCGGCACGGGCCCCCACCATGGCCGGAGGCTCCGCTAGCAGCCGCTATGGCTGCTACAGCGGGACGCCACTGAACACAACGGCAGAGCGGGGAGGTATCTCCCCGCTCTGCCATTAAACAAAAGACATGTATCCCCTATCCACAGGATGGGGAATACATGTGTGATCGCTGGCAGCGATAAGGAGAACGGGGGACTGAAAGTCCCCTGAAGTTCTCCATCACAAACCTCGGACTTCCGGGGTCTGTGTCGGCAGCTCCGGAGAAATGAATGGAGCGCCGGTCCCGCTTGTGCGCATGCGTGACCAGCGCTCCTTTCATTTTTAGTGAGCTGCGCAGACGCCGGAAGTCAGAGGTTAGTCAATGGAGAACTTCAGGGGGACTTTCGGTCCCCCGTTCTCCCTATCGCTGCCAGCAATCACACATGTCTCCCCTATCATGTGGATAGGGGATACATGTCTTTTATTAGGACACACTGTAGGTCGCATTTTTTTGGGAGGGGGGACGCTGTATGGCGTTCCCTACAGGGGGGGGGCTGTATGGCGTTCCCTATAAGGGGGGATGTATGGCGTTCCCTACAGGGGGGCTGTATGCCGTTCCCTACAGAGGGGGCTGTATGTCGTTCCCTACAGGGGGGGCTGTATGGCGTTCCCTACAGGGGGGCTGTATGGCGTTCCCTACAGGGGGGGCTGTATGGCGTTTCCTACAGACCCCCCCTGTAGAGAACGCCATACAGACTCCCTGTAGGTAACGCCATACAGTCCCCCTGTAGATAACGCCAGACAGCCCCCTCTGTAGGGAATACCATACAGCCCCCCTCTAGATAACGCCATACAGCCCCCCTCTAGATAACGCCATACAGCCCCCCCCTGTAGATAGCGCCATACAGTCCCCCTGTAGAAAGCGCCATACACCCCCCCTGTAGGGAACGCCATACAGCCCCCCCGTAGATAACGCCGTACAGCCCACTCTGTAGATAGCGCCATACAGCCCCCTCTGTAGATATCTACAAAGGGGGCTGTATGGCGTTATCTACAGGGGGGCTGTATGGCGTTATCAAAAGGGGGGGTTTGTAAAAAAGGCACTATCTACAAGGGGGGGTTGTGTGACACCCAGGGGAGGGGGGGCCCCAGTCAAAAGTTTGCTATGGGGCCCAGTCTTTCCTAGTTACGCCCCTGATGTGGATGGTGTTTGATGACAAGATGTTTGTTTCAGGTCTTGCATTTTCTATTGTTGCAAGGAAAAGTGCCATTGTCTGATGGTGATGAGAGGGACTTCTGACCAGGAGATTCCTTAGGTTTGGTGGCTGTTTGTATGCAAGGAGAGGTAAATCCGGGAATATTTGCTTCAGTTTATTGTCTTTGTTGAATACAGGTTGGAGATCAGCAGCACATTTCCTCAAGAAGTTAATTTGTGGGTTGTATATGACCACTAGGAGCACCCTGCTGTTGTCTTCCTTCTTTTTGTACTCCAGAAGATTGCTCCTTGGAATTCCTGTTGCTCTGTAGATCTGATCATCTATAATACGTGGATGGTATCCCTGTTGTAGGAATGTATTCCTCAGTGATAGCAGGTGTTGTTTTCTGTCTTCACTGTCTGAACAGATTCGTATGTACCGCAGAGCCTGGCTGTAGATGATGGATTTCTTTATATGTCTCGGATGGAAGCTGTTCCGTCTCAGATATGCTGGACGGCCTGTAGGTTTATGGTTGTTGTTTGTATGGTATTGTGTCTAATGTATATGGTCATGTCCAGGTAATGTATTTGAGATGTAGAGTACTTGAGAGTGAGTTTGATGGTAGGATGGAACTAGTTGAAGTTTTTATGGAAAGAAAGCAGTTCATGTTCAGAGCCTGTCCAGATTATCAGCAGGTCATCAATGTACCGGAAATATGCTAGAGGTTTAGTTGCGCAGGTTGATAAAAACTCCTCCTCTAGTTTGGCCATGAACAGGTTAGCATATTGTGGTGACATTTTGCTACCCATAGCGCTTCCCATACATTGCAGATATATATCTTTGTCAAATAAAAAATAATTGTGATGAAGTATGAACCTGATGAGTGGTAGGGCTGGCTGTCGCTAGATTGTTCTTTTGAAGAAAGTGTTGGCATGCGGCTATGCCATCCTCATGGGGGATGTTATAATATAAAGATTCCACATCCATAGTTGCCAATATTGTTCCCTCTGGTAGTGGACCTAGGGCTGAGAGTTTGCAGAGGACGTCTGTGGTGTCCTGGACATAACTGGGTGTGCACCTCTCCAAGGGCTTTAGAAGATTTTCCACCCAGCCAGAAATATTCTCAGTTTAAGTCCCAACACCTGAAATGATTGGTCTCCCTGGATTGCCTTCTTTATGTATTTTAGGTAAAATGTAGAATGTTCTCATTCTGGGATTGTCCGGTATAAGGTCCAGTAAACTGTCTGACACAGCGTTGAAACTATTGATGATATGGACAAGTTCTACTGTGTATTGTTTGGTGGGGTCTACATTAAAGGAACAGTGTCACCCCAAAAATTTTTTTAATATGTTAAAGATGTTAGTGCTTTATCAAAAACGTTTGGATTAATTTGTGTGTTTGTGTGTTACTTTTTTTTATTTTTACACTTTTTCTTCCCTATGGGGGCTGCCATTTTTTTTTCCATTTCTGTATGTGTCGATTAACGACACATACAGACATGGAATATGGCAGCTCCAGTCCCATAGGGACTGCGAACGGGGCCCGTTCCATCCACTATCGTGTACGCCGCTGTGTGGGAACGGCGCATGCGCCGCTCCCACACAGTTCAATTTGAAATGCGCGCCGTCCGGCGCCATTTTCCTGTGGACCGGAAGTCGCGGCCGGACAGTAAGATTACTACTTCCGGTCGCGGCTTCCGGACTTGTGCACATGGAGCAGCGGCAGCAGACGGAGCGGATAGACCGGAGGGAGCGGCGGCGACTGGAGCAGGTAAGTTATTTCTATGTATGTTCGTGTTTCAGTGTGTGTTTACTACTGTATGTAAACCTACTACACTGTGTGTTAGCTCAAAAAATGGCGACACACAGTGTAGTAGGTTAGACCGTTCAAACCCCTCGTTTCTCCCGGCACTAGGCAGGATAAAGGAGGGGGGGATTCTGAGAGCTCACTAGAGCGAGGGATTTTTACCCAATTTTGCAGCATAAAGCAATGTGGTTGCTTTACCACATGCAATGCTGCAATTTTGGGAATGGCTCCATCTAGTGACCAGTGCTGGGAAATATTATAAATTGAATCCAATTTATAATATTTCCTGACTCGTGAAAAAAATAAAATAAATTAGAACAATGTTTAATCACCTACACACTAATTTTTTAACTAAAAAAAAAAAAAACATGTTTTGCTGGCAACACATTCCCTTTAAAGGGAATGTGTCGCTAGAATTTTTTAATTTTTTTTTTCAGTTAAACAGTTGGTATATAAGTGATTACACATTGTTTTAATTTTTAACATTTTTTCACAAGTCAAGAAATATTATAAATTAGATTCTAATTTATAACATTTCCATGTGCTGGTCACTAGAGGGAGCAATTCCCAAAATTGCAGCATTGGCAATGTGGTAAAGCAACCACATTGCTTTATGCTGCAAATTTGGGGTAGACACACTCGCTCTAGTGTCCTCACACAATCCCTCCTCCCTTATTCTGGCTAGTGCCAGGAGAAGGAGGGGGTTGACTCTTCAAACTTCCTACACTGTGTCCCGCCATTTTCTGAGCGAATGCACAGTGTAGAAGGATTAGATACAGTGGTAATCAGACAGTATAACACGAACATACACGAACATAATACACACATCACATACACAAACATAAATTACCTGCTCCTGCCACCGCTGCCGCCTCTGCTCCTTGCATCTTCGCTGCCTTGAACATATGGCCGGATGCCGTGACCAGATGTCGTCATCTTACTGTCCGGCCGCGGCTTCCGGTCCACATGAAAATGGCGCCGGATTTCGCTCTTCCAAAGTACTTACTTTTGCTCTGTGTGGGAGCGGCGCATGCGCGATGGGAAAAAAAATGGCAGCCCCCATAGAGAAGTAAAAGTAAGAAAAAAGTAAAAAGTACAACACAAGAACACAAATAAATAAAATGTATTTTAATATCATACTAAAAGCAATATTATATCTAAAAAAAAAAAATTTTCGTGACACCTTGCCTTTAAGCAGGGTGTAGTATTTTCTGTCTGAGAGTAGTCTGTGTGCCTCCTGGATGTAATCGGATGTATTCAGAATTACTACAGCCCCCCCCCCCTCCTTTATCAGCTGGTTTGATGATGATGTCTCTGTTGTATTTTAGTGATTTTGTGGCGTTCCTTTCCTCCATGCTGAGATTGTGTGTTACTTTGTGTTGTTGGTCCAAGATCTCAGATTTAACTTTTTTTCTGAAGCAGTCTACGTAGTAATCCAGAGTTTGATTGTATCCAGGTTGTGGGGTCCAATTTGTCATCTTCTTCTTTCTTGATGTTTCTTTTCCCATCCCAGCTTGTGATGTCATATCTGTTTTGTCAGAAAATAACTCTTTCAGCTGCAATCTGCGGAAGTATTCCTCCACGTCACTGCAAAACTGGGCTCTCTCAAGTGGTTTAGTGGGACAAAATGTAAGTCCTTTAGATAGAACGTTCATTTCCACTTTGCTTGGTTCGTACTGAGAGAGGTTTACAACAGAGGATGGTATATCCAAATGGTTATGTGGATTTTGCTTTCCTTCTTGTATTTTGAGACCCGATTTCTTCCTTAGGCCTCATGCACACGACCGTATTTTTTCACACCCGTAAATACTGGCGTAAATACGGGTCCGGTGTCACACGTATTCCACCCGTTTTGCACCAGTATTTACGAACCCGTGCTCGTAAATATGGGTCCAGTGTCACACGTATTCCACCCGTATTTACGAGCACGTTTTTGGCAGCAAAATAGCACTGCACTAATCGGCAGCCCCTTATCTCTATAAGTGTAGGATAGAGAGAAGGGACAGCCTTTTCTGTAATAAAAGTTAAAGAAATTCATACTTACCCGGCCGTTGTCTTGGTGACGCGTCCCTCTCTTCACATCCAGCCCGACATCCCTGGATGACGCGGCAGTCCATGTGACCGCTGCAGCCTGTGATTGACCTGTGATTGGCTGCAGCGGTCACATGGCCTGAAACGTCATCCAGGACGTCGGCCCGGATGTCGAGAGGGACGCGTCACCAAGGCAACGGGCGGGAGACCGGACTGGAGGAAGCAGGAAGTTGTCGGTAAGTATGAACGTCTTTTATTTTTATTTTTTACAGGATAGGGGATACATGTCTTTTGTTTATGGCAGAGCGGGGAGATACCTCCCCGCTCTGCCATAGTTTTCATTGTAGTCCCGGCGGTAGTTACGCCACTGGGCTGTGGCCTGCAGACCGGGTAGTCCCCTGACCTCGCCTCACCTCGCAACGCTCCCGTAATCACGGGTGAACACACGCAGCCACCCATGATTACGGGAGCCCCATAGACTTCTATGGGATGCCCGTGCCGTTATTACGGCATGAAATAGGGCATGTTCTATCTTTTTTATCGGCACGGGTACCTTCCCGTGAGCAAACGGGAAGGTACCCGTGGCTAACAGAAGCCTATGAGCCCGTTATTGCGGGTCGTAATAACGACCCGCAATAACGGGTGTTTTTACGGTCGTGTGCATGAGGCCTTAGTCTGTTGAGTTTCTTTTGTTTGCAGATGATAAGTTGATTTTGTAATTTATTGTAGAATTCCTTTAACCCCTTCCCGTCATAAACAACTTTCAGATTTTCCTTTTCGTTTTTTCCTCCCCACATTCCAGAAGCCATAACGTCTTTATTTTTCCGTCGATATAGTACTATGAGGGCTTGATTTTTGCAGGACGAGTTGTAGTTTTTCGTAGCACCATTTATTTTGCCGTATAATGTACTAGGAAACGGGAAAAAAAATATTTGTGGGGTAGAAAATGAAAAAAACAGCGATTCCTCCATGGTTTTTTGCGCGTTGTTATTCCGAGAGCCACAACTTTTTTATTTTTCCGTCGATTAAGTGGTATGAGGGCTTATTATTTGTGGCATAAGCTGTAGTTTTTAATAATACCATTTTGGTGTACATGCGACAGTTTGATCACTTTTTATTTCATTTTTTGTGGGAGATTAGGTGACCAAAAAAATAGACATTCTGGCGTTTACAATTTTTTTTTTTTACGGCGTTCACCGTGCGGGTTAAATAATGATATATTGTAATAGTTCAGACTTTTGCGGACGTGGCGATACCAATTATGTTTATTTATTTATTTTTTTACTATGCTGTAGGGGGAAAATGGGAAAAGGGGGGTTTTTTGAACTTTTATTTTTTTTATTTTTTTTTTACACCAAAAAAAACTTTATTTAAAGAGGCTCTGTCACCAGATTTTGCAACCCCTATCTGCTATTGCAGCAGATAGGCGCTGCAATGTAGATTACAATAACGTTTTTATTTTTAAAAAACGAGCATTTTTGGCCAAGTTATGACCATTTTTGTAGTTATGCAAATGAGGCTTGCAAAAGTCCAAGTGGGTGTGTTTAAAAGTAAAAGTCCAAGTGGGCGTGTATTATGTGCGTACATCGGGGCGTTTTTAATACTTTTACTAGCTGGGCGTTCTGATGAGAAGTATCATCCACTTCTCTTCAGAACGCCCAGCTTCTGCCAGATCACGCTGTGACGTCACTCTCAGGTCCTGCATCGTGTCAGACGAGCGAGGACACATCGGCACCAGAGGCTTCAGTTGATTCTGCAGCAGCATCGGCGTTAGCAGGTAAGTCGATGTAGCTACTTACCTGCAAACGCTGATGCTGCTGCAGAATCAACTGTAGCCTCTGGTGCCGATGTGGCCGACACGATGCAGGACCTGTGAGTGACGTCACAGATCTGCACTGCCAGAAGCTGGGCGTTCTGAAGAGAAGTGGATGATACTTCTCATCAGAACGCCCAGCTAGTAAAAGTATTAAAAACGCCCCGATGTACGCACATAATACACGCCCACTTGGACTTTTACTTTTAAACACACCCACTTGGACTTTTGCAAGCCTCATTTGCATAAATACAAAAATGGTCATAACTTGGCCAAAAATGCTCATTTTTTAAAAATAAAAACGTTACTGTAATCTACATTGCAGCGCCTATCTGCTGCAATAGCAGATAGGGGTTGCAAAATCTGGTGACAGAGCCTCTTTAACTCATTTTTACTTTTTTTATTAGTCCCCCTAGGGGACTTCAACCAGCGATCGTTAGATCGCTTGTACGATATACTGCAATACTAATGTATTGCAGTATATTTTGATTCTGATAGGCACCTATTAAGCCCTGCCAGAGTCCCTGGGGCCTAAGGGGGCCCAAAAGCCCTATAGCCGCATAAAAAGACATCCATATTATAAATTATATATGGTAGGTTGGGGCCTTGTTATAGGTGTTTCATTGGGGTCCAGGATCTTCAGGTTACGCCTTTTGGTTCTAGGGATTTCGCAGTTCTTAATTGACCCTAGGCAATTGTCATGAAGTGTGGCATAATAGTTGACGAGAGATGGGGGATTGGTGATAGACATTTCATAAGCTCCAATATGTCTTACAATGTCTTTCAAATTTACTATGGTATTGAATTCTGTTAGGCTGTGTTCACATTTGCATCAGAGAAATTTGATGGCAAGAATAGCGCAGCATTCAGCACTATTTTTGGGTAGGATTTTTTTCCCCTAGGATGAGGAAAATAGGCTCCTGTCCCATGGGGGTTTTTGCCTTCCTCTGGATTAACATTACAGGACAAAAGGCTGAATTGGATTGACTTATGTCCTTGTTCAGCCTTACATATTTTGTTACTATGTTTGCACTTCACAAATGTACAGAGTTTACTCAAAATTCATCACCCAAAACATAAAATTGGCCATATGTTAGTACATTAGAATTTAAGCAATTGTCAAAGTTTGGTAATCATTTAAAAAAAAATTCCGCCACTTTTCAACTTATTTATTTTCAGCCTAAACCGTATTCCTTAACAGAGCTTGCGTCCTGTTTTATGAATCTGACATTTTTTGTACTGGTGAAGAGACTGGTACATACAGTGCACCAGTATTAGGCTAGACTCACACGAGCGTATTAAACCATTGCTATGTCCATCTACATTATTATCTTATGTATAACGTTTTATTTCTCTTTGTTGTGTTTGAAGGATATTAACACCAAGAACAAATTATAAGACACATTGCACTTTGATTTGTGGCCTTATTCTCTGTTACCTAATTTACAACACCACTTGGGAGTCTAAGCTGGGAATTCATTTGCACCTTTGGAATACAAATGAGTAGTACTTGGGGAGAGCATATATAAGAATGTTGCTGGATCTTTCCTAATAAAGAGTAATGGATAATGAATTTGTATGGCGTTATCAAAAGGGGGGGTTTGTAAAAAAGGCACTATCTACAAGGGGGGGTTGTGTGACACCCAGGGGAGGGGGGGCCCCAGTCAAAAGTTTGCTATGGGGCCCAGTCTTTCCTAGTTACGCCCCTGATGTGGATGGTGTTTGATGACAAGATGTTTGTTTCAGGTCTTGCATTTTCTATTGTTGCAAGGAAAAGTGCCATTGTCTGATGGTGATGAGAGGGACTTCTGACCAGGAGATTCCTTAGGTTTGGTGGCTGTTTGTATGCAAGGAGAGGTAAATCCGGGAATATTTGCTTCAGTTTATTGTCTTTGTTGAATACAGGTTGGAGATCAGCAGCACATTTCCTCAAGAAGTTAATTTGTGGGTTGTATATGACCACTAGGGGAACCCTGCTGTTGTCTTCCTTCTTTTTGTACTCCAGAAGATTGCTCCTTGGAATTCCTGTTGCTCTGTAGATCTGATCATCTATAATACGTGGATGGTATCCCTGTTGTAGGAATGTATTCCTCAGTGATAGCAGGTGTTGTTTTCTGTCTTCACTGTCTGAACAGATTCGTATGTACCGCAGAGCCTGGCTGTAGATGATGGATTTCTTTATATGTCTCGGATGGAAGCTGTTCCGTCTCAGATATGCTGGACGGCCTGTAGGTTTATGGTTGTTGTTTGTATGGTATTGTGTCTAATGTATATGGTCATGTCCAGGTAATGTATTTGAGATGTAGAGTACTTGAGAGTGAGTTTGATGGTAGGATGGAACTAGTTGAAGTTTTTATGGAAAGAAAGCAGTTCATGTTCAGAGCCTGTCCAGATTATCAGCAGGTCATCAATGTACCGGAAATATGCTAGAGGTTTAGTTGCGCAGGTTGATAAAAACTCCTCCTCTAGTTTGGCCATGAACAGGTTAGCATATTGTGGTGACATTTTGCTACCCATAGCGCTTCCCATACATTGCAGATATATATCTTTGTCAAATAAAAAATAATTGTGATGAAGTATGAACCTGATGAGTGGTAGGGCTGGCTGTCGCTAGATTGTTCTTTTGAAGAAAGTGTTGGCATGCGGCTATGCCATCCTCATGGGGGATGTTATAATATAAAGATTCCACATCCATAGTTGCCAATATTGTTCCCTCTGGTAGTGGACCTAGGGCTGAGAGTTTGCAGAGGACGTCTGTGGTGTCCTGGACATAACTGGGTGTGCACCTCTCCAAGGGCTTTAGAAGATTTTCCACCCAGCCAGAAATATTCTCAGTTTAAGTCCCAACACCTGAAATGATTGGTCTCCCTGGATTGCCTTCTTTATGTATTTTAGGTAAAATGTAGAATGTTCTCATTCTGGGATTGTCCGGTATAAGGTCCAGTAAACTGTCTGACACAGCGTTGAAACTATTGATGATATGGACAAGTTCTACTGTGTATTGTTTGGTGGGGTCTACATTAAAGGAACAGTGTCACCCAAAATTTTTTTTTAATATGTTAAAGATGTTAGTGCTTTATTAAAAACGTTTGGATTAATTTGTGTGTTTGTGTGTTACTTTTTTTTATCTTTACACTTTTTCTTCCCTATGGGGGCTGCCATTTTTTTTTCCATTTCTGTATGTGTCGATTAACGACACATACAGACATGGAATATGGCAGCTCCAGTCCCATAGGGACTGCGAACGGGGCCCGTTCCATCCACTATCGTGTACGCCGCTGTGTGGGAACGGCGCATGCGCCGCTCCCACACAGTTCAATTTGAAATGCGCGCCGTCCGGCGCCATTTTCCTGTGGACCGGAAGTCGCGGCCGGACAGTAAGATTACTACTTCCGGTCGCGGCTTCCGGACTTGTGCACATGGAGCAGCGGCAGCAGACGGAGCGGATAGACCGGAGGGAGCGGCGGCGACTGGAGCAGGTAAGTTATTTCTATGTATGTTCGTGTTTCAGTGTGTGTTTACTACTGTATGTAAACCTACTACACTGTGTGTTAGCTCAAAAAATGGCGACACACAGTGTAGTAGGTTAGACCGTTCAAACCCCTCGTTTCTCCCGGCACTAGGCAGGATAAAGGAGGGGGGGATTCTGAGAGCTCACTAGAGCGAGGGATTTTTACCCAATTTTGCAGCATAAAGCAATGTGGTTGCTTTACCACATGCAATGCTGCAATTTTGGGAATGGCTCCATCTAGTGACCAGTGCTGGGAAATATTATAAATTGAATCCAATTTATAATATTTCCTGACTCGTGAAAAAAATAAAATAAATTAGAACAATGTTTAATCACCTACACACTAATTTTTTAACTAAAAAAAAAAAAAACATGTTTTGCTGGCAACACATTCCCTTTAAAGGGAATGTGTCGCTAGAATTTTTAATTTTTTTTTTTCAGTTAAACAGTTGGTATATAAGTGATTACACATTGTTTTAATTTTTAACATTTTTTCACAAGTCAAGAAATATTATAAATTAGATTCTAATTTATAACATTTCCATGTGCTGGTCACTAGAGGGAGCAATTCCCAAAATTGCAGCATTGGCAATGTGGTAAAGCAACCACATTGCTTTATGCTGCAAATTTGGGGTAGACACACTCGCTCTAGTGTCCTCACACAATCCCTCCTCCCTTATTCTGGCTAGTGCCAGGAGAAGGAGGGGGTTGACTCTTCAAACTTCCTACACTGTGTCCCGCCATTTTCTGAGCGAATGCACAGTGTAGAAGGATTAGATACAGTGGTAATCAGACAGTATAACACGAACATACACGAACATAATACACACATCACATACACAAACATAAATTACCTGCTCCTGCCACCGCTGCCGCCTCTGCTCCTTGCATCTTCGCTGCCTTGAACATATGGCCGGAAGCCGTGACCAGATGTCGTCATCTTACTGTCCAGCCGCGGCTTCCGGTCCACATGAAAATGGCGCCGGATTTCGCTCTTCCAAAGTACTTACTTTTGCTCTGTGTGGGAGCGGCGCATGCGCGATGGGAAAAAAAATGGCAGCCCCCATAGAGAAGTAAAAGTAAGAAAAAAGTAAAAAGTACAACACAAGAACACAAATAAATAAAATGTATTTTAATATCATACTAAAAGCAATATTATATCTAAAAAAAAAATTTTTTCGTGACACCTTGCCTTTAAGCAGGGTGTAGTATTTTCTGTCTGAGAGTAGTCTGTGTGCCTCCTGGATGTAATCGGATGTATTCAGAATTACTACAGCCCCCCCCCCTCCTTTATCAGCTGGTTTGATGATGATGTCTCTGTTGTATTTTAGTGATTTTGTGGCGTTCCTTTCCTCCATGCTGAGATTGTGTGTTACTTTGTGTTGTTGGTCCAAGATCTCAGATTTAACTTTTTTTCTGAAGCAGTCTACGTAGTAATCCAGAGTTTGATTGTATCCAGGTTGTGGGGTCCAATTTGTCATCTTCTTCTTTCTTGATGTTTCTTTTCCCATCCCAGCTTGTGATGTCATATCTGTTTTGTCAGAAAATAACTCTTTCAGCTGCAATCTGCGGAAGTATTCCTCCACGTCACTGCAAAACTGGGCTCTCTCAAGTGGTTTAGTGGGACAAAATGTAAGTCCTTTAGATAGAACGTTCATTTCCACTTTGCTTGGTTCGTACTGAGAGAGGTTTACAACAGAGGATGGTATATCCAAATGGTTATGTGGATTTTGCTTTCCTTCTTGTATTTTGAGACCCGATTTCTTCCTTAGTCTGTTGAGTTTCTTTTGTTTGCAGATGATAAGTTGATTTTGTAATTTATTGTAGAATTCCTTTAACCCCTTCCCGTCATAAACAACTTTCAGATTTTTTTCCGTCGATATAGTACTATGAGGGCTTGATTTTTGCAGGACGAGTTGTAGTTTTTCGTAGCACCATTTATTTTGCCGTATAATGTACTAGGAAACGGGAAAAAAAATATTTGTGGGGTAGAAAATGAAAAAAACAGCGATTCCTCCATGGTTTTTTGCGCGTTGTTATTCCGAGAGCCACAACTTTTTTATTTTTCCGTCGATTAAGTGGTATGAGGGCTTATTATTTGTGGCATAAGCTGTAGTTTTTAATAATACCATTTTGGTGTACATGCGACGGTTTGATCACTTTTTATTTCATTTTTTGTGGGAGATTAGGTGACCAAAAAAATAGACATTCTGGCGTTTACAATTTTTTTTTTTTACGGCGTTCACCGTGCGGGTTAAATAATGATATATTGTAATAGTTCAGACTTTTGCGGACGTGGCGATACCAATTATGTTTATTTATTTATTTTTTTACTATGCTGTAGGGGGAAAATGGGAAAAGGGGGGTTTTTTGAATTTTTATTTTTTTTATTTTTTTTTTACACCAAAAAAAACTTTATTTAAAGAGGCTCTGTCACCAGATTTTGCAACCCCTATCTGCTATTGCAGCAGATAGGCGCTGCAATGTAGATTACAATAACGTTTTTATTTTTAAAAAACGAGCATTTTTGGCCAAGTTATGACCATTTTTGTAGTTATGCAAATGAGGCTTGCAAAAGTCCAAGTGGGTGTGTTTAAAAGTAAAAGTCCAAGTGGGCGTGTATTATGTGCGTACATCGGGGCGTTTTTAATACTTTTACTAGCTGGGCGTTCTGATGAGAAGTATCATCCACTTCTCTTCAGAACGCCCAGCTTCTGCCAGATCACGCTGTGACGTCACTCACAGGTCCTGCATCGTGTCAGACGAGCGAGGACACATCGGCACCAGAGGCTTCAGTTGATTCTGCAGCAGCATCGGCGTTAGCAGGTAAGTCGATGTAGCTACTTACCTGCAAACGCTGATGCTGCTGCAGAATCAACTGTAGCCTCTGGTGCCGATGTGGCCGACACGATGCAGGACCTGTGAGTGACGTCACAGATCTGCACTGCCAGAAGCTGGGCGTTCTGAAGAGAAGTGGATGATACTTCTCATCAGAACGCCCAGCTAGTAAAAGTATTAAAAACGCCCCGATGTACGCACATAATACACGCCCACTTGGACTTTTACTTTTAAACACACCCACTTGGACTTTTGCAAGCCTCATTTGCATAAATACAAAAATGGTCATAACTTGGCCAAAAATGCTCATTTTTTAAAAATAAAAACGTTACTGTAATCTACATTGCAGCGCCTATCTGCTGCAATAGCAGATAGGGGTTGCAAAATCTGGTGACAGAGCCTCTTTAACTCATTTTTACTTTTTTTATTAGTCCCCCTAGGGGACTTCAACCAGCGATCGTTAGATCGCTTGTACGATATACTGCAATACTAATGTATTGCAGTATATTTTGATTCTGATAGGCACCTATTAAGCCCTGCCAGAGTCCCTGGGGCCTAAGGGGGCCCAAAAGCCCTATAGCCGCATAAAAAGACATCCATATTATAAATTATATATGGTAGGTTGGGGCCTTGTTATAGGTGTTTCATTGGGGTCCAGGATCTTCAGGTTACGCCTTTTGGTTCTAGGGATTTCGCAGTTCTTAATTGACCCTTGTCAATTGTCATGAAGTGTGGCATAATAGTTGACGAGAGATGGGGGATTGGTGATAGACATTTCATAAGCTCCAATACGTCTTACATTGTCTTTCAAATTTACTATGGTATTGAATTCTGTTAGGCTGTGTTCACATTTGCATCAGAGAAATTTGATGGCAAGAATAGCGCAGCATTCAGCACTATTTTTGGGTAGGATTTTTTGCCCCTAGGATGAGGAAAATAGGCTCCGGTCCCATGGGGGTTTTTGCCTTCCTCTGGATTAACATTACAGGACAAAAGGCTGAATTGGATTGACTTATGTCCTTGTTCAGCCTTACATATTTTGTTACTATGTTTGCACTTCACAAATGTACAGAGTTTACTCAAAATTCATCACCCAAAACATAAAATTGGCCATATGTTAGTACATTAGAATTTAAGCAATTGTCAAAATTTGGTAATCATTTAAAAAAAAATTCTGCCACTTTTCAACTTATTTATTTTTAGCCTAAACCGTATTCCTTAACAGAGCTTGCGTCCTGTTTTATGAATCTGAAATTTTTTGTACTGGTGAAGAGACTGGCACATACAGTGCACCAGTATTAGGCGAGACTCACACGAGCGTATTAAACCATTGCTATGTCCATCTACATTATTATCTTATGTATAACGTTTTATTTCTCTTTGTTGTGTTTGAAGGATATTAACACCAAGAACAAATTATAAAACACATTGCACTTTGATTTGTGGCCTTATTCTCTGTTACCTAATTTACAACACCACTTGGGAGTCTAAGCTGGGAATTCATTTGCACCTTTGGAATACAAATGAGTAGTACTTGGGGAGAGCATATATAAGAATGTTGCTGGATCTTTCCTAATAAAGAGTAATGGATCATGAATTTACTTACTTCATTATCCTTTATCTGACTTGATTTCTATGTTCATCAAAATATATTTTTCCCATCACAACAGGGAATTTATTTTTGCTTCTTTCAAATGCTGTTCAGAGGGTTTTAATGAGTTCAGAGAAGTGGCAAGAAGACTTCAGTGATCACTGGGTAGATAGTAGAAAGTACAGAGGATAACAAAAACAATATTTGCAATTATAAAATGTCTTCTGATCTTTTTTTGAATCCGGTAAGTTTATACAGAAATTATTACATAATTGTATGAAACCAAGTGTTGTCCCTGCAAAAGGAAATATCTTCACTCATTAAGCCATTTTCCACAGCTTATATTAATAAGAAGGCCATTCCTAGTAAGATGTTCCTATCTAAGTCTTTGGTTCTCATCTAGATGATCTTGGTAATCCAATTTCCCCTGGAAAACCATTTAGGTAGATAGAAATGGGAGCTTGTGTCATGTGTTCACATGGTGACCACATAGGTTCTTAAATAAGCATTAGGCCTCATTCAGACTGGCTTATTTTACCCATATTTACCAATCTGTATTCTAGATGTAAGGCCCCATTCACATTATGTTTTTGCCCTACATAAGCGTGTACGTCGGGAAAGCTCATACGTACACCCTAAACGTGTCCAGAGGGCTCCATTAGCCTGACAAAGGAGCAAGGACTGTGTTATTCCATACAACAAAATCCTGTAAAAAAAAAAGTACATACCGCACTGTATACTTTTTAACATGGGAGTCTATAGGGTATACGTCGTGGGCTTTTTAAAAGTTATTCATGACATATACGTTAAACAGATACCATAATAGTTTATAATTGGCCAATATTGGCATCCGTCACCCATAGGCCAAAATTGTATCCGTTTAACGGATACGTCATGAAGAGGGATACATCAGAAGCTTTTCCCAGCATATACATCAAACATAGACCAAAAAACATCATGTGAATCGGGCCTAGCACTAGACCCACAATGTTCTACTGAACCTGAACTTACAGCACTGCTTATCCATATGGTGTTGTAAGTGTGGCTTAGTAGAATCAGGGGGGTCTGGGAGTTACATTAAGAATACAGACAGTCAAACCAGGGCACAATACACCTGCATGAATGAGGCCTTACTGTGAAGACAAAACTTACTAAACCAAAATATAGAATACTAAATCAGAATACATCAATATACATCTTTATGGTACATCAATCTACTGAGATCTCATGGATCTCAAAACATATGAATCAGTGATTTTAAGGCATATTCTTGGCAAAACAAAGAAAAGCAAAATTACGCAGTACACACTGGATCTATGTAACCTCCACTAATTATTTTTTGTTAGTTACACTATTTCAGTTTTCATTGGTAAGCGATGCTAGACTTATAGCGTTCTGTGTATTATTTTCACCCCTACTCAACCTCCACGTGTCACAACCACTGTACATGACATGCTTTGCATCCCTCTCCCTGCACGTACTCTCCCTGTTGCTCACATTGTATTAGCCAGTATTAATGCAGAATGAGTGAACTGCCTGTTACAGGTGCTGCATGTCCTGTATCCCGCTTTCCCCAGGCAGTGTTTCATTTACCCTTTTGAGTGATAATATTTGTTGGTTAGGTAAACATTTTTAGGAAAACCATAGAATTGAAATGTCTGACTGTCATATACATAAACATTAAATAATGTAGGTAATTATTTTTTGAAAGTCTTTTCTCAATGATCTACACAAAGGTATGTGTCATATAGTCTACAGTTCGGGCACAACATTGAGAAATTGCTTAGGTCTGTTGTAATGAGCAGGCGCTATATGTAACCTGAAGTCTGCACAAGAGAAAAGCTCCTAGCAACAATACAGAGAATTTTTATCAGTTTGTCAATTTTTAAGCAGCATGTAGCCTATACACCACTTATCGTCTACAGGCCACCATAAATAACAGCCTACAGGCCAATGGTGGGGACCTTCTAACACCCCTGCTGCTCAACACAGCAATTTTGTGAATTAAAATCTATTAGAAAATTGTTATTTATGGCAAACCTAGACTGATAACATTAAAATGTAATTGTGGGATAACTAATGTATAGGTATTTAGACTGGAACCTATAGTTATAAGCTGCACTAAGACGCTTTCTAATGTAGATGCTAATGATTAAATGTTAAAATTGTAATCTGCGATCATCTCCAGTTTGGAAGTTCATTGTTTTCTAATATTATTGTTGAGAGAAAAACTATAACTAATGACTTGTTCACAAATCTAACACCTTTTTTTAATATCACATATTAAGTATTTTAGAAACATTTCAGCAAATTAATTAATGCTAATAAATAAGCAGACACATACTTGCTTTTAGGCAAATAACCCAAAAAGGCAGATGAAGCTACTTTCTGTTGACTTGCAGTCCAGATGGAAGACTTGTCTACTGATTCTAAATGTACTAATTAGAGAATATTTAATTGAAAGATAGAATTGCTTGAAGTTTAGTTTAACTGTTAGGCTAGATAGCCATGTAACTCCAAAAATATGTTACAACACGTATATAAAAGCTGCATAATGATTGGCTGAAGTATACTGTACATTCATCGTGGGCATCCAAGTAAAAGGCTGGCAATAGACAAGTGTGGATGGGCGTGCGCTATCAATGGGCCCCAGGACTTGAGAAACTTTGGCTATTAGTTATGATACTGGTAAGCTGTTTATTCATCATGAAGTTATCAAATTAAGTGAGTATAGGATATGTGGTTTCTTCCTGGCATGAGCTATTGTTTGTTTAGAAAGAGGAAAGTAAGGAGTCGGTATTGCGCTCGAGGAAGGAGAAGGACCCTCTTTAAAGGGAGTGTGTCACATTTATATTTTTTTACTAAATCAAAATACATACTCTTTTTTTTCTAATCTGGTTTTATTTTCTGATTGTATATTTTTTATTTTATTTTCCTTAGGCTCCATTAACACTACCGTTATTGTACGTTTAGGACTCTTCCGTCAGAGGAAGAAGTGAACGAGAGTCCAAACAGAAAGTATCACTTCCGTTAGAATTACCATTGATTTCAATGGTAATTCTTTTGTTTCAGATGCTT
The DNA here is from genome assembly GCF_050947455.1 of Rhinoderma darwinii. Lineage (NCBI taxonomy): Eukaryota > Metazoa > Chordata > Amphibia > Anura > Rhinodermatidae > Rhinoderma > Rhinoderma darwinii. Next base: position 550,741,089 of record NC_134687.1, read on the forward strand.
TCCGTTCGCTAGCTCTCTGTTTTTTTCACAGAAGCAAAAGTGCTGCAGACTGCAACGGAAACCTATCGAATGGAGGCAAATGGAAAGTATCTGAAACAAAAGAATGGTAATTCTAATGGAAGCGATGCTTTTCGTTTGGACTCTCGTTCATTTCTTCGTCCAACGGAAGAGAGCTAAACAGAGTTTAACGGTAGTGTGAACTTAGCCTTTTCATGATTATTGTGGCAGCCATCTTGCCTGAGCTGCTGTATCAGCAATTCCAGAACGCTCGAACTCTCGTTGTCGATAATTGCCTTCTGTAATGGTGCAAACGCTCGTTCTTCTGCTGATCGTATCGTTTTAAAAAACTGAAATATTATTATTGTCGGCAGCACATCTCCCTGTGTAAGCAGTGAGATGTGCTGCCGACATGATAATAATGTATAAGGACGAGCGAACGGAGTAATGACCGCTCGTCCCCATACATAGCTCCTTGTGACTAAAGCAAACGAGCTTGTTGCATCGGCCAAAATTGGCCGGTGTAATACGGCATTTATACTTGCTGTATTGTAGATTGATTTTATATCCCCATTTGACACAATGAACTCCATTGCTGCCAATGCTACCCAGTGTACATCCTGTGCCATGTGTGCCCCCCTTGAACATCCGTATGTGGGACCATACTGCTGTGCTGTGTGTGAGAATTGCCCATTTGGAAGCCCAAATTCTGGATCTAAGTGAGCAACTTTCAACACTGAGAACAACATGGGGAAGAGTTTGCTTCTCACTGAACAAGCACTCACTGGGGCAGATGTGGTAGAGGATGGTAGCATGGAGTTTCATGCTCATGAGGCAGCTAGTTGGGTAACAGTTAGAAGACGGGTACAGCAAAGAGTGCCAAGGAGATTAGTCCTGATTTGGAACACCCCAATAAGTTTGCCAAGTTGGTGAATGAGGGGGACTTCAGTTCAGGGGTAGCACTGATGCAGCTAGACACCTCCTCTAGCAACCAGGGGAATGTCTGCTCCTTTAATGAGGGGAATAGGAGCATAAGAAAGGCAAGACAGGTCCTGGTAGTGGGAGACTGTAATATTAGGGGAACAGATAGGGCAATCTGTCACTAAGACCGGGAATAACGAACAGTTTGATATCTTCTGGGTGCTCGGGTTCGGAATATCGCGGATCGGGTTGACAGATTATTGGGAGGGGCTGGTGAAGACCCAGCGAGCGGTCATGTTGCACATTGGCACAAATGACAAAGTTAGAGGTAGGTGGAAAGTCCTAAAACATGATTTCAGGGACTTGGGTAATAAGCTCCGGGCAAGGACCTCAAATGTAGCATTTTCAGAAATACTACCTATACCACGTGCCACACCAGAGAGACAGCAGGAGATTAGGGAGGTGAACAAGTGGCAAATAGATGAGGCAGCAAATCATAATGAAGTCATTATTATGGGGAACTTTAACTACCCTGATTAACTACTGGGGAGCAGAAACCAACAGATCCAATTAAGGAAACAGGTTTTTGACAATAATTTTTTCTTTGTCAGGACCTAACAAAAGGAGGGAGCACTTCTAGACCTAATTTTAACTAAAAGGCCAGACAGGATATCAAAAGTACGTGTTGGGGGTCACCTAGGTAATAGTGACCACAACATAAGTTTTCATGTATCCTTTAATAAGATGTTTAGTAGACGAGCAACAAAAACCCTAAACTTCAAAAGGGCCAATTCTCATTGGCTAAGGGATTACATTAATAGCATAAACTGGGACAATGTCCTCAAAAATAAAAATACACAAACTAAATATTTTTTTTTTTAAAAGGTTCCCAAATATGTGCTGTGAAAAATTTATACCTTACTGGAATAAACAAGCTAGAAACAGGATGAAACCGATGTGGTTAAATAAAACATTAGGGGTGGCAATAAATAATAAAAAGAAAGCGATCAATCTACTAAAGCAGGATGATAGTGACGAGGCATTAAATGATTTATAAAGAAAAAAAACAGTTTAAAAAAAAAAAGACAAATAAAGGCAGCAAAGATTGAAACAGAGATGCTCATTGCCAAAGAAAGTAGAAATAACCCACAAATATTTTTTAAAGGGGTTGTCCAGTCCCTAAAAATTGATGGCCTATCCTAATAGCTGATGGGTCGGGATCCGCAGGTATTGCAGCTTTCTTCTGCCATTGAAGTGAATGGGAGAAGAAGGCTGCAATACCTGTGAATCACCTCTACATGTGTGTCAAGGATTCACAGTGAGCAAGTAGAAATAAAGGGGAAGCAGCACTTGTAAGAGCGCTTCACCCCCTTCAAAACAGCTTATCGTCGGGGGCCGGGGAGTCAGACGGTGACTCATGAGTTAGGCAACCCCTTTAAATACAATAATGAGAAACTTAAAACTGAAAGTGTTGGCCCTCTCAGAAATGAGCTGGGTGTAATGGTGGAGGTGGATGAGGAAAAGTCCAATCTATTAAACGCCCCCTTTACTGTATTTATACAGTAAAATCCAATTCAGATTACGTGATTAGGGATAAAGTAGATTTTCCATTAAATGTCACCTGCTTTACCCAGCAGGAAGTGCAGTGCCGCCTTAAAAACACTAAAATAGACAAATCACCGGGTCAGGATGGCATACATCCCTCGTTCTGTAGGAATTAAAAGGGTTTACCAGGCACGGACAACTGATGACCTATCCACAGAATAGGTCATCAATATATGACACAGGTGCAAGAACGTTGTTTCTTTATTGCAGAGAAAAGCAAGGTGTTAGGTTTCTTCTCTTTAGCCCTACTATACGGGTTCTTCTTTATATTCCTCTGTTTTCATTACTACAATTCAGCTGTAAAAAAATGTTACATAGCTTCATAAAATAGCTATAAATATCTTATCTTCGTTCTGCTCCCTGTAACAGAGATTCACATGATAGAAGAAATAGTAGACTCTTCATTTTTGCAGAGCCAAGTGTATAAATGTAGAATCTTTCCAGAGTAGGTTAAACACTAATGACTCCTCTTACTAAAATTGAGCTTTGCCAGGGCAGCGACAGAAAATAAATTTGGAATGCAATCAGCTTTCCTGACATGTTTATTTTAGTAAAAAATTTTATTCCCCAAGAAATAAGAAAAATAGAGCATTTTGTTTAGAACTCTGTGTTGTGCCATTCCTCTGTTATTACTACTGGAAATGTATGGCAAAATTGACAACTGGGTGTTACTATTCCCCTACACAGTCTGAGACTGTCAGCACTGATTATGCATTGTCAGTCTGTATAGGGACATACCCCCAACTGGTAACACAAAGTTGTCAATTTATTCATACATTTCTAAGAGGAGTAACAGAGGAACGGCACAACACAGAGTGGCAAGAAAATGAGCTCCAGAGTTGTTATTTAATAGGGAATACAATTATTTACTAAAACAGACATGTCAGGAGAGCTGACGTTCTCTTTACGTGAAAAGAGCCTTTACTGGGTTCTCCTGCTGTTTAAGGACGTTTGATGTGAAATAAAAATACCATTGACAATCTGTGTGGTTTATGATCTCTGTAATATCTGCCACATCTGTAGCAGAATCTTTTAAAATAAATGATTCTTAAAAGGCATCAGTCCAGAATAAATGGAATAGAAAGATGTGTGGGCTATCCAGTAATACTGGACCTTCCAAATTACAGAGTGAAACACTTGAGATATATGGCTCTTTCAGATTCATGATATCATTTGGTATAAGAAAGGGTAAATAAAAAGTGTTGTTCAGGGGTATATCATAGGAAATATGTATTATGAAGAATGTATTAACTCCTTGGAGACACAGTCAGTTTGGGCCTTGTGGACACAGACCCGTTTAAATCTGTCATGTGTGATAATAATTTTGGAATGCTTTAACTTATCCAAGCGATTCTGAGATTGTTTTTGCGTGACACATTGTACTTTCTGTTAGTGGTAAAGGTTGGTCGATACATTCAGTGTTTACTTTGGAAAAATTAGCATTTTTCTAAGTATAAAAGTATCTGCTTGTTAGATAGATAGTAATACCACAAAAAATAGGTACTTATTAACATTAATACTTTATGTTGGCATCTACTTTATGTTGGCATCATTTTCTTTCATCTTCATTTTATTTTTCTGGGACGTTTTGTAGTGGCTTTGTGTGGCCTGGATATTAGATATTAGAAAACCTCCATAAGGCTATGTTCACACGGGGTATTTTGCCGAGTTTTTTGACGCGGAAACCGCGTCGCAAAACTCGGCAAAAACGGCCCGAGAACGCCTCCCATAGACTTTCCCATCCTGCCTCGCGGGAAAAAGAAGCGACATGCCCTATCTTCGGGCGCTTCCGCCTCTGACCTCCCATTGACTTCAATGGGAGGCAGGAGAAAGCGTAATTCTCGCTGTTTTATGCCCGCGGCGCTCAATGGCCGCGGGCGAAAAACGGCGCTATAATTGCAGCGAAAATCGGCGTGCAGGGAGAGGAATATCTGCCTCAAAGTTCCAAACGGAATTTTAAGGCAGATATTCCTCCCCCAAAATACTCCGTGTGAACATATCCTAAATCACCCTATTTTAAAAACTGCACCTCACAAAGTATTTAAAGCGGTATTAAGAAAGTTTTTTTTTAACTCTTTAGGTGTTTCACAGGAATTAAAGAAGAGTAGAGGTGAAAGTTACCCAAAAATTTTTTTGCAGAAATTCAATGTCTTTTTGTCTTAAAAGGCTTTATTTGAAATTTTGCATTAATACAAATCAATAAAGACAAACAGAAAGAAAACATATACTCCAGTGTATTAATGGAGATTAATCAAGGTACATAGTGTTCAAGTAATAAATTCACATGAGATTATCAGTACTTGTACAAAGAACAGAAAGCATATACAGGGAATCCAAAAAATCAAGTACCATAGTACACTAGGTTACCAACAGCAACCAAACAAACAAACAAACAAACTGTTTCGACATGCATTCATCTTCCCCCCCCCCCCCCCCACCCATAAGTAAGTGTACAAAACCAGATTAACATTATGGGAATAAGAAGAGATTCAGCTACGGAGGGCGAGAACCAACCACAGTACAGTAGGTTACATAGCAATGACCTCTATATCCAACCATCTCTTCAGAAACAGCATCTTGTAAAGAGGGATATACACTCCTCAACATTGAAGTTGCAACACCAAGAAGAAAAAGTTTTGGAATTGAGGAAATCATGGGATCGATAGACATGATATTGGTATGCAAATGTTAAAAATATGGAAACAAAATATTCCAAACATCTTGATTTATTCAGTGTCGAGTATGAGCGCCACACGCAGAAATACACGCCTTAGCATGCTATCAATAAGATTATTAATGGTTGGCTGAGTAATCTTATACCACGCTGAATGCACTTGGTCAAGCAAATCATCAAGACTGGCTGCTGGCTGCCCCCTTTGCAATTGCCGACCAATGAGGTCCCAGATGTCCATGATGGGAGACAAGTCAGGAGACACTGCAGGCCATGGTAGCACTTTTAGGCCACTCAGGCTGCTCACAGTATCACGAGCAATATGTGGTACTGTCCTGTTGAAAAACGGCTTCTCGGACACTTTGGGGAAATGGCCATACCACTGGTTCCACGACCAAATCAATGTAATGCCGAGCTGTTAATGTACCTGAAATGAAGACTAGAGGGATCCGGCTACTGTACATTATGCCACTACACACCATAATCCCGGGAGTAGGACCAGTGTGACGTTCCCTTGTAAAGGCCTCTTCATGGTGTTGCCCACGCGGTCTCCAGAACAATCTCCGGGTATCATTGCGTCTGAGACAAAAGCGGCACTCATCACTGAAGGGTATAGACCTCCATTCCAGCCTCCATTTCCGTCTTGCAGCCCATTAGGGGGAGACTCTAGGACATGATTACATAGACTGAAGAAATGTACCACCCGCTGCCTGACAGTGAAAACAAAGGTCGGAGAAAGTGGCCCCAATTCTCCATGGTAGCCTTTAAGAGCGGTGGCGTGTGGTCAATGCAACACCTGTAGCTGGAGGTCTGGTTCTTAGCCCAATATTATGCAAATGCCTTCTGATGGTTTGTGTCGACACTGGTTGCTGTCCTAGGCTTGGGATGTGATGTCTAATTTCATTTGCAGTACAGAATGGATCACTACGCGCCATTCTTCCAATCAGACGATCTGTCCGTGCAGAGGTTCGCCTCTGCGCAGTTCTTGCTGTCATTCCCGCTTGTTGTTCTCCCAACTTACGTGACACGCAACATTGAACAGTGCTGACATCTTGGCCTAGACGCGTAGCGTTCTGCTGGAGTGATAAACCAAGGTCTCTCAGTTGAAGGATTTTGTCCCTCTCAGTTTGTGACAAGAGGCGATAACTGGCACATCGACGAACAGGAGGCATCGCACAATCATCCCACACCACTTGATCCGATTTTTGAGGTTTCATGTGGCTAAAAAACTTTGCTTTCAATCTGTCTTTTGTTCATCTCCCACATGCCACAGATTGGAGCTCGGTGCTTGAAAATGTGATAATTTGCAGATTTTAGCGACACCTGCTACTTCCTGGATTTGCATAACCTTACGGCTTGCCCTTGGTGTTGCAATTTCAATGTTGAGGAGTATACTTGTTTACAAAGTTGTATCCAATGTGCCATGTCCAGAACATAAGTAAATTTCAAAGCCATAATGATCACCTTACGTTCACAAAAATCAGAAATCTAAAAAAAAGCTTGTCATAGAAACCCTGTACAACCCCGTCTAGAATTCTCAGGAGGCCTATCTGAGGAGTAAAAAAAAAATTTGAGTAGTAAGGATTCTAGGGAATTCAAAGAGGGCATTTATCAACGTAAGAACTGCAATCCAGTAGGGGGAGACTCTTGGACCTGATTTCACAAAGTAAAGAAATGTACCAACCGCTGACTAACAGTCAAAACATTGGTCGGAGGAAGTGGCCCCAGTTCTCCTTAACCTGACTGGCGTGTAATATACCCTGTTAAGAAATCTTGTTTGAATACAAAATTCATGGGCACACACCACAGAGGAGTAAAAAGAATTCTCCACCTCTGTCCAATCCTTAGAATTCAATTCTGGTAAAACCAGTGGGGAGGGTTAAATTTCATAACTGACGGAACATGGCGAAGCTGAAGGTAAAGAACGAAAGCACTCTATGGGACTCCAAATCCATCCTTCAAATCATCAAAAGAGGGAATTGCTGAGTCACCTAAAAACAAGTACACTAGAAATTTAACTTCTAAGTTGGCGCAGAAAAACATTTCTGGTAGGGAGTATAAATGTGGTAAGGGAGGGTTAGACCATAGCAGAGTTCTAGGAGAATACTTAGGATCATCAATCTATTTTAGCAAGGCTTGAGCTAGTCTCCACACCACGGCTACATTCCTAAAGGGAGGTAGTACTTCGCAAGAAGGTTTATAGCGATATAACAGATCGGTCATTCTTTCATAGGATCCCAAAAGAGTCCCTGCCAACGCAGTTGCTGCATTGCTCATGTCACTATCAGTCCACCAACAGGCTTAAACTAACTGGGAAGCAAAAAAATAGTGCTATTTGGGGCAGCCATGCCACCATGACATTTAGGGGCTTGAAGAGAAGCCAGACTGAGTCTGGGAGTTTGAAAGATCGCAAAATACTCTCTAGTAGACTAAATCGTTTTTGGAGTACCATAACAGGTGAAGCATATATAAAAAATTTTGGAAGATAAATCAGTTTAAATATATTTAAATACAACCTAAGAGAGATAACAGTAGATGGTGCCATGATTTCAATTGACGTTCATTGGTCGTTAATAGGAGATCTAAATTAAGAGCAATGAAGCGACTAACTTCCGAAAAGACCACAATTCCCAAGGCCACCGGGCAGAGGTCAGTTACATAGTACAGTTGAAAAAAGACACATGTCCATCAAGTTCAACCAAAGGATGGGAAAAGGGAAGGTAAAATTAGGACACATAGGAGCTAATATTTTTTTGTTCCAGGAAATTATCTAAGCCTTTTTTAGAGCCATCTACTGTAGCTACTGTGACCAGCTCCTGCAGTAGACTATTCCATAGATTCACAGTTCTCACAGTAAAGAAGGCTTTTCGTCTCTGCAGATTGAACCTTTTTTTCTCCAGATGGAGGTAGTGCCCCCTTGTTCTTTGAGGGGGTTTTACATGGAACAGCATTTCACCATATATAAATATATTAATGGCACATACAAAAAATAAGTTATTCATGTCCCCCCTTAGTCATCTTTTTTCATGGCTAAATAGGTTTAATTATTTTAATCTTTCCTCATAATTTAGATTCTCAATGCCCCTTATTAGCTTTGTTGCTCTTCTTTGTATTTTTTCCAACTCCAGGGCATCCTTTCTAAACTGAACTGCATATTCTAGATGAGGCCTCACTAATGCTTTGTAAAGTGGTAATATAATATTCCTGTCCCGCGAGTCCATGCCTCTTTTAATACACGACAATATCTTACTGGCCTTTGAAGCAGCTGATTGACATTACATGCTGTTATTTAGTTTATGATTTACAAGTACACCCAGATCCTTCTGAACAAGTGGCTCCCCCTATGACCTGCCTAGGTAGAGTCGTGTGTTAACCTTAAACCATACTATCCCCCACCCCCATTTAGTAACGACACATGACACCGAGGTTGGATGTGAAATGGCCACAGCAGCCGTTTATTAATTTCACAGTTTTATAAAAACAATTTAAATCCGAAACATTCGGATAACTAGTTAGGAATCCACCAGAGAATTCCTCCTAATAATTCACATGACCCAACATGGGTCAGAATCATAAATAACAATTAAACGTTAACATTAACCCGAGCAGAGGAAGTCCTTGAAGCCCCTTCAGATGTTCCTTTCAAGAACACACCGAATTAGCCATCTGCAAACCACTAATTACCTCCAGCCGTAAACCAGCTCGGAAGCACCGTTCACCTCTGCAGATGGCTCCAACCACTAGAAGTCCACTTCAAGGGGATAACACCCGTTGAAGCCCTCAAGTGATATACCGACCACTAGAAGTCCACTTCAAAGGGATAACACCCGATGAAGCCTTCAAGTGACATACCTTCTACCAGAAGACCACTTCAAAGGGATAACACCCGATGAAGTCTTCAACCATGTACCTTTTTTGGGGGACGCATACCCCCGATGCGACCCCCCCACCATTTTGTACTGACTGGCCTCAAGGACTCCCCCCGCCAGCTGCCATGACAACAGAACCTACTCCGGAAAAAAGAAAAACATGTTAAATAAACACACAAAATAAAACACAACGCTCATATACGGACGTACAGAAGACCTAAGGAGTAACAAAACAAGGGTGGGAGGGTGGGAGCTTTGCTTCTTGTGTATTACTCCTCCCGCTGCTTCCGGCTCAATGCCGAGAAACAGCGGGAAGCGCAGTAACGGCCCCCCCCGTCCCCCCTAGCTCCTCCCCGTCCCTCCTTCAGCTCCTTCACCTTTCCCTCACCTCTTAACATTAACCCTTTCCCTACCAGGACGGTCATGTCGGCTTCCCTCAAGCCTGCAGCTGCGTCCAGCCTCTTCTTGACCTGCCTAGGTAGAGTCGTGTGTTAACCTTAAACCATACTATCCCCCACCCCCATTTAGTAACGACACATGACACCGAGGTTGGATGTGAAATGGCCACAGCAGCCGTTTATTAATTTCACAGTTTTATAAAAACAATTTAAATCCGAAACATTCGGATAACTAGTTAGGAATCCACCAGAGAATTCCTCCTAATAATTCACATGACCCAACATGGGTCAGAATCATAAATAACAATTAAACGTTAACATTAACCCGAGCAGAGGAAGTCCTTGAAGCCCCTTCAGATGTTCCTTTCAAGAACACACCGAATTAGCCATCTGCAAACCACTAATTACCTCCAGCCGTAAACCAGCTCGGAAGCACCGTTCACCTCTGCAGATGGCTCCAACCACTAGAAGTCCACTTCAAGGGGATAACACCCGTTGAAGCCCTCAAGTGATATACCGACCACTAGAAGTCCACTTCAAAGGGATAACACCCGATGAAGCCTTCAAGTGACATACCTTCTACCAGAAGACCACTTCAAAGGGATAACACCCGATGAAGTCTTCAACCATGTACCTTTTTTGGGGGACGCATACCCCCGATGCGACCCCCCCACCATTTTGTACTGACTGGCCTCAAGGACTCCCCCCGCCACCGCGAAACAGGCCTTGACCACCTTAAGCCTGTGAGTTCCTCCACACCACCACCGCCCTTTCTATGCCTTCTGCTATAGCCAAGCTCCAAATATCAATGCCAACCTCGGTCAGATGAACCCCGTCACTCCTCCAGAAATTCCCCAATCCTGACTCCAAATCCCTATGCCTCACGCAAATGCCCCCGTTCTTTGCCACAAAACGGGACACCGCCCGGTTAACTTTTATCCGAGCCTTATTGACTCTCTCCACCGATCTAGCTAACCGCCAATGCTTCCTTGGGACTATGTCCGACCACACTACCACCAACTTGGGATAAGATACCCACAAACACAACAAATCATGTTTGATATCCCGCACCAACTCACGAAAAGGGCGGACTCCTAAGTCATTCCCACCCACGTGCAACACTAAAACCTCCGGAACCCTATCAAGCCGCACATATGTCTGGAATTCCGCCAACACCCTGTTCCACGACATACCTCTAAACCCCAGCCAATGCACAACCGCATCCTGTCGCGGAATGCGCAACTGGCGACCATCCGGGCGGACGTCCGCCCTCAAAGCCCCCCAGTGCACGTACGAATGACCCATCAACCACACCAGACAAGGAGGCGAATCTGAAACGGAAAACACAGTTAGGCACCACCATATAACATTTGCAAGCATAAACAACAAAATTACAACATATGGGGGCGGACATAGGACTTAAACCTTTTTGACTCCCAACGACCAATACGCCTCACCCCCTCATCATCCAACCCCCAGCGCCCTGCTTCCGTTGCTGCGCCAATCCGGAAGGAATGAGATGAATATGAGCCTGCCGCAACCCCAACCGCCGTCAAACATTTTTTAAAAACAGCTCCAAACTGAAACCTGGACAAGAACGACCCGTCCACATGACGTAACAAAGGCAAATCTGGAGACCCCCTGTTTTTTGTAAAACCCCGCATGCACTCTACTGGGCACATGACCGACCCCGGGAGAGCGAACAAAACTATCAGTTTTCCCTTCCCTAATTGGTCAGTTTTTGATCTACGCAACCATACCTCCAACCGATCTGCAAAAAGGCTCACCTCCCCAGATCTCAGCCCCCCTGCCTGTTTAGTACTTGGCGACACCAACTCACCTATTCTAAATGCTCCGAAGAACGCCAACGAGAAAGCCAACCGAAACAAATCCATTTCATCTGAAGAACGACATACCGATGCCAATGAACCGCCCAACAAGCCCAGCAAAGCAAACGACACCGGCCTTCTACTATCCGCCTCCACCCTACCTCTGCGCAACCCCTTCAAAGCCTGCGATACCAGAAATTCCTTCGATACATCCCGCAAGCCCCGCAACTTAAGCCCAAACGCCACCGCGGATATAAACCGGTTCACCTTCGCTACTGAAAACCCCCCCTCCCAGGCATCCCCTAACCAATACAAAAGTGCCACCAACCTGTCTCTATCCGTATTAACATCACCCAACTCTCTTACCCACTCCTCCCACTGCCTCCAACAAGCAGCATAAGCCCTCCACGTCGTGCGCGCCAAAGACCTTTGTAACAGCTGCTCTACGGGACCGATACCAGATCCCATAGATGATCCGGACACGCCAAACCGAGACGTTCCGCTCCCGGGGCCAATTGCCGAAACCGGTCCCACTGCGAGCGAGAAAGAGCATCAGCAACACAATTCCGTACACCCGGGACATGCACCGCCACCACCCACGCGTTCAGCGACAAACACACCAACACTAAATGTCGCAACAATTGAACTACCGGAGGAGAGGACGCCGTGATGTTATTAATGGCAAGCACCACCCCCATGTTGTCGCAGTAAAAACGGACCTTCTTATCCCTGAGCCTGTCCCCCCAAATGGTAGCCGCCACCACGATGGGAAACAGCTCGAGCAGGGCCAGATTCCGCGTCAATCCACTGGACACCCAGCTAGCCGGCCATTGACCTGCGCACCACGGACCTCCCCCGTAAGCTCCAAAGCCACCCGCCCCAGCCGCATCCGTGAAAATATTCAGATCACTCGTATCCTGCGCTGGGGCCATCCATAGCGAGCGACCATTGTACTGGCCCAAGAAGTCATCCCAAACCTGAAGATCAGCTCGGTGCTCCTCCTTGAGCCTCACAAAATGATGCGGCGCCCGCACTCCCGCCGTTGCCGCCGCCAACCTTCTACCAAACACCCTCCCCATCGGCATAATCCGGCAGGCGAAATTCAACTTCCCCAGCAGCGACTGAAGCTCCCTCAGCGACATTTTCTTCCTTCTACAAGCCCGTCGCACCTCCAGCCTCAAAGCACCCAGCTTATCCGCCGGGAGCCGACACTCCATTGCCACCGAGTCAATTTCGATTCCCAAGAAACAAATCGTCGCTACCGGGCCCTCCGTTTTTTCCGGCGCCAAAGGGATCCCAAAATCCCTCGCCACCTTCTGCAGGGCATGAAGCAAGTTACCGCAAACCGGCGAACCCCCCGGGCCAACGCACAAAAAATCATCTAAGTAATGGATCAACGAATCGACCCCGGATACTCCCCTCGTTACCCACTCCACGAAGCTACTAAACGCCTCGAAGTATGCACAAGAAAGAGAACACCCCATCGGAAGGCACCGATCCACGTAAAAGGCCCCATTCCAAAAACAACCCAACAGCCGTTGGCTTTCTGGATGCACCGGCAACAACCTGAACGCCGCCTCGATGTCGGTTTTTGCTAGCAGCGCCCCCGGACCCGCAGCCCGCACTAACCCCACCGCCTTATCGAATGAGGTATAAACTACGGAACACAACTCGTGATCAATCCCGTCATTTACCGACGAACCTTTGGGATACGATAAATGTTGAATCAAACGAAACTTTCCGGGCTCGCGTTTAGGGACAATACCCAAAGGGGACACAACTAAATCTTTCACCGGCGACTCCACAAATGGCCCCGACATGCGCCCCAACGAAACTTCTTTTAACAACTTTTCCGACACGACTTCCGCATGCAAGTAAGCCGATTTTAAATTTCTCCGCGTAACCGGAACCTCATAAGGAGGCGGAGGAATAACAAAACCAACACTAAACCCTTCATAAAGCAACTTAGCTGCCGCCCTATCCGGATACTCATTTAGATAAGGGGCCATCCTTTCCACCCTCACCGGCGACACCCCCTTGACCAGCCCCGTGCTGGTTCCCGGACCTCTTTTTCCGCAGACATTTTGCCGCCCCGTGTGATGCCCCATTACACTCGGAGCACACGTGCTTGAACTTGCACGTGGCCCCGAACTTGCACTGGCCTTCATTGAATTGCCAGCAAAACCCCGCCTTTCCCCCGCCGCTTGGTCCACTCTGACTAGTCTGGCCTCCCTGGCCACCGCTCCCGGGAAAGGGCTGCCTAACCGGAGCCGTAACCCGTAACCAGAGAGCAATATCCTTCTGGTCCCACCGAATCGCCGGCCGAACCGCCTTCCGCTGACGGAATTGCTCATCATATCGCAGCCACGCCTGACCCCCATACGCCCTATGAGCCTCCCCAATAGCATCAAAATAACAAAATAACGCCGAACAATTTTCCGGCGCCTTTTCCCCTATCACACTAGCCAATATGGCGAACGCCTGCGACCAATTAACGAACGTCTGCGGGATAAGCCTATACCGCCGCCGTTCCTCCTCGTCCTTTTTACTCTCATCCCGCTTGCTCTTATCCAAATTGAATTTAGCCAGCGGCAAGAGTGAAAAAATTTCAACATATTCATCTTTCCAGATCCGATCACGCACCTCCTGCTTTAAATGCGCCCCCAACGGACCCTCAAAACAAACATACACCTCCCCCCGAGCACGATCGTCCATGCGCACTCGATCGCCGTCCTTCTGTGCCTCAGTCTGCACCGACACCGCGACCGCCTCTCTAACCGCCACCACAGGACGCGCCTGCAACGATCCCACTTCCCTGGGGCCTTCCCAAACTACCGCAGGGGACACTTCCGTTACTACCGGCGCCGCGGCCCTATCCAGGCGCCCCACCAGCTCCCGTAAGCAACCCACTAAATCTGCCAAACCCGCTCCGTCGCGTCCGCCCGCGCCACTACCGGCCCCCGATGCTATGCTAGCAGCCCCCCCGCCGACACCCGACATAAAAATCGCTGGATAAGACAATAATGGAGTTATACACTCACCGGGCTGCACAGGCGCTGTGTTCCCGTCAGCCGGACCATCCTGACCTCGACGATAGACGTCCAGTTCACCTTCCTCCAGTTCTTCTCTCGCCGACGACTGTCCCTCCCAACGACCTCTTCGGAAAGGGGATGAGGACGCGCTGACCGATGGGCCGGCAACCTGCCGCCCGACCGCCGGGACCCAGACTTCCGACCGGACCTGTTGCCTCGACGTCGCTGCAGATCTAGTCGTCCGTCTAGACGATCCTGACGAAGCCTGCCCCCTGGCCGGAACATCACCATGCGGGGCGGCCGTACCTTGCTCTCGACATCTTCCATCTGATGGGGGAGGGGTGACAGGGAGCCCGGCCTGCGACTCCCTGCTTACCGCCGGACCCCGTCGCGGCCTGGGATTCCTGCCAGGACGCAGGGCCTGGGAAGGGGCGGTCCTCCCAGCTGCCTGGCCTGCAGCGTCCGGGATCGGGCTCCCTCTGCGACGCCGTGTCCGCGGGACTACCTCCGGACTCAGGCGCTCTGGAGGTCGGGACCGCCTAGAGGGACGGGTCGACACAGCCTGCATCGCCGTCACCCCTGCTACCGCTCTCTGCCTGCCCAGCGCAGGAGCGGTTGTTGCCGACTCCCCCCCCGCCGCCATAGCCATGCTCGTAGGGGGGCCGGGGGAGGGGAGCCTGTCCCTTACAACAGACCCCGAACGCCGTGCCCGACGTGGCGAAACGGCGTCCGGGATCCGCGTTAATGCAGCCACGGTCTCCTCCAGCCATCCGGGACCGTGGTGCACAGCAGCGGCACGCAGCCGCTCTAAAATCAGGGCCTCTGCCATACTAAAAAGCCGGGCAACGGGGAGCTTTGCTTCTTGTGTATTACTCCTCCCGCTGCTTCCGGCTCAATGCCGAGAAACAGCGGGAAGCGCAGTAACGGCCCCCCCCGTCCCCCCTAGCTCCTCCCCGTCCCTCCTTCAGCTCCTTCACCTTTCCCTCACCTCTTAACATTAACCCTTTCCCTACCAGGACGGTCATGTCGGCTTCCCTCAAGCCTGCAGCTGCGTCCAGCCTCTTCTGTACATATGATGCATGCAGGTTGTTGGTACCCAGATCCCTAACTTTACATTTATCTACATTAAACTTAATTTCTCCTGCAAAAACTGCTCCAGACGGTTTTTGCACAGTGGTTTGACAAAAACTCGTCAAAACACTCGTCGAGGCGTTTTTTCCCTCTTTCTGACTGATTGAAATGGGGTTTTGGAGGCGGAAACTGCCTCAAGAAGGGTCATGATGCTTCTTTTTACCGCGACGCCTTTTTTTTTACTCGCGGTAAAAAAACTCGTCCAACTCCCATTGAAATCAATGGGAGGCATTTTCGGGCGGTTTTTGAGGAGTTTTGCGGCGCGGTTTCCGCATCAAAAAACTCGTCAAAAAACTCTGTGTGAACAGGGCCTTAGTTTGTTTAAATCTGCTTGCAATTCATGAACATCTTCCATAGACTGATCAATACTACATAGCTTGGTATCATCTGCAAAAATAGAAATAGTGCTATTAATCCCATCCTCTATATTATTAATAAATAAGTTGAATAATAGTGGTCCCAGCACTGAACCCTGGGGTACACCACTTATAACCGGGGACCATTCAGAGTAGGAATCATTTACCACAACTCTCTGGATACGGTCCTTGAGCCAATTCCCAATCCAATTACAAACGATACTTTCTAAACCTATAGTCCTTAATTTACCCATTAGATGAGGGACAGTGTCAAATGCCTTTGCAAAGTCCAAAAACACTACATCCACAGCGGCCCCTCTGTCTAGGCTTCTTCTCACCTCTTCATAAAAACAAATCAGGTTGGTTTGACAACTTCTGTCCTTAGTAAAACCGTGCTGGCTGTCACTTATAATACAATTTTTTTTGTCACATAATCCTGTATATAGTCCCTCAATAGCCCCTCAAACATTTTCCCCACGATGGATGTTAAGCTTACTGGTCTATAATTACCCAGGGAAGACCTAGAGCCATTTTTGAAAATAGGCACCACATTTGCCCTGCGCCAGTCCCTTGGCACTATACCAGTCACTAGAGAATCTCTAAATATTATAAAGAGGGGACAGAAATAACTGAACTAAGCTCTTTAAGAACTCTAGGGTGTAATCCATCTGGTCCCGGGGCCTTGTGTACATTTATTTTATTTAATTTAGCTTGGACCATATCTACATTCATCCAATTCAGTATATCAACTGATCTATTAACAGCACTGGCACCGGCTACATCGGTTGCTCTTTCTTCTGTTGTATATACAGAGCTGAAGAACCCATTTAGTAACTCTGCCTTCTCTTGATCCCCTGTTACCAACTCCCCATTACCATTATCTAGGGGTCCTACATGTTCAGGCCTTGGCTTTTTTGCATTTATATACTTGAAGATTTTTTGGGGATTTGTTTTACTATCCTTGGCCACCTGACTTTCATTTTGTATTTTTGCTGATTTTATTACCTTTTTACAGTTTTTATTAAGCTCTTTATAACTTAAAAAGGCTACAGCTGTACCCTCAGATTTGTATTTTTCAAATGCCCTTTTTTTGTCATGTATTGCCTTTTTTACAGAAGGTGTAAGCCATGCGGGGTTTAATTTTAGTCGTTTATACTTGTTACCTATAGGAATAAATTTTGCACTATAATTACCCAAAGTAGATTTGAAAATCTCCCATTTATCATTTGTACTATTATTTGACATTAGTTCTTCCCAGTCTATATCCTGAATTGCAGCCCTCATCCTGGGGAAATTGGCCTTCTCAAATTAAGTGGTTTTTGCCCTCCCAGCCTGTGTTTGTTTTTTACAGTATATGTAAAATATAACTACTGTATATTATGTTCACTGTTACCGAGGTTTTCACGAACATTGACATTCCCAACAAGCTCTGCATTATTAGAAATGACCAGATCCAATAGATCTTCACCTCTAGTCGGGTCTTCCACAAACTGGCCCATAAAATTTTCCTGCAACAGGTTGAGGAAATGTCTCCCCTTTGCAGTTGAAGCCGAACCATGACACCAATTAATATCCCGGTAATTAAAATCTCCCATTATCACTACAGTAGCCCCGTGTGCAGCCCGCTCCACTTGTTTATATATTTGACCTCCTATCTCTTCAGTTATATTGGGGGGTCTATAGATTACACCAAAAGTAATTTTTTCAGTGATTACCTCCCTTTCTAGTTCCACCCACAAGGTTTCAACTCCTCACAATCTTCACCCTCTAATGTCTCTTTCACACTCGCCTTCATATCACTTCTCACATACAGACATACACCACCTCCTTTCCTATTTGTCCTGTCCAGTGTAAAACCCTGTAGATTTACAGCCCAGTCGTGTGAAGTCTAGCCATGTTTCAGCAACACCAACTATATCTATATTTTCTTCCAGTAACAAGGCCTCCAGCTCCCCCATTTTGCTTGCTAGACTTCTGGCATTTGTGAACATACACTTTAACTTGCGTTTAATTTTTTCACTTTCAGTTTCAGAAATGTGATTATTTGACATTATTTGGGCATTTTTATTTTCATCTTCACTGCTGTTTTGTAACAAAGGATCTCCTTATCCTGTTGTCTAGTCCTCTCCCCACAGTCTGTTTCTCCCCCCACCAATATAGTCTGACCCCTCTCTAACCTGACTACCCCTTTATTTTCTACATTGACCTCGCTCCCAAGCCCTAGTATAAATACTCCGCCACCCCAGCTAGATTTACCTCCCCAGCATAGCAGACCCCTATACTAGCGCTCTGCTCTGCTCTCGGACTCTGGTTCTGGGGTCAAATGACGTTGTTTTGTTTTTTTACCATTATGTAAGTGTGTTGTTTGGTACAGCACCGATATGTTGCACGTTTATCGTTAGCTCTCACTTATCTAATGAGAGCTTTAAAATGGCAATGGAGATTAGAAACTGTTTATAGCTGGGTGTAGTAGGTGTGATGAGTCCCTGCTGCCGGTGCATTGCATTCTGGGACACAAGCGGTGCATGCCGGAAACTGTATGACCGGAAGAGCAAGACAACGAATACACAGAGGTAAAAAACCTCTCAATGTAAACAAAAGAGAGTAATGGTAAATTAAAAAATAAAAATTTAGATAACAATATTCAGGGGGCATTAATAGATTAATTATTATATATATATATATATATATATATATATATATATATATATATATTTTTTTTTTTATTTTTTTTATTTTTTTTAAACTGTGTCTCTAGAAATACTGCCATTCTTGTCCATGAGCTGTGTCTGGTATTGTCTTGGAATAAAACAGTCCTTTTTATTTTTTATAATCTCATAAAATCCTTGTAAGGTAAGGTGCAAATAAAAGGTTTGGGTTCAACTTCTGGAACTGTTCCCAACCTTACTGCTTGTTCACAGAATATGAAATCAATGGAAGGCATTTTCGGCCGTTTTTTGGTACGTTTTCCGACGCAGTTTCCGCATCAAAAAACTTGTCAAAAAACTCAGTGTGAACTGATCCTAAAAGTTTTGATTCAACTCTTTGAACTGTTTCCAACCTTAGTACTTGCTGTCAGTTCACAGAAGAGAAAGACTGATTGATGTAGTAATTTCCTTTATACATATTTTCACAAAAAAGAGAAAAAGCAGGGACCAAAATAAGCATAAGCCTTTTATGTCCTAATAGTACTGGCCCCATTGTGACTTGTTAATTTCTGGGATTATGGTTTGATCAGATAAAGAGCATAGCTTTACGCTGGTTTAGGCATAACCTTTATTCACATTCAGTATTATATATTTGTTTAAATTTTAGATCACAGAGAAAGTCAGACACTTATTTGCATTCTGACATAATGTAGAGGATATTAACCCCTTAGTGACCAGCCTATTTTAGGCTCTAATGACCAAGCTATTTTTTTTGGTTTTTCTATAGTCGCATTCAAAGAGCTATACCTTTTTTATTTTTTTATTCTTCCGTCGACATAGCTGTATGAGGACTTGTTTTTTGAGGGATTAGTTGTACTTTTTAATGGCACCATTTTGGGGTAGATAGCATTTTTAGATTAACTTTTATTAGGGGGGAATAGGAAAAAAACCTGAACTTCCACCATTGTTCTATTCCTTTTAAATTGACTCAGTTCGCTGTGCAGTGTAAATAACACATTACCTTTATTTCATGGGTCGATACAATTATGACGATACCACATATGTAGTGTTTTTTTTATGTTTTACAGCTTTTGCACATTAAAAACAAATTTTTAACTAAAATAATCTACCATCTCCTCCAGTGACAATATGGAGGAAAGCAGTAGTCTAAGACCAAGCTAATGCATATAATAGACACAATGTAAGTGAGTGGAGGTGGGCAAAGATGGTGAGTTTACTCACCAGCAGCTGCCCACCCACTCTAATCTGATGTCCAGGGCCAGCAGAAGATCGATGGAGGAACAGGGGCAAGGTGAGTTTTTGTTTTGTTTTTTTACACCTTCCTCATGTTTTTCACCCTTCAGTGGGCTCTTAATGACTGTCCGGCCTTGTAGGTCAACTACATTTATTACACTGATTGTTACCTATTGTAGTAACATGATATTTCTGATCTTTCTTTCTACAGTTTTTGGGGACACTAAGAAGATACTATTAATAATGGATGAAGGAGTTGATGTTACAACTGAAGGTAACTCTCTTATTAAAGCGGTATATCAAAGTAGGCTACGTCTGACACGACTTCTTTTGGAAGGTGGAGCATATATCAATGAAAGCAATGATCGTGGAGAAACACCACTAATGATTGCTTGTAAAACAAAACATGTTGACCACCAAAGCGTTAGCAAAGTTAAAATGATTAAATATCTTCTGGAAAACAGTGCAGATCCTAATATTCAGGATAAATTTGGGAAAACCGCTTTAATGCATGCTTGCTTGGAGAATTCCGGCTCAGAGGTGGTATCTATGCTTTTAGAGAGTGGAGCTGATCCCAGTCTACAGGACCACACTGGATTCTCTGCCCTTGTATATGCAGTCAATTCAGAGGACAAGGAAACTCTTAAGATTTTACTTAATGCTTGCAAGGCCAAGGGCAAAGAAGTTATAATCATTACAACTGATAAGTCTCCATCTGGCAGACAGACTACAAGGCAGTATCTAAATGTCCCACCTTCTCCAGGCATTGACCATAATTCTCCTACTCCATGTACATCACCTTCTGAAATTGAGCTGAAGACTTCCCCAACACCAATATCAAATGCTTTTGAAGCAGAAAAGGAATTGTTCAACTTTAAAGAGGCTGATACATCTATTGATTTAAAAGGTTCCTCTGAGCCTGGCTCCCCAACAAAAAAGCCTCATATGATGCATTTTGGAGCAAAGTTGCCATTTCTTCAGAGACTGCACTCTGAGCCCTGGTTGAAAATTCCTCCATCTCTGCTCCACCAACACAAAGTTTCTTGTCTTCAAGAGGAGTTACAGGATATAACCCCTGAAGAAGAGCTCTCCCTTAAAATGAACGGCTTAGTATATTCAAAGCGTTATTTCACGCGACATCAGAGCATTGATGTAAAAGATACTGTTCATCTTTTAAAAACACTTGACTCATCTGGCCCAAGAAAACTCTCATATGACGAAATACAATCACAAACACTTTACCCTGAAGAAACACCAAACAAGTCAGAGATCCCTGTTGACCAAGAGCCCGATTCAGTGCACACAATGTCTGTTTCTAGTCTAAGGAGCATCGTTCAAAGAAGAAATTTAGGGGCAAATCATTATAGCTCTGACTCTCAACTCACAAGAAATCATGGTCTGGCTGCAACAGAGGACAGTAAATCTCTTTTGGAAAAAAAGAAGATGTTTTCTCCACCATCCTTGCTGTCAGGTTCCAGAGAGTCTCTAGAAAATGTTTCTGTCACAGCTTTAACTAGAAGGAACCATGCTCTTCTAGAGAGGCGCGGATCTGGGGCTTTACTTTTAGATCACATAAGTCAAACTAGACCAGGTTTTCTTCCACCATTGAATGTGAACCCCCACCCTCCTATTCCAGATATCAGTTGCCACAGTAAAGTATCCAATGTTATTTTTCCTGGTGCAAAGCCCCTTGTCCCCTCTGCTCCACTCTTTCCAAAAGAGTCAAAAAGCAAGAAAATGCTTCTCCGGAGACATTCAATGCACACAGAACAGATTAAGCAACTTGTAAACTTTGAAGAGATTCTTGGCTAAAGGAAGCTTTCGAAGTACAAGTATTGGGACTATGTTACCAACGCTCTCTCCAGACAGCACCTGCTGCACAAAATGCTTCAGACCTTTTCTGCAAAGAAAACAGATCCGTTCAGCTTATGCTGGATAAATTATTCAAGCAGTAAAATGCTTGGTAGTTAGCAGTAATCACAGTTTTCTCTACAATATAAATGAATTGCTGCCCTACATTTACAGTCTTTTTTTTTTATCAGCATAGCAAGCTGGAAGGAATGCTGAAGTATGGAGAATAATAGACTCCGGTTACTGAGACCGAGAGAGAGAAACCAGGGGTTAGAGCTTTGAAAATTCGAGCAAGGTTCACGCTTATGATCGAGGAGACCATTTGTGATTTTCTTCTTATTAATCACATTACTGCGCACAATGTGCTTTGTACCTGCTATGTGCTATGTGATACACACATGGGTTTATTGATACAAATATATATTTATTCCATTATCATTATTGAACATACAGAACTTACTTACTGACCTATCAAGATGTCTCGTGTTTATTTATGGAGCTTTGAGCAGCTTTAGGTACCTTGTAGAAATGTTAGTGATCATTTCAAAAGAAGTAGGAATAGCTTGAAAAACCAAGGTTGAAAAATGCACTATATATGTTTCATTAGAATCTATTTCTTGGTATTACTAAATAACATTACTTCATATTATGTTCTACAAATATGGAAATGTTGAAACAGTCATTATAATGTTATACAAAATGTGTTTTGAAAGGGTTTTACATTACTTGGTACTGCTGTGCCTTGCGTTTACTACCACTGGATTGTCTTGGATTGAAGAACATAATGATCTTCTGGAAATGCAGACATTTGTTTTTAGCTTTTGCATGTGGATTCAATGATAGAATAACATGACCTCTGTTGGCAACGCAAGGGCTAATTTATAGCAGTCAAGGTAAGGTCAACAATGTGTATTTAGACAATCACTCCTATCATCAACTTGTAATGCTTCAAAATGCTACAAACAACAGCGCTGTGAACTTAAACAAAAATGACCAGTCCTAGTGAGCTGCGTGTTGGTGCTTCTGTGTGTTACCAAGAAACATGTTCAGCAGTTTATTTAAACCAAAGAGCGTAGGAAAGGTTAAAAACAAAAAAAGTTCACAAATATCAAATTTTTCATCAATATATCAGCACCAGTTTGTTAAAAAGATAATTTATTGATTACAGGTTACAGCTTAAAGTGCATGTTCACTTCTTTGCACCATTTTAGCTTATATGTAGAATTAATCTACATAAAAATGAAGGTCATTTTGAGTAATTTTGTAAATACATTGTATTATTTATTTCATACTGATCCTTAGTAACATACTGTATTATGATCCTAAGCTGCATTCACAATTCGGTAGGCTTCAGAGCTGAAATCTTTCAGCATTTCATGCTGAGTCAATGTTTGTACAGAGCTTGCTGTGGCTATTTGCATTCTGGAAATGTAGTTTGTACACCATTATAGGAAGCCATTAAATATGTGTCTATAAATTATACTTTGGGCAGCTCATTTTGGGCAATGCAATGTATTTACAAAGTTAATCAACTTTTTTGATAAATGATATCTATATATAAACTGTAAAGCTTTCAAATATGAATGAACACTTTGATAAGAGATTTAAAAAAGTATGAGAATATGATTCTTATGAAAAAAATGTTATTTTTTTAATAGTTAAGGCTCTATTGTCAAATTGAAGGTGCAATGGTTTTTGCAGTTTATTTTGTTAAATGAATCTCTGAAGTTCACAGGTAATTGTAAAAGTCAAATGCTGATATAATGTCATACAGAACTAGGTCAAAGTTTGTAGAATAATAATTGACCTTCATGATTGTATACGCTGAGCATTAACTGTAATAATAATTTCTGTATTTATATTGTGTAAATAGCAAAGTTAAAAGCCCTGGGCAATGAAGGAAAATTAAATTAAAGGAACACTTTGGGCAAAACAGATCCACTGTGTTCTGCCTAATGCAGGGCTTGAGGGGGCGGGCATGACACAATTTCTTCCTTTGTTGTTCTTTGAATCCATGTGTCATTCCCCACCCCCTTGGGTCCTGCACATAGCAGAGCACGGTGGATCCACTTCGCCTGGAGTTTTCCTTTGAAGATTTAATGTTGATTTCAAATTTTTTTTAGATTGACAAATGTATTTATGTTAAGAAATTACTGATTCTGTTTACACAGGAAATCTTTTAAATGTCATCTACTGCATAAACGTTAAGGTTAATAGGCTGCAGAGACGTACGTTTTTGTGTATATAATAATATTATAATAATAAAATGCATATTTATTTATTTATTGCTGTTTGGTATCTACAATATGTATAGTATTTATGGCTCTATTTTTCTGTACTATTTATTGATCTATGATACATATTTGTATTATCATCATCATTATTATTATTATTATTGAGATCTGACATATCAGTTTTCATTTCATTAGTATTACAAATGGTCATTAGGCTTACCACTTTAGAGCTTAGCCATGCACAGTTTCTGTATAGTTTTCTATGTAAAGCATATTAGTGCTTAGACTTAGTGCAATTCCTTAGCTGTGTAGGCTTTATGGAGTATGTGTTTTATGAGCACAATTAATATAACAAATCAGATTGCTGCTGTTTATGATTATTGTTAGAACGCACCTTTTTCTGTTGGTCATCAGTATATATGGCCAAATAAAACAGGTAATACCTACTTATGTGATACGTACAACGTGCTCCACACTGGATGCTGTCAGACATAACGGGTTCAGATTATTATTGAACCAAATAGCACAAATTTCAAAGTGATTTGTTGGTCTGTAAGTAGTTAAAAGCCTATAGATGGACATCACAGTAATATACTAGTACATGTGTTTATAAATAGGTGTAGAAAACAAACGGAATGCACTTAAATGCTTTATAAATGACAGCAGCATATTCACTTGAACTTGCTCTGTATTACCTCTAGATTTCTGAGTTTCAGATACAAGATGTTTTGTTCAAAGATAAAAAATCTCTATTTTAAAGTATAAATCGCTTAATTTTTAATTAGGCAATGGAGAATTTCAAGATAAAACAGAACACTTCGGGTCCAATTTATCGAAAATGTTTAACATAAAAATAGTCCCTATTGTCCATAGCAACCAATCAGTGTTCAACTTCCATTTCTTAAATTGTTGTAGTAAAAAAAAAAAAAGTTGGTCTGTGATTGGTTAATATGGGCAACAAGGTCAATGAACAAGGCCTTAAGGGGTGGTGCATGACACAGATGTTCTCTCTTTGGTGTTCTTTTAATTCCTGTGTCATTCACCGCCCCCCAGGCCCGGCACCAGGCATAACACAGTAATTGCATTTTGCCTGGAGTGTTCCTTTGATTGCCCAATTTCAAGTCAGGCCATTATTATTTGCTATGCTCAGCAGACTTGCTGCATAGCATAGTACGGGCAGAAGAATACTCTGAGGTAGTTGCTCTCTCATGGGTGGACAGTGTTCTGTGTGAACTCTTTATCTTTAGTCCATGGACCATGGATATTATAATAAAGCTATGTACAGGGTAATCCAAAATTCAGGAACCGTTGTATTTTAAGTTGTAATTATGATGGCAGCTTTCGTCGGGTAGCATACATTATGGGATATCTTTTGGTCTAACATATAACTTTATCTATTAGATCAGTCTATGTACAGTAGTCATTCTATATATAGACCTGATGACAGATCTTTTTGGAAATAGTCCTCATACTTTAAAATAGAACAAACTTTATTATACCCTGAAATAGCATGAGTCCGACAATACATAAGAACGCGTTCATGTCTATAACGACAATTCCTTCATATGTAAATAGTTAATGAAATGTAACATGTTTTAAATATTGTTGCATTTATTGCTTTGCTCTAGTAATCCAGTGTTACAGAGAAGCAAATACCTGCTTTAAGCCCTCACTGTGTGAGGGACCGATCTAGGTTGACTAGTAAAATCTTTAAAGAGAACTTATGATTAAAGATTTATTTTTTACAAGTATGGTCATGTGATCTGCCATTATTACATTGAAATGTTCTGAGTTGTTTATGTATGACGAGTAGGGTACATAGATATCATTTATATCAAATCTGAGACAGTTGTGAGCCACGTTACACACTGTCCAGGCTTTTGTGAGCTTAAGCAATAATCATAATTTCAGCCAAGCATTATAGCAAAAATTAAAATGGGGCACCCCTCCTGCCACCGTATTCTCTTTCCAATATCTGGGGGCAATAACATCCAACACTTGTTTACCCTGCGCTTTCCTTTTTCCATGTAGGAGAGATTGGTGGAAGATCCTTCCTATTAGTTAACCAGCTGGTTAGTCACTTACTTTGCAAACATCTAATTACTTGTAGAGAGGTGTAGCCTTGCACAGGGTCAATCTGCTCATAAGAAAGGGAAATAGGGCAAACCCTTCCCAAAGGTCTGCTAGCTGGGTTACGTATGCATACATCCATGCACCCCATAATTAGTATTTTAGTGATGTGTTCCCAGCTAAATTTAGGTACTGCATTGCTTGAGCCCACAAAATGCCCTCACCATTGTACATACATTTTAAATGCTGTCTAAAATCTTCATGAAACCTCTATTGCAAAAGCAACAATTAATTTTTAGTTATATATATATATATATATATATATATATATATATATATATATATATATATATATATATATATATATGTATATATATATATATATATATATATATATATATATATATATGTATATATATATATATATATATATATATATCTCATGATGTGTAAATAATACAGAATGCTCCTATAATGTATATAGTGTACGGAGATTCTCTGAGATTGATATAACATATCATATGCCATATCGGACAGACCATCACTGTGTTCAAAATCCAAATGAATCTTACACCATTAATAAATATTCAGGTAGCAGACAAAACCCAGAGTACCTTAGCCGTAGTAGATAAACCATTTGTATTTTACAGATTTTGTACAACTAATCAAAGTACTACAGGAAGTAAATTGCTCCGTCAAACCTAGACCTTAGGTTGGCAGTACCCTCCTTCCCACACAGAATCACTTTTACATCCACCCTATCTCCCCACTATGACTGCCTTCAATGCCCCAACCAGAATAGGCAGAGCTGCAGTTTGCACTTTCTGGCAGTGCTATACTTCCAGGGATAGGCAAAAGAAGAGTAATGGCTTGCCATACACATTATTGTTGGATACCCCCGATTTCAACAGGATAGTGCCACAATCTATTTGTATAGATCCTTTCCCGACATCTCTCGTCAGACAAGTTGAATTTGAACCCAATCTTTGATTTCCCATAGAAATTGGCAGCACCAGAGATGTCTGGCAGCCGCTCTTATCTCCCCCCTCTATTGAAACAATATGCCTGTTTGCCCAAGCTGAACATGAATTTTATAGAGAAGTCATACATTGGCGTCACCTGAACAATTTTCCAGTTCAGTAACTACCTCCTAGCCTTAAAGGGAATGTGTTGCCAGAAAAACATGTTTGTTTTTTTTTAATTAAACATTTAGTGTATAGGTGATTAAACATTGTTCAAATTTTTTTTATTTTTTTCACGAGTCAGGAAATATTATAAATTAATTCTAATTTATAATATTTCCCATTGCTGGTCACTAGATGGAGCTATTCCCAAAACTGCAGCATTGCAAAATTGGGTAAAAAGCCCTCGCTCTAGTGAGCTCTCAGCATCCCCCCCCTCCTTTATCCTGGCTAGTGCCGGGATAAACGAGGGGTTTGAACGGTCTAACCTCCTACACTGTATGTCGCCATTTTTTGAGCTAACACACAGTGTAGTAGGTTTACATACAGTAGTAAACGTACACAAACACGAACATACATAGAAATCTCTTACCTGCTCCTGTTGCCGCGGCTCCCTCCGGCCCGTCCGCTCCGTCTGCTGCCGCTGGTCCAAGTGCACAAGTGCGGAAGCCGCGACCGGAAGTAGTAATCTTACTGTCCGGCCGCGACTTCCGGTCCACAGGAAAATGGCGCCGGACGGCGCGCATTTCAAATTGGACTGTGTGGGAGCTGCGCATGCGCAGTTCCCACACAGACGGCGTACATGTTAGTGGATGGAACGGGCCCCGTTCGCAGTCCCTATGGGACTGTGGCTGCCGTATTCCATGTCTGTATGTGTCTTCAATCGACACATACAGAAATGGAAACAAAAAATGGCAGCCCCCATAGGGAAGAAAAAGTGTAAAAATAAGAAAAAGTAAAACACAAACACACAAATAAATATAAACGTTTTTAATAAAGCACTAACATCTTTAACATATTAAAAAAAAAATTGTGATGACACTGTTCCTTTAATTTTGGGAATTGAAAGTTTGTGAAAGGAACAATTTGACAGGCCCGCCCAGCTCCCTCACCGATTAGCAGTGGTGTCTATGGCAGGTATTCCACTAAATACATCTATAGGAATCGATATTGATATTTACTCATCCCAAAAGTCTATGCGACCCTAGTAAACTACCAATCCTCCCCTCCATGGTCCAATAGATCAACACACAGCATGTTTAATGCCCTTTTATTTGAGTTATACTACTATATTGCAGAAGGACATGCTTTTTATGTGCCTGACTAGTTATTAAATGATCCCAGTAGACTATTCTCATTCTTTTTTCTAAAAATACCAGTATCGTTTTGTTGAACATTGTCAGTTCATGTTACTGTAAGACCAGCTGTAATGATGGGGGTAGGGAAACAGACAAGTGAGCCCTAATCTACCCGCCACTCAGTCCCTGCCTACTTGCAACGACCCGCCCTAGGCGACGGGGTACAATTGTGCGATGGTCCCTACGCTCAGTAAGTGCACGACAGACAAACAGACAAGGGTACACAGAAGCTAAGGGAAATGGGGCAGTTGCCCACGGCAACACCGTGAGCAACAAGAGTGGTGAACGAGCCGAGTCAAACCAGGAGTGTACGAGGTACCAAACGCAGAGAAGGAGAGTAGTGAACAAGCCAAGTCAAACCAGGAGTGTACGAGGTACCAAACGCAGAGCAGGAGAGTAGTCAGTAAGCCAGGGTCAGAATGAAGTAGGGTCAAATAGTTCAGAAGCTGCAGCAGGGCCAGGAAACCAAACGAGAAGAATCACAAGCAAGGAGGAACAGGAAAGGCAGGTATAAATAGACAGAGGGCGGGAGCTAGCTCCGTCTGGCCAGGCTGTGATAGGCTCTCCCACTCCTAAGCCTGCCATCCTGAGTGGTGGAAGATGGAGTCAGTCTCACAGACATAGAAGCGGGTGCAGACTGATTACCTATGGGCGTTGACACAGAAGCTGTGCCTGGCAGATCCTTTACACCAGCACTTATAATATTGAACATGTAATGTATATGGTAGCATTAAAGGTTAACATATTTCCTCTTATAACATATCCTGTATATTTTTTGCATGTGCTCTATATTACTTGGCACCATAAACACTTTGGGGCAGATTTACTAAGACTGGTGTTTTATACGCCAGTCTTAGCTATTCGCTCCGTTGGAGTAATGCGACAGATTTATTAAGAGGCACACGCAACCCTACGCCATCCATTTCCCTCAGCCCTCCCAACATAAAATAAACATACTCACCTCACCACGTCTCTTCTCCACTCCGGGTCCCTCAACCTGCGGGGGCTCATACAGGGCACTGACGCTGAGCAGCTTCAGTGTTGTTTATGCGACACAGCATTCAACGTCATCAGTGCTGCATCACATACAACATCCTGACTGAGTCTGAGTAGACCCAGAGAAGAGAAGCGATTACATGAGGATTCATTTTATTTAATTTAATTATTTTTTTTTAAATGTCATTGTCTGATGGGGGTCAAGATACTGAGCCCAACATGGGCCTCAACCTTGATACGCCCCACCGAGTGAAATCTACGCCAGCTAGGTGCTGTCGTAGATTTCCACTATAATTTAGCCAGCATTCTGGCACAAATAAATTTGTTGGGCCACTGTGGCCCCACTCTCTTTTGCGAAGCCATGCCCCTTTTACACAACAGTGGTGAGGGTGGGGTAAAAAGGCCAAAAATCTTTTGGGCCCTTTTGTGACTTTTCTACGCCAGAAAACTGGTGTAAAAGTTGATAAATTCTCTTCTTTGTGTTATAACAAAACTGTTGATAGTGAACAGGTTTTAATGTGGACAATGGACAAATATTCATCTGATATTGCTTCCTGCAGTATATTGTAAAAATGGAGACAGTCAAATATAACTTCATCGTGAACCTTAACAGAACAAACTTTTTTTGTGTTTATGGTATTAATACTTAATCTTTATAACACAGTTAATTGAATTTTTTTTGTAAGAATAGCAGTCCTTATTATGTACTGTATATAAGTCAGGATTATCACTATGCCTGTATACACAATCGAAAAACACAACCTGAGATCTTTCTGTTTTTTAGCCATTTTACATATGCAGGTCATAACTTACATGCTGTTACATTCTTTACACATGGATACCTTTTGTTAATTTAATAATATTTATGTAAAAAAACAAAAATAAAATAATCATATCAAGGCCTAATACACACAGCAAAACCATGTGCACAGAGCCTGTACGTTGGCAGATACATTTCTGTATTATGGAGAGTTGGGCACTCCATGTGCCACCATATGGTGCCCCTACGAGGCATCGTATTCTTTCCTAGGATCAATGCTTCTGGCGGAGAATACGTCTTTATTATGGAATACAATAGAAAATGGCACAATTGGTTTCTCACAAACTCAATATGAATCTGTGAGAAAAAGTATTCATGTGCCTCCGTTAAAAGTATGAGGCATACTGGGCTACAGTATGGGCCCATAGATTACTATGGACGTTATATCATAATATAGTCGTGTTCATTGGTCTAAGATTGTCTGTAGTCCAGCAGCTGGTCCCTCCACTGATCTTAAGAAGCACTTTCTAGTCCCCATACACATGTAGACTTTTATGTGCCTCTAACTCTCTACTCTGGAGACAAAACTGGGGACTGAGACCTGCAGTCTCTAACTTATTGACATATTTTTTAACTCACATGAGAAAACCTTGAGTCACCAAAAATCTTTTTTGAACATTAATCGTGGCACATAATTAGTTATTTTTTAAAGACAATTGCTTTAAGGAAGAACAGACAGGATTGACTATTTCATTTCTATCTGGGCTCCGATGATGGCATCAATATCACATCACAGTATATGGACCAGATTTATACATGGAATGATGTCTTCATGTATGTATGATAGGGATATTGGAAGTCACCAAGCTAATGGCATAGCACGAGCCTGGTGCCTGAGAATGCCCTTTGGCCCCTTTGCCACATATCATAAATGGCACTCAATATTTGTTGGGGCCAGGTTACAGATTTGTCATTTTGGCATGCTTCAAGTTATACCTTGGCACCAAAGTTTCGGCACCTTGGTTTGTTTCCAAGATAGAATTCTTATATTTATAAATTCTTATTTATGTAAATACATTTTTATTTAAATATTTATGCCAGTAGTTATATAGATAGATAGCACATCACATATTGTTAGGCCAGGGCTAAAAGGTGACTAACCATTCTATTCTTGCTGTGGCTTTTGCATGTCCCAAACTATGTGATGCAAATGTCACCCGACTTTTCTAAGCATAATACTTTTTTCCCCTGACTTGCACTCCTATAGAATGGAATGGAAACATTGCTCTAACTCACTTATATTGGAGTACTGCCATTTCACATCAGAGTTACAAGGAATGAAAACTTTGATAAAAACTGGTGTTTTAGTCACGTTAAGTTGTGCAAATTGTTAGCAAACGTTTTGTGTTCAAAGACATCGTATAATGAATATATTTCCATTCTATCGCATATAGATTAAATACTGTTCATTGTCAATCAACCCTGTGTAAGATGACTTGTCTTGACACACAACTTTATGTATGGACGGAAAGGTGATGTAATAAAATGGTTATAAATAATTCTGGACACACTTGTTTAGTTGTATACATCTGTTTTGTTATTTTTGGAGTAATGTTGAAACAGAAGCATAAATGTCTATCTTCTGAACTACCACTGTGGTTATCTTTATAGCTAATATTGCACATGGTCTGATGTACACGTCGTGTCCAATGATTCCTCATGCTGTTTTGCTTTTAAGGAACAAGGTGTCATGATATTCTTAAAGAATGAATTAACAAAGAATGAATTAACAAATAAAGAATTAATTAATTTGGGAAAAGTGTAATGTCTGTGAAATGCATTTCAAATAATGAAAATTGTTTAACACAAATATATATAAATATATACTAAATGTACAAATAAAAGTTGCATTTTGTGGTATTTTGTGTTGTGTTGTTCTTACAACCACCTAGTAGTTTATCATTGTATTTATTCCTTATTTACTAAGCTTTGTATTCTAGCAACAGCGATCAGTATTACACAGGGATCAGCACCCAAAAAGTAAATTATATACTGCAGCCTCTAATGGGTTACACAGATGTAACTTCCTGGCTGCAGTTTTCATTGAGCGCTTGTGGCAGAGCTGCACTATAACGTCATGTGTGAACATTACTACACATTTGGAAATTCTGTCAGTAAGTTCTCTTCTGGAAAAGAATTGAAAATAGAATGACATCAATAGAATGTGCTCCTCCCAGTTTACTCATCAAAGTATCCTTCACACACTTTCTCAGAAGTTGTCAAATTACTTGTTTCCTTGAAATGGCTCTCTTTTGACCCACCCACTATCTAAGGCCTCATTCACACGTTACAGTCTTGTTCAGTATTTTGTAGCCAAAACCAGGACTGGATGCTAAACACAGGGGAAATATAATGGAAAGACTTATACTTCTCTTCTTTGCATCCACTTCTGATTTTAGCTGCAAAATACTGATGCAAAATACTGACCAAATATTCAATGTGTGAATGAGGTCCTAATGTGGCAAATGATTGAGATACGAAGATTAGAATAACTGTCTAGATAGCAAGAGAGGATGTATCACACTTTCTCACAAATATGGCAATCATGGGCTACCTTGATATTCAAAAAATAACCCAGCCTCTTTTTTTCCTCCTAATTTTATTCTACAGTCTTTGGTATTCTTCTGTAGTCTGTGCTCATGAGGCTTTTCACCCCATAGTCTTATAGGATTGCCTTTCTGTAGGTTTACTATGTAAATTTATTTTAAGCTTTATATCAAGATATGTAGAATATGTCTCTAAAATATTCTTATTGGTTCACCGAATTGAGCATGGACATTTTTAGATGTTTCAAATTGTTAGATTGTTTTTTGTTATTGTTATTTCAGATTTATTTAAAAAAAAACAGAAACAGTTAATTGAATTTTTTTTGTAAGAATAGCAGTCCTTATTATGTACTGTATATAAGTCAGGATTATCACTATGCCTGTATACACAATCGAAAAACACAACCTGAGATCTTTCTGTTTTTTAGCCATTTTACATATGCAGGTCATAACTTACATGCTGTTACATTCTTTACACATGGATACCTTTTGTTAATTTAATAATATTTATGTAAAAAAACAAAAATAAAATAATCATATCAAGGCCTAATACACACAGCAAAACCATGTGCACAGAGCCTGTACGTTGGCAGATACATTTCTGTATTATGGAGAGTTGGGCACTCCATGTGCCACCATATGGTGCCCCTACGAGGCATCGTATTCTTTCCTAGGATCAATGCTTCTGGCGGAGAATACGTCTTTATTATGGAATACAATAGAAAATGGCACAATTGGTTTCTCACAAACTCAATATGAATCTGTGAGAAAAAGTATTCATGTGCCTCCGTTAAAAGTATGAGGCATACTGGGCTACAGTATGGGCCCATAGATTACTATGGACGTTATATCATAATATAGTCGTGTTCATTGGTCTAAGATTGTCTGTAGTCCAGCAGCTGGTCCCTCCACTGATCTTAAGAAGCACTTTCTAGTCCCCATACACATGTAGACTTTTATGTGCCTCTAACTCTCTACTCTGGAGACAAAACTGGGGACTGAGACCTGCAGTCTCTAACTTATTGACATATTTTTTAACTCACATGAGAAAACCTTGAGTCACCAAAAATCTTTTTTGAACATTAATCGTGGCACATAATTAGTTATTTTTTAAAGACAATTGCTTTAAGGAAGAACAGACAGGATTGACTATTTCATTTCTATCTGGGCTCCGATGATGGCATCAATATCACATCACAGTATATGGACCAGATTTATACATGGAATGATGTCTTCATGTATGTATGATAGGGATATTGGAAGTCACCAAGCTAATGGCATAGCACGAGCCTGGTGCCTGAGAATGCCCTTTGGCCCCTTTGCCACATATCATAAATGGCACTCAATATTTGTTGGGGCCAGGTTACAGATTTGTCATTTTGGCATGCTTCAAGTTATACCTTGGCACCAAAGTTTCGGCACCTTGGTTTGTTTCCAAGATAGAATTCTTATATTTATAAATTCTTATTTATGTAAATACATTTTTATTTAAATATTTATGCCAGTAGTTATATAGATAGATATCACATCACATATTGTTAGGCCAGGGCTAAAAGGTGACTAACCATTCTATTCTTGCTGTGGCTTTTGCATGTCCCAAACTATGTGATGTAAAGTTAAACAGAGGCTCCACCATCAACTTTCAAAACAAATACAGTAAAGAAGGGTCACCACTATTTTATTTCATTTATGTTAATTACATCGGACCAAAATATTTAGCACCGCTGTACGGTTCGTCCTCACTTTCTGTCCCCAGTAAGGCTTACAATCTATATTCCCTATCTGTATATTTTTGGAGCTTCGGAGGAAACCAGAGTACCTGGAATAAACGCACATAAACACAAGGAGAACATACAAACACCATGCAGATGTTGCCCTTGTTTGGATTTGAACTCAGGACTCCAGCGCTGGAAAGCTACAGTGTTAAACACTGAGCATCACTGCACATTATAAATCATTTTACGATACCCAATTCTAATGTGGTATCCTAAGCTCATATTTTCACACCAGCAAATATTGACCAAGTGCAACATTTTGCATAAAACTGCCTTAAAGTAGTGGGGCAGGAGAGTGATGTGTAAGACCTTTCAGCAATTTTTACAACCCATTTAGCAATTTTATTTCTGGGTATTTAAACAGTTAAGAGATTACAGGAAAAATACAAGTTGTCCCCAATTAACGTGGATCTATGAGAGTCATACCTTATCAGCAATGAGTAAATGAATCAGAAGCTCAGAAACATGACGCGTTTCATACATCTGCTACCAATGGAAACCGAGCCTGAATTCCTGGGTTTCTAAGTTCTGCCAAATCAGTCGCTTCATTCTACTTTGCTTTGCAGGTGTTGAGATAATATCAAGTAGGTTACATTGAACAGTAAGTACAGAGACTAATCTCGCCCAACTACACAAAGAATTTGGGATTAAGAGAGCTGGTCGGAGGATAATTGCTTTTAAAGATTAGTTTCTATGCATCAATATTTCTTCCGAATGAAATCTGCATTTTAATGAAATATGTCGGAAAAGCAGGAGCACAGTTATTTGTATTTTATAATTACAATTTTGCACAATGTAGTAGACTCGTTTGATACAGTCCTGACTTTTTCTGACATGTCAGACAGTAGATTAATGACCGCAGTCAATGAAGCGCTCAACAGCATGGCTCGAGAAACACCAAACTATGAAATGAAGTTTAACGGCGCTCAGAAGAGGGTTATGGGGCACTTTGTTCTTATGCTCATGGAGTATTGGATGACCATCAATGTTTTTTTCTGCAGGGGCAAACGAAAGGGTTTGTCCTATCTGGACAACCATCATCTGAAAAAACCCTCATATACAAGTCTAGTATTACTCTGCGCCCAATCAAATAAATGGGCAACCAAGTAATACATGGTCACATCAAGTCCATGTGAACAAGAACCACTTGTATCGACCCATATCACTCATCAACGTAGACAGGGGCGTAACTAGGAAAGACTGGGCCCCATAGCAAACTTTTGACTGGGGCCCCCCCTCCCCCGGGTGTCACACAACCCCCCCCCCTTGTAGATAGTGCCTTTTTTACAAACCCCCCCTTTTGATAACGCCATACAGCCCCCCTGTAGATAACGCCATACAGCCCCCTTTGTAGATATCTACAGAGGGGGCTGTATGGCGCTATCTACAGGGGGGACTGTATGGCGCTATCTACAGGGGGGCTGTATGGCGTTATCTACAGGGGGACTGTATGGCGCTATCTACAGGGGGGACTGTATGGCGTTATCTACAGGGGGGACTGTATGGCGTTATCTACAGGGGGGACTGTGGCGTTATCTTCAGGGGGGACTATATGGCGTTCCCTACAGGGGGGGGGCTGTATGGCGCTATCTACAGAGGGGACTGTATGGCGTTATCTAGAGGGGGGACTGTATGGCGTTATCTACAGGGGGGACTGTATGGTGTTACCTACAGGGAGTCTGTATGGCATTCCCTACAGGGGTGGTCTGTAGGGAACGCTGACACAGACCCCGGAAGTCCGAGGTTTGTGATGGAGAACTTCAGGGGACTTTCAGTCCCCTGTTCTCCTTATCAGTGCCAGCGATCACACATGTATCCCCTATCCTGTGGATATCCTGTGGATAGGGGATACATGTCTTTTGTTTAATGGCAGAGCGGGGAGATACCTCCCTGCTCTGCCGTACTGTTCAGTGGCGTCCCGCTGTAGCAGCCATAGCGGCAGCTAGCGGAACCTCCGGCCATGGTGGGGGTCCGTGCCGATGGGCGACACGGGCCCCCTCATGCTGCGGGCCCCGGCTACGGCGGTAGTTACGCCACTGAACGTAGACACTAATCTTCTCTCTAAGATCATAGCAGATAGGTTGGCAGGATGCCTGATCTCATAGCCCCAGAACAAGTAGGATTTATTAAGGGTAGAGCAGCGGTCACTAATATGAGGACGGTGGTGACAGTATTGGATAGAGTGCATCATAGTCTATTACCTAATGAACACCCAGCCCTACTTATATTAGATGCGGAGAAAACTTTTGACAATGTCAGATGGAAATGGCTACAATGTCAGATGGAAATGGCTGGATGCGGTCCTGGACAATGTGGGGATAACTGGGGCATTCAGA
Source organism: Rhinoderma darwinii (assembly GCF_050947455.1). Classification (NCBI taxonomy): domain Eukaryota; kingdom Metazoa; phylum Chordata; class Amphibia; order Anura; family Rhinodermatidae; genus Rhinoderma; species Rhinoderma darwinii. The sequence goes on from NC_134687.1 coordinate 550,777,748, forward strand.
ACATTACTACACCACATCTAGAAGGCCTGAAAAGCTAGAATCTACACAACTGTTTTCCTATCCTAACCATTCAGTTTATACAAAGGCACAAGGCAGGGATGCCCATTGTCCCCTTTACTGTTTAACCGGGTATTAGAGCCTCTAGCGTGTTACCTGGCCTCGTCAGACTTGTTTAGGGACATAGTGGTAGGAAAGACAGAGGTCAAGGAAACTTTATTTGTGGATGACATAATTTTATTCCTCGCGAATCCCTCACAGGATGTCTTGACTATTTTCTAGTCACTTACAAATTTGGGAGTTACTCAGGCTACAAAGTCAACACATCAAAATGTCAACTATTGAATGTAATACCACAGGACTCCAAAAATAGGCGACTACTGAATGCACTGGACGTTGAGATTGCACAGTCTAATATTACACGCCTGGGTATCAAGGTGGGTCATGCACCTAAATCCCTTTACGATCTGAACTATCCTCCATTGATTCATGACATTCAGGCTGATCTTCTGAGATGGCACAGCTTACCACTCTCACTTTTGGGAAGGTGCTGTTTAGTCAAAATGTCTGGGTTCACGAAATTGTTATATCCACTACAGACCATCCCCTTACTAATTAAACACAAAGATATTACAACAATTAACTTGTCCTTTAACAAATTTATTTGGGTAGGAAGGAAACCGAGAATAGCACTTACAAAACTCATGCTGAGAAAAGAAGAGGGAGGTATTAACTTTCCTAATATTCGAGGATATAACCTAGCGTGTTTGAGTAGACACCTAATGGATTGGAAGCATGGTACAATGTACCATTCTAACACTATCCTGGAAAGACAACTAGCGGAGCCATGGGTCCTTATGGCACTGGTACACACCGCCTTTGCTTCTCTCCCGACAGCTATTAAGAGGTCATCTCTTTTACGAGATACCATCATTGCATGGAAAATACTACGCAAACACTATAGTCTATCATATTGGATTTCAAAACATATTCCTCTGTGGAAACACCCAGAATTTGAAGCGGGAAGATCCAGTAAATTATTGTCATATTGGAGAGAGGGAGGGATGTGGATGTCCTTACAGGAAATTCAATCTAAGTTTCACTTCGAACTTCAACAGTATTTGCAGTATTACCAAATACTAGCATACTGTGAAACTAAACTTATTAATATAGTTAGTGAAATACCATCTAACATGTTTGATTCGTGGTTCATGGGCTCTCATAGGAGATCCATATCGCTAATATACAGCATTTTAAGACTGTTACTATTAAAGATGTCCCCTAAACAGGCCTTTGGGAGATGGGGAACACTGTTCAGTATGCCAGGTATTGAAAAACATATTGAAATGGGGTTGGTAGATTTCCGGGCTCATGTTAATAGCGAAAAGTGGAGGGAAATCCATCTGAAGATCATTCATCAGGCAATTTATGTGTTTAATTTGCCCCTTCCATAATCAAACCTGATAGGAAAACTTCTTGTCCTAGGTGCAATGCTACACGAACAGATATGTATCATGGTTTTTGGGCCTGCCCGAACATACAACCATTTTGGAAGGAGATGGCTTCCTTACTACAACAAGTGAGTAAATTTAATGGGGTCTTGGGACCAATGGAAGTCCTTTTTCATGTGCAGCATGATGGAGAACTGGAAGATGCGGAGGTGACACACCTTCCTCCCATAGCACATGCCACACTTATGGTGGCAAAGCAATGTCTCCTTCAGAACCGGTTGATATCAGATATCCCAAACCAAAATGTAGTAATCCAAGGGATGAGGAAAGTGTTCTATTTAGACAGAATCAGCAACTTAAACCACAAAGATACACAAGGCAAAAAGTTTTTGGGGAAATGGAAGCTGCTTCTTACATACCATTTCTCTGCTTCGGAACTAGATAGTATAATTTACCCATTCACCGGTTCACCTTGGTATCCTATAGAAGACCTCAAGGGCACATTAGGGGCACTGAAATCTCCCCAAACATAATATCAATATCTATGAAGCCATTAACATGCTATCTTGTGTATTGCTCCTTATGGCTCCAGTTTAGTCAAAGTTTTGTGTGAATTGTTACCATGAATGCTTCAACGTGTATACATCTAGGTGGCGACTTTGACAGATGTAGGATGGTTTACGTTGGCTGACTGAGAGTCAATGCATCCGTCTTCTCACACATATTTGTCTGACAACGCCATTGCATTATGTACATTGTGAAAATGTAGAGAACTGCTTTATATCTCACAAGATATCAGTGGCTATCCACTCTGGCTTTCCTCTCTAGGACATATGTATGTCCTAGTGCCCTAATGGGGTAACTCCTTTATTGCGCGAGATTGGCCCTGGGCTGTTTAGAAAGAGTCAGTACATAGTTACTGTAATAATATCAGCCATAGTGTAATAGTATATAAATACAGTAATAGTTCCAGTTATAGTCCAAAGATAGCCATGTTGCTTAGATACAGTTATCCAAAAAGTTAGCTGACAGTAAAATATTTTAAAGGATATTGACCACCTACCTTTTGGAGTTTGTCTATCACTTCGATGTGATGATAAATAATACCTTCACATAGTGCGCAACTAGTATCACTGCACGTTGCTGAAATAATATGACAATTAATAATTCTTACCACCAAACAATGCTGAAAAACTGCTATATAACAGATAAAAACATAAAAACACTTGCACAATCCAATCTCTGAAAAAAATGGCACTAACAAAAAATGCATTGTGTGAATAGCAATGTGAAATGTTTTAAAAACCAAAAGGAGGAGACTATATATTCAATTGAGAAATACCTGATAATACCAGAATTTTTATTACCATTGGGTAGACGTTCTAATTTCAGCCTTCCCTTATAACTACGTTTTATATATTTTTGTTGTGTGACCATCCAATAATTCTGAATATTTGATAATCCAGCATCTATTAAACTCCATTAATTCTGGATTAAAGGAATTTTACAGTATTTATCAGACAACTTTTTTTGCGGTCTTTTACAAGAGGAGTTGCAAGGATGTGGATTGTAAGTCCCAATTTATCAATACCTCCTAGCAAAATGTTGTTTTTAATAAATATGTTTTAGACATAAATTAAAGACAGTTTTTACATGGTGCCAGATTATGTGCCTGCCGCCATATTGATAAATCTGCTACTATGAATGTCATCTAAGCCCTCCCCTGGTTTTAAGTACGATAGCTTCCCAGCTCCCATTTTCGCTTTTGTTAAAACATTATGACTTTTGCCATTTTCAGTGGATAGCAACTACTACAAACCCAGTTACGGATAACTTTCTTTCAGTCAGTTGTTATCCTGGCATTTTGTTTAGGAAGCCTGTTTCATGTCCACGTTGATTTCTTCAGGGATTTAGTCATAAAGCACGGCATATTCTCATCAATTACATGTTTAATGCATCAGATAGCATTGTGGAACGCAATGTGAGTGATTGTTTCTTGCGGGGGCTGGCAAGGTCAGTTTCAGAAATCCACATAACCTTGATAGGGGAGGAAGGAAACAAGAAAAGTCATAGGAGAGGAAATTACTGCAAATGGGAATGTATTCAGCGAAAATAAAACACAAATATTCTGTTATTTCTCCTGGTTTCATTACTTAAAAGGGTATTCACAACTTAAACATTTATGGCATATTCATAGGATATTCCATGCGGGTCCCAGCTCTGGGCATATTCATAGGATATGCCATGCAGGTCCCAGCTCTGGGATCTGCACCAATTTCGAGAACAGGTGTCACCGATCTCTCCCTGTATGGATATGCCATAAATGTTTAAGTTGGGAATACCCCAGTGCCTTTCCCATAATGAGATTCTGCAACACACTGTCTGAACTAGGCCACTTAATCTCTCCAAGACCTTCACTTACCTGATGCTCCTCTCTTGCTTGCAGGTGTCATATAATAATAAACGTCTACTTATCACACCTGGGTATATACAAGCCATACATGACATTAAACATGCTATTTTCAAGGAAAAGTATATATGCTGTTGTATTGCATACTTTATACACTTTACACTGCTCTGCCAAACAATAGCTTTATATTTGTTACATTGCATCTCTAGCCCAATCCTACAGGTTCAGTACATTTTTTTTAAGGGGTTCTAAAATAGAACCTACAGAGCGCATATAATGCTCCCATTTTCTAATATATACTGTTAGAAAATTAGTTTTTCAAGAACTGATCGTATACACTACTGTATGCAGAGACGCCTTCCTCTATTCCTAATGGTTTGTATATACATACGGGGTCTGCACATTTCCGTTTTATGGCTCTTTTACATAGTAGCAAACATATTTTTTTTAACAAATCTTCCCTATATCTAGTCTACTGAGCATAAGGCCTAGTGTACAAGGCAAAGAGATGTTTAGGGAGTCTGTACGACAGCACAGAGTCCCCGATCTTTTCCGCATTATGGACTCATAAGCCAAACTGTCTGCTGCCTCTTAAAGGGGCTCTGTCACCAGATTGTAAGTGCCTTATCTCCTACATTATCTGATCGACACTGTAATGTAGATAACAACAGTGGTTTTTATATTTAAAAACTATCATTTTTTAAGCAAGTTATGAACAATTTTAGATTAATGCCAATTAGATTCTTAATAGACAACTGGGCATTTATTACCTTTTTACCAACTGGGCGTTGTAAAGAGAAGTGTATGACGCTGACCAATCTTAATTCCAGCCCAGCTTCTCGACCTCACGAGATCACACTGTGCTGTTACATACACCTACATTAACTTTACTGAAGTGTCTTGAGAGTGAATAGACATTGCCTCCAGCTAGGACGCGATGTCTATTCACACTCCCAACACTTCGGTAAAGTTACTGTGGGAGTATGTGACAGCACTGCGTGATCTCACGAGATCACTCTGTGAATGACAGCACAGCGTGATCTTGCGAGATCACGCTGTGCTGTGTGAGTAAGTCCCACAGAAACATTACCGATGTGTCGGGAGTGTGAATAGACATCGCGTCCTGGCTGGAGGCTGGCACTCTCAAGACACTTCAGTAAAGTTAATATGGGTGTATGTGACAGCACAGCATGATCTTGCGAGATCACGCTGTGCTGTGAATACAGATGGACATGAATGGAGACAAGTGTATGACGCTAATTGGTCAGCGTCATACACTTCTCTTCACAACGCCCAGTTGGTAAAATGTAAAAACACGCCCAGTTCTCTATTAAGAAACTAATTAGCATAAATCTAAAATTGTTCATAACTTGCTCAAAAATGATCATTTTTCAAAATAAAAACCACAGTTGTTCTCTACATTACAACGCTGATCAGATTATGTAGGAGATAGGGCACTTATAATCTGGTGACAGAGCCTCTTTAACAACACTGTATTCTTTCTTACTAGCACTGCTTCTGGTGAAAATACCTCTGTAAGGGCATGACCACACGTGGCGGATTTCCTCCGCAACTGTCCGCATCAATGCCGCACAGAATCTGCGTTGCAGATTCTGCTGCGGATCTGCACAAAATGTGCAGAAAATTGATGCGGACTAGCTGCTGCGGACTGCGGGAAAAGTGCTTCCCTTCTCCCTATCAGTGCAGGATAGAGAGAAGGGACAGCACTTTCCCTAGGGAAAGTAAAAGAATTTCATACTTACCGGCCGTTGTCTTGGTGACGCGTCCCTCTTTCGGCATCCAGCCCGACCTCCCTGGATGACGCACCAGTCCATGTGACCGCTGCAGCCTGTGCTTGGCCTGTGATTGGCTGCAGCCGTCACTTAGACTGAAACGTCATCCTGGGAGGCCGGACTGGAGACAGACGCAGGGAGTTCTCGGTAAGTATGAACTTATATATTTTTTACAGATACATGTATATTGAGATCGGTAGTCACTGTCCCGGGTGCAGAAACAGTTACTGCCGATCGCTTAACTCTTTCAGCACCCTGGACAGTGACTATTTACAGACGTCTCCTAGCAACGCTCCCGTCATTACGGGAGCCCCATTGACTTCCTCAGTCTGGCTGTAGACCTAGAAATACATAGGTCCAGCCAGAATGAAGAAATGTCATGGTAGTAAAAACAATACGCTCCGCAGCACACATAAGATCTGCGGACTTCATTGCGGAATTTTGACTCTCCATTGAAGTCAATGGAGAAATTCCGCCATGAGTCCGCCACTGCTCCGCAACAGACAGAGCATGCTGCGGACACCAAATTCCGCTCCGCAGCCTATGCTCCGCAGCGGAATTTTACGCCTCGTCTAAACGAACACTGCTAAATTAAAGTGTAAGTCAATGGACAAACGGCACCGCTGCGGATTAACGCTGCGGAGTGTCCGCAGCGGAATTTAAGTGAAATTCCGCCACGTGTGAACCCGCCCTAAAACAGCATCTGATGGAACATGCCACAATTTTGAGAGGTACAATATAGGCCCCTATACAGCACATTATGGGGCATGATGACCCTTATAGAGGTCTCTATAAAAGTATAAAAGTAAAAATATAAAAATACTTGTGCAGAACATCCAAGGGAGATCAGGATTATTAGACTGATTCAGCTGGGAGGGCACTAACAGGCAATGTATCAAACCCCTTTAACCCCTTAAGGACGTGTACTAGTTGGCACGTTCAGAAAGCAGCCCCATTTTAAAATCTGCTGTGTCTTTATGTGGTAATAACTTTGTGTTTCATTAATTTTTATAGAAGGTTTTCAAATAAAAAACATATGTCAAACAATACAAGTAGCAACCGGGGGCAGTTCTGATAAATAAAGCTATAACAGGCAAATATATACCAAATATTGCTACATGTCAAGAGAAAAGAAGGGAGAGATAGAGAGAGAAAAAAAAAGGAGACAAAAGGGAAGGGAGAGAAAGACGGGGGAGAAGAGGGAAATGTAGGAGAATGAGGGTCGAGTATCCTATAGGCAAAAGAAACTTAAGAGATCGTCCTTGGTATCTGAGGCATGGCTGCCAAACTTGAAGGAAGATCCTTCCTTATCTGAGACCATACAGTGTAATCGATCATTCACCATAATCCAATTCAACTTAGTCTTAACCAGATGAAGAGGAATCACAGGACTCTTCCAAGATGTAGCTATAGTAATTTTGGCTGCCAGAAAAAGAAAGGATACATATTTATGAGAGTCCTTAGACAAACCAGGGACTGTTTCATTAAGTAATGCCTGTGTCGGGACAGAGTCAAATGAATCTGAGTTATGGAATATAACATATTAAAGATTCTCCGCCAAAATCGGCGAACATTCGGGCAACCACACCATATATGTAAAGGATCTCCCACACATCCACAGTGTCTGAAGCAAAACGATGAGGAAGAAGGGAACATCTTGGCCAGTCTAGAGGGAACTAGGTATCATCGTAAAAATACTTTATAATTGGCTTCGACCAGTGAAGCGTTAATATAAATTTTCGCAGTACGTTCTGCCATATCCTGCCATTCGCTTACAGTAAAGTATGTGTGTAATTTCCTCTCCCACATAGACATATACGATAGTTTGTCCGACGGGGAAACCAAATATGAGTAAATATGAGACAGGAGGTGATGACCATTAGAATTACTCAACCATAATTGTTCAAATACAGATGTACTTTGCAGAACCGAAGCAGGTCTAAATGAGGACATAAAATGGTGAATCTGATGATAGCGAAAAGTCCGGCATGTGATGGATAGAGTGATAAAAATGACAGGTTTTTACGCCTAGTCTATCAAAGAAGTGTCCAATTCGATACAAACCCTTGTCCAGCCACCATTGAAACGCTGACAGTTGCGTACATGGAGCAAAAATAGTGTTAGCAAACAATCTAGCTGCAGGCAGATGAAGAGAACAGAGCCGAATCCTGTAACCCAGCCTATCCCACAGAGCCAAGGAAGAAGAGAGGAGTGGACACAATACAGGTGGTCTATGTTTGGGTTTCAACCATAACAACTGGTCTATAGGAACCTCAGGGGTAACTGCCTGTTCAATAGAGATCCAACGTGTTTGATTACTGCTACTATGGAGTGAGACTAAGGGTGTCAGGCGAGCAGCATAATAATATTTAGTGAGGTTCAGTAATCCCAAACCCCCAGAGGCTTTAGTATATAGAGTACTTTGTGGGACTCTACAACGTTTAGGACCCCAAACAAAGGACAATATAAGTCTTTGGAGATCTTTTAAAAAAGGGGCAGGGACATCTATTGGTAAAGTGCGGAAATAATATAAGATTCTGGGGAGAACCGTCATCTTAAAAGCTTAACAGCTGCTATCCTGCCAAACCAGGAAAAAGGCATAGAAGCCCAATGCAATAGGTCAGTTTTTAACTTTTGTTTGAGAGGGAGGAAGTTTGTGCAAAAAAGGGTGGAACAGCAAGGAGTCAGATGAACTCCCAGATAGGAGATTTAGTCTCTTTAGTTGTCTAAGCTTGGCCATGGAATGTGGAACGCTGATGTTTAAAACCTCAGACTTGTCATGATTGACCTTTTGTCTGGAAATGTAGAAAAATTGGTTTAGAACGTCATAAAGATTCGGGAGGGACGTCTGGGGGGATGACAATACCAATAAGATATCATCCTCATGTAGCGCGCATTTATGTGTCTGACCCCTAACCTTAATTCCCTTAATGTCTTATTCAGCCTGATCAGGTGGGCCAGGGGCTCGATCGCCAAAACAAAAAGGATAGGGGAGAAAGGGCACCCCTGTCTCGTTCCCCAGGCTATGGGTATACGGTCTGAGAAAAAACCCTTGATCATTACCTGGGCAGATGGAGTCAAGTAAAGGCTACTCAAAAGAGTAATACATTTATCACCAAACCCCCATTTCCATAATACAAAGAATAAGTAGTCCTAGGTCAGGGAATCGTAGGCCTTATGCAGATAGGCACAACGCTCTGGGCCTCTGTGAACCATCCCAATGGGAACGAACAAGGGAGTTAAGATCAATGATCCTTCTAGTCTGGTCAGCCACTTGTCTATTCGGTATGAAACCCACCTGATCAGGGTGAATGTAGTTAATGTATTGTTCCAGAAAGGCATTAAGTCGGGTGGCCAAAATTTTAGTGAGTATTTTCACATCAACATTAATCAATGATATTGGCCGATAATTTTGATAGGAAGAGGGGTCCTTACCTGCTTTGGGGATTACCGAAATGTATGCCTTAAAGGAACAGTGTCACCAAATTTTTTTTTTTAATATCAGTTTTATGTTAGAGTTTTATTAAAAACGTTTATATTTATTTGTGTATTTGTGTGTTACTTTTTTCTATTTTTACACTTTTTCTTCCCTATGGGGGCTGCCATTTTTTTTTCCATTTCTGTATGTGTCGATTAACGACACATACAGACATGGAATACGGCAGCTCCAGTCCCATAGGGACTGCGAACGGGGCCCGTTCCATCCACTTTGGTGTACGCCGTGTGTGTGGGAACGGTGCATGCGCCGCTCCCACACAGTCCGATTTGAAATGCGCGCCGTCCGGCGCCATTTTCCTGTGGACCGGAAGTCGCGGCCGGGCAGTAAGATTACTACTTCCGGTCGCGGCTTCCGGACTTGTGCACATGGAGCAGCGGCAGCAGACGGAGCGGACGGACCGGAGCGAGCGGCGGCGACTGGAGCAGGTAAGTGATTTCTATGTATGTGCGTGTTTCAGTGTGTTTTACTAGTGTATGTAAACATTCTACACTGTGTGTTAGCTCAAAAAATGGCGACACACAGTGTAGGAGGTTAGACCGTTCAAACCCCTCGTTTCTCCCGGCACTAGCCAGGATAAAGGAGGGGGGGATTCTGAGAGCTCACTAGAGCGAGGGATTTTTTCCCAATTTTGCAGCATAAAGCAATGTGGTTGCTTTACCACATGCAATGCTGCAATTTTGGGAATTGCTCCATCTAGTGACCAGTGCTGGGAAATATAAATTGAATCCAATTTATAATATTTCCTGACTCGTGGAAAAAATCAAAAAAATTAGAACAATGTTTAATCACCTATACACTAACTGTTTAACTAAAAAAAAAAAAACATGTTTTTCTGGCAACACATTCCCTTTAAGGGCTTCAGGTCCAGGAATATCCGACTAAGGCTAAGTTCACACGGAGTATTTTGGGGGAGGAATATCTGCCTCAAAGCTCCAAATGGAATTTTGAGGCAGATATTCCTCCCCCAAAATACTCCGTGTGAATAGCAATTATCGCGCCGTTTTTCGCCCGCGGCCATTGAGCGCCGCGGGCATAAAACACGCTTTCTCCTGCCTCCCATTGAAGTCAATGGGAGGTCGGACGCGGAAGCGCCCGAAGATAGGGCATGTCGCTTCTTTTTCCCGCGAGGCAGTTTTACTGCTCGCGGGAAAAAGACGCCGACGCCTCCCATTGAAATCAATGGGAGGCGTTCTCGGGCCGTTTCTGCCGAGTTTTGCGACGCGGTTTCCGCGTCAAAAAACTCGGCAAAAGACCCCGTGTGAACATAGCCTAAGTGTGCCATCATGCAAATTTGCTCCCAGGTTCCTCGGTCCCTTTGAGATCCTGCAACAGATCAACCCTGTCGCCTATAAGCTTCGGCTGACTCCTACCCTCAAGATCCCCAACTCCTTCCATGTATCCCTCCCGAAGCCGGTGGTCCTGAACCACTACACCTAGACTCCTAGCCCTGTGGTTGCCTCCAGCAGTCCTTCAGACACCTTTGAGGTTCAAGAGATCCTGGACACCTAGAGAGTGAGAGAAAAGACCTTTTATTTGGTGTATTGGAGGGGGTTTGGTCCTGAAGAAAGGTCTTGGGAGCCAGAGGAGAACCTCAATGCTCCTACTCTTCTGAAGAATTTTCTCTCTCGCTCTGGTCCAAAGAAGAGGGGCGTAACAGGGGGGATACTGTAATGTACGTGGCTGCGGGCTGTCAGCTCCGTTCCCCTCCTGACAGCCGCAGCCACGAGTCGGCAAGAGCTGGCTCCAGCCTCCTCCTCAGGAGACGCCGGCGCTCACGTCCACTCACCTCAGCCAGATCCCATAGGGTGCGCACGCACGCTCGTGCCTGCTCTTAAAGGGGCAGAGCGTGCACCGGACATTGTGGATGAACTTTGACCCGTGAGTATCCTGGACTATAAGAGGGGTCCAGCCCCCTAGTTCTATGCCTGAGCGTTATTGTGTTCCCTAGTTTGTCTTTCTGATGGCCTCCTAGTGTGTTACCTGTTCCAGTCCATGTTCCAGTCCCTGTTCCAGTCCCTGTACCTGTTCCTGTTCCTAGCATTCCATATCTTCCTGGTCTAGCACTGAGCTGTGCTGCATCCACGTATCACCTGACGTCTGTCTGCTACCTAGTCCCAGCCGAGCCGGCCCTGCTTCTGTCTGAGCTGCCACAGGTACCTATAGAACTATAAACTCTCACCTGCTCCCTGTTGGCCAGCTGCCTTACCGCCAAGGCGGTACGGCCCAGTGGGTCCACAGACCCTTCGTGACAATAATTATGCATACATTTAGGACAAGAGCTAGTGGAGAAACGCAATTCTTGTAGAAACACAACATCACAATGCAAGGATTTATATGTCTGGAAGGCTTGCCACCATTTAGTCTGCGAGTTGAGGCCCTGGATATTGTGAATAACAATGTTAAAGGAGGACGGAAGATCAGCCATAACCAACATGTTTACAGAAAGCAAAATACCCAAGACACTCGACCATCAGAAGAAGGGGACAGGAAAGGAGGGGAGAGGAGCAAAAGTATAAGAGAAAATACAATAAACATAAATTATTGCGGTTTATAGAGTACAATGTAATGCATCGCCCAAACAGTGCCATAGGGGATGTTGAAAAAGCATGACCCAGAGAACAATAGAATATCAGGGGTATCCCCCAGGATCCCAAGGAAGGCATGCCAACGCCCAGCGGGAGGGTCAGCTCATGATAACTCAGTCCAGAGCTAGCTGAAAAACAACATCAGAAAAAATTCCAGTATTAAAGACATTTGCAATTTAAAATTAAACATCAACAGTAAGCAGCAAAGGGAACCATTATGTGAAGAAAGTTCCAAGCATAGGATCTTAGGAGAGGTGTATCAAGATGACATCAAGGACCTATAAGATCAGGTAGCATAAACCGGGACGAAGATCTGGAGCTCCAGAGCGGTCGAATACTTGTTGTAGAAGATGAGGATGCAGGCGGCAGTGATTATCTCGACAGAGGAGTACTATCTTTCGAAAGAAGGCCCAGACGTTCCAGAATAGCCTCTCCTTCCTGAAGAGAAGCAAAACTGTATGGCCGATTGCGATACGAAAATGTGAGACAATGGGGGAAGGCCAATCTCTATATAATCTCCTGGCTAATCAGAATTTGGAGTAGAGATTTTATGGACCGACGCCTCAAGATCGTGCGAGGAGCCAAATCAGTGAAGATCTGTATGTCGCAGCTATGCAATCGCAGCTGTTCCGCGAATCTGGAAGCTTTCATGACCTTTTCCTTCACAGAGTAATAATGAGGCTTCACCAACACATTTCTGGGCAGACCATACGAGTGGGGAGCAGTAAGCGCACTATGCACTCTGTCAACATCAATATAGCGGTCAGGTAAATCAGTTTCCAAGTCCAGGACATTTTCTGACAGACCCCTGATATGGAAATTTTCCTGCCTGGATCTATTTTCCATATCTTCCAGCTTAGATTGGGCTTCCTCAAGCTGCTGGTATATGTCGTCAATACAATCAGAGTGCTGGTTAACAGTCGTCACCGTGCCATCAATTTTAGCCTCCATTGCCTCCATTCTAAACCCCAAAGCATATAAATCAGCTTTAAGTTTAGATGTGATCTTCACACACATTTTTTCAAGTTTTTGCTGTAGGAGTTGTGAAAAGCATGCAATAAGATCTTTATCTCCCGAATATGCACCAGTGTCAGCCTGTAGCTGCAGGGAGGGTAAATGAGGGTCTCCATCTTGCTCAGCCTGGCTAAATAAGAACCCTTGCACCGCAGGCTCTGCGGAGGAGGCATTGGACCCTTCATCCCCAAATAAGTCTGAGGCAGAGTTCAGGCTTTGATAACACGGGGTACCTCCATACATACTGTGCATCAAGTCCGGTGAGGAAGCTTGCAGCTGAGGAGAGTGAGGCGGATCCAGCGCCATCATGGCCTGCTCCACTTGTGCAATCTGTAATGGAGGCTCCAATACGACAGCCGAAGACCTGGTCACGATCCTGGACTTTTTAGCAAATCAAAAGATCTCTGAGAGGGAGCAGCAGGAATTCCGGTGGAATGTGAACGAGGCGAGCAGCTAGAAATCGCTAAAAGTCGCTGGATGTCACGTTGGGTTCGTGGACCCCTTGGCCGTACCGTCCTGGCGGTAAGGCAGCTGGCCAACAGAACGCAGGACAAAGTCTATAGTTCGTATAGGTACCTGTGGCAGCTCGGACAGTAGCAAGGCAGGCTAGGCAGGAACTTGTCAGCAGGTGAACGTCAGGCGTGGAGAAGCCGGACAGGCGTGGTATACAGCACAGCATGGCACTAGATCAGGATACAAGTATAGGGTACAGGAACAGGAACACTAGGAGCAGGAAACACTAGGGGGCCATATGCAAGACAGACTGGGAATACACAACAAAGCTCAGGCAAAGAACTAGGAGGCTGGACCCCTCTTATAGTCCAGAGTACTCACGGGTCAAGGTTCATGAATGAGGTCCGGAGCGCCCGCTGCCCCTTTAAGAGCGGGCACGAGCGTGCACTCGCACCCTACGGGATCCGGCTGTGGTGAGTAGAGGCGAGAGCTGGCTTCTCCTGAGGAGGAGGCTGGGGCCAGCGCTTGCCGACTCGTGGCTGCGGCTGTCAGGGGGAGAACAGAGCTGACAGCCCGCAGCCACGGACATTACACTGGATACTCCCGCTGAGGTGTGGAGCTCTAGGGAAACACGTCCACCATCTGCCCTGTGCGCATGCGCCTCTCCTGTGGTAATAACTTTGAAATGCTTTTATTTTTTCAAGCGATTTTGAGATTGTTTTCCCGTGACACATTGTACTTTAAGTTAGTGGTAAAATTTGGTTAATACATTCAGTGTTTATTTGTGGGAAAAAAATAAATTTAGGGAGAATTTGCAAAAATTTGCATTTTTCTAAATTTAAATGTATCTGCTTGTAAGACAAATAGTAATACCACACAAAATAGTTACATTTTCTATATGTCTACTTTATGTTGGCATAGTTTTTTAAACGTCCTTTTATTTTTCTGGGACGTTACAAGCCTTAGAACTTTGGCAGCAATTTCTCACATTTTCAAAAGCTTTTTTTTTAGGGACCAGTTCAGTTCTGAAGTGTCTTTGAGGGCCCTATATATTAGAAACCCCCCATAAATAACCCCATTTGCACCCCTCAAAGTATTCAAAACAGCATTTAGAAAGTTTCTTAACCCTTTAGGCGTTTCACGGGAATTAAAGCAAAATGGAGGTGAAATTTACTAATTAAATTTTTTGGGTAGAAAAATCTGTTTTAATCAATTTTTTCTATACACAGAAGTTTTTAAAAGAGAAACGCAGCTCAATATTTATTGCCCAGATTCTGCAGTTTCTAGAAAATACCCCACATGTGGCCCTAGTGTGCTAATAGACTGAAACACAGGCCTCAGAAGCAAAAGAACATCTAGTGTATTTTGAGGCCTTATTTTTATTAGAATATATTTTAGGCACCATGTCAGGTTTGAAGAGGTCTTCTGGTGCCAAAACAGTGAAAACACCCCAAAAAAGACACCATTTGGCAAACTACACTCCTCAAGTAATTTATCAAGGGGTATAGTGGACATTTTGACCCCACAGGTTTTTTTTATGAATTTAGTGGAATGAGGCAGTGAAAATGAAAATCTACATTTTTTTCCAGTAAAACTTAGAAATTTTAAATTTTGACAAGGTATAAAGGAGAAAAATCACCACCAACATTTAAAAAGCAATTATTTTTTTTAAATTCACAAATAAAGTTTATTGTAAAACACCAGAAGTAAATACGGAGCATTGGGATGTGTAGACAACATGCCTACTGCAAGTACAAAGAACACAGTAATTCAATACAGCAATGTGTCAGAAGAATTATAAGTTCAGTCAATTAGGGCAATGAAAGTTATCGAGTAAAGAAATGTCATACAAAACAATAGCATACAAAGCAATATAAAGCGAGCAGGGTATCTGGTGATTTTACACTCTTTGAATATTTAATATCCAAGAGTCAATCACTGCCTAATGTATAATACAAAGGGTTAACCAGTTAACAGTTTCCACATGTAGAGATGCATAAAAACAGAACATAAACATGTCAGGTAATATCCGGCGAAAGATCAGGACTTATAGCTATACCACGTTGAAAGTCTTGGTCCATACTGTATAATAGTAGAGGGGCCAACTGGACATGGGTCAAACATGAGCTACGTCCGTGGCAGCAAACAGATCAAGGGCTCGGGAGGCGAATCCGAGATTCTGTGTTGGGGGGAGCAGACTGTAGCAGGAGATTGCAGCCATCTATCCCAAATTTTGGTGAATTTGAAAGGACAGTTTCTATGTTGGAATAACCATTTTTTGTGGGGGTAACATAATACCAACTAGAGACCTTTCATTCATTCTGAAAATGTGGGGGCCTGACAGGACAACCAAGTTTTGGCTGACAGCTTCTTGGCATAATATAATGTCTCCACCATAAATGTATGGATGACGGGAGTGATATTCCGCAGGGTCAGGAGTGAATAGACAGGTCTTAGGGCACAGCGGGACAGGAGAACCCATCTCATCATTCAGAAACTTGACAACTTGATCCCAGAACCCGGCTATCTTAGGGCAGGACCACACCAAATGATAAAAGGAACCCGAGGTAAGTCCACATTTAGGGCATTCGTCAGGATAGTCAGGACGGAAGCAATGTAATCTAGAGGGGGTATAGTACGCCCTATGCAGTATGTAAAATTGTGTGAGCAGCTCATTATAATTGGATGATGCAGTTTTAGGGGAGGAGAGGGCTCCGTTCCACTTATCCTCATTCACTGGACCCACATCACTTTCCCATTTTGTCTTCAGAGGGATGAGCATAGATTCTCTAAACTCGCTGGATAATAGGCTATAAAGGGAAATCAAGTGTTTAACTGGGTAAAGAGAGCAGAAAGTTAAGAAGTGGAAAGCTTTGGTACGTTATTTCCCCGGGGCTCAGCTGAGTCTCAAGTGCATGTTTGACCCTCAAATAAGAGAACAATTAGGTGGAGGGGAGAGCAAATTCCTCCTGCAGCTCTGGAAATGTCCTAATACTAGAGTCCGAATAGATGCCAAATACAATTCCTATGCCAGGGCATATTAAAGGAAAGCTGCAATAATTCTGAGAGAGCTTTACAGTACCATAGGGGTGTGTGCCTAGTAATGCCAGTGGAGTAGAACATGCGCTGGGAAACATCCCACACCAGTAGGGCCTGGTTCAGGATCGGGTGGGCACGTAAGTTTCCATGCAGTCGGCCACAAAACAAAATATGCAAAGGGTGAGCATAGTGTGTACTAAATGGGGAAATAATTAGGGTCTGAACTCTCACGCGCTTGGACGCTCCCCATCTTGCCAGGTGGGACAACTGACTAGCTATACAGTACCATTTAACACTGGGGAAAGATACACTGCCCTCATCCCATGGGGGGTATAGACGCCGGCTAGCTACCCGAGATCTACCATTATTCCATACAAAGTAGGTGAGTATACTCTCAATACGCTGTAATAAACGGGCTGGAAGGCATACAGGACACTGCTGGAGAATATACAGGATTTTAGGCATTAGGGTCATCTTAACTAAACTCACTCTTGCAACTGTAGATAGGAGCATTTGGTTCCATCTGGCAATCTTGGCACGCAGAAAGGAAACCAAAGGGGTTATATTTAATGCTTCGAAATCAAAAACTGATCTGGAAATCTTTATACCAAGATACGTAATAGAGGTGGACCAGAGGAGTGGGGGAGATCGCCGAGGCAACAGGGACTGAAATTTCTAATGGTAAAATATGAGACTTAGACCAATTAATGGTTAAACCAGACATTGAGCCAAAACGTGTCATTATGGACTATATGCAGGGACACCCCAGGGTCAGCAAGATATAACAGGGTGTCATCAGCATACATGCTGACTCTTGTACAGGGGAAGGTTAAAACCTATAATACGGGGTTCTTGTCTGAGTATTTCAGCGAGAGGTTCCACTGCCAGCGCAAATAATAGAGGGGAAAGAGGCGACCTTGTCGGGTACCTCTATATAAAGGGAAGGGGTCTGAATTCCAGCCATTTATTGCTACCCATGAGGATGGGGCAGAGTATAATAATTTAACCAATTTTATAAATTCTGGTCCGAATCCAAATTTCGCAAGTGTTAAAAAAAAGGAAATCCCATTCTATTGAGTCAAAGGCCTTAGCAGAATCCAGGGAGAGACTACAACACGAGCGCCAACATCCTCATGAGTGGACTGCAAATTAGTGAACAGTCGGAGAAGGTTAATGGCCGTGGCTTTGCCAGGCATAAAGACCGTCTGGTCCGGGTGTATCAAAGACAGTATAACCGTATTACGTTGTCTAGCCAGAAGTTTCGCCATGATTTTAATGTCAGTCTGGCGGAGTTAAATGGGGCGGTAGGAATCACATAATATAGGGTTTTTACCCGGTTTAGGCAATACTACTATAGTCGCCTCCCTCATTGAACGGGGCAGTTTTCCAGAGTCCAAAGCCGCCTGGTAAACATCCAAGAGACAAGTAGCCAAAAAATTAGCATGAACCCTGTAAAATTCAATAGGCAGGCCATCACTACCGGGTGATTTAGACGATTGGACGGAGGCCATGGACTCCAGAATCTCCTGTACAGTAATGGGGCCATCTAAATATTTCCTGTGGGCGGGCGATAGCGAGGGAAGGGTTATCTGCTCTAGATACTTAGGGATTTTTGTGGAGGATGCTTAGATGTGTGAGGAATATAAGGTTTCATAATATGAGCAAAAGGTGGAAAAATTATCTGTGGGTCAGAGGACTGAGTACCATCTGGAACCTCAAGCAGTGATATCACAGGGGGTTCCCTATCACTCTTGGCTATACAAGCTAAAAGTTGACCAAATTTTTCACCATATTCGTAATATGATTTCTTGAAAAAGAAGCCTTTTTTTCTGAGCCTTATTATTCAAAGAGGTGTGGTACAAACGGACCTTGCAAAGCCATTCTGATTTATGATCCCCGGTCGGATCATTGATATACTGGAGTTCAGCTGTTAAGGCATCATTGGCCATTTGGAGTTCGTTACGCGCCACACCTCTTTTCAAGTCATTAATTGCCACAGAGAGTGCACCACGTGCATATGCCTTCAAGGAGTCCCACACAACTAAAGGAGAAGCGCTGCCATCATTGTCAAGAAAAAACTGATGCCACGTAGCCTGGAAATAGCCAGATGAGGGGAGAATTGTCAGCCAGAAGGGGTTCTTGAAAAGCAATTCTTCCGATTACGGCAATACCCCATATGTGGTAATAAACTGCTATTTGGACACATGGCAAGGTGCAAAAGGGAAAGGGCGCCCTTTGGCTTTTGGAACTCAAGTTTTGCTGGAATGGTTTTCGGGTGCCATGTCGAATTTGCAAATCACCTGAGGGACCGAAACAGTAGAAACCCTCCAAAAGTGACCCCATTTGGGAAAATACGCCCTTCAGAGAAATTAGGGGTATAATGAACATTTTGAGCCCACCAGTTTTTTGCTGAATTTAGTGGAATTAGGTCGTTAAAATGAAAATCTACGTTTTTTTCTAATAAAATGTAGTTTTAGCTCAGATTTTTCAATTTTCTGAATAAATAAAGGAGAAAAAGCAACCAGCATTTGTTTAGCAAACTTTTCTGAGCAAAGTAATACCCTATATGTGGCAATAAACTGCTGTTTGGACAAATGGCAGGGCTTAGAAGGGAAGGGGCACCTTTTGGCTTTTGGAGCTCAAATTTTGCTGGGTTGGTTTGGGGCGCAATGCCACATTTTCAAAGCCACTGCGGGACCAAATCAGTGGAAGCCCCCCAAATGTGACCCCATTTGGGAAATTACACCCCTGAAGGAATTTATCGAGGGGCTTAGTGAGCATTTTGACCCCACAGTTCTTTTGCTAAATTTAGTGGAATTAGGCCGTGAAATTGAAAAGCTACATTTTTACCGATAAAAGGTGGACATTTTCAATTTTTAGAAGGAATAAAGAAGAAAAAGTCCCCTGACATTTGAAAAGCAATTTTTCCTGATTACGGCAATACCCCATATGTTGTCATAAACTGCTGTTTAGACACGTGGCAGAGCTCAAAAGGGAAGAAGCACCTTTGGCTGTTGTAGTTTAAATTTAGCTGGAATGGTTTGTGGAGGCCATGTTGCATTTGCAAAGCTCCTGCGGGCCAAAACAGTAGAAACCCCCAAATGTGACCCCATTTGGGAAACTACACCCCTAACGCCTCATGCACACGACCGTGTGCGCCGTCACAGTCCCGTCAGTGATCCGAGGAAAGATAGAACATGTCCTATCCTTCCTCGGATCGGAGACTCAGATTATTTTTCTCACTGACCCGATTCACATGTTAAAGTGAATGGGTCTGTGAAGACTATCGGGTGCCACTCGGATGCCGTCAAAAACGTCCATGAGGCATTAAGGAATGTATATAAGGGTATAGTGATCATTTAGGCTCTATTCACACGACAGGGTCCGAGTGTCGGCCAATAAAACGTTCGTTCTGGTCCGTTTTTCTCTGTACTTTTGCATCCATTACGTTTCCGTTCCAGGCCGTGTTTCCATTTTTAATGGCCAATTTTGACCTGTTCTGCATCCATTTTTTTCCCTGTCCGTTTTAAAAACGGATGAATTTCATTTGTCAAATTTTTGTCATATACTCTGTAGGTAATGCCACACACTGGCCTCTGTAGATAATGCCACACACTGGCTTCTGTAGATAATGCCACACACTGGCCTCTGTAGATAATGCCACACAGCCACCCTGTAGGTAGTGCAACACAGCCCCCCTGTAGGTAGTGCCACACAGCCACCCTGTAGGTAGTGTCACACAGCCAACCTGTAGATAGTGCCACACAGTCATCTTCTACATAGCACCCCCCTTCTTGTAGATAGCACCACTGTAGGGGACCACTCCAGGAGAAGTCCCTGGAGAAGTCTCCTGGAGCGACGTAATCCCCGACATTGTGGCCGGGGATTCCGCTCCAAGAGAAGTCCCTGACTTCACTGTCCATATATGGACAGTGAAGTCTGGGACTTCTTCTGGAGAGGAATCCCCGGCCACAGCGCCAGGGATTCTGCTTCAGGTGTAGGGGATCGCTCCAGGAGATCTTACGTGTCAGTAGCATTGTATGTCCGCTGCGTAAAAAACTCACGACATGTCCTATACTTGGCCATTTTTCGCGCATCACGCACCCATTGAAGTCAATGGGTGCATGAAAATCGCGCACGGCACACAGAAGCACTTCCGTGTGTCGCGCGTGATTCGCGCAATAGTAGATAAAGAAATGAAGGAAAAAATAAAAGCACTTCCTTCATTTATTTTTCTAAACTTCAAAACCGCGTGTCATAAAATCACGCAGCAAACACTGATGACACACAGAAGTGAAACGCGTGCAAAACGCTCCATTTTTTTGCGCGCGCAAAACGCACACGTTCATGTGAATAAGGCCGAAATGTGATTTGGAAAAAATTCTAATTGAAAAAAAGACTATATTTAAGTATATAGCATTTAGGAGGGTAATCTGTGCATCTGGACTTGCAAATTAACCCCTTCCCGACAACCCGCCGTATATATACGGCGCACATCGGGTGGGGGAGTATGGAGCGGGTTCACGGGCTGAGCCCGCTTCATAGGATTAGTGTGTCGGCTGTGTGTTACAGCCGACACTTCCGGGTAACGAGCGCAATCCTGCTAGTTTAACATGTTAAATGCCGCAAACCCCTGTATCGTTCCATCGCCCCCCCCCCCCCTGTGGCGAGATAGGGATGTGCTGTTGGCTGGCATGGCAGCCTGGGGGCCTGGTGAAGGACCCCAGGTTCGCCATCTTTGTACTCCTATGAACTGTCAGAAACACGATATACTGCAATACATTAGTGTTGCAGTATATCGTGCAAGCGATCCAATGATCGCTAGTTCAAGTCCCCTAGGGGAACAAGTAAAAAACATTGAAATAAAAAATTTTTTATAAAAATTTAAATAAAAAAATGTAAAGTTAAAAAAAAAAAACCTTTTCCCATTTTCCCTCAAGCACAATGTAAGAAAATAAAAAAATTAACATAACTGGTATTGATGGGTCCGTAAAAGTCTGAACTATTACAATATATCATTATTTAGTCTGCACGGTGAATGCTGTAAAAAATAAAACATTTAAACCGTCAGAATTGCTGTTTTGTGGTCACATAATATCCCACAAAAAAATGAAAAAAAAAAGTGATCAAAATGTCTCATGTACCCAACAATGGTACTAATATAAACTACAGCTCGCCCCGCAAAAAAATAAGCCCTCATACCGCTAAATAGACAGTAAAATAAAAAAGTTATGGCTCTCGACAAAACGCTAATTTTATTTTTAACAATCAGTTTTTTCCTTGTAAAAGTAGTAAAACATAAAAAAACTATATAAATTTGGTATCACTGTAATCGTATTGACCCTCAGAATAAAGTTAACATGTCGTTTTTACCGCACGGTGAACGACGTAAAAACAAAACCACCCAAAACATTGAGGAATAGCAATTTTTTTCCTATTCCACCCCACAAATATTTTTTTTGCAGTTTCTCACTACATTATATGGTACAATAAATGGTGCCATGAAAATCTAAATTTTGTCCCGCCAAAAACAAGCCCTATTACGGCAATATTAATGAAAAAAGAAAAAAGTTATGGCTTTTGGAATGTGGGGAGGAAAAAAAACAAAAGGGAAAATCCGAAAAATGGCTGCGGCGGAAAGGGGTTAAAAGCAGATTATGATCAATATAATACATACAACACATGACAAAACAATCACCGGATAGAAATTAGAATGTGATTTACGTTAGTTTGTCTTGTAGTAATACGGCAGAGATAATACATTGTTCATACATGAGTAACATTGCAGTGAAGGCATATTTAAGTGTTAATGCAGAGTTACTATCAATTCACAAATATTAAAAACTCTTGATAAAAAAGCGTAACCATGGAAACCGGCCTAGAACATTCATGTACAATTAAAATGTAACTCCTTACAAAGAGCTAGATAATTGTACACAGCACCACTGTATATAACTAGGCTTCACCAACACACTGGATAATGTCAGAGGTCACACATAGAAAAAAAAAAAAACACATTATTCTTGTGTCACATAATAAAAAATAAAAAAATACAGTAAAATTCCCAAAATCCGATATGGTACATTACTATAGGGAATTCCAAACTATTAATAGTTTGTATAGATATGTATAGGCCACAATGTAGTGCTGTAATTTCCTCACACAGGCGGTGTAAGTATTTTTGTTGACCCTGACCCACCACACCTGATACAGGAATAAAGTAGCACACACCCCAATGGCTGGAAGAAATTTGGATGCACATTATGGGTATTTCTGTCTATTATGCCCAATACACAGAATCATATTGTAGCGTCCATGGTCGCGGGCCGTCTGCTACCCTCACCTCCTGACGCCTGCAGCCATGGATCTGTGAGCGCTGGTCCCCATCTCCTTCCTAGGAGATGCCAGCGCTCACTTCCGCTCCGGTCCACTGTGTCCCGTAGGGTGCGCGCGCACATGAAAATAATCATCATCATCAACCCACATGCTTTCCTGGTCTATAAGAAGGCCCCAGCCCTCCTGATCCATGCCTGAGCGTTGTTAGTTTATCACAAGTCTGTCTTGCAAATGGTCCCTTAGTGTTTCCCGTTCCAGTTGTTACCCATGCCCTGTTACCTGTTCCTGTATCCCGTGCTTTGTTCTTGTTACTGTGCCTATTAGTGTTGGAGTCGTGTCCTACTGCACCTGCTGTCGTTTGCCACGTCCAGTGTCTTCTGCCACGTCCAGTGTCTTCTGCCACGTCCAGTGTCTTCTGCCACGTCTTGTACTGTCTGCCACGTCTGGCGCAACCTGCTGCACCGACCTCCATCCGTGCTGAAGCCACAGCCACTGTCTGGACTAGTTCAGGTACCCAATTGTTACGAACTGCTGTAGACTTTCGTATAGACTGAGACCCGGTCAGCTGTTTCTCCGCTACGGCAGAGCGGCCTAGTGGGTCGGCATATCCTGTAACCGTGACTTGGCTCAGGCCAAGGAACCCGCTGGCCAGCCCAAGACTGCAGACCAGAAGATACAGTCGGAGATGCATGACCTTCGCACACGTCAGGATCAACTCCTTGAGGCTGTAAATTTTATCATGGTCCGTCTGGATCTACTCACTGTTCCACCTCCGGTTCTTCATCCAGAGGCTGTTGCTGTACCACTGCCTGTTGCTCCTCCTTATTGTTCCGGATCCACAGTTCCTCTGCCTCTTCCTCCTCGCTATGACGGTGATCCCAGAGCATGTAGAGTATTTATTAACCAATGCACTGTTCATTTTAGGCTACGGACTCATCTCTTCCCCTCCAAGGAGGCCAAAGTAGCATTTTTCATCTCCCTTCTTGTTGGCAAGGCCCTCGCATGGGCGACCCCAATCTTGGAGCAACAAGGACATGTATCCTCGGACATAACCTTGTTCCTGCAGTCCTTTCATGTCGTTGTAATGTCAGGATAGGGAGACAGACAGGTGAGCCCTAATCTACCCGCCACTCAGTCCCTGCCTACTTGCACAGCCCGTCCTAGGCGACGGCGTACAACTGGGCGACGGTCCCTACGCTCAATATGTGCACCAAAGACAAACAAGACAAGGGTACACAAAAGCAAGGGATGTGGGGCAGTTGCCCACGGCGACACCGTGAGCAACAGAGAGTAGTGGACGAGCCGAGTCAAACCAGGAGTGTACGTGGTAACAAATGCAGAGCAGGAGAATAGTCAGTCAAGCCAGGGTCAATATGAAGCAGAGGTCAATGGTAACAGCAGGAACAGCAGAGCCAGGAAACAGGAGAATCACAGGCAAAGGACAAGCAGCAAATGAAGGTATAAGTAGACCAAGGGCGGGAGCTAGAACCGTCTGGCGAGGCTGCGATAGGCTCTCCCACTCCTCAGCCTACCAGCCTGAGTGGTAGCAGATCGAGTCACTCTAGCAGACCTAGGAACAGATGCAGGCTGATTAACCACGGGAGTCAACACAGAAGCTGTGTCAGGAAGATCCTTCGCAGCCATGTTCAAGGACCGGTTCGAACATCCTCTGCCGCAGCCACTCTGTTGACCCTCAAGCAAGAGGATTCCACAGTAGGGGAGTATGCTATCTCCTTCCGTACCCTACCAGCCGAGCTGGCATGGAAAAATGAGGCACTGGTGGCGACATTCTGGCAGGGACTGTCTTCTCACATCAAGTACGAACTGGCGGCCCGCGACCTTCCTTCTACCTTGGATGCCCTCATCCTTTTAGCCACTCGGGTTGACATGAGAATCCGGGAGAACACTCAATAGGTTCGACAGAAGAGCCGGGTCCACAGACCAGCACCCTCGGTCCAGAGACCACTATTGCCTTCCCCTAGTGCGCTACCTGAAGAACCCATGCAGGTAGACTAAGTCCAGTTGTCTGAACAAGAGAAGCAGCACAGACGCTCCTCTAGACTATGTATGTATGGTGACCTTAAGGGTCATTTTGTGCGCCAATGCCCACAGAAACCATGAAACTCCAGTACCTAGGGTTGGTTGGAGAGGCAACGTCTCCAAATGTTAAAACCTTTTCCAAATTATCGATTCCTGTGGCCATCGTCTCCGGAGAGATGTCACATCCCTCCTCCGCCTATCTTGACTCCGGAGCAGCTGCTAATTTCATCCAGCAGGATCTAGTGGATCGTTTACATCTACCCACAGTTCTTCTGGAGAGACTCCTGGCTGTTGCCTCTGTGAATGGTCTACCATTGCCCGATCCAATTGTGTTCATCACGGAGCCGTTGACACTACGGGTCGGAGCTCCTCACTCGGAGCAGATCGCCTTCCTTGTATTACCCAAGGCTAGCAATCCTATCCTGCTGGGTCTGCCATGGCTTCGCCTACACGCCCCGATTCTTGACTGGAGTTCCGGAGAGATTCTTCAATGAGGTTCCAGATGCCATAGCAATTGCCTGTCACAAGTTCGTCCTGTTATGCCCCCTCTTCCTCAGTCACTCTCCGATCTACCATCTCAGTATGCCAATTTTGCGGATGTCTTCTGCAAGCGGGAGGCTGAGACGTTGCCTCCACATAGGAATTATGACTGTCCCATTGAACTGGTTCCAAATGCTTCTCTTCCCCGTGGACGGGTTTATCCTCTCTCCTTGCCAGAGACTTTATCCATGCCTATATCAAGGAGAATTTGGAGAGGAGTTTTATACGAAA
Source organism: Rhinoderma darwinii (assembly GCF_050947455.1). Lineage (NCBI taxonomy): Eukaryota > Metazoa > Chordata > Amphibia > Anura > Rhinodermatidae > Rhinoderma > Rhinoderma darwinii. The sequence goes on from NC_134687.1 coordinate 550,803,136, forward strand.
ATCTTCCTCCCCGGCTGGGGCCGGCTTCTTCTTCGTTAAGAAGAGAGATGGATCTCTTCGACCCTGCATTGACTACCGTGGTCTCAACCAGATCACGGTCAAGAACAAATACTCGTTGCCACTTATATCCGAGCTGTTTGATTGCATACGAGGACCCCAAAAAATTTCTAAGCTAGACCTGCGGGGGCTTATAACCTAATTCGGATTCACCGGGGTGACGAATGGAAGGTGGCATTTAACACCCGTGACAGGCACTACGAATACCTAGTGATGCCCTTCGGACTGTGTAACCCTCCCGCAGTCTTTCAAGATTTCTCCTCTATATGTGTGTTGTAGTTTATCTCGATCATATTTAGATTTTCTCTCCAGATCTGATGACCCATCGGAGGCATGTCTGTCAGGTTCTTCTGCGACTAAGGGAGAATCGCTTATATGGCAAGTTGGAGGGGTGCGTCTTTGAAAAGAGGTCTTTGCCCTTTCTGGGCTACATCATCTCTGATCAAGGTCTTAAGGTGGATCCTGAGAAACTAAAGTCTGTCCTGGAATGGCCGCGTCCTCAAGGCCTGAGGGCCATACAGCGGTTCCTGGGATTCGCCAATTTCTACTGGCAGTTTATTACAAACTTCTCATCTCTGACGGCTCCCATCTCTACCCTTACCAAGAAGGGCGTGAATGGCAAAGTGTGGACTCCAGAGGCAGAGTCTGCGTTTATTAGCCTCAAGAAAGCCTTCACTTCAGCTTCGATCCTCCATCATCCTGACGTGTCTCGGCAGTTCTCAATGGAGGTGGACACTTCCTCTGTTGGTGCAGGTGCACTTCTGTTCCAGAGGAGCTCCAAAGGAAAGGCAGTAGTATGTGGCTATTACTTTTTTCTTCTGCAGAGCACAATTACTTTATTGGGGAGCGGGAGCTACTGGCCATCAAATTGGCTCTGGAGTAGTGGAGACATCTTCTAGAGGGCGCAGCTCACCCCATCTTGGTCTACACTGACCACAAGAACCTTACCTATCTTCAGCTTGCTCAACGACTAAATCCCCGTCAAGCCAGGTGGTCGCTGTTCTTCACCCGTTTCCAATTTGTGCTCCACTACCATCCCGCTGGCAAGAATGTGAGGGCCGATGCTCTGTCCAGGTCATTTGAGACGGCTGACAGGGTGGAGTCCCTTCAAACTATCATAGATCCGTCATGTATTTTCACTGCTAATCCTTTGCAGGTTAGAGACATCCCTCCGGGGAGGACTTTTGTTCAGTTGGCAGACAGGAGAAGAATTCTCCACTGGGGACACAGTTCTAAACTAACTGGGCACGCTGGTGTTCGTAAAATCCGAGACCTGATTGCTCGTCACTTCTGGTGGCCCACGCTACCTAAAGATGTTCTGTACTTTGTCTCTTCTTGCACGGTGTGTGTTTCTAACAAAGTTACTCACTCTAAGCCTGCTGGCCTGCTTCAACCTCTGCCTGTACCCAATGCCCCCTGGCAGCACATTGCGATGGACTTTGTCACAGACCTTCCTCCCTCAGCAGGATGCAACACTGTCTGGGTGGTGATAGACCGGTTCTCGAAGATGGCACATTTTATCCCGCTGACAGGCATACCTTCTGCTCCCGGACTGGCGAGTCTCTTCATTCAGCACATCTTTCGCTTGCATGGCTTGCCCCTTCACATTGTGTCCGAACGGGGGGTTCAATTTACCTCAAAGTTCTGGAGAGCCCTATGTAAACTCCTGGATGTGAGATTGGACTTTTCCTCAGCTTATCACCCCCAGCCCAATGGGCAAGTTGAGAGGATCAACCAGATCATGGAGAATTATCTCCACCACTTCATCTCTTTACAGCACAATAACTGGGTACAGCTTCTTCCATGGGCCGAGTTCTCGTACAACAATCACACAAGTGAGTCCACCACTTCCACTCCTTTTCACATTGTGTACCATCAATATTCCTGTGTCGACTACATTTCAGGTACCCGCAGCTGACTCTGCATTTGGGGACTTTCTGCAAATCTGGCAACAGACCCGGTCCTCTATTTTGATGTAAGTCGATCGCATGAAGCGAAAAGCGGATACAAAGAGAAGAGAGCCGCCTCAGTATCTTCCGGGTACCAAAGTCTGGCTGTCCTCTCGGAACATTCGTTTGATGGTGCGTTCATACGAGTTTGCTCCCAGGTTCCTTGGACCTTTTGAAATTCTGCAACAGATAAACCCTGTCTCCTATAAGCCTCCTACCCTCAGAATCCCCAACTCCTTTCATGTGTCCCTCATGAAACCTGTGGTCCTGAACCACTACAGCAAGACTTCTAGTTCCACAGTTGCTCCCAGCGGTTCTTCTGATGTGTTCAAGGTAAGGGAGATTCTGGACTGCAAAAGGGTAGGAGGAAGAACTTTCTATATGGTGGACTGGAGAGGGTTTGATCTTGAGGAGAGGTACTGGGAGTTGCAAGAGAACCTCAGTGCTCCTGCGGTTATTAAGAAATTCCTTTCTCGCTCTGGCGTAAGAGGGGGGATTCTGTAGCGTCCATGACCGCGGGCCATTGTGTTAACTCACTTCCCGACGCCCGCAGCAATGGATCTGTGTGTGCTGGTCCCCATCTCCGTCCTAGGAGACGCCAGCGCTCACTTCCGCTCCGGTCCACTGTGTCCTGTAAGGTGCGCGCGCACACTCGTGCCCACTCTTAAAAGGCCAGCGCGCACACATGAAAATAATCATCATCATCAACCCACATCCCTTCTGATCCTTGCCTGAGCATTGTTAGTTTATCCCAAGTCTGTCTTGCAAATGGTCCCTTAGTGTTTCCCGTTCCAGTTGTTACCCATGCCCTGTTACCTGTTCCTCTATCCCGTGCTGTGTTCTTGTTCCTGTGCCTACTAGTGTTGGAGTCGTGTCCTACTGCACCTGCTGACGTTTGCCACGTCCAGTGTCTTCTGCCACGTCCAGTGTCTTCTGCCATGTCCAATGTCTTCTGCCTTGTCCAGTGTCTTCTGCCACGTCCAATATCTTCTGCCACGTCTTGTTCTGCCCGCCACGTCTGGTGCAACCTGCTGCACCGACCTCCATCCGTGCTGAAGCCACAGCCACTGTCTGGACTAGTTCAGGTACCCGAGTGTTACGAACTGCTGTAGACTTTCGTATAGACTGAGACCTGGTCAGCTCCAGAAGATGCAGCAATTAAAGGAACAGTAACTTTTTGAAACAACTTATATATACCTGATATAGATCAACTTTGTAATTTAGTTACTGTTAAAATGTTGTTGTTTTCTTATCCATGCGAATTCTGTGTGATTTTAGTGCCACTAGGTGTCCCCCAGCTGTCCACCTGATGTCAAGCAGTCCGTCCCTGGTATCAGAGCAGAATTGACAGGCTGGAGAAGATGGGGGTGTGTCTTTTTCACTGCTTGGCTATAGAGAGGGTAGGGGGAGCAAGAGGAGGGAGCAGGGGCAGATAGAGGAGGCACAGACATGCTGTGCTGCATACAAGTCTAATGGGTTAGACGAGCACTTCAGGCACAACAAGAACACAGTCCAGTCCAGACAAATGAGGTGCATGGATTCGTTTTTTACGTATCTCAGCATGCGGTAAAAACAATAACTTAACTTTATTCTGCTGGTCAATACGATTACGGCGATACCAAATTTATATATTTTTCTCTAATGTTTTACTGCTTTTAGAAAGAAAAATCTATTTGTTTAATAAAATTTGTTTTGTGTCACCACATTCTGAGAGCCATAACTTTTTTCTTTTTAAGCGGTATGAAGGCTTATTTTTTGCGGGACGAGCTGCAGTTTATATCGATATCATATTTTGGTACATACGATTTTTTAGTTCCGTTTTTAACGTGTTTTTTTTTAGAGCTTTGGTGACCAAAAACAGCGATTCTGGTTGTTTGAAACTTCTTAATACGGTTTTCAGCGTGCAACTTAAATGTTATATTGTAACAGTTTGAAATTTTACGGACGCGGCGATACCAATTTAGTTTATTTTTTATGTTTTACATTACTTTAGAGGAGAAATGGGAAAATTATTATTTTTTAAACTTATAATATTTTATTTTTTTGTAAAAATGTATTGCTGTGTATTGTCATTTTTACCAGCCAGAAGCAGGGCTTATGAGGAGCAGAGAGAGAGATAGAAAAACTTGGGCCCCGGTCTGCCATGACAACCTTTGGCACCAGCGATCACGTCATGGGGGGTGGGGAGGGATGCCCCCTCTGTCTAACAGATTAGATGCCACGGTTGCTATTGACTGCGGTATCTAAGTGGTTAAACGGCCATGATCAGAGTACTCTCTGTTACTGTCCTTTAGGCATCATTTACACAAGAGTAATATACGCGCGTGCGACGCGCGTGCTTTACACGCGTGTCGTACGCACCTATATTATGCTGTGTTGTTTCACTGCCTATATGAACGATTAAAATTCGATTTTTATTATAGGAAAACCATACTAAAATAGGGCTAGATAGCCAAAGATACTAATAGAGGCGTAAGCACGGTTGACCACACAGAAGGGGGAGCAATTGGGGGTGCTAATGAAGGCACCACACACTGCTGAAACGATAGATGCCCCTGGCTGTGTTATATTATAAACACCTGGTCAATCCGTGCCAATAAAACGTGTCCCTACGCGTTTCCGTAGATTTAACACATCTATATTATGGCCGGGAGACACCTATTGCGTGTCTCATCACATTCACAGGGCTCGTGCACGACACTAGTCAGCTGGTCGAACACGAGCCGAGTGAAATGCCTGGCATAAGTAGTGCTGGCCACTCCCTCCCAGGGATGACGCAGCGGCCGGGCAGCCAATCCGCCACGAGCCACGCCATGACGCGGCCCGAGCAGGGCCGGCCCCCGGACGCTCGCTGTCACCGCAGGAGGGAGCAAACCAAATAGCATCCCTAGTAACCAGGGATCATAAGGCGGCTATATAGAAATGGCATGAAATAAATGGCCAGGAAAAGGACCAGCAACAGGAGTCATAGCGATCGTAGAACCAAATTGATGGTACAATAGATCGCTGTGACTTAAGAAATCGCCGCAAAGCCATAGTGCAGCAGATCACTATATATCACTTAGTGAATCACTCAGGGCGTCCCCTGGCAACAAGGGTAACCACAGAAGGTCACAACAAACGGCGTGGAGGGGGAGGAGGGAAGGGGATCAGTGTGATAAGTATAAATGAAAGGCATTACGAAACATGGCAGAATGATTAAGCACCCAAACCAGGATCGAACAACAAGGTATAGCAAAATAAATATTCACCCAGACCAGGATCAAGCAAACGGTGGATAGGAATCAGAGGAAGCAATTGAATGATATCTGTTCATTGAGACCCGCCGGTTTCATGGTATGCATGCGGAAAATCCATTGGCCCTCTTTCTGTAGGATCCTCTTGTCCCAATTGCCCCCCCTAGCCGATGGCCGTATATGCTCGATCCCCTGGAATTTGATAACGTGGGTGTCACCACCATGCTTTTCCCAGATGTGTTGGGCCACCGGGGTATCCATATTGCGACGAATGTCGCCTATGTGGTCCCTGATTCGTCTCCTAAATTCTCTAATTGTCTTGCCGACATATTGCAGTCCGCAGACACATGAGATCAGGTAGACGATGCCCTTCGTTTTGCAATTGATAAAGGATCTGTTTTCAAATGTCCTACCGGTGGCATGGCTATAAAAGTTCTTACTACAGGATATGGATTCGCAAGCTTTGCAGGACCCACATCTGAATGTTCCCTTTATGTTATGTGTAAGCCATGTTGTAGGGCGGATGGATTGCATGTGGCTATGAACCACACGATCCCTGATATTCCTACCCCTCTTATAGGTGACCGAGGGTCTATTGCCCACGAGATCGCCTACATCTGGGTCAGTCCTAAGAATCCCCCAATATGTCTGTAGGATCCTGATGACTTCGCTATTCGATGAGTCGTAAGTGCCTATGATGCGCATTTGGTCATCAGTCGTGCGCCTTTTAGGATTTAAGAGTGCACTCCTATTGCAATGAAATGCATTGCGGTAGGCTGATCCGAGAACATCACGGGGATAGCCCCTCCGGCGATATCTATTTTGTAGATCAAAAGCAGCTATTTTGAAGTCAGTCATGGTGTAGCAATTCCTGCGCGCCCTTAGGTATTGACCTTTGGGTATCCCCTTTTTTAATGGTGCGGGATGCCAGCTCTCCCATCGAAGGAGACTATTAGTTGCTGTTTCCTTCCTGAAGATATTAGTTTGTATGTATCCCTGTTCTGTTTTACATATATTAATGTCCATAAAGGTCATTTTGCTCTCATGGATGACGGATGTAAAAAAGAGCCCCATTTCGTTGACATTGAGAATGGCCACAAATTCACTGAACTCCTCCTTAGTTCCAGACCACAAAATCATGATGTCATCAATAAATCTTAGCCAGAGAAGAATCCTAGATGTCCATCGATCCATCTCCTCTCCAAAGACAATCATCTTCTCCCACCAGCCCAGGTACAGGTTGGCATAGGTGGGTGCACATGGAGTCCCCATCGCTACCCCCCTGAGCTGGTGAAATAATTTACCATCGAATAGAAAAAAATTATGTTCGAGAACAAAACGAAGTAGACTGACCACAAACTCGTTGTGGACCTGAAATTGTGTTCCCCTTTCTTTCAAGAAATCCTCCACAGCTCTGCACCCAGTGACATGGGTTATAGAGCTGTAGAGGGCCTCAACATCAAGTGAGGCCAAATATACACCAGTGTCACATTTGATGCCCTCTAACCTTCTGAGTACATCCATCGTGTCACGAACGTATGATGGAAGGGCCAATACAAACGGACTAAGGATCCGGTCAATATAGAGACTAGCATTCTGTGTCAGGTTATCAACCCCAGAAACAATGGGGCGACCCTTCAGAGGAGATGTACCTTTATGTACTTTGGGCAGGCCGGGTGAATGTGATGAGACACGCAATAGGTGTCTCCCGGCCATAATATAGATGTGTTAAATCTACATCAGTGTGACCCCTGATGAAGCACCCTGATTATTAGCGGTGCGGAAACGCGTAGGGACACGTTTTATTGGCACGGATTGACCAGGTGTTTAAAATATAACACAGCCAGGGGGATCTATCGCTTCAGCAGTGTGTGGTGCCTTCATTAGCAACCCCAATTGCTCCCCCTTCTGTGTGGTCAACCATGCTTACGCCTCTATTAGTATCTTTGGCTATCTAGCCCTATTTTAGTATGGTTTTCCTATAATAAAAATCTAATTTTAATCGTTCATATAGGCAGTGATACAATTTCAATTAATCAAGTGAACGGATATCTTCTTATATATTGATGCAACAATTGTTGTGTAGTGTTAAACTCAATAATTAAACATATACAGTGGGGATGGCAGGCTTTCTCACTGGCAAGATAAATGTAGCTAAATGGATGAGTGACGCACAGGAAGTGTTCTCCGAAAATGAACTGGTGTCCCAGACTCAACATTTAAGCATTAGTGCCTCTTTCAGTCAACTTACTAGGATCTACAAGGACCACATTAGGTCGTGGTGGGAGATTCAGACGTTAGACACGTATCTGAGAAATAAGATAGTACCCAGGGGTTTACGCATTACCCTCATTCCCGCTGCATGGGTTAGGTCTCCAGATCTCCTCAAAAAATGGGAGAAAGAGTCCATTGACTCTTCCCTCAGGTTTATGGGGATCTTGCTGGAGGAGGAAAAAATATTGTTGGCACGCAGTACGGCGGAATTGAAAGAGGGTATTGAATCGGTCAGGAGATTCTCCAATAACCCAGACTATGAGAGAAAAGAGAAAGTACTCCAGCAGGGTATTGAAAAATTCACTGGACATATAAAAGAGAGGAAGCATTTCCAATATGTTCGAGATACCGCTGATTTCAAAGAAGGAAAAATCTTCGATTATAGTGTTAAAAATATGGGGGGGTTTGAGATTGAGACCGAACAATCCTCCTCAGAGTAAGATCAATCAGATTCCGATACTGCGAGGAATCCCAGTAGAAGAGCTAGGGGAAGTCAACACTCAGGGAAGAATCCAACCCGTAATTACCAAAGGGGCAGAGGTAGAGGCAAGGGCCCAAATAGGGATGTTTTTTTTTATCCAGAAACCACCCCATCACAGAATACCTCCTAAGAGACAGGAGAGAGGTTTAGTGTCTGGGAATCACGAGGATGATTTGCAGATAATCAACCTCTCATCGTGTATCCTAACGACTGAGGAGACTAGCATTCTGAAGAAAGGTTTATCATTTGTACCCACGAATAGATTTGACCTGTTTATGTGGGTCAAGGATCTGAATCTATTCATGCGCAAATTGAAATGGAAGAAATTTTTTAAAACCCACGACAGGCGAGAATGCCTTGAACTGGGGATCTCTGAGGAGGACCTACCGCACTTTAGAGCACTCAATCAATTATGGGAAGAAGGTCAGAGAAGTGTTGGTGATGGACCCTTTACTGATCTTAGGCAACCATCCACCAGAAATGCACCTGTTAATGATAATACACCAATTGATGTATTTCTGGAGGTAGTGGTGGACCAGCTCAGTATACTTCCAATACCATCAAATTCAATACTTCGAGAGAGGAGATGGCAGGTTTACAGGCCCTTGAGCAGGATGACAGTATTGTCATTAAACCGTCAGATAAAGGTGGCAATATTGTCGTGATGGATCGTAGTCAGTACAGCAATCTGTGTCACCGCATTTTAAGCGATACAGCATGCTACAGAATTTTATTGAGTGATCCTATGCCGATTTTTGCAAACCAACTAAAAATATTGGTAAATCAAGGCAGATCTCTCAATCTGGTGAGCATTAATGAACAACGCTTTATTCTGACTGATCATCCACAGTACGCCACCTTTTATAGCCTGCCCAAAGTACATAAAGGTACATCTCCTCTGAAGGGTCGCCCTATTGTTTCTGGGGTTGATAACCTGACACAGAATGCTAGTCTCTATATTGACCGGATCCTTAGTCCGTTTGTATTGACCCTTCCATCATACGTTCGTGACACGATGGATGTACTCAGAAGGTTAGAGGGCATCAAATGTGACACTGGTGTATATTTGGAATCACTTGATGTTGAGGCCCTCTACAGCTCTATACCCCATGTCACTGGGTGCAGAGCTGTGGAGGATTTCTTGAAAGAAAGGGGAACACAATCTCAGGTCCACAACGAGTTTGTGGTCAGTCTACTTCGTTTTGTTCTCGAACATAATTTTTTTCTATTCGATGGTAAATTATTTCACCAGCTCAGGGGGGTAGCGATGGGGACTCCATGTGCACCCTCCTATGCCAACCTGTACCTGGGCTGGTGGGAGAAGATGATTGTCTTTGGTGAGGAGATGGATCGATGGACATCTAGGATTCTTCTCTGGCTAAGATTTATTGATGACATCATGATTTTGTGGTATGGAACTAAGGAGGAGTTCAGTGAATTTGTGGCCATTCTCAATGTCAACGAAATGGGGCTTTTTTTTACATCCGTCATCCATGAGAGCAAAATGACCATAGCCACATGCAATCCATCCGCCCTACAACATGGCTTACACATAACATAAAGGGAACATTCAGATGTGGGTCCTGCAAAGCTTGCGAATCCATATCCTGTAGTAAGAACTTTTATAGCCATGCCACCGGTAGGACATTTGAAAACAGATCCTTTATCAATTGCAAAACGAAGGGCATCGTCTACCTGATCTCATGTGTCTGCGGACTGCAATATGTCGGCAAGACAATTAGAGAATTTAGGAGACGAATCAGGGACCACATAGGCGGCATTCGTCGCAATATGGATACCCCGGTGGCCCGACACATCTGGGAAAAGCATGGCGGTGACACCCACGTTATCAAATTCCAGGGGATCGAGCATATACGGCCATCGGCTAGGGGGGGGCAATTGGGACAAGAGGATCCTACAGAAAAAGGCCCAATGGATTTTCTGCATGCATAATAAAAATCTAATTTTAATCGTTCATATAGGCAGTGATACAATTTCAATTAATCAAGTGAACGGATATCTTCTTATATATTGATGCAACAATTGTTGTGTAGTGTTAAACTCTATATTAGTCTATGGGGCAGTGCAGACAGTCCGTGAGTTTTGCGCAGCGTGAGTCCGCTGCGTAAAACTCACGACATGTTCTGTATTTCGCAGTTTTTCGCGCATCACGCACCCATTGAAGTCAATGGGTGCGTGAAAACCACGCATGCCGCACGGAAGCACTTCCGTGCGAACTGCGTGAATCGCGCAACAGCTGTCAAACTCTGAATGTAAACAGAAAAGCACCACGTGCTTTTCTGTTTACAAACATCCAAACGGAGTGTCATAATGATGGCAGCTGAGCGAAAATCACGCAGCCGCGCATCATACACTGATGACACACGCAGCTGTTAAGTGCCTTTTGCGCACGCAAAACGCCGCGTTTTGCGCACGCACGCAAAACGCACACGCTCGTGTAAATCAGGCCTTACTGTGAGGTGTCATGTACTTCATGTGGCGTAATTTACGGTCTCGAATGCCCATTCAAAAAAACTTTGTGTGGGAAAAACAAAACATGAACTTAGGGTGAAGATACGTGAACATCTAAACACCATAAAAATTGATAACACGATGGAAGAAATCTGCAGGAGAGAAGACAAGTCTTTACGTCCCACCCCAAAAGCAAACAAAAAAAACACAAAGGCAATTGGAGACAGTTAGGGTATGTTCACACGGCTTATTTTCGTCGGTTTTTCGGGCCGTAAATGGACGAAAAATGGCCGAAAAAACGGAAGCAGAACGCCTCCAAACATCTGCCCATTGATTTCAATGGGAAATACGGTGTTCTGTTCCGACGGGGCGTTTTTTACGCGGCCGTTTTGAATAACAGCCGCCTATAAAAACACCCATGAAAAAGAAGGGCATGTCACTTCTTGAGACGTTTTTGGAGCTGTTTTTCATTGACTCTATAGAAAAACAGCTCCAAAAACGGCCGTAAAAACGCCACGAAAAACGCGAGTGGCTTAAAAAACTTATGAAAATCAGGAGCTGTTTTCCCTTGAAAACAGCTACGTATTTTCAGACGTTTTTGATTTTGTGTGTGCACATACCCTTAAAGTTATGGGGCATATGACAAGTAAAAGTGGGCATTAGAGGAGAAAAACTTTTACAAACTGAAAGTAAATGGATCTTCTTGATAAACTCTGTGAATCCCATAGGACTCAATGAAGACTTCAATTTTGGAAGCTTCTTATAAGCACCTTAATTAGCGTATTTTTCGGACTATAAGATGCACCTGACCATAAGACGCACCCAGGTTTTAGACAACAGAAAATAGGAAAAAAATAATTTGTTAAAAAATAATTTATTCTGTTTCACCACATTCTGAGAGCCATTTTTTCTTTATACACATTTTATTAGTTCCCCTAGGAGACTTAAACCAGCGGCCACTTGATTACATGTGGAGTTACTGAAACAGCGTAACTCGCTGAGCTACTCTGTTTCCCTAACTCTCATAGTAGTGAATGGCAGTTACGGAAGCAGTGTACCATGCGAGCTATGCTGTTCTACTACGGGAGAGTACAGAAAGCTAGGATTTAGGGGCCCTGTTCTAGAGATAGGTGCGGGTACCAGAGGTGGGACCCGCATCTACCTGACATTTATGACATATCCTGTGGATATGTCATAAAAGTCCTTCATAGAAAAACCCCTATAAATGCTGTGGTCGCTATTGACCGTGGAATTTAACTAGTTAAAGGGGTTTGCCATAAAACACATGTATCCCCTATCCATGAGAAAGAGGCTACATGTGGGATCGCTGGGGTCCGACCACTGGTACAGCCCAGCGATAAGGAAAACAGGGGACTGAAAGTCATCCAGAGCGCTATATGAGAAGCCTGAACTTTCGGGTTCTGTGTCCGGCTTATTTGTTGCGCAGCTCCATAGAGATCAATACATAGCTGCTCGCGCATGCGCAGACGAATCACATTCATCTCTACGAAGCTGCCGAACACAGAACGAGGAAGTCAAAGCTTGTCATGTAGCGCTCTTGGTGAGTTTCAGTCCCCGGTCAGGCCCCCAGCGATCACACATGTATCCCTGATACTGTGGATAGGGGATACATACTGTATGTTTTATGGCACAACCCCATTTAAACATCCAGGAACAGCGAATTTGCTGTTCCTGGCCATTAGAGCAGCATGTCAGCTACCGAAACCTGCAGTGTATGCAGCGCGTGAGCCCGCTCCACACATTAGCCCCCCCCCCCGCTCCATGATGTGCCGGGAACATCATGGGTCAGGAAGTGGTTAAGTAATGGAGCAGTCAGGGTGCCCGGCGATACCGGGTCCCTTGACTGTGGACTATAAGACGCAGGGACTTTTTAGAAAGATTTATTCTTGCTAAAAACTGCGTCTTATAGTCCGAAAAATATGGTAAATGGTATATGTATAGTGCAGTAAAGGATAAGGCAGTATAACTAATATACATATATATATATATATATATATATATATATATATATATATATATATATATAAAACAAGAAAAAACCTCAAAATACTAAATAAAAATGTTACAACAACTTATCCCTACTACAAAACAGACTAGCCCTCTTATTTATGTTAATAGTATTATAATCTTTATAAGGAGGCAGGATATGTATAAAATATTCTCTCGTGTTTCTAGTAATCAACAAAATTGTTGCTATTCCTCTTTTGTAGTCACAAAGTTACACATTTTCTTATATATATAACTGATCATGCTGATCCAAACACCAGCAAACATTCAACTATTAGGCCTCGTTCACATCAGATTTGGAGGCTCCGTTAGGGGCATCCATCGCAGATCCGGCTGAGATTAATGGAAACAATATATTGTCTGGTAAAATCACAGACACCCTGACGGAAAGCCGACGGAACCCATTAAAGTCAATAGGTTCCGTTGGCCGCCGCCGGTGTATGTTGTGCAACGGAAACATTGCTCCCGTTATTCCTTCGTTCTGCTCTTCTGACAGGGCAGAACAACGGAACACATCGACTCAGGTGTGAACGAAGCCTGAGCAGGTCAATGATATTTGACTGCTATTCTGATTCAATTTACTTAAATTAATGTATTTTAAAAAGACCATTAGTAAAATCTAAACATTGATACACTTTCTCTCTCACACCAATCCATAACAATAAGGAGCATGAAGACAGCTCCAAAAACGGAATAATGTATTTACCTGTAAGGTGTATGATTGGTTAATAGATATGGCACTAACCTTTGCAACATTAGTCAATCCCACTGCCCGAGTAAGTTATACAATACTAGATAGCAATGCCACTATTCACTTAGTACCATCTACTGGTAGGGAGAATAGAAAAGTGGCTCACTCATTACTACTCCCTGGGACTGTTCTGAGAAAGCGCCGGTGAGTTAGGGAAGCAGGATCGGGATCACATCCCAAACAATATGAGCCAGCACCAAGGGACGGTGAGTGCGGACAAGGCGAAGACTAATTGACAGCCTCTCAAGTTGTCTGCTTTACCTGTCCTTAGCTTAGACATGGAGACGTGACTTCCAACAGAGCTACAGTATCAATATAATACTCTGTATAATGCTACATCTGCTCGGCTATACACAGTGTTTCATTTTCTGACCTATAACTACATATGGGGACAAAGAGGTCTAAAATAAGAAATCTAATTCCAATTTATTCTCCGAGTAGTGGCTCAATTCAGAAAACATAAAGTCATAAAAACATTTTTAAATGAAACAAATAAAATTAAATCTTAACCGCTTTCCTCTTGCCCCAGTCTCCTTTCCCTAGAATATATTTAACTAATCAATCTAGGCTAATATCACAAATATGTACCTAGGCCAACATTACCCCATTAGTAAATCAGATATTTATTGTGCACAAAGTGTGACATGTTTTAATCATTTACATTATCTTGTCATTGATATTGGATATGAAAAGGTGGCAACCGCTGTCAGTTCCCAATGTTTTTTTTTGCCCATTCATTTTCGGGTTAACTTTCCCATAAAAATACTGTACAAATATGTCTTTAGCGTAATGCTTCATTCAAACACGCGTGTCCGATTTGCGTGCGTAAAATACGGACTTTATTTCCTGCTTTTCGTGCCATCAGCGTGCTTTCCGTTCTGCATCAGTGCTTTGCGTGTGGCATCAGTTTTTCACGTCCTTGATTCTCCTCTGCAAGCACTTCCTTTTTTTTTAAAGTTCTCTGCCTTTCTTTAGCAACTGATGCGTGAAACACGGATGTCATCCGTGTGGTGTCCGTGTTTTTCACGCACCCATAACCTTGAATGGGTGACAAGGTCTGCAAAAATGGACCAATATAGGACATGCAGTGAGTTTCACGCAATGGACACTCGCTGCGTGAAAAAATCACACATGTCTAAATAGCCCTATTGACTTGCATGGGTTCGTGTGCTCTGAGTTATTTCTTGTCCTGCTCACACAACTGATGAGATTGTCGCAACGTATCGGTGCAGGCAATACTCTGTGAGTTCAACATCTAAGTGCACCAATCTTTCGCCTTTCCTGGACTTTTAACCCCTTAATGACCAAGCTAGTTTGGACCTTAATGACCAAGCCAGATTTGTCAAATCTGGTATGTCTGACTTTATCAGAGAATAACTCTGCGAAAGTTTTGCATATCCAAGTAATTCTGACATTGTTTTTTCGTCACATGTTGTACTTTATTGTAGTGGTAAAAGTAGACTGTTACGATTTGCGGAAATTAATTAAAAAATAGAAAAATTGAAGAAATTTTGTAAAAATTAACATGTTTCCCTATTTTTAACTGCAATATGTCACATATGTACACACATACTGTACATTTTTTTAATGAAATATATATTTCCATCTCTTTACTCTATTTTGGCAGCACTTTTGAAAAAATAAAATAAATTTTCAGCAATTTAGAGGACTTACAATTTGAATAATAATTTTATAAATTTTGAAGTACATTTTGTTTTCCTGCACCAATCCAGGTTTTCAGAGGCTCATAGGTCTCAGAATGATGGAAACCCCCACAAATGACCCCATTTAGAAAACTAGACCCCATAAGGTATTAATCTAGGGGTATAGTAATTATTTTGACCCCACAGTTTTTTGCTAAATTGAATACATAGCAGGTGAACAACAAAAAAGTGTCACTTTTTTCATAAAAGTATCAGTTTGAAGACAAATTTCTTTGTAAAGCGAACATGAAAATGAAGAATCACACCACAAAATCTATCACCCTGTCTCTCCTGTTTTCAAAAATACCCACATTGTGGGCCTAATGCGTTGCCTGGACACACGGCAGGGCCCAAAAGGAAGGGAGCACCCAGAGGCTTTCAGGACTCATACTTTGCTTGAAAATGTTTTAGGCCCCACTGTACATTTGGACAGGCTTTGAGCTGCCAGAACGATAGAAACTCCCCACAAACGACCCCATTTAGAAAATTAGACCCCTTAAGGTATTTATCTAGGGGTATAGTAAGTATTTTGACCCCACAGTTTTTTACTAAATTTAATGCATAGCAGGTGAAAATAAATAAAATTTAACTTTTTTCATAAAAGTATCAGTTTGAAGACCGATTACTTTGTAAAGCGAACATGAAAATGAAGAATCACACCACAAAATCTATCACCCTGTTTCTCCTGTTTTCAAAAATACCCACACTGTGGCCCTAATGCGTTGCCTGGACACACGGCAGGGCCCAAAAGGAAGGGAGCACCCGGAGGCTTTCAGTACTCATATTTTGCTTGAAAATGTTTTAGGCCCCACTGTACATTTGGACAGGCTTTGAGCTGCCAGAACGATAGAAACTCCTCACAAACTACACCATTTAGAAAACTAGACCCCCTTAAGGTATTTATCTAGGGGTATAGTAAGTATTTTAACCCCACAGGTTTTTTTACTAAATTTAATGCATAGCAGGTGAAAATAAATACAATTTCACTTTTTTCATAAAAGTATCACTTTGATGACCGATTTCTTTGTAGAGCGAACATGAAAATGAAGAAACACACCTCAAAATCTATCACCCTGTTTCTCCTGTGTTCAAAAATACCCCCATTGTGGCCCTAATGCGCTGCCTGGACACACGGCAGGGCCCAAAAGGAACAGAGTACCTGGTAGCTTTCAGGACACCAATTCTGCTTGAAAATGTTTTAGGCCCCAATGCACATTTGGAGAGGCTTTGAACTGACAGAATGATATAAACCCCAAAGAAATGACCCATTCTTAAAACCACACACCTTAAGCTATTCAGGAGTGTAGTTGAGCATGCTGACCCCTATGTTCTCATAAAGGAGGCATGTCCTGAAATATGCATTTGCCTGTTTGACTATGTCTTGCTAACAAAGCAATTGTCCCACATTTGTGTCATTCTGATGCCGTTGTGAACAGCATTCTAGTCTGATATATAATAAATTATAGTGGGAAAAATCAACTGTTCTGGAGTAAAAAATGGAGGAAAACGTATTCAACTATGTGGCAAACTGGAGTTTGTTCACGAGATAAAAACACCTGTAGGGCTATGATGACATCTTAATTTTTATAGTGACTGGTCATACAACGTCTCTTTAGCCTCATCAATCCCTATATAAGGGACGAACGTGCCAAGCGAATAAAACTGTAGTAAAGCCCATGGTGTATTGATATGGAACAGCTCGATTATTAGAGATCCTCCAAATAAAAAAAAAAATGCCCATTTCACGATACAGTAAAACAAATTGAGCTTTGTGCGGCAGGACATAGTCATTACAGGTCATCTTACATTTTGAAAAAAAAAAATATATGCCTTTCAGTGACAACATAGGGTCACATTTTGAAAGCTATAACCCTTATGCTTTTTATCTAGGTGTGTAGTGAGTATTTAGACGCTACAAATATTGAGGCCTTAATATTTAGCGTGCCTTTTCTCCTGTGCTTCAAGATATTCATCTAGGGGTATAATGGAAATTTTTAGTTCTATTTAGTGGTTTTACTGGGATGTCAGGATTGCACATCAGAACTCAGAATTGAAGGAGTGCCAGGAGGTTTTTAGGGCCCACTTTTTACTCGTAAGATTTTATGCAACACGGGTGCCAGAACATTTAGAAAATTCATAAATTGCCTCCTTGAATAAAATTGAAACCTTCAAGGTATTCATCTAGGGGTATAATGGGAATTTTTAGTTTTATTTGGTAGTTTGGTTTTTTTAAATGTCAATTGGGACAAAATGGGAAATAAAATACATTTTAGAAAGTAAATACCCAGGCGATAGGAGAAGGCAGGAAGAAAAGGGACTTAATTAAAATCAACAGAGGTGTGGTATATTCGAAAGCACTCTCCAATGCAGAGGCCCGATTTAGAGGGGCAGGTCTCACAGTAGTGAGTGGTGTCTTTCCTAATCTCCCTCATCGAGCACACTCGACACCTTCTTTGGGGCCTCCTTTTCTTTTCAGTGGGGGGGGGGGAAGTACGCCAGGGAAATGCTGCCCATGAACAATTCTTGAGCCCACTATTCCAGAAGCAATGCTTTTTCCACTGCCACTCTCCCCTTCCTGGTCTCCAAAAGTCAAAGTTTTAATAATTTTTTCTTGAAAATCAAGAAAAGTCCCCCTATGGCCTGCACTTTTATACAGAACAAAGGAATTATATAGTGCCAC
Organism: Rhinoderma darwinii; assembly: GCF_050947455.1. Classification (NCBI taxonomy): domain Eukaryota; kingdom Metazoa; phylum Chordata; class Amphibia; order Anura; family Rhinodermatidae; genus Rhinoderma; species Rhinoderma darwinii. Next base: position 550,820,767 of record NC_134687.1, read on the forward strand.
TTGTGTCAGGTATATGGCCAATTTTTTATACCAGGTTCTTGATTTTCTGAGGGCATTGTAGGGTTGCAGAACCTGGTCCGAAAGATCAACCCCTCCCATGAACTGGTTGTAGTCCTGGATACACACAGGTTTGATGGTCTGCTCTGTGGTTCCTCGCACTGGGACAGGGCTGGATCGATCTGCATGGAGAGTGGTCAATACAAGGACATCACGCTTGTCCTTGTATTTGACCAGCAGTAAATTGTCACTGCAAACAGCCCTGCTTTCCCCTCAGCGCACTGTATGATTTATAAAGTCCTTGGGGAGACCCTTTTGGTTTCTCCTAATTGTGCCGCATGCTGCGGTTCCTCTAGCAGCAAGGCACTTCAAAAGGGGGACACTATTATAAAAGTTATCAATAAATAGATGGTATCCCTGGTCCAGTAAGGGGTGCAGCAAATCCCATACTATCTTCCCACTTATTCCTAGGACAGGGGGACAGTCTGGGGGCTCTATTGCAGAATCTTTTCCCTCATAGATTCTGAATTTAAAAGTGTATCCAGACACGCTTTCACAAACTTTATACAGCTTCACACCATACCTAGACCTTTTGTTGGGCAGGTACTGGCGGAAGTGTAGCCTGCCCTTGAAATGCACCAAGGATTCGTCCACTGCAATGCATTTTTGTAGGGTGTAAATCTCTTTAAATTTTGAATTGTAGTGGTTCACTACAGGTCTAATTTTGAACAGTCTGTCAAAACTGGGGTAATTTGTGGGTGGGCATTCCTCATTATTGTTGTAATGCAGGAACCGTAGCAGGATCTCAAAACGAGCCCTAGGCATGGTGAGGCGGTAAAGTGGGCAATGGTGTAGCATATCAGTTCTCCAATAGGAGCGAATAGAGGGCTTTTTTGTAATGCCCATGTTAAGTAGTAGGCCCCAAAATTTCTGTATTTCATTTGCATTGGTAGGGGTCCATTTTTGGGGCCTGGCATAGTAACTGTTGGGATTGCGGGCAATAAATTGTGCCGCATAAATATTTGTCTGCTGTACCATAAGACAAATTAATTCATCATAGAAAAATAATTAAAAAAAATCTATCTCTCTGAATCCAGTAGTGTCCACGTTGGTGCCTGGGGTGGCAATAAATTCAGGCACCTGGGGCATATAATTATCAGGGGCAATCCACGCAGTGGCATCTGAATTTGGTTGCGCTTGCGCACTAGCCCTAGAACGTCATCACTAGATGTGTCACTTGAGGATGACGACATCAAAAATGTCACCTCATCTCCACTGTCAGACTCTGACTCTGCACAGAATAAGGCGTACGCCTCTTCAGCAGTGAACACCCGCTTTGTCATTGTAATACTTTTTAACTCCCTGAACCTCTAACCCCAATTAGCCCTACCTAATACCCTAATGCTAAATTATTTTTAACTAGCCCTGACAGTACCTAACCTTACACCACGTACTCTCTAACAAGCTAGTCTGATATTATCCCTAACTAATTTACTATCCCTGTCGCTCACTAACAAACTTTTTTTATAGGTTTTTTTTAAAATATTTTTTTATATATTTTTTTTAGTATTTTTACAAGAACACAAAAACACGCAGTCTGGTTGACTGAACTGATTCAGTGATGCCTGTCACTAGGCAACAGTCGATACTGAAGGGGTGATGGCACACAATGGGGTGCTGATGTGACACACTGGGGTGCTGATGAGGCAAAAGGATTTGCTGGTGGTGCACAGGGATGTGCTGATGGAGCACAGGAGGTGACTGACTAGCACAGGGGGTGACTGGTCAGCACAGGGGGTGACTGATCAGGCTGTGGGGGTGACTGATCAGGCTGTGGGGGTGACTGGTCAGCACAAGGGGTGACTAATCAGGCTGTGGGGGTGACTGGTCAGCACAGGGGGTGACTGGTCAGCACAGGGGGTGACTAATCAGGATGTGGGGGTGACTAGTCAGCACAGGGGGTGACTGGTTAGCACAGGGGGTGACTGGTCAGCACTGGGGGTGACTGGTCAGGCTGTGGGGGTGACTGGTCAGCACTGGGGGTGACTGATCAGGCTGTGGGGGTATAATTTGTTCACAAGTTAAATTAGAATCCGTCTCTGATCTCCTCTCAAAACCAACAGAGGAGATCAGAGACGGAGACTATAGAAAAACAAGTCCTGCCTACGTCACACTAACTGTGATTGGTCTGTCTGCACTGACAGACCTATCACAGCGATCGCCGACAGGGGACCAATGAAAGTGGTCCCCTGTCAGCTAGCTCTGTTGCTAAGCTGTCTCGGACAGCAGTTTGCAGTGAACAGTCACCGCGTCCCGCGGCGCTGTGACAGTTTAGGTGCATCACGTACATGCACGTGGGAATGCGCTAACCAGCCGCATTCCCCGACGTGCATGTACGTGAAAATGCGGGAAGGGATTATAGCTCTTTCCTGGTGGTTGAGAGCTCTTAACTGCACTGACAGATGTTGGGGGAAAAAAAACTCTCAGCTGTGTATGTAAGACTAGGTCAAGATATGTTTCAATCCAAGCAAATTTCAGTTTATAAGTATATTATTAAATGATAAGGACCTGTTCACATCAGTTGATGGGTTCCATCAGACCTTTTCGTCGGGGGAACTCATCAACCGAAAGGCAAATGGAAGCTATAGCTTCCGTTTGCATGGTAATGCTTCCATTGCTAATGGTTTCTGTTTGTATCCGTTCCATAAGGTTTCCGTTTTTTTGGGGCGGAAAAAATATATCACCAATAAATATAAGCCTTGTGTTGTCCCCTTCTGTCAAGGTATTTTCCAGTGACAAGAAAAAAAAATGAAAGATACTACTAGGGTTGTCACTTACTAGTGTTTCACCGTTTCCCAAATTCTGTATAGCTATGCATACTAGTATACTGTATAGACCAGGTGCATACCATGCAGTATTGTTTGTTTGTTTGTTTGTTTGTTTTTTTCGTTTATTTTAGCCAAAGCCAGGAGTGAATCCTGCAGAAAATACACAATTAGGTGTGGTTTCTTAGTGCCTAAAACCAAAAGGGGGAGGTGGGGGGGGGGCACGCTATCTACAAGTGGGGTGTGGTACTGTCTACAGGGGTGGCTGTATAGCACTGTCTACAGGTGGGCACTCTCTACAGGGGCCACTATCTATAAGTGGGGCTGCGTGTGACACCTAGGTGGGGGAAGGCCCAGTCAAAAGTTTGCTATGGGGCCAAGTCTTTCCTAGGTACACCTCTGATGCCACCATTAGGGGAAGCTAACTACATATGAAATTATTATTGAGTTCAATTTGAGCAGTGAAAATCCCTATATAGTGAGTTCCCCCTAATGGCAGATGCAGAAAGACAGAATTTTATCAGGGTACACTATGTATGTAAGTATGTATGAAGGGAGCCAGGAAATTTATCTAAAAACAGAGCCCCAACATTTATATGAATTGTGGACCAATTTATTAAATAAACTTAAAATTATAGAAACACTTTCCATCTTAAGATCACCACTAACCTCTGCACCATCCTAAACAATATAAAAAAATTGTTACCATAAATGGTAAAGTGTTACCATTAAAGCACCATGACCTCCAGGGATATTAGATATTAACCCATAATCACATGTATATCAATATTAACCACTTCTTCACCTAAGACCGCCAGAGGTATTAGGTATTAACAACTAAATCACTCTAGACCACGAGTATGTCAGGAATACTATCACTAACCCTGAAACCACTCCATGTAAAAGTGTATGAAGTAATTTATGTAAAAGTTGGTCAAGTCTGTTAAATCGGGGGCATTTTGATGACTATTGTGGGATCCAACGCACTTGGAAAACCCCCTTTAAATATTGCTTGCCCCCGTACTGGTATTATATTTATTGTTTTTGATCCATACCTAAAACATCTAGCATATCCTTTAAGGAACCTAGTACACACCACTGGCCAACCCTCACTATCTGTACCATTTCGCCAAACAAAAAATATTAGACAATACTCCTGTCTTGATGCAAAATTCTGGTCGATTTAATCCGGTCATGCAATGTTTTTGCTAAGCAGTCTTTCTCAATCTCCATAAATCCACCAGAATCCACCGTGAGTGTTGTCTAATATTTTTTGTTTGGTTATATTATATTGGGGTTAGTTAGACGGAGCCCCTGTGAGGACTTGCACCACGCATATTACAGTGACTTTGGAACCTGTCCACTTCTCTTTCCTTGACGTCCATAGCAGCACCAATGGGGATTTTATCCTCCTGGAAAATAGGACAGACAGTATCAATTAACTAGTTATTTAAGTAGGCACCCTATATAGGATATCTGATAGTTAGCCGCATTGTGTTTTTTTCTTCTGTCTTCCTTGGAAGGTCAGACAGTGAAGATCCAGGATATGTTGGGAAGTATCGCTTTTTTTCTTTATTTTCTTCTACTGGGGTTTCTTTCCATCTCGCATACACCTGGGGTATGCAGGGTAGATTTTCAGACTCCATGGTAGCTGGTCTAAGTTTTCTCATCCTTCTGAAAGCCCCCCGCCCTCGCGACCCTGTACCTCCGCAAGAAGTTATTGTCTTTGCCGGTAGGATTCCCAGGTCTCGGTCCCCAGGTTAGTCCCCAATAGACGGTCGTGCTGAGGATGGCGCTGTACTTGGCTGTTTCCGTCATTTCGATACACTTTAAATGGATCGGCAGGATTTTCAATCGGTGGGTGTTCCAGCGGTGGGTCCCTAGTGATAAGGCAATTATTTTATATCTTTTACATATTTTTTTTTATTCTGGTATACAACCTCTTTAAATGCTGCTTAGAACTGTCAAACAAGGTTATTGTCAAAGCAATGTGTCAAAAGTAAGAAGTGCTTACAGCTTGACTACACCATGAGGATAGATAAGAAGGGCAAAAACAATGAAAATATACGGTAATGAAATCCTGCTTTTCATTATTTTTCTTTAAAAGGTGAGGAGAGGAACAATCAAGTTCAAGTATAAAACATCACAATGATGTGGGAAAGAAGTTCAGTTTTTATAGCCATCAACTCAAAAAAGAACATATTTTTTGTCCTCCAGATACAAGCTTTATATTGACACCGTCATCATGAACAATTTCAACCTGTTCTGCTCTTTACATCAAGGCCGTTCTTTGTCCGGTAGCAGAGGCAGAGAACAGGCATTTACATCTGGTTAAGAGACTCAATGATAAGTTTATTGACTACTGAATATGTACAGTTATTACCAAAGGAATAATAGCATTTTCTGAATGCAAAAGTGATCACATCATTGAGTGATGGAACACAAATAGATGTTCAGGGTCAGGACCATTTATGCCTCACTTATCTCAAAGAGGTAAGCGAACAGGAAGTTTGCACTAGTACCATGGAAAAAAAGAGAATAATGAGGGGCGCACTTGGGAGCAAGGTAAAATATTGTCTGGGAGGCTCTAATTGATCGCTCTCCCACTTTTAATGTGTAGGAGTAACTCAGAGGCAGCGAGAGTCAGGAGCCATTTAAGACTTGGTGAGCCAGATGCTGAGAAGAGCAGGGGAAGCTGGAGGAGAAGAATGGTTAAAGCAATGCCTAGGCCAGTCTCATGAGCAGGGGGTGATTCCTCTTATGCCGGGTGGGGCAGAGGGGGAAGAGAAAGGTCTGCATCTTGGAAGCAAGAGGGCCTAGGAGTCTCTGTGAGAAGGAGGGGAATTTGATGTTGAAGAGCCCATTCACCTTCACCTATTAGGCAGGTTAGGAACATGTAGTAGAAGCAGATCTGGTTAGGATTTCCCAGGGGTCTCATTCTGTTAACTCACAAAATGTATTCATTACAGAAGCTAATGCTGTTTTTCCAACACCTACATTTATTAACATTTTAGCAGCTAGTGGGTTGGGGTCTTCAATTGTGCTAATGCGCAGCATGGCATGTAATCAGTGGCGTAGCTATAGGGGTCACAGCGGTCGCAATTGCGACCGGGTCCCGAAGCCAGGGGGGCCCGTGGCCCCCCGCACCACATCAATAAAAAGTTACTATAGTAACTCGGGCCGCGGGCCCCTGTTACTATAGTAACTGACAGTACTTACCTTCCTGGTTCCGGATCGCAGCGGAGGTCCTGAAGTCACAGCGCTGTGCACAGCGCATGACGTCACAACGCTATACGCCGCGCACAACATCGTGATCCTGGATAGAGTCAGGACAGAACTTCCGCCGCGGCTGAAGAGGAGGGTAAGATTAATAGCCCTGTCTGTTGAAGCTGATTGGCGGGGTCCGACTCCCGGGAGCCGGCCAATCAGCTGTTTTGAAGGGGCCGCAGCGCTCGTACGAGAGCTGCTTCCCCTTCATTCTGGACACTTGCTCACACTGTGAATCCGTGTCGGCGATTCACAGTGTGAGCGAGTAAGGGAAATGAAGGGGAAGCAGCTCTCGTACGAGTGCTGCGTCCCCTTCAAAACAGCTGATTTCCGGGTCCCGGGAGACGGACCCCGACACATCAGCTATTGATGGCCTATCCTGAGGATAGGCCAACAATGTTTATGGACTGGACAACCCCTTTAAGCCTACAATGTAGCAGGCTTAGAGGGCCCATGAGACATGATCACAGATTGTATGATGCTGTCTGCTGGGCCCTGTATCTAAGCCAATCACATGGTGGGCTTAGATACATGGTCCATGTGTGATCCTGTCTGATGGGCCCTGTATATAAGCCTACCACACGGTAGGTTTCGATACAGGGCCCCAGCACACAGTAATCTTATACTGTATAAGATTACCGTCTGCTGGACCCTGTATCTAAGCCTACCTTGTGGTAGGTTTAGGTACAGCGTCCCACAGACAGTATCACACATGGGCCCTGTATTTAAGCCTAACACATGCGTTACTAATCGTTTTTTGTGTGTTTACTTACAGGTTCGGTTGTTGGACTACGTCGGATTCCAGGACAACATCGATGACGGCTTTTTTATTATCAATAAAATAATTAATGAGGGTTTTTTTTTATTTCAATAAAATATTTTTTTCTATGTCTTTGTGTTTTTTTTAAAACTATATTACTACCGCCTTAGTAATGGCTGCTGGCTGAGTGACAGTGTCCATTGCTAAGGCGGGGCTTAGTGTTAGCCGATGCAGAGGCTAACACTAACCCCCTTTATTACCCTGGTACCCACCGCCACCAGGGGTGCTGGGAAGAGCCGGGTACCATCCAGTACTTGACCATCTGTAGTGATGGTACGGCAATGGGGCGGCCGCAGGCTGGTATTATCAGGCTGGGAAAGGCCAGAAACCATGGCCCTTCCCATCCTGGTAATGCTGCCTGCTGCTGCTTTATTGTATCTGGCTGGTTATGAAAAATGGGGGGGACCCCACGTCATTTAAAAAAAATAAAATAAAAATAATTGGAAAGAACGATGTGGGGTCCACCCCAATTTTCATAACCAGCCAGATACAACACAGCAGCTGCAGGCAGCATTACCAGGTTGGGAAGGGCCACTGTTTTTCGCCTTCCCCAGCCTAATTCTACCAGCCTGCGGCCGCCCCGGTGCCTGACCGTCACTACAGATGGTCGGGTACTGGTTCGTACCCGGCTCTTCCCAGTACCCCTGGTGGCGGTGGGTACCAGGGTAATAGTGGGGGTTAGTGTTGGCTTCTGCGCCTGCTAACATTAAGCCCCACCTTAGTAATGGAGGTTGTCACTCAGCCAGCGGCCATTACTAAGGCGGTAATAATAAAGTTTAAAAAAATACAAGCACATAGAAAAAATATTTTATTGAAATAAAAAAACACAACCCCCATTAACCATTTTATTGAGAATAAAAAAACGCTGTCATTGAAGTAGTCCTCGAATCCGACGTAGTCCAACGACCGAACTTGTAAAAAAGCACAAACACACAAAAATAATTAGTAACACATAAAGAAGCAAAACAATTCTTATTCTTACCTTTCCTGGGTCCAGCGCTGGAGCCGCAATGTCAGCGAGCTGAGTCCTATATCTAATCCTATCGTGTGATACTGTCTGCTCAGCCACTGTATCTAATCCAATCATGTGTGATATTCTACTGCTAAGCCACTGTATATAATCCTATAATGTGTGATACTGTCTGCTGAGCTACTGTATATAATCCCATCATGTGTGATACTGTCTGCGGAGCTGTGTATCTAATCCTATCATGTGTGATACTGTCTGCTGAGCCACTGTATCTAATCCTATCATGTGTGCAATGGCGGATTATAATATGGGCGTTTCGGGCGGTCGCCCGGGGCCCGAGGCTGCCAGGGGGCCCATCGGAGCCTGAGGCTGCCAGGGGGCCCATCGGGGCCCGAGGCTGCCAGGGGGCCCATCGCGGCCCGAACCGCACACAAACGTCAAAAACTATGCAGCGCTGCCGCGCTGCCCGCTTCCAACTGAATCTGCATCCGCAGGACGCAGATTCAGTTGGGTTGAATGCTGGAGCCTCGCTCCAGCATTCACCCTGCCATGAGCGGCTCGGTGCAGACAGGCGCGATGTAGTGACGTCATCGCGCCTGTCTGCACGGAGTCACTCACAGCACAGTGCAGAGGAGGAGAAGCATCCCCCACCGTCGTGGGAACTGGGATAGGTAAGTAATTATGTGTTCTTTTTTATTAGGTACGCACATATGGGGCATTATGCTGTGTCAGCTATGGGGCATTATGCTGTGTCAGCTATGGGGCATTATACTGTGTTGCAGCTATGGGGCATTATACTGTGTCAGCTATGGGGCATTATGCTGTGTCAGCTATGGGGCATTATACTGTGTCAGCTATGGGGCATTATACTGTGTCAGCTATGGGGCATTATGCTGTGTCAGCTATGGGGCATTATACTGTGTCAGCTATGGGGCATTATACTGTGTCAGCTATGGGGCATTATACTGTGTCAGCTATGGGGCATTATGCTGTGTCAGCTATGGGGCATTATACTGTGTCAGCTATGGGGCATTATACTGTGTCGGCTATGGGGCATTATACTGTGTCAGCTATGGGGCATTATGCTGTGTCAGCTATGGGGCATTATACTGTGTCGGCTATGGGGCATTATACTGTGTCAGCTATGGGGCATTATACTGTGTCAGCTATGGGGCATTATACTTTGTCAGCTATGGGGCATTATGCTGTGTCAGCTATGGGGCATTATACTGTGTCAGCTATGGGGCATTATACTGTGTCAGCTATGGGGCATTATGCTGTGTCAGCTATGGGGCATTATGCTATGGGGCATTATACTGTGTCGGCTATGGGGCATTATGCTGTGTCAGCTATGGGGCATTATGCTATGGGGCATTATACTGTGTCGGCTATGGGGCATTATACTGTGTCGCAGCTATGGGGATATTATACTGTGTTGCGGCTATGGAGGCATTATACTGTGTCGCAGCTATGGGGGCATTATACTGTGTCGCAGCTATGGGGCATTATACTGTGGGGGCAGCTATGGGGGCATTATACTGTGTCAGCTATGGAGGCATTATACTGTGTCGCAGCTATGGAGGCATTATACTGTGTTGCAGCTATGGGGGCATTATACTGTGTCACATCTATGGGGCATTATACTGTGTAGAGGCAGCTATGAAGGGCATTATACTGTGGGGGCAGCTATGGGGGCATTATACTGTGTCGCGGCTATGGGGGCATTATACTGTGTCGCGGCTATGGGGGCATTATACTGTGTCGCAGCTATGGGGGCATTATACTGTGTAGAGGCAGCTATGAAGGGCATTATACTGTGGGGGCAGCTATGGGTGGCAATATACTGTGGGGGCAGCTACGGGGGACATTATACTGAGCAATTACAAGAGCTGCAGGTCCAAGGGGGGAGACGCTGTGTAGCACAATATACAAGGAGGGATTGTTGTATAGCACTATATAGAAGGGAGCGCTGTGTATCACTATATCTAAGGGGGATTGCTGTGTAGCACTATATACAAGAGGGGGAGGGCTATGTGACGCTATTTACAGAGGGGGAGGACTGTGTAGCGCTATTTACAGGGGGCTGTGTGTGGTGCTATCTACAGTGTTTGACACAATTATATTCAGGGACGCAGTCTATGGTGCTATTATATTTAGGGGCACAGTGTGTGGCACCATGATAATATTATCTTTGTTTATAGGTGTGGAAATGTTGGAAAAGTGAGGAGCCAAAGACATCTGAGTGGCAAATTCTGCAGAAATGGGTCATGGCCGGGAAAAGTCGTCATGAAGTCTGGACTGGATGGAGAAGAGGAAAAAAACTACGTCGTCACCTGTGAGTCACTAGATTTATAGAGAATCTGTCACCTCTCCTGACATGTTTATTATAGGAAATCCTTGTATTTCACAAAAAGTCTTTCTGCAGTCCAGGACTGATAGACAATTCCCCTTGTCAGGAGGATGTGTCCTAGCACAGTGTGATACTGTCAGTATGTAGGGACACAGCCCTGTGACAAGGGAAATCGTAACACTGTTAATGCTTGCCCAAAAAAGTAGTGTTAAAAATAGTTACGGTGCGGCAGGGCGGCGGTGAGGAAGGGGGGCCCAAGTTTGGGTAACAGCCCAGGGCCCATGGTCTACTTAATCCGCCACTGCATGTGTGATACTGTCCGCTGGGCATTATATCTAATCCTATCATGTGTGATACTGTCTGCTGAGCTGTGTATCTAATCCCATCATGTGTGATACTGTCTGCTGGGCCCTATCTCTAATCCTATCATGTGTAATACTGACTGCTGAGCCACCGTATCTAATTCTATCATGTGCGATACTTTCTGCTGAGCTGTGTATCTAATCCCATCATGTGTGAAACTGTCTGCTGGGGCTTATATCTAATCCTATCATGTGTGATACTGTCTGCTGAGCCACTGTATCTAATGCTATCATGTGCAGTGGCGGATTAAGTAGACCATGGGCCCTGGGCTGTTACCCAAACTTGGGCCCCCCTTCCTCACCGCCGCCCTGCCGCACCGTAACTATTTTTAACACTACTTTTTGGGGCAAGCATTAACAGTGTTACGATTCCCCTTGTCACAGCGCGGTGTCCCTACATACTGACAGTATCACACTGTGCAGGGACACATCCTCCTGACAAGGGGAATTGTCTATCAGTCCTGGACTGCAGAAAGACTTTTTGTGAAATACAAGGATTTCCTATAATAAACATGTCAGGAGAGGTGACAGATTCTCTATAAATCTAGTGACTCACAGGGGACGACGTAGTTTTTTTCCTCTTCTCCATCCAGTCCAGACTTCATGACGACTTTTCCCGGCCATGACCCATTTCTGCAGAATTTGCCACTCAGATGTCTTTGGCTCCTCACTTTTCCAACATTTCCACACCTATAAACAAAGATAATATTATCATGGTGCCACATACTGTGCCCCTAAATATAATAGCACCAAACACTGCGCCCCTGAATAAAATAGTACAAACACTGTGCCCCTAAATATTATAGCACCATAGACTGCGCCCCTGAATATAATTGTGCCAAACACTGTAGATAGCACCACACACAGCCCCCTGTAAATAGCGCTACACAGTCCTCCCCCTCTGTAAATAGCGTCACATAGCCCTCCCCCTCTTGTATATAGTGCTACACAGCAATCCCCCTTAGATATAGTGATACACAGCGCTCCCTTCTATATAGTGCTATACAACAATCCCCCCTTGTATATTGTGCTACACAGCGTCTCCCCCCTTGTATATTGTGCTACACAGCGTCTCCCGCCTTGGACCTGCAGCTCTTGTAATTGCTCAGCATAATGTCCCCCATAGCTGCCCCCACAGTATATTGCCACCCATAGCTGCCCCCACAGTATAATGCCCTCGGGCCCCGATGGGCCCCCTATCATGTGTGATACTGTCTGCTGAGCCAATGTATCTAATCCTATCCATAGTTTATAGGGTCGTAACGCTATATATATGCTATGCTGTCTCCTACACACACATACACACATTTTTTTGGGGCGGACAAATGTGTATTGGGGCTATTTCCCCTCACATTTTAAGTCCTTAGTGACGCCCCTGGCTGCTAGTTCTGAACTGTTGGGTCACTTAGGAGACCCAGCGATGCAGCTGAAAGCTGCGGACCGTCGGCCATGAGAAGTTTGCGGGGGTGGGGGCCCAATAAGAACTTTTGCATCGGGGCCCATGAGCCTTTAGCTACGCCCCTGATGTGATGGTTCATCTTGGACCGACTGTGACTATGAACTCTGATGCCATCCCTACGTGGCAGGGAGCACACCAACCAAATCCTTTGAAGCTCTTGCACACCCTGAGACAGAAGCAGCTTCAGCACCAGCTTCAACCACCGGATCAAGAAGCGGAGAGGCTGGCGGTGAGTTATACACATAGAACAAATTCATTAGTTCCTAAATACATTTAAGTCTAGTAATGGGTAGTGCAATGTATTAGAATAAAGATCAAACGTGCAGGCCTTTAAGTCCTCTAGTGGGGAAAAAAAAAGGTTTGGTATCGCTGTAATTGTTTTGACCCCCAAAATAAAGTTAATATGTAATTTTTACCACACGGTGAACGCTGTAAAAATGTAACTAAAAAAAACAATGGAGGAACCGCTGCTTTTTCCCTTTTCACCCAACAAAATTTTTATTTTTGATTCAGTACATTATATCATTAAATGAGGCCATTAAAAACGACAACTCGCCCTGCAAAAAAACAAGCCTCCATACGGCTATATTCACGGAAAAATTAAAAAGTTATGGGTTTTTGGATGGTGAAAATGAAAAAAGTTAAAAGAAAAATAAATAAACAAGGCTGTGGCGGCAAGGGGTTAAAACTTGAAACTGAGGCCCAGTTTTTCATGCCTATACCCCCTTTTATTATTCATAGTCATCACTATTTACGCCTTACCTTAGAAGCATGAAAATAATGTACTGTGGGTACACAACAGGAATCATAGCACTGACTAACTAAAAACATATAACATGGGTGCCGCCATGTATGGCAGCAGTAGTAATAATGTTTTTCCGAAGGAATTGAGATATGTGCCATATATACCCCGAGGCCAGTGACAATAAGTCCATACATTAGATTAGACACATTGTAAAGGCAGCTGGTTTAAAGGCTTTTTACAAGGGCTAATTATCGGCAAACGAGCATTCATGTGAATACTCATTCCCGATCATTAACCTGTGTAAAAAGGGCAACGATCATCCGATCAACGAACATTCGTTCATCGGCCGATGGCATCGTTCATGTAGCAGAAAATATTATTGATGTCAGCAGCACATCTGTGTAAACAGGGAGATGTGCTGCTGACACGATAGAAATGTGTCGCTCATCCCCAAACATAGCTCCTTGTGAAAGGAGCAAACGAGCGACAACCAACGAGCTGTAGGGCCATGTAAGAAGACCCTTAAAGAGAACCTTTCACCTGCCCATACATGTGCAACATGTAATGGGCAGGGCTGTACAAACCCTGGGTCAATTTACATTTTATTTCTACCCTTCACTGTTATTTAGATATCGGTGCCGTTATATTTGGCGCCCGATATTTAAATAACCCCCTTAACTGTCAATGGGGCGTGTAATGGCAAGGGGGCATGTTACTATGGCGGTGACACTGTCCAAACAGCTACGGACAGTGTTACAGCAAGAGCTGGTGAGAGGAGAGCGTTTGCAAGCTGTCGGCAGGCAAGGATAAGACTGATCTCTCGCGAGAGATCACAGTCTTGTACTTGTCTGCCGAACTGGCAAGTGGGCGTGTCACTGCTGCGGACAGTGCAAGAGCTGGAGAGAGGACAAGTGGGCATGCGCGCTATCTTCTCTCTAGCTCTTACACTGTCTGTAGCAGTGACACGCCCCCTTGCCAGTTCGGCAGACAAGTACAAGACTGCGATCTCTCGTAATAGTGCAAGAGCTAAAGAGGAGAGTGCGCATGCGTGCTCTCCTCTCTCCAGCTCTTGCACTGTCCATAGCAGGGACACGCCCCCTTGCCAGTCCGGCAGACAAGTACTAGACTGTGGTCTCTCGCGAGAGATCAGTCCTGTCTGCCGACAGCTGAAGAGTGAGAGCGTGAGCACGCACATGCTCTCCTCTCTCCAGCTCTTGCTGTAACACTGTCCGTAGCTGATTGGACAGTGTCACAGCCATAGTAACACGCCCCCTTGCCATTACATGTCCCATTGACAGTTGAGGGGGTTATTTAAATATCGGGCAGCAAATATAATGGCACCGATATCTAAATAACGGAGGAGGGTAGAATTTTTTTTAAAGTGCCCCAGGGTTTGTGCAGCCCTGCCCATTACATGCTGCACTCAGCTGCACATGTATGGGCAGCTGAAAGGTTCTCTTTAACTAACAAAGCTGAAGGTGGCATAAAAGAGTATTCAAACCAGGTCCCCTGTCTAGTGATTTCACTACCCAGCGGCGTAACTACCGCGGTAGCACCCGTAGCGGCCTCTACGGGGCCTGTGGCTTGAGGGGGCCCGTTCCGCCAGCTGACACGCCCCCCCCATATGCCCCGTGGTGCCGCTAGCAGCCGTTAAGGCTGCTACAGCGGTACCGACACTACTAAAGGGCCCGTACCGCCGAGCCTCTAACATGTATGGGCCGGGCGACACAGTCCCTCTCATCCCCGGGGGTATCGCTAGCACCGGAGGGGGCCCCAGTGCTAGTGACAGTCACCCCCTCTTGCAGTAATTGTACTGGCATCTATAGCACACAGGTACAAATACATGCATCAGCGCTGGATAGCCTGGCACGTTCTGTGTCCGACCATTCAGCGCCTTGCAATGACGCTGATTGGCGGGGCAAAATAGCTTGCCCCGCCAATCAGCGCCTTTCAACAATGTGCTGCTTGCATCGTTCAGCTCCAGCAGACCTGCTCAGAAGAGAGGGTATGTAATTTATTTATTTTTTTCTACTAAAACTGAGTGGTGTTATCTACAATGGGGGCTCTATCTACAGGAAGGCACTATATACAGGGGGTCTATATGTGGGGATGTGGGCCACTATATATATATAGGGGGGTCTATATGTGGGGATGTTGGCCACTATATACAGGGGGGTCTGTATGTGGGGATGTGGGCCACTATATACAGTGGGGGTCTATATGTGGGGATGTGGGCCACTATATACAGGGGGGTCTATATGTGGGGCACTATCTACAGGGGGTCTATATGTGGGGCACTACCTACAGGGGGGTCTATATGTGGGGATGTGGGCCACTATATACGGGGGGTCTATATGTAGGGATGTGGGGCACTATATACAGGGGGAGTTATATGTGGGACACGATATACAGGGGTGGGCTATATGTAGAGCACGATCTATAGGGGTGGGCTATATGTGGGACACTACATGCATGGGTGGATTACTGTGGGGCACCAGCTACAGGGGGGCTATATGTAGGACACTGTCTGCAGGGGTGGGCTATATGTGGGACACTATATACAGGGGGAGCTATATGTGAGGTATTACCTACAGAGGTGGGCTATACATGGAGCACTATCTATAGGGGAAGCTATATGTAGGGCAGCACAGTGGCTCAGTGGTTAGCACTATTGCCTTGCAGCTCTGGAGTCCATATATGGACCCTATCTACAGAGGGCTGTATGTGGGACACTATCTACAGGGGCTTCTATGTAGGACACTATCTACAGAGGGTCTATGGGGGTCACTATCTACAGGGGGCTATGGGGGCACTATCTACAGAGGGCACGGTGTGTGTGTGTGTGTGTGTGTGTGGGACACAGTGTATGGTACTATTATAATCAGGGACACAGTGTATGGCGCTATTATAGTTAGAGGTGCAGTGTATGGCGCTTTATTATATTTACAGGTGTTGAGAATTTTTACTTCGTTTATAGGTGCAGAAATGTTTTAAAAGTGAGAAGCTGAAGACATTTGAGCGGAAAACTGCAGAAATGGGTCGTGGCTGGGAGAAATCCACCATAGAGGTCAGGACCAGAGGGAGAAGAAAAGAACTAGAATTTGAGGCGTCACCAGTGAGTCACTAAAAGGGAATGTGTCACGAATTAAAAAAAAAATTTAAGTAAGTTATTTATTTTTATTATATTTTTTACGTTTTTTGCGCCATTTTTTTTCTTCCACATGGTGGGAAGTATTAAAGATTAAATAATAATTTGACATGTTTTCCTATGTTGGCCTAGAAAACCAACTATACCCAAGGAGGGCTGAGAGGAATTTACTCAGAGAATTAGTCGTGCAATGTGTAACATCAAAAAGTGAATATGTGTATCAATCAATCATCTATATCGCTATGAGAAATCCACATTAAATAACCAAGCGTAACTTGGTGCATTGATCAAAAGCAACTTGGAGAGACCTATAGACTAGAAAATTGATCAACTCTGGCACAAAGATAATTGAGTATAAAAATAAATAGATTTTTATTATAGATAGACACAGCAGAATAAAAAGATGAGTCACACAATGAGACGGCGTCAACCTATGCAAAGACCAAAGAAACATGCATATAGAGCATGATCATGCGTAGATATAAAGATACAAGCACATGTGTACATTGGAGTCCAAAAGAGAGCAACCAATCTGCATGAGATGTGTAACTAGGTAATCAATATAGTAACAACAATAGCCAAGTATAAAGTGCTGGAGAGTGCAGGTAGCACAGCCTATGGCCATGAACTAGTGGACTAAACATATGTCAGATGCAGAGCTAAGACCTGTGCAGCCCATAACTGAAGGGCATAATCACATCAGACCAAAAGCATGAAACACAAACACCTGTTCTAAGTAATGTACATATCTGAAGTCATGGACTTGCACTGGGAAGACGCCAACACCCGACACGCGTTTCGGCAAATGTCTTCGTTCGGACTTCAATGTACACATGCGCTTGTATCTTTATATCTACGCATGATCATGCTCTATATACATGTTTCTTTGGTCTTTGCATAGGTTGACGCCTTCTCATTGTGTGACTCATCTTTTTATTCTGTTGAGTCTATCTGTAATAAAATCTATTTATTTTTATACTCAATTATCTTTGTGCCAGAGTTGATCAATTTTCTAGTCCATAGGTCTCTTCCTATATTGGCCACCAGAGAGAGCACGTCCCAGAATTACAGCAAGGTGAATAAGGTAAAGCAAGCTGACTCACAGCTGCTGTAAATGTGGGAGGGAATCTCACTCTCCCCCACCCTATTTTTGGCTACAAGCCAGGAAAAGGTGTCTTCAAATTGCTAAGCATTGTCCGACTCACACTTTGGGAGTGATTGTACAACGCAGCTTGTAGATGCTATAGGACACACCAAAAGGCTATGGGTATGTTCACACGCTTACTAAAAAAACGTCTGAAAATCAGGAGCTGTTTTCAAAAGAAAACAGCTCCTGATTTTCCGCCATTTTTTAAATTAAACTCGTGTTTTTCACTATGTTTTTTACTGTTTTTCTATAGAGTTAATGAAAAACGGCTCCAAAAACGGCTCAAGGAGTGACATGCCCTTCTTTTTCGCGGGCATCTTTTTATGTGAAAATGTGGCACGAAAATGAGGCACGAAAATGAGGCGTAAAAAAATGCCCCGTTGGAACAGAACGCCGTATTTCCCATTGAAATCAATGGGCAGATATTTGTAGGCGTTCTGCTTCCGATTTTTCAGCCATTTTTTTAGATGTTTACGGCCCGAAAATCGGCTGAAAACACTATGCACGCACATACCCTAAGAATGCTAGAAGTGAAGTGAATGACTTTTCAATTGACAGGTTCACACTGCATGTACTTAAAGTGTTTTTTTTGGCGCATTTTGCGTGCAAAAAAACGCATAAAAACACGCTTGATTACGCTTTTCATTTACAAAATTGGTAAAGTGCGCTGGTAGTACATACAATGCGCTTTTTAAAAAAACGCGTTGTGTAAATAAAGATGCATCAAGTAAATTCCTTTGCACGTAAAACGTGCCAAATGTTCCCATAGTCAATGGGAGCCCGAATTATGTGCCAAAAGCACGCACAAAATGCGTAAAAAAACACGCAAAAAAAAGCGTCAAACGCTTGATTAAATTTCCAATTTACATCAATGGGATAGCGAGCCATTAGTTCTTTACGCAAGCGTTTTTTAAAAAACGTTTCGCGTAAAAAAGAACATTGGGGGGTTTTGTGTGGCGCAGTTGCATGTTTGTGGGGATTTGTGTATGTGTGTGGGGGGTGCTCGCCGCTTATTCTTCAAAATAGCTGATAAGCGGCTATAAAGGATACTCCGCTGCACAAAAATAGGACACAGCTCTTCTGCGCACACACTCACAGCTCTGCTACACACACACAGTTCTGACACACACACACACACACACACACACACACACGCACACACGCACACACACACAGACACACACGCACAGTTCTGCTACACACACACAGCCATGCTACACACACACACACACACACACACACACCTCCCTGCAGCACACACACACACACACACACACACACACACACAGAGCTCTGCTACTCACACACACACACACACAGCTCTCCTACACACACACACCGCTCTGCTACACACACAGCCCTGCTACACACACACACACACACACACACACACACACACACACACAGCTCTGCTATACACACACACACACAGCTCTGCTACACACACACACACTCAAATACAGTTACCGCCGGTGTGCGGGGGGGGGTCGCGGTGGGCCACGAGGGGGGGCACGAGGGGGGCAAGGTGGGGGGCGTGATGTGAGGGGCTGCGAGGGGGGCCGCACCGGGGGGGGGTACAGGGGGGCTGTGAGAGAGCGAGACAACAGAGACACACACCTTACCTGCAGTGCGACTGGTCTTCATAATGGCGCCAGGTTTCCCCCTACAAACCAGCTTCTATGCTGGGTCGCTCTGAACTGCGTCTGCGCAGTACAGAGTGAGCTCACAGAAGCAAAGGATACAATGAACGAGAGCCGTTCATTGTGTCCTATGCACTGTAGCTGCCATATTCCATCTGTGTATGTGTCGTTAAGAGACACAAACACAGATGAAATAAAACATGGCAGGCCCCAATAAAGTAAGAAAGTGTTAATAAAAAAAACATTGTGTGAAAAAATAAATAAAGTCAATATCATATTTTAATAAATAAAAACACATAAATGAATAAAAAAAAAAAATCATGACACTGTCCCTTTAATGTAAATGTTTATTCTGCCTCTAATCAGTACTGTAGTCACTGTATGATCTGCAGCGAGATGATGGGTGGTGTGATTTTTTTTTTGTGAAACAGCATCTCCCAGCATATCCTTACTATAGTTCGGGCCATGCTGGAAGCTGTAGTTTTACGCCGTACAAACTTACAGGGCAGGGGTTGCACTAAATTGAGCTGTATTTGTTCTGGTGTTGTATATATGTACTGAGCTTGGTTCTGGGGCTGTATATATGTACTGATCTTGGTTCTGGTGCTGTATTTATGTACTGAGCTTTGTTCTGGGGATGTATATATGTACTGAGCTTGGCTCCCGTGCTGTATTTATGTACTGAGCTTGGTTGTGGTGCTGTATATATGTACTGAGCTTGGTTCTGGGGCTGTATATATGTACTGAGCTTGGTTCTATTGCTCTATTTATGTACTGAGCTTGGTTCTGGGGCTGTATATATGTACTGAGCTTGGTTCTAGTGCTCTATTTATGTACTGAGGTTGGTTCTGGGGCTGTATATATGTATGAGCTTTGTTCTAGTGCTGTATTTATGTACTGAGCTTGGTTCTGGTGCTGTATATATGTCAGAGCTTGATTCTAGTGCTGTATTTATGTACTGAGCTTGGTTGTGGTACTATATATGTATGAGCTTGGTCCTGGAGATGTAATTATATAGGATATATTTATAATAACAAAATTGCAGGGCAGATGGAATTGTTCTCAATTCATTGTATATTTCATGGGAACCTGTCTGGTAGTTTTAACCCTTTGAACCGCCACCATGTGGTAATACATGACCTGATAATATTTCCAAATGTATGTTTTTTTTCAGATGCAGCAAAATCTTTAAAATCCACTTTTAAAACAGAGCACACTATATCACTATATGCTAATTGCTCATCATGGGGCGGTGCAGCTATCCTGAAGACAGGATGTGAAGGGGAAAAAAATGCAGTATTCGGGACACGGCGCCTGACAGGTAGATATTCAAAACGGAGTATGTTATAGTAGGCTTTATTTGCAATAGATACTACGCATTTCAGGACCGGACAGGTCCCTTCCTCAGGTACATACTGTATTAGTTTTCCCTGGGAACAGAACTTTTTCTTGTGGGATAGCAGCGGGTGGCAGCCGACTTCCACAACGATCTCCATGTCATTCTACTTTCCATGCTCAGCAATAGTGTTGTGCCTATCCTAGCACAACACTGCCAGGTGAGTACATCAGCTCTCCTTTTGCTCACATTGTCCCCCGTTCCTTACAATATTACCTTAGAGGAGCGCCGTGTCCTCCTCTCTTCGTTTATCCAGCTATCCTGAAGAGTCACATAGTCCTGCCTCCAAACCCACCTTTCCATGTTTTGATTGACATCTCCCTGGCTGATACAACTTTCTCGGATGCGCCATTGCTTTGTGGCACTATATACAAGGGGGGCTGTGTGGCACTATACTCAAGGGGGAGCTGTGTGGCACTATACACAAGGGGGAGCTGTGTGGTACTATTCACATGGGGAACTGTGTGGCACTATATATAAGGGGCTGTGTGACGCTACTAAGGGGGGGGCATTGTGGTACTATGTACTAGGGGGCCTGTATGGAACTATTTACAAGGGGAGGGCTGTGGCTCTATCTATAGTGGAGCAATCTACAGGGGTCTGTGGGTGGCACTATCTACTAAGGGGGGGGCTGTGCAGCACTATTTGCTATTTGGGGCTGTGTGGCACTATATACAAGGGAGGGGGGCTGTGTGGCACTATGTACAGTGGGAACTGTATAGCGCTATATACAGGGGGGCTTTGTGGCGATATCTAAAGGGGGGCTGTATGGCACTATCTATAAGGGTGGGTGGGGCGCTATCAACAAGTGGGGTGTGACACTGTCTACAGGTGGGCTGTATAGCACTGTCTACAGGGGGGCTGTATGGCACATTCTATAGGGGGCACTCTCTATAAGGGGGGCTGCTTGTGGCACCTGGGGGGGCCCAAGTCAAGAGTTTGCTATGGGGCCCAGTCTTTCCTAGTTATGCCCCTATCACTACCACTAATGTTGGCATGCATACGTGAGGCTGCAATCATATGAGGGGAATAATAGGGACACATGCCTGTTTACAAATGTGAGAACTGAGAACTGAATCAACACTAGGTACATAGATACATCCAGATGGTAAATTGTTTGACAGTATGCACGTGAATGATATTAATAGTCCATTACTCCCAACCGACTCGGATTCAGGTGGACAGTCCCGGATTCCGGGCGGTGTCTCACTGTCCCAGGCAGCCGGGAAAATGTCCCAGTGTCAACTGTATCTGCATCCTCAGGACACAGATACAGTTGAACCCAATGCTGAAGCAGGAATCCGTCAGCTCCCTGCTTCAACAATAGTACAGAGGACTCCCCGGGCACAGCGCTACTTTAAGCACTGAGCCTGTGGAAGTCTTTGACGTCACTGTCCATATATGGACAGTGACATCAGTGGCTCCTCCAGGAGTGGAATCCCCTGCCAGAGCGTTTCCGACGCTCTGGCCGGGGATTCTGCTCCTAGTGGGAACCCCTGATATCACTGTCCATATATGGACAGTGACATCACGGGCTACTCCTGGAGCGGAATCCCCTGCCAGAGCATAGCCTATGCTCTGGCTGGAAATTCTGCTCCTAGAGGGAACCCCTGATGTCACTGTCCATATATGGACAGTGACGTCAGTGGCTCCTCCAGGAGCGGGATCCCCGGCCAAAGCGTTGCGAACACTCTACCCGAGGATTCTGCTCCTAGAGAGAACCCCTGACATCACTGTCCATATATGAACAGGGACATCAGTGGCTCCACCTGGAGCGGAATCCCCAGCCAGAGCCTTGCAGACACTCTACCCGAGGATTCTGCTCCTAGCGGGAACCCTTGACATCACTGTCCATATATGGACTGTGACGTCAGGGGCTCCTCCTGGAGCAGAATCCCCGGCCACAGCGTGGCCGATGTTCTGGCTGGGGATTCCGCTCCTAGAGCGAGTCCCAATGGCGCTATCTACAGGGGTAGCGATATCTACAGGGGGGGTGGCACTATCTTCAAGGGGGGTGTGGCACTATCTACAGGAGACACTGTGGCGCTATCTACATGGGCACTGCGTGTGGCACTATCTACATGGACACTGGCACTAGGGGCAGCTAAGGAGGCAATATACTGTATGGGGGCAGCTAAGGGGGCATTATGCTGTATGGTGGCAGCTATGGGGACATTATACTGTATGGGGGAATTTATAGGGGCATTATACTGTGTTGAGCAGCTGTGGGGCATTCTACTGTATGGTGGCAGCTAAGGGAGCATTATAGTGTATGGTTGCAGCTAAGGGGACATTATATTGTATGGGGGCAGCTATGGGAGCATTATACTGCATGGGGAAATCTATATGGGCATTAAACCGTATGGGGCAGGTGTGGGGGCATTATACTGTATGGGGCAGCTATGGGGTATTATGCTGTAAGAGTCAGCTATGGGGGCATTATGATGTATGGTGGCAGCTAAGGAGGCATTATACTGTATGGGGCAGCTGTGGGGGCATTATACTGTATGGGGCAGCTATGGGGCATTATACTATATAAGGGAAGCTATGGGGGCATTATACTCTATGGGGCAGCTACGGAGCATTATGCTGTATGGGTCAGCTATGGGGGCATTATGATGTATGGGAGGGGAATAATAGGGACACATGCCTGTCTGCAAATGTGAGAACTGGATCAACACTAGGTATATAGATACATCCACATGGTAAATTGTTTGACAGTGTGCACGTGAATGATAGTAATAGTCCATTACTCCCAACCGTTCCGGATTCAGGTGGACAGTCCCAGATTCCGGGTGGTGTCTCGCTATCCCGGGCAGCCGGGGATATGTCCCAGTTTCAACTGTAACTGCATCCTCAGGACACAGATACAGTTGAACCCAATGCTGAAGCAGGGAACCGTCAGCTCCCTACTTCAGCATTAGTACAGAGGACTCCCCGGGCACAGCGCTACTTTAAGCGCTTAGCCTGGGGAAGTCTTTGACGTCACTGTCCATATATGGACAGTGACGTCAGTGGCTCCTCCAGGAGCGGAATCCCCTGCCAGAGCGGTGCCGACGCTCTGGCTGGGGATTCCGCTCCTAGAGAGAACCCCTGACATTACTGTCCATATATGAACAGGGACATCAGTGGCTCCACCTGGAGCGGAATCCCCAGCCAGAGCCTTGCCGACACTCTACCCGAGGATTCTGCTCCTAGCGGGAACCCTTGACGTCACTGTCCATATATGGACTGTGACGTCAGGGGCTCCTCCTGGAGCAGAATCCCCGGCCACAGCGTGGCCGATGCTCTGGCTGGGGATTCCGCTCCTAGAGCGAGTCTCAATGGCGCTATCTACAGGGGTAGCGCTATCTACAGGGGGGGGGGTGGCACTATCTTCAAGGGGGGTGTGGCACTATCTACAGGAGACACTGTGGTGCTATCTATATGGGCACTGCGTGTGGCACTATCTACATGGACACTGGCACTAGGGGCAACTAAGGGGGCATTTTACTGTATGGTGGCAGCTATGGGAACATTATACTGTACGGGGGAAGCTATAGGGGCATTATACTGTATTGAGCAGCTGTGGGGCATTCTGCTGTATGGTGGCAGCTAAGTGGGCATTATAGTGTATGGTTGCAGCTAAGGGGACATTATATTGTATAGGGGAATATATAGGGGCATTATACTGTATGGGGGAATCTATAGGGCATTATATTGTATGGGGCAGCAGTGGAGGCATTATACTGTATGGGCAGCTATGGGGGCATTATACTGTATGGGGCAGCTATGGGGTCATTATGCTGTATGGGTCAGCTATGGGGGCATTATGATGTATGGTGGCAGCTAAGGGGGCATTACACTGTATGGGGTAGCTGTGGGGGCATTATACTGTATGTCCTCCATTGTTAAAACTGGTCTCAAGGAAAAGTGGCGTAGTTGCCCACTATAAGAGATTCCATCTCTTATTTTTCAGAGGCCTTTTGGAAAAGGAAAGAAGCAAACTTATTGTTTGCCATCAGCAACTACTTCACTTTTCCTTTACAACAGTTTTCATATATCTCCTCCATTTTGCATTTTGCCTGTGACTATTACGGTATTCATCATGAATTATTTATTTTATTAATTTTATTACTAATTAAGTTGTAGATAGAACTATGATAATTGAATAAATGTTTAGTGATGATGGATATGGATTGTTTTAAACTTATTGACGTCATTGATTAACTCTTAAATTTGGATATGAATTCATTGTACATGTTTGGATGTCCGTTTTAGTTGTTGACACTAGAGGGAGTTCAAAGCTATATACAATAACAATTTTCTCCCTGATGTCATATGAACTATATAAGTAAAATGCAATACATTATGGGTAATGGGGAAGATGCACACTCATTAGACACATATAATTATAAGAACTAAGCACATAACACTGTATTTAGGCAAAATAGCCATGTCACTTTATTATTTCAATTTATTATTAACAAATAATTATCTTCATTACTTCATAAAGATAGCCAATGATTCAATAATAATAAAATAACCTTTTGCCCAGCAATCCTGCTCAAGCTATTGAATATTCAAAACCAAATAAATCATAAATATATCCTAAACATCCCTTCAAATACTGGGTGAGGAGTGGAGGAGAGGTAACAGACTGAGAGCTACGTAATGGTAAGAGCAGAGTTCACAGCAGCACAGAATATTTCAGGAGAGGAGCGTGCAGATTCTGTGCTGCTGTGAACTCTGCTCTTACCATTACGTAGCTCAGTCTGTTACCTCTCCTCCACTCCTGTCCTCAATAACACCTTCACATGATTGGCAAGTCACCACCCCGCACAAGATCCGCACGCTCATCTCCTGAAATACTCTGTGCTGCCTTAAACTCTGTGGACAGGTCAGGATCCTGTTTCTTTCAAATGCTGCACTGTAGCGCAGCCTTATATAGTGGATCGAGAGGGTTCCTCAGCAGCATTTAAAAGAAACAGGATCCTGACCTGTCCACAGAGTTTAAGGCAGCACAGAGTATTTCAGGAGATGAGCACGGCCGGGCAAGGCCGGCCACGGGCAGCCGGTCGTTTTTCCGAGCCGTGCTCCCATTATAAAGTATAGGAGCACGGTCCGTAAAATAAAAAAATAGAACATGTTCTATCTTTTTAACGGCACGGGCACCTTCCCGTGAGAAAACAGGAAGGTACCCGTGGCTAACAGAAGTCTATGGGCCCGCTATTTCGGGTCGTAATTACGACCCGTAATAACGGGTGTTTTTACGGTCGTGTGCATGAGGCCCCGTAATGACGGCTGGCTACATGTGTGCACCCGTCATTACGGCAGCGTTACTAGGCGACGTCAGTAAATAGTCACTGTCCAGGGTGCTGAAAGAGTTAACTGATCGGCAGTAACTGTTTCAACACCCTGGACAGTGAATTCCGATCAGAATATAGAGTAACCTGTAAAAAAAAAAAAAGACGTTCATACTTACCGAGAACTTTCTGCTTCCTCCAGTCCGGTCTCCTGGCCGTTGACTTGGTGATGCGTCCCTCTTGACATCCGGCCCGACATTCCTGGATGACTTTACAGCCCATGTGACCGCTGCAGCCAATCACAGGCTGCCGCGGCCTCTGCAGCCAATCACAGGCTGCCGCGTCAGAAAAGAAGGTCGGACTGGAGGAAGAAGAGGGACATGTCACCAAGACAACGACCGGGTACGTATGAAATGCTTTTTATTTTATTTTTAATCAGCAGCCTCTTTTCTCTATCAGTGATTGATAGAGACAAGTGGCTGCCGATTTGTATAATATTTTTGACTGGGTTCGGTCAAAACGTGTTCGGCCGAACCCGGTGAAGTTCGGATTCGCTGCGAACCGAACTTTTCCCGATGTTCGGACCAAAACCGGGTTTGTCCCGGTTCGCTCATCTCTAATCCTGACCATATAAGTCCTCCATAACAGGACAATTTTTAATTTTTTTTCACTAGGGTTTAGGTTTTCAGAAATAACTGCTAGTAGCTCTTTTTTCTGCACCCAATATACAAACGAATGACCTGTGATCCAGACTGTAACTTGAGTGTCTCCTAAGGGTATGTGCACACAAGAACTGGCTTTTACGTCTGAAAAGACAGACTGTTTTCAGGAGAAAATAGCTGCATCGTTTCAGACGTAAAAGCTCCTCCTCGCATTATGCGAGGCGTCTTTGACGGCCGATCATTTGAGCTGTTCTTCGTTGAATTCATTCAAATGAATGGGCAGATGTTTGCCGACGTATTGTAGCCGTATTTTCAGGCATAAATCGAGGCATAATACGCCTCGTTTACGCCTGAAAATAGGTCGTGTGAACCCAGCCTAAAGCAGCGGTCCCCAACCTCTTTTTGCACCAAGGACTGGTTTCATGCAGGATATTTTTTCCAGGGGCAGGCAGGGGTGTCGTGGTGGATGGGGGGTTTAGGGTCAGTTATTCACAGCATAATACAGTGGCAGCAAAGTGGATGAGATAAAACAAATCTCATCCACACGCTGCGTAAATAGTGAGCGGGAGAACAGCTCAGAAATTGACCTGCGGTGCAGAGTTTTATTCTGCAGCATGTCAATTGTATTTGCGTAAACACTGCTTATTTGTTGCGGGTTTTCCCCCATTGAATTAAATGGGGAGGTAAAACCCACAACAAATAGCAGTTGTTGAGTTTATTGCGGCGGACCTTGTTCAGACCTTGGCTTCTTTGTATGTATATACTTGAAGAATTTTTGGGGATTTGTTTTACTATCCTTGGTCACCTGCCTTTCATTTTATATTTTTGCTTATTTTATTACTTTTTTGCAGATTTTATTAAGCTCTTTATAATTTACAAAGGCTAGAGCTGTATTCTCAGATTTGTATTTTTCAAATGCCCTTTTTTTGTCATATATTTTTAGTCATTTATACTTGTTACCTATAGGAATACATTTTGCACTATAATTATACAAAGTGGATTTTAAGATTTCTCATTTATCATTCGTACCATTATTTTAGATCAGTTGTTCCAAGTCTATGTCCTGAATTGCAGCCCTCATCCTGGGGAAATTGGCCTTCTTAAAATTAAGTGTTTTTGCCCTCACAGCCTGTGTTTGTTTTTTACAGTGTAGGTAAAATGTAACTATATTGTGATCACTGTTACAGAGGTTTTCACGAACATTGACAATCCCAACAAGCTCTGTATTATTAGAACTGATCAGATCCAACAGAGCTTCACCTCTAGTCGGGTCTTCCACAAACTGGCCCATAAAATTTTCCTGCAACAGATTGAGGAAATTTCTCCACTTCGCAGTTGAAGCCAAACCATGACCCCGAATAAATCTCCCGGTAATTAAAGTCTCCCGTCATCACTACAGTACCCCCCTGTGCAGCCTGCTCCATTTATTTATATATTTGACCTTCCATCTCCTCAGTTATATTGGTGGTGGGGGGGGGGGGGTCTATAGATTACACCAAAAGTAATTTTTTCAGTGTTTACCTCTTTTTGTAATTCCACCAACAAAGTTTCAACCTCCTCACAATCTTCACCCACTATTGTCTCTTTCACACTGACCCTCAAAGTATTGAAAACAGCATTTTGAAAGTTTCTGAACCCTTTAGGCGTTTCATAGGAATTAAAACAATGTGGAGGTGAAATTTACAA
Organism: Rhinoderma darwinii; assembly: GCF_050947455.1. NCBI lineage: Eukaryota > Metazoa > Chordata > Amphibia > Anura > Rhinodermatidae > Rhinoderma > Rhinoderma darwinii. The sequence goes on from NC_134687.1 coordinate 550,848,526, forward strand.
ATTTCATAATTTTTTTGCAGAAAATCTGTTTTAATCCATTTTGTTCTGTAACACAGAAGGTTTTTACCAGAGAACCGCAACTCAATATTTATTGCACAGATTCTGCAGTGTTTAGAAATATACCACATGTGGCCCTAGAGCGCTAATGGACTGAAACACCGGCCTCAGAAGCAAAAGAGCATTGTGGAGGATTTTGTGGCCTTCTTTTTATTAGAATATATTTTAGGCACCATGTCAGGTTTGAAGAGGTCATGTGGTACCAAAACATTGGAAACTGAAAATGTGAGCATTTTGACCCAACAGGTTTGGAATTAGGCCGTGAAAATTAAAGTCTATGTTTTTTCTAATAAAATGTAGTTTTAGTTCAGATTTTTCCATTTTCAGAATAGATAAAGGAGAAAAAGCAGCCCAACATTTGTAAAGCAAACACTTCTGAGCATGGCAATACCCCATATGTGGTAATAAACTGCTGTTTGGACACACGGCGGAGCTCAGAAGAAGAGCATCATTTGGCTTTTTGAAGCTGAAGTTTTGCTTTAATGGTTTTTGGGTGTCATGTCGCATTTGCAAAGCCCCTGAGGGCCAAAACAATGGAAAACCCCCAAAATTGACCCCATTTAGGAAACCACACCCCTCAAGGAATTTATCAAGGGGTATAATGAGAATTTTTACCCCCACAGGTTTTTTGCTGAATTTAGTGGAATTAGGCCGTAAATTTAAAATCTAAATTTTTCCGATAAAACGTGGAAATTTTAAATTTTTACAAGGAATAAAGGAGAAAAAGCACCCCAACATTTGAAAATCAATTTCTCCCGATTACGGCAATACCCCATATGTGGTTGAAAACGGCTGTTTGGACACACGGCAGAGCCCACAAGGGAAGGAGCACTATTTGGCTTTTGGAGCTCATATTTAACTGGAATAGTTTTCGGGTGTCATGTCGCATTTTGCAAAGCCCCCAGGCACCAAAACAGTATAAGCCCCCCAAAAGTGACCCCATTTGGGAAACTACACCCCTTATGGAATCTATCTAGAGGTATAGTGAGCATTTAGACCTCACAGGTCTTTTGCAGAATTTATTGGAATTAGACAGTGAAAATAAACATTAACATTTCTTGCACTAAAATGTTGAATTTTTCCATTTTCACATAGGATAAAAGAGAAAATTTCTCCCAAGTATGACAATATCCCACATGTGGTCATTAACTGCTGTTTGGACACACGGCAGGGCTCTGAAAGGCAGGAGCGCTATTTAGCATGCAGATTTTGCTGGATTGGTGTTCGGGCGCCATGTCGCATTGGCAAAACCCCCGAGGCACCGGAGCACAGAGGAAGCCCCAAAGAAGTGACCCTATTTTGAAAGCTACACCCCTCATTGTATTTATCATTGCCTGAACATTTAAAAGAAGAGAGGTAGGTAAAGAAAAGACGCAGTATGTGGATAGGGAGAGCCTGAAAGAAGTACAACAGATGGGGAAGCACATTCATCTTGAATATGGCAAAACGACCAAACCAAGTGAAGGTCCCTTCAGACCAGGGGTCTCAAACTCGGCAGGGTAAGTGGGCCGCATATAGAAAAAATGGGAAGTTGACGGGCCGCATTACTTTCAAATTTGATACAACACAAAATTATTGTTAATAAATTACTTATTTGAACTACTATAACACTATATTACTATAATAATAATAATAATAATACTACATTACTATAAAATTAATACTATATTACTATAATAATACCGCTAGGTTTAAAATTTGAGATATTTCTCCACGTGCTTATTTCAACAATCCAGTTTTCCAGTTTGTGTCGCTAAATGCAGTCCGGCGGCTAAGTTGGCAGCGTTTGGCAGACACACATGTCAAGATTGGGCAGCCCCTTTTTAGATAGTGCCACAATGCCCTCTGTAGATAGTGCCACAGTGCCCTCTGTGGATGCTGCCGCAGTGCCCTCTGTGGATGCTGCCGCAGTGCCCTCTGTGGATGGTGCCCAGTGCCCTCTGTGGATGCTGCCACAGTGCCCTCTGTGGATGCTGCCGCAGTGCCCTCTGTGGATGCTGCCGCTGTGCCCTCTGTGGATGCTGCCGCATGGGATTCCGGCTCTGTAGAAGACCCTGACACACTGTCCATATATGGACAGCGATGTCAGGGAATTCCACAGAGTCCCGGAGCAGAGCCTGTACTAGCGCTCTGCTCGGGACTCCACTCTGGGGAAGACCCTGACACACTGTCCATATATGGACAGCGATGTCAGGGAATTCCACAGAGTCCCGGAGCAGAGCCTGTACTAGCGCTCTGCCCGGGACTCCGCTCTGGAGAAGACCCTGACACACTGTCCACATATGGACAGCGATGTCAGGGAATTCCACAGAGTCCCTGAGCAGAGCCTGTACTAGCGCTCTGCTCGGGACTCCGCTCTGGGGAAGACCCTGACACACTGTCCATATATGGACAGCAATGTCAGGGAATTCCACAGAGTCCCGGAGCAGAGCCTGTACTAGCGCTCTGCCCGGGACTCCGCTCTGGAGAAGACCCTGACACACTGTCCACATATGGACAGCGATGTCAGGGAATTCCACAGAGTCCCTGAGCAGAGCCTGTACTAGCGCTCTGCTCGGGACTCCACTCTGGGGAAGACCCTGACACACTGTCCATATATGGACAGCGATGTCAGGGAATTCCACAGAGTCCCGGAGCAGAGCCTGTCCTAGCGCTCTGCTCGGGAGTCCGCTCTGGGGAAGACCCTGACACACTCTCCATATATGGACAGCGATGTCAGGAATTCCACAGAGTCCCGGAGCAGAGCCGATACTAGCGCTCTGCACGGGACACCGGCTCCGGGGAAGCCCCAGACATCGCTGTTTATATGTGGACAGCGATGTCAGGGAATTCCATAGTTTAGCGGCTCTGTGTCCCGCGGGCCGCAGATGACATCCCCAGGGGCCGCATGCGGCCCACGGGCCGCGTGCTTGAGACCCCTGCTTTAGACCATCTCTCAAGATCTCCATTAAGTGTTCGCAATATATGGGGATAGTTACATGCGTAAAGGTGGGAGGGCCGATATGCGGCACGTATGCCTAGGTATTTAATGGAGCTAGCCGCCCACTTGAAAGGGAAGGAATCCGCCAAGGCTGCCACTAATTGGGACGGGAGGGATACATTGAGAGCTTCTGACTTTTGGAAGTTTATTTTAAAATTGGACAGCGATGCAAACGACCGGAATTCAGTCATCAGATTAGGCACCGAGATGCGGGGACGTGAGAGGAAAAAGAGTAAGTCATCCGCGTATGCCGTGACTTTGTGAGTCCTATCCCCAACCTGTACACCCGCAACATCTGGGTTATTATGAACATAACATAGGAAGGGTTCCAAACACAGCGTGAAAATCAGAGGAGGGAGCGGGCAACCCTGGTGGGTTCAGTTAGAAATGGGGAAGGAGGAGGAATTGTCACCATTGACCTTCACCGATGCCGAAGGGGAGGAGTATAGACTCAAAATCCAACTGAGCATACCCTGGCCCAGACCTATATAAGATAAAGTCTCTTGGAGAAACGACCAGTCAATCCGGTCGAACGCTTTTTCGGCATCGGTAGAGAACAAAAACGCTGGAACCGAGGAGGCGGTGATGTGCTCAATAAGATTGACGGCCCGGATGGTATTATCCCTGGACTCTCTCGAAGTGAGAAAGCCTGTCTGGTCCCCATGAATTATTCTAGATAGGAATGGCGTGATTCGTGTAGCTAATATCTTTGAGAAAAGTTTTAAATCTAAATTTAGAAGGGAAATGGGGCGGTAACTACTGCAGAGGGAAGGGTCCTTATCCTCCTTAGGTATTACTGTTATGTGGGCTCTTAATGTGTCTGCAGGCAGCGATCCACCTTCCGGAATGGAATTAAAGGCCGCCAAAAAGGGACTAGTAAGGAGGGGAGTACGTTTTTTAGAATTGGCCAAAGTAAGACCATCAGGGCCTGGGGCCTTACTGGTAGGGGATGTTTTGAGGGCTTCAAGAAATTCAACTTCTGAAATCGGGGTGTCTAGAGGCGTCACTGCCTCCTGCGGAATCTGGCCTAATCCGAGGACTGAATGTATGACCTGATGGTGTCATGTCTAGAACTGGGGAGGGGAATGCCCACAGTGACCCGCAGGTTGTACAACCAGGGGCGGATTACAATGAGGGCAATATGGGCAAGTGCCCGGGGCCCGAGGCTGGAAGGGGGCCCAGTTCGCACCGGTTCTCCCTTACCGGCTGTTAAAATTACAGCCGGTTCAGAGAACCGGAGTGAAGCGGGACCTCTCACCCAACCAGTGGTGTAGCTATAGGGGCCGCACTACACAGTAAAAAGTTACTATAGTAAAGGGAGCCGCGGGCCCGTTACTATAGTAACTACAGTACTTACCTTCCTTTTTCCAGTTCACAGCGCATGACGTCACCACCATCCTGTAGTTCAGAGTCAGGACATCCGCCGCTGCTGAAGAGCAGGGTAAGTTTCATATCCCAGTCTTCTTAAAGCTGATTGGCGGGGTCCGACTCCCAGATCCCCCGCCAATCATCTGTTTTGAAGGGGACGCAGCGCTCGTACGAGAGCTGGTGCTTCACCTTCATTCCGGTCACTTGCTCACATTGTGAATCCATATCGGCGATTCACAGTGTGAGCGTGTTAGGTAAGATTAAACGTGGACACCACAACACTACTCAGTTCTTTTCAAATCAACGGTTTACTGAAAATCACAATTTCAAACAGGCCAAATAACAACAATACAGTATTCAAATCAAGTCTCTCAGTAGCTGAGGCACTCGCCCTCGTGGGAGTCCCACCCGCCCTCGGGTGGCTGCGCATGGCGCTCACTGACCCGGCCCGGCGGGTCTCAAGAAGGGAATGGGCCATCTCCGCGGATCACTGTGGTGCTACCACTCACACTGCGGAATCCCCAAAGGTGTAAGCTATTCCCCTCGCCCTTTGGTTACGGTGTGAGTCCGGCGGATATATTACCGCGTGCGCCTCCGCGGGTCAAAGCGAGAGCTACTCACTACCACGCGGCATACCACCCTTACCTCTGATTTCTGCTCCTCTGTTGATGAAGATGACGTCTTTTCCCTTGTGTCTCCTGACACCGCTGAGCTGTAGTGAATGTCCAGCTAGTCCTCCTCCAGGAACGTTGAGCCAAGGATCCTTCTCCTACAAATGGCGGCAGCCTGGTCACTGTGCTCCCTCTCTGTCACCCCGCCAGTCTTCTTTTTTTTGTCCCCACTCAGCTCTGCATCTCCTCTCCCGCCGAAGTCTCCTCCCCTTTTTCTGTCCTAATGGCCTGTCTGTGTTCTCACTCCTGCTGTGTTCCACTGCCCCCCAGTGGTCATTGTTAACTTTACGGTTTCTACACATTGTTTCTAAGACATATGTCTAACCTTTGCTGCAAGCGGCCTGACGTCACACAAACGGGGGAAAACACGAGGCCCAGAAGGGGCAGAGAGCACAAATGGACACCTAAGGCTCGTGGAGATGGTGGGGACCGAAACCCTTATAACCTCCGCGGGAGGCGAGGGGGCTGCGACCCCTATCATGTCATGAGGGTGCAGGAGGCTGGTACCCCATTACACATCTCCCTTGAGGAAATAGTGCAGTCCCCGGCACTACAGTCAAAATCCCTGTAACGGGACGGTAAGGTCCCTCTGTTCTCCCGCCGGGGGTAACGTATCGTCCCTTCTTCTTGGTCCCCTTCACCTGTTGTTGTGCATGGGACATCTGCGACCGGGACCACTACCCACCATTCGCCACTAGGTTCAGCGGGGGTAGTGTCAGGTGCCGTAGCCGGTGTCAGCTCCCTCATCTGCTCAGATGGAAACGAACAGGGTCTCAACAAGTATCGGTGTAGTTTCCGTACCCTGCCGTTTCCGTCTTCTCGCTGTACTTTGTACACTGAGAGTTGTGGACTCGCTCTTCGGATAACGACATAGGGCACTCGCTCCCAACGTGGTTCCAACTTACTGGCTCGTTGCGCTTGTTTGTTGCGGACCAATACCCTGTCCCCAGGGTGGAATGGTTCTATGGGCCGGCTGGGTCCAGCCGTTATCGAGGATTGTTCATGTCTCCTTGCTGCTTGTACTCGATCTCGAGCTCCTGTTGTCTTGCAATTTGGCATTCCATTCGTGTCAGCTGAGCACGTTCGGACCCTGTCGGCCGCCGTCTGGCCAGAAGCCACCCATGTAAATGTTGTAGGTCCTTATCACACCTCTGTTTCTCCTGCCACTCTAGACGACTGTACAGTTCACCCACTTCGGGCCCTCCATTCATGGCCTCCAGTTGCGTGACCCTGCTTGCCACCCGCAATGGAGGGATCTCCACCTCTTCCACTTCTTCATCCTGATCCCCGACAGGGTTCGTTGTCGGGTTCCGGGACAAGGCATCCGCATTGCCGTTGTTGCGCCCAGGCTTATAGCGAATTATATAATCGAACTGGGCGAGGCGTGCCACCCAGCGCTGCTCTAGTGCACCCAGTTTGGCGGTGTGTAGATAAGCAAGCGGGTTATTGTCAGTATAGATCTCTATCCGGCTTCCCGTCAAGTACTCCGCAAATCTTTCCGTAACGACCCAGACTACAGCTAGGAGTTCAAGGCGAAAGGAACTGTAATTCAGGGGGTTCCGCTCGGCGGGCCTCAGACTCTCAGACTCCGGCTACCGTACGCGATCACCCTTTCCACTCCATCTCTCTTCTGTGACAGCACCGCTCCCAAACCGTGCAGGCTAGCATCAGTATAGAGTTGGAACGGCTGTGAATAGTCGGCGAATGCCAAGATGGGCGCAGTCGTTAATCGCTCCTTTAACTGTTGGAAGGCCTGTTCCCTAGTCGGGCCCCATCAGTTGGCCACCGATGTACTCTGTTTCCCCCGCCGTTCTGCCGGCTGCCCCCGTAACAGTTCGTGGAGTGGACCGGCAATCTTGGCAAAATCTTGGATGTATCGCCGGTAGTATCCTACCAGCCCCAGGAAGGCTCTCACTTCGGTAGACGTGCTGGGTGGTGGCCAGTCCATGACACCTTGAATCTTTCTAGGATCAGGTGCCACTCCCTCTGGGCTGACTACATGTCCCAAGTAGTTGATCTTCTGTCTCGCAATCCGACATTTAGTCGGTTTTAGTTTCAGCCCGAACATCGTCAACCGGCTCAGTACGGCCTCCAGGTGACCCAGGTGCTCTGGAAAGGTGCTGGAGTACACTAAGATGTCATCTAGGTAAATCATGATGGACTCGAAGTTCATGTCTCCTAGGCAGTGTTCCATCAACCGTTGAAATGTACTTGGGGCGTTATTCAACCCGAATGGCATCCGGTTACACTCAAATAGCCCCATTGGTGTGATGAATGCCGTCTTCTCTTTGTCTTCCTCTCGAACGGGAACTTACCAGTACCCACTGGCTAGATCGAGGGTAGTGAAATACTGAGCCTGACGGAGTGCTGTGAGTGACTCTTCCACTCTCGGGAGGGGATAAGCATCCCTATGTGTGCATGCGTTCAGCCGGTGATAATCGATACAGAATCGTAGGGTGCCATCCTTCGTCTGCACTAGCACAATTGGCGCAGCCCACGGGCTTGTACTCTCCCGGATCATTTGGCCCTCCAACATCTTCTGGATTAGGTCTTTGACCTCCTGGTACAATGCAGGTGGTATGCTTCTGTATCTTTCCCGCACTGGGACTGCACCCCTAGTGTGAATGGCGTGTTCTATAGCGTCGGTACAGCCATAGTCTTCCTCGTGAGAAGCAAAAGCAGTCAAGTAGCGTTGTAGGAGCGCCCGTAGTGCTTGTACAGACTCCGGGTCAGGGGCCACCCCCTGCAATTTTAGTTGTTGCCACATCCAGGTCAGTGTCCCTCCGGCCTCCTCTGTCTCCTCGGGCTCTGGCTCGTTGAACGGCCCGTGGGGTTCCGACTCAGTTACATCTTGAGGTCGTATAACATGTACTGCCGCTAGAGCTGTGGCGGGAGGGATGACGGTCACCACATCATCCAGATTCATCAGCCGAACGGTGGCGCAGCCCTGCGCTATTCGGCACATGGTCCTTCCCACCATCCAGTTGGCGGCTGGAGAGGCGTCGCTAAGTGGTTCTACTATCACAGTAGCATTCCTCAACCGTAGATGTGTCTTCACCTCCAACGGTAGTGTTAACTTTTGTCTAGGGGGCAGTTGAAGGGGTTTTCCTCGGGGTGACCTAATGGTACCCACTTGTCCTTTCTCTTGGGCTACTCTTTCCTTTTGTCGGCAGATTCTCTGTAACTGTTGAAGAGACTGTTGCCCTCGGGTGTTCCCGCCGACTCTTTCCCAGTAGACGGTTTCCATCTCCCGCAACAGGAGTCCGTCTAACTCTCGTAGTATGTTCATGCCGATGATTACGGGAACACCCGGCCGGGCATAGTTAGGCACGACCAACACGGCCTGTCTAGGGATTGATTTTCCGAACAGCTCAATATCTAACCAGGTCATTCCAACCACTGGGATGGGGAGGTTGTTGGCAGCTGTCAAGGTGAGCCAAGGGTTCTCCAACTCATCAGACCCCGCAAAGTGTCTCTCATACACTTCCTTTGCCATCGTCGTAACTTCAAAGCCCGTGTCTAACAAGCAACTCACGTCTATCCCCTTTATCCGGGCCTGTAAGATGGGCGATCTGCCTGCGATACGGTGATATTGATCATTCGGGCTGATGGAATTGGAGGTCCCCGCCGCTTGGCCCTCAGCCGCGGGTGATTCTAGTTTAAAGGTGGCCGTTCCATCCTAGGGGCCTGACAGTCTCTTTCCAGGTGTCCTGGTCAGCCACATTCCCAACACCGGCGAATTTCGGCCGGATCAAATCTTCTCTGCCGAGAACGGTCCTCCCGGGTAGAACTTGCCGCCTTCAGCTGGTTGATCTCTTCTCTCATCTCCCTCATGGACTCCCTCACATCCCTGGCAAAGTCTCGGAGGAAAGCACTCTCTGGTGCGGTGTCCATTTTCGGAGGCGGTCCCCTTTCGGTAGAGTTGTGTACACTAACGTGAGCACCATCCTCTCCCTCGCGCTGCCACTCTATGGCCTCTCGAACTAGGTCCACTAAGGCGGTATGCGGCTCCATCCGTATATAGTCTCTGAGACTCCTTCTTAGCGCTCTATTCTTCAACCCAGACACGTATTGGTCCCGCAGCACCCTGTCCGGGTCGGGGACAGCCGCGCACCCCTCTTGATCTTTCTTGCTTAGTAGGTTCCACAATCGTTGGAGTGCGACCGAGTACTGTTGGACGGATTCATCTTCCCGTTGACTACGGGTATAGAACTTTTTCCGTAAATCGGTAACTGAGGTAGTGTCTCCGTATAGGGTTTCGAGCCTGGCGATGATGTCTTCCAGGGTCGCTCTTTGACTGACAGGGAGGACTACTACTGCTGCACGAGCATCTCCTTCTAGCAGGCTCAACGCGAGATCCGCTTGGTGTGGGGGAGGTACTTGGTAGAGTCGGGCCGCTGCTTTTAGCCTCTCGGCCCAATCCATCAGCGTCACACTCTTTCCGTCATATTTGGGCACATTTAACATGGCTGCCCCCATAGGGAACAAAATTGGGGGTGGGGCTGGGGCACTGATGGCAGGCTCCGCTGAAGTTCCTGGTTGGCTCATCCTGTTCGTGACGCCACGTGTTAGGTAAGACTAAACGTGGACACCACAACACTACTCAGTTCTTTTCAAATCAACGGTTTACTGAAAATCATAATTTCAAACAGGCCAAATAACAACAATACAGTATTCAAATCAAGTCTCTCAGTAGCTGAGGCACTCGCCCTCGTGGGAGTCCCACCCGCTCTTGGGTGGCTGCGCCTGGCGCTCACTGACCCAGCCCAGCGGGTCTCAAGAAGGGAATGGGCCGTCTCCGCGGATCACTGTGGTGCTACCTCTCACACTGCGGAATCCCCAAAGGTGGAAGCTATGCCCCTCGCCCTTTGGTTACGGCGTGAGTCCGGCGGATATATTACCGCGTGCGCCTCTGCGGGTCAGAGCGAGAGCTACTCACTACCACGCGGCATACCACCCTTACCTCTGATTTCTGCTCCTCTGTTGATGAAGATGACGTCTTTTCCCTTGTGTCTCCTGACACCGCTGAGCTGTAGTGAATGTCCAGCTAGTCCTCCTCCAGGAACGTTAAGCCAAGGATCCTTCTCCTACAAATGGCGGCAGCCTGGTCACTGTGCTCCCTCTCTGTCACCCCACCAGTCTTCTTTTTTTGTCCCCACTCAGCTCTGCATCTCCTCTCCCGCCGAAGTCTCCTCCCCTTTTTCTGTCCTAATGGCCTGTCTGTTTTCTCACTCCTGCTGTGTTCCACTGCCCCCCAGTGGTCATTGTTAACTTTACGGTTTCTACACATTGTTTCTAAGACATATGTCTAACCTTTGCTGCAAGCGGCCTGACGTCACACAAACGGGGGAAAACACGAGGCCCAGAAGGGGCTGAGAGCACAAATGGACACCTAAGGGCGGGTTCACACGTGGCGGAATTTCACTTAAATTCCGCTGCGGACACTCCGCAGCGTTAATCCGCAGCGGTGCCGTTTGTCCATTGACTTACACTTTAATTTAGCAGTGTTCGTTTAGACGAGGCGTAAAATTCCGCTGCGGAGCATAGGCTGCGGAGCGGAATTTGGTGTCCGCAGCATGCTCTGTCTGTTGCGGAGCAGTGGCGGACTCATGGCGGAATTTCTCCATTGACTTCAATGGAGAGTCAAAATTCCGCAATGAAGTCCGCAGATCTTATGTGTGCTGCGGAGCGTATTGTTTTTACTACCATGACATTTCTTCATTCTGGCTGGACCTATGTATTTCTAGGTCTACAGCCAGACTGAGGAAGTCAATGGGGCTCCCGTAATGACGGGAGCGTTGCTAGGAGACGTCTGTAAATAGTCACTGTCCAGGGTGCTGAAAGAGTTAAGCGAACGGCAGTAACTGTTTCTGCACCCGGGACAGTGACTACCGATCTCAATATACATGTATCTGTAAAAAACATATAAGTTCATACTTACCGAGAACTCCCTGCTTCTGTCTCCAGTCCAGCCTCCCAGGATGACGTTTCAGTCTAAGTGACGGCTGCAGCCAATCACAGGCCAAGCACAGGCTGCAGCGGTCACATGGACTGGTGCGTCATCCTGGGAGTTCGGGCTGGATGCCGAAAGAGGGACGCGTCACCAAGACAACGGCCGGTAAGTATGAAATTCGTTTACTTTCACTAGGGAAAGTGCTGTCCCTTCTCTCTATCCTGCACTGATAGGGAGAAGGGAAGCACTTTTCCCGCAGTCCGCAGCAGCTAGTCCGCATCAATTTTCTGCACATTTTGTGCAGATCCGCAGCAGAATCTGCAACGCAGATTCTGTGCGGCATTGATGCGGACAGTTGCGGAGGAAATCCGCCACGTGTGGTCATGCCCTAAGGCTCGTGGAGATGGTGGGGACCGGAACCCTTATAACCTCCGCGGGAGGCGAAGTGGCTGCAACCCCTATCATGTCATGAGGGTGCAGGAGGCTGGTACCCCCATTACAAGCGAGTAAGTGAAATGAAGGGGAAACAGCTGTCGTACAAGCGCTGAGGCCCCTTCAAAACAGGTGAGTGGCGGGGGTCCTGGGAGACCCCAAGCCATCAGCTATTGATGGCCTATACTGAGGATAGGCCATCAATGTTTAGGGACTGGACAATCCCTTTTAAGCCTACAATGTTGCAGGCTTAGAGGGCCCATGACACAGGATCACAGATTGTATGATGCTGTCTGCTGGGCCCTGTATTTAAGCCAATCACATGGTAGGCTTAGATACAAGGCCCATGTGTGATCCTGTCTGCTGGGCCCTGTATCTAAGCATCTTACATAAGCACATGGTAGGCTTAGATACATGGCCCATGTGTGATCCTGTCTGCTGGGCCCTGTATCTAAGCATCTTACATAAGCACATGGTAGGCTTAGATACATGGCCCATGTGTGATCCTGTCTGATGGGCCCTGTATCTAAGCATCTTACATAAGCACATGGTAGGCTTAGATACATGGCCCATGTGTGATCCAGTCTGCTGGGCCCTGTATCTAAGCATCTTACATAAGCACATAGTAGGCTTAGATACATGGCCCATATGTGACCCTGATATAAGCCTACCACATGTACTGTATAAGATTACTGTCTGCTGGACCCTGTATCTTGACAGACAGTATCACACATGTGCCCTGTACCTAAGCCTACCACATGTGTTACTAATAATTTTTGTTGTGTTTGTGTTAGGGATCTGCCAGGTACTTCATCTAGCTATACTCCTGGGATTAATCAATCCACACCTGAGGCCAGACCTGTTCGACTGACACCATCTCCCACCAACCAGGGTGGCAGGCTCAGGAGTGGGAGAGCCTATCGCGGCCTGGTCTCTCGGAGTTAGCTCCGCCCCCTGCCCTTTATTACCTGCCCTGTGTTCTCCCTCAGTGCTTGTAATTCTTTTGGATTCCTGGCCCCACTGCTGCTTGCTCCAGCCTGCTTCTGCCGTGCTTCTGCCTTGCTGCAGTTCTGCTTGACCTGCTTTGCTTGCCCTGGCTTGCTTCTGTCTCCGTGCCCGCTCGGGTGTACTCCTTCGTCCTGGTCCTGACTGTTCGTTCGCCGCCCCGTTTCCTCGTGGCGTTCCGTGGCTACTGCCCCTTCCCTTGCGTGTTCCCTGTTTGTCTTCCTGTGCACTTAGCCAGCGTAGGGACCGCCGCCCAGTTGTACCTCGTCGCCTAGGGCGGGTCGTTGCAAGTAGGCAGGGACAGGGCGGTGGGTAGATTAGGGCTCACTTTCCCTTCACCTCCTTCCTGCCATTACATAATTACAAGCCCTTACCTAGTCTACCCTTTCTCCTACGCTGACGCTATCATGGACCCCCTTGAGACCCTGACCCAGCAGATGCAGGGCCTCTCCCTACAGGTCCAGGCCCTGGCCCAAAGGGTCAATCAGGGTGACGCTGCTTTAGTAGTACCCCTCACCTCACCTCTAGAACCCGACCTCAAGTTACCTGACCGGTTTTCAGGGGACCGTAAGACGTTTCTCTCCTTCCGGGAGAGTTGCAGACTGTATTTCCGCCTAAAGCCCCACTCCTCAGGTTCCGAGAACCAGCGGGTGGGTATCATCATATCCCGACTCCAGGAAGGGCCCCAAGAGGCCTTCTCCTTGGCTCCTGACGCCCCTGAACTTTCCTCTGTTGATCGTTTTTTCTCTGCCCTCGGACTCATTTACGACGAGACTGACAGGACTGCTTTAGCCGAGAGTCAGCTGGTGACCTTACGTCAGGGTAGGAGACCGGTTGAGGAATACTGTTCTGATTTTAGGAAGTGGTGCGTAGCTTCTCAGTGGAACGATCCGGCCCTAAGGTGCCAGTTTAGGTTAGGATTATCTGACGCCCTGAAGGATCTGCTGGTTAGCTACCCCTCGCCTGACTCCCTTGACCAGGTTATGGCCCTAGCAGTACGACTTGACCGACGTCTCAGGGAACGTCAGCTAGAACGCTTCAGTGTGCTCCCCTCTGACTTTTCTGCGATTCCCCCCGAGGTCCCGTCTCCTCGCCCCTCCACGGAGGACTCGGAGGTACCTATGCAACTCGGGGCCTCCATGTCCCCTCGACAACGTAGGGAGTTTCGCAGAATGAATGGTCTCTGCTTCTACTGTGGGGACGACAAGCATCTACTGAACACCTGTCCCAGGCGCAAGAATAAGAAGCCGGAAAACTTCCGCGCCTAAGTGATCATCGGGGAGGTCACTTGGGCGCACAGGTATTTCCCGTTAATGTGAAACGCAATAAAATTTTGCTTCCCTTTCAGGTCTCGTTTGCTGGCCGGTCTGCCACGGGCAGTGCTTTCGTGGATTCTGGCTCATCTGCTAATATCATGTCTGTGGAATTTGCTATGTCTCTAAAGATGCCTTGTATTGATTTACCTTATCCTATCCCTGTAGTAGGAATCGACTCAACCCCCCTTGCGAATGGTTATTTTACTCAGCATACTCCTGTTTTTGAACTCCTGGTTGGCTCCATGCATTTGGAGCAGTGCTCTGTACTGGTGATGCAGGGATTATCGTCTGATCTGGTTTTAGGCCTTCCCTGGTTGCAGTTGCATAATCCCACATTTGATTGGAATACTGGGGATCTCACCAAATGGGGTAATGAATGTCTTATGTCATGTCTTTCTGTTAACTCTATTTCTCCCCGGGAGGAGGTAAACACACTTCCTGAGTTTGTTCAGGACTTCGCCGATGTGTTTTCCAAGGAGGCCTCCGAGGTGTTGCCCCCCCATAGAGATTACGATTGCGCTATCGATTTGGTGCCTGGTGCCAAGCTTCCTAAGGGTAGGATATTTAATCTTTCATGTCCTGAACGTGAAGCTATGAGGGTGTATATCCAAGAATGCCTGGCCAAGGGTTTCATTCGCCCCTCGACTTCTCCTGTAGGTGCTGGCTTCTTCTTCGTGGGGAAGAAGGATGGTGGTCTTAGGCCGTGCATTGATTATCGTAACCTGAATAAGGTCACCGTAAGGAACCAGTACCCACTTCCTTTGATTCCGGATCTTTTTAATCAGGTTCAGGGAGCCCAATGGTTTTCTAAGTTCGATCTACGGGGGGCATATAACCTTATCCGCATCAAAGAGGGGGATGAGTGGAAAACTGCGTTCAACACACCCGAGGGTCATTTCGAATACCTGGTCATGCCCTTTGGGTTGTGTAATGCCCCTGCTGTCTTCCAGAATTTTATTAATGAAATCCTGAGAGAGTACCTGGGTAATTTTCTTGTTGTGTACCTTGATGACATACTGGTGTTTTCCAAGGACTGGTCCTCCCACGTGGAGCATGTCAGGAAGGTGCTCCAGGTCCTTCGGGAGAATAATCTGTTTGCTAAGACTGAAAAATGTGTCTTTGGGGTACAGGAGATACCATTTTTAGGGCAAATCCTCACTCCTCATGAATTCCGCATGGACCCTGCCAAGGTTCAAGCTGTGGCGGAATGGGTCCAACCTGCCTCCCTTAAGGCGTTACAGTGTTTTTTAGGGTTCGCCAACTATTACAGGAGATTTATTGCCAACTTCTCGGTCGTCGCTAAGCCTCTTACGGACCTTACCCGCAAGGGTGCCGATGTCCTCCATTGGCCCCCTGAGGCCGTCCAGGCCTTTGAGACTCTCAAGAAGTGCTTTATCTCGGCCCCCGTGCTGATTCAGCCCAACCAAGAGGAGCCATTTATTGTGGAGGTTGACGCTTCCGAGGTGGGAGTGGGGGCCGTCTTGTCCCAGGGTACCAGCTCCCTCACCCATCTCCGCCCCTGTGCTTACTTCTCTAGGAAGTTTTCGCCCACGGAGAGTAACTATGATATTGGCAACCGCGAACTTCTAGCCATTAAATGGGCTTTTGAGGAGTGGCGGCACTTCCTGGAGGGGGCCAGACACCAGGTAACGGTCCTTACGGATCACAAGAATCTGGTTTTCCTAGAATCGGCCCGGAGGCTTAACCCTAGACAAGCTCGGTGGGCACTATTCTTTACCAGATTTAATTTCTTGGTTACCTATAGGGCTGGGTCCAAGAATATTAAGGCTGACGCTCTGTCACGTAGTTTCATGGCCAATCCTCCTTCCGAGAAGGATCCCGCTTGTATTTTACCCCCTGGTATAATCGTCTCTGCCACGGATTCTGATTTAGCTTCTGATATCGCGGCTGATCAGGGTGCAGCTCCCGGGAACGTCCCTGGGGACAAACTGTTTGTTCCCCTGCAATACCGGCTGAGGGTACTCAGGGAAAACCATGACTCCGCTCTATCTGGTCATCCTGGCATCTTGGGCACCAAACACCTCATTACCAGAAACTATTGGTGGCCTGGGTTGCCTAAAGATGTTAGGGCTTACGTCGCCGCTTGTGAGGTTTGCGCTAGGTCCAAAACCCCTAGGTCCCAACCTGCGGGCCTACTACGTTCCTTGCCCATTCCCCAGAGACCTTGGACCCATATCTCCATGGATTTTATCACCGATATGCCTCCATCTCAGGGCAAGTCGGTGGTGTGGGTGGTAGTCGACCGCTTCAGCAAGATGTGCCACTTTGTGCCCCTTAAGAAGCTACCTAACGCCAAGACGTTAGCTTCTTTGTTTGTGAAACACATCCTGCGTCTCCATGGGGCCCCAGTCAATATCGTTTCTGACAGAGGGGTACAATTTGTTTCCTTATTTTGGAGAGCTTTTTGTAAAAAGTTGGAGATTGATCTGTCCTTCTCCTCCGCCTTCCATCCCGAAACTAATGGCCAAACGGAAAGGACCAACCAATCCCTGGAACAATATTTAAGGTGTTTCATCTCTGACTGTCAATTCGATTGGGTCTCATTCCTTCCCCTTGCTGAATTTTCCCTGAATAACCGGGTCAGTAACTCGTCAGGGGTCTCCCCGTTTTTCTGTAATTTCGGGTTTAACCCAAGGTTCTCCTCCGTCTCCCCTGGTTGTTCCAATAATCCTGAGGTAGAGGAGGTTCATCGGGAACTGTGCAATGTCTGGGCCCAGGTTCAGAAGAACCTAGAGGCGTCCCAGAGCGCACAAAAGATTCAGGCGGATAGTAGACGTTCTGCTAACCCCCGGTTTGTCGTCGGAACTTGCGCCTTAAGGTCCCGTCCAGGAAGTTTGCTCCCCGATTTATTGGACCTTATAAGATCATTGAAGTCCTCAACCCTGTATCCTTCCGTCTGGAGCTCCCCCCATCCTTTCGCATACATGACGTCTTCCATGCCTCCCTCCTTAAACGCTGCTCCCCGTCCTGGTCCCCCTCGAGGATACCTCCTGTTCCCGTTCTCACCCCTGAGGGGGTGGAATTCGAGGTGGCCAAGATTATGGACAGTAGGATGGTCCAGGGCTCCCTCCAGTACCTGGTCCATTGGAGAGGATACGGCCCGGAGGAGAGGACTTGGGTACCTGCCCGTGATGTTCACGCTGGGGTATTGATCAGGAGGTTCCACCTCCTCTTCCCCACTAAACCGGGTCCCCTTAGTAAGGGTCCGGTGGCCCCTCATAAAAGGGGGAGTACTGTTAGGGATCTGCCAGGTACTTCATCTAGGTATACTCCTGGGATTAATCAATCCACACCTGAGGCCAGACCTGTTCGACTGACACCATCTCCCACCAACCAGGGTGGCAGGCTCAGGAGTGGGAGAGCCTATCGCGGCCTGGTCTCTCGGAGTTAGCTCCGCCCCCTGCCCTTTATTACCTGCCCTGTGTTCTCCCTCAGTGCTTGTAATTCTTTTGGATTCCTGGCCCCACTGCTGCTTGCTCCAGCCTGCTTCTGCCGTGCTTCTGCCTTGCTGCAGTTCTGCTTGACCTGCTTTGCTTGCCCTGGCTTGCTTCTGTCTCCGTGCCCGCTCGGGTGTACTCCTTCGTCCTGGTCCTGACTGTTCGTTCGCCGCCCCGTTTCCTCGTGGCGTTCCGTGGCTACTGCCCCTTTCCTTGCGTGTTCCCTGTTTGTCTTCCTGTGCACTTAGCCAGCGTAGGGACCGCCGCCCAGTTGTACCTCGTCGCCTAGGGCGGGTCGTTGCAAGTAGGCAGGGACAGGGCGGTGGGTAGATTAGGGCTCACTTTCCCTTCACCTCCTTCCTGCCATTACAGTTTGTGGTTTTTTTCAGGTTCGGTCGTTGGACTACGTCGGATTCGAGGACTACTTTGATGACGGCGTTTTTATTATCAATAAAATGGTTAATGAGGTTTGTCTGGGTGGTTTTTATTTCAATAAAATATTCTTTCTATGTCTTTGTTTTTTAAACTTTATTATTACCGCCTTAGTAATGGACGCCGGCTGATTGACAGCGCCCATTACTAAAGCGAGGCTTAGTGTTAGCCGGTGCAGAGGCTAACACTAACCCCATTATTACCCCGGTACCCACCGCCACCAGGGGTGTCGGGAAAAGCCGGGTAGGATCCAGTACCTGAACATCTGTAGTGATGGTGGGGCAATGGGGCGGCCGCAAGATGGTATTATTAGGCTGGGAAAATCCAAAAACTGTGGCCCTTTCCTCCTGGTAATGTTAACCTGCTGCTGTTCTCTTGTATCTGGCTGGTTATGAAAAATGGGGGGTACCCTGCCAGATACAACAGCAGCCTAGCATTACCAGGGGGGGGGTCACTGTTTTTGGCCTTTCCCAGGCTGATATTACCAGCCTGTGGCTGACCCGGTACCCGACCATCACTACAGATGGTCGGGTACTGGTTCGTACCCGGCTCTTCCCAGTACTACTGGTGGCGGTGGGTACCGGAGTAATGGGGGTTAGTGTTAGCCTCTCTGCCTCCTAACATTAAGCCTCGCCTTAGTAATGGATGTTGTCAATCAGCCAGCAGCTATTAAGGCGGTAATAATAAAGTTTAACTGGTTCCCAATCGCTGACTGTATTTTTACGGCCAGCGGTCAGGGTCCTTAAAACCCGAGCCATAGACTTTTTACGGCTCGGGTTTTAACTTGCTGCCTGTGCGATCGGGCAGCTGAATGTCGGGTCTCCGGCTGTCAGTGACTGCCGGGGACCCTGAGGAGAGGATAGAAGCAGCTTTCGCTGCTTCTGTCTTCTCCGATGTCTTTTTACACAGCGCTCAATGAACTCTGTGTATAGGAATAGAGACAGCAGCAGCGGTGCTGTCTCTATTCCTCCCGGTGATCATGTGACTGGTCACATGATCGCCGGGTGCCGTTACCGACAGACTGCTGCTGGGTCTTACTAGACCCAGCACAGCCCTATTAGTGACAATCGTCACTATGAGAGGGCTGATTTCCCCTGTAACTGGGGCTGCTATGCAGCCCCAGTTACAGTGGAAAAATATGGTGTAAAAGAAAGAAAAAATATATATAAAATTCCCCAAAGGTCTTTTTTGACCTTTGAGGGACAGACCATAGTAATAAAAAAATAGTAAAGTAAAGTGCAAAAAAAAAAAGAAATAATAAATACACATAAAATACCCACCCCAAAAAGAAACGTTCCCCCCCGCCAATCATTGTTGTAACGCTAGCGCTGACCCAATTACCCTAATATAGACATGTAATATATTAACATTTACGGTAGACAATGACGATCACAAATAAAAGGTCTATTTTAGGGTAAAACAATGTTATTACTAAAAAAAAAATAGCTGAAACGTAAAAAAGCTTATTTTTTTACTATTATTTTCAAACTTTATGAATAAAAATTCTAAAATAGCAAAAAAGGTGTGTATAAAAACGATACAAAAAGAAACCTGCATTATCTACGGAAAAAACTTCGCAAAAATCACGTCGTTAGCCCAACAAATAAAAAAGTTATAGCCATTTAACTAACACGTGCTAAAAATGTCTAAACGGTGTCTGGTCCTGAAGGTGCAAAATAGCCCGGTCCTGAACTGGTTAATTATCTTTTTTAATCCATTACCCCTGAGAATCACATCATTTTCTGGAAGCTGAAAGAGTGTCATAGTCATACATCAGTAAGATAAAACAAGAAAGTTACTAATGGGTGAGGGATACATCTGCCACAGAACGAGCCGTGTACCAGGAGCACAAACCACGTGGGTCTCACAATCTGTGGTTAGCGGGATAGCAGCTGGCCAAACAGTGTACCAAGTCAATGTATATATAGTCCAAGCACAAGGGTACCTGTAGTAGTTCAGACAGTAGCAACGACTAAGTTCAGATGGGACCTTGGCAGCAGACACCAGGTGTGGTGTAACACAGCAGGCGTGACCGGTGGCACAACATGACTCCAACTTTCTAAGGCACAAGAACAAAGGTAGCACAGGATACAGGTACGGGAACACTGGGAACAGGATAACAATAAGGGACCATTTGCAAGACTAACACGGGTAAACACAACAACGCGCAGGCAAGGAGTAAAGGGGCAGGGCCCTTCTTATAGTCCAGGGTGATCATGGGCTAATTGATGATTATTTTCATGTGCACACGCTGGCCCTTTAAGACCGGCACGAGCGTGCACACGCACCCTATGGGACACAGCAGGACGGAGCGGAAGTGAGCGTTGGCGTCTCCTAGGGAGGAGATGCGGGCCAGCGCTCACAGATCCATGGCTGCGGACGTCGGGGGTGTGTAATCCTGACGGTTCGCGGCTGTGGACGCTACAGTATCGTTCCTCTTACGCCCCTTCCTCTTGGGACCAGAGCTAGAAAGGAACTTCTTAATGAGGGTAGGAGCATTGAGGTTCTCTTCTGGCTCCCAGAAACTCTCCTCTGGACCAAACCCCTTCCAATCCACCAAATAAAAAGTTCTTCCTCCTACTTTTTTGAAGTCCAGGATCCCCTCAACCTTGAACACATCGAAAGAACCACTGGGAGCAACTGCAGGGCTAGGCGTTTTTGTGAAGCGGTTCAGGACCACAGGCTTTAGGAGGGACACATGAAAGGAGTTGGTGATCTTGAGGGTAGGAGGCAGCCGAAGCTTGTAAGAGACAGGGTTAATTTGCTGTAGGATCTCAAAAAGTCTGAGGAACCTGGGAGAAAACTTGTATGAAGGCACCTTTAGATGGATATTTCTTGAAGACAGCCAGACTTTGGTACCTGGAAGATACTCAGGCGGCTCTCTTCTTCTTGTATCCACCTTTCGCTTCATGCGATCGACTGCCAGCAGAATAGAGGACCGTTTTTTCTGCCAGATCTGTAGAAAGTCCCCAAATGCAGAGTCAGCTGCGGGAACAGTAAGAGGAATTCATGGATGTTGGCCCTAGACAATGAAGAATGGTGTCGATGCTGCCGTGTGAACATACCCTAAGGCTGGGTTCACACACACTATTTACGGACGGAATTCGGGCGTTTTAGCCCCGAATTACGTCCGAAAATGGGGCTCAAAAGTGTCGGCAAACATCTGCCCATTCATTTGAATGGGTCTTACGATGTTCTGTGCCGACGTTCATTTTTTTTATGCGCCGCTGTCAAAAGGCGGCACGTAAAAAAGACGCCCGCGTCAAAGAAGTGCCTGTCACTTCTTCAGACGTAAATGGAGCCGTTTTCCATGGACTCCATGGAAAAACAGCTCCAATTACGTCCGTAATGGACGCAGCGAAAGACGCCTACACATGCCATTACGGCTGAAATTACGGTGCTGTTTTCTCCTAAAAACAGCACCGTAATTTCAGCCATAATGGATGCTGCCGTGTGAACATACCCTTAGGCTGGGATCACACAACCTATTTTCAGACGTAATGGAGGCATTTTACTCCTCGAATTACGTCTGAAAAAACGGCTCCAATACGTCAGCAAACATCTGCCCATTAATTTCAATGGGTTTGCCGATGTACTGTGGCGACGACCTGTCATTTTACACGTCGCTGTCAAAAGACGACGCGTAAAAATACAGCCTCGTCAAAAGAAGTGCAGGACACTTCTTGGGAAGTTTTTGGAGCCGTTTTCTCATAGACTCTATCAGGGGCGTAGCTAGGGGGGGGGCAGGTGGGGCATGTGCCCCGGGCGCAACTTAGAGGGGGGCGCCAGCGCCACCTCCTCCTGCACAATAATTGTACCTGTGTCGCAAGGAACAATGTGTCACAGGTACAATTAGAAGCAATGAATGACAGGGCACGTTCCGTGCCCGGCCATTCAGCGCCTTTCCACGAGTGAAGCGACTGGTACCTTTTGTACCAGTGAAGCTTTCGTCGATGAAAGGCGCTGATTGACAGGGAAAGTCATCCTGCTCAGCCAATCAGCGCCTTTCATAGATGCTGCGTTCAACCCCCAGGAGACCTGCGCAGAAGAGAGCAGGTCTCCATGGCTGCCGGACAGCGTGGGAGCAGGATTAAGGTGAGTTTGAATATTTTTTTTCTTTTTTTTAAATTGTAATAAAAGTGTGTGGCTGTATCTACAGGGAGGACTTTATCTACGGGGGGGACTTTGTCTACACGGGGGGGCTTTATCTACAAGGGGAACTTTATCTACGGGGGGCCTTTATCTACAAGGGGGACTTTATCTATGGGGGGGACTTTATCTACACGGGGGGCTTTATCTACGGAGGGGGGACTTTGTCTACACAGGGGGGGCTTTATCTACGGAGGGGGGACTTTGTCTACACGGGGGGGCTTTATCTACGGAGGGGGGGCTTTGTCTACATGGGGGGGGGCTATATACTGGCATGGGCTATCTATGGAGCACCATATACAGGTGTGGGCTATAGCTACAGGGGGGGCTATATAGTATATAGCCCCCCTGTATATAGCCCACCCCTGTATATAGCCCCCAGGTATATAGTCCCCCTGTAGATATAGCCCACCCCTGTAGATATAGCCCACCCCTGTAGATA
Source organism: Rhinoderma darwinii (assembly GCF_050947455.1). Classification (NCBI taxonomy): domain Eukaryota; kingdom Metazoa; phylum Chordata; class Amphibia; order Anura; family Rhinodermatidae; genus Rhinoderma; species Rhinoderma darwinii. The sequence continues at coordinate 550,870,789 of NC_134687.1, forward strand.
TAGCCCACGCCTTTAGATATAGCCCACCCCTGTAGATATAGCTCCCCTGTACATATAGTCCCCCTGTAGATATAGTCCCCCTGTAGATATAGCCCACCCCTGTATATAGTCCCCCTGTCGATATAGCCCACACCTGTATATAGTATCCCAAAAATAGATCCCCCTATAGTGCTCCAGAGAAAGCCCACCCCTGTATATAGCCCCCCTGTACATATAGTCCACCCCTGTATAAAGTGCTCCACAGATAGCCCACCGCTGTATATAGTATATACAGGGGTGGGCTATCTGTGGAGCACTATATACAGGGGTGGACTATCTAGTGGAGCACTATATACAGGGGTGGACTATATGTACAGGGGGGCTATATACAGGGGTGGGCTATCTGTGAAATACTATATACAGGGGTGGACTATATGTACACGTGGGCTATATCTGTATATAGATATAGATATAGATCTATATCTGTATATAGGCTAGATCTATATCTGTGGGCTATCTGTGAAACTCTATACAGGGGTGGACTATATGTGGAGCACTATATACAGGGGTGGGCTATATCTACAGGGGGCTACATACAGGGTTGGGCTATCTGTGGAGCACTATATACAGGGGTAGGCTATATCTACAGGGGGGCTATATACAGGGATGGGCTATATCTACATGGGGGCTATATACAGGGGTGGGCTATCTGTAGAGCACGATATACAGGGGTGGGCTATATCTACAGGGGGCTATATACAGGGTTGGGCTATACGTGGAGCACTATATATAGGGCTGGGCTATATCTACAGGGGGCTATATACAGGGGTGGGCTATCTGTAGAGCACAGGGAGTTATTTGTGGGACACTATATACAGGGGTGGGCTCTATTGGGGCACTATCTACAGGGGGCTCTATAAAAAAAAAGTCCTTGTACAGCTATGTCGATGCAAAACGAAAAAAGTTATAACTCTTTGACTGCGACGATGGAAAAACGTAAAAAAATAGCTTGGACATTAAGGCCTAAAATAGTCTGGTCACTAAGGGGTTAAATCTTGATGCAATATGGCATATATGTACATCAATAGCAAATTTGTTGGCCTGTGAGTGGCCCACCACTTTTTACTCAGCTCCACACGCTTTTTAGGAAGGTGTTGACAGCGACGTAAACGGCCCAAACTTTGCAATTTTTCACGCAAATTGCCACTTTTAAGTCGTTGGTAACTTTTCTACACTAGAAAACTGCCATAGAAAAGTTTATAAATCCCCCCCAACAACTGTACAAGGAAGAAATGTTTTCTCTTCCTCCAGTGGAAATCCAAAGCAAACAGCAATCGCCTTAAAATTACTCAACAACTTATAACAACAGTCAGAATCGCCTAGATTAACCCCTTAATGACCGGGCCTGAAAAGACCTTAATGACCAAGCCAGATTTGTTAAATCTGGTATGTCTGACTTTATCAGAGAATAACTGTGCGAAAGTTTTGAATATCCAAGTAATTCTGACATTGTTTTTTCGTCACATGTTGTACTTTATTTTAGTGGTAAAAGTAGACTGATACGATTTGCGGAAATTAATGAAAAAATAGAAAAATTGAAGAAATTTTGTAAAAATTATCATTTTTCCCTATTTTTAACTGCAATATGTCACATATGTACATACATACTGTACCATTTTTTTTATTAAATATATATTTCCATCTCTTTACTCTATTTTGGCAGCACTTTTGAAAAAAAAATTTTTTTTTGAGCAATTTAGAAGACTTACAAGTTTAGTAATGATTTTATACATTTTGAAGTACATTTTGTTTTCCTGCACCAAGCCAGGTTTTCAGAGGCTTATAGGTGTCAGAGTGGTGGAAACCCCCACAAGTGACACTATTTTGAAAACTACACCCCTTAAAGGAACAGTGTCATCACAAATTATTTTTTTATATGTTAAAGATGTTAGTGCTTTATTAAAAACGTTTATATTCATTTGTGTGTTTGTGTTTTACTTTTTCTTATTTTTACACTTTTTCTTCCCTATGGGGGCTGCCATTTTTTGTTCCATTTCTGTGTGTGTCGATTAACGACACATACAGACATGGAATACGGCAGCCACAGTCCCATAGGGACTGCGAACGGCTCCCGTCCCATTGACTGCAGTGTACGGCGTCTGTGTGGGAACTGCGCATGCGCCGCTCCCACACAGTCCTATTCGAAATTGGCGCCGTCCGGCGCCATTTTCCTGTGGACCGGAAGTCGCGGCCGGACAGTAATATTACTACTTCCGGTCGCGGCTTCCGGATTTGTGCACTTGCACCAGCGGCAGCAAACGGAGCGGACGGGCCGGAGGGAGCCGCGGCGGCAGGAGCAGGTAAGAGATTTCAATGTATGTTCGTGTTTGTGTGTGTTTACTACTGTATGTAAACCTACTACACTGTGGGTTAGCTCAAAAAATGGCGACACACAGTGTAGGAGGTTACATCGTTCAAACCCCTCGTTTATCCCGGCACTAGCCAGGATAAAGGAGGGGGGGATGCTGAGAGCTCACTAGAGCGAGGGCTTTTAACCCAATGTTGCAATGCTGCAATTTTGGGAACAGCTCCATCTAGTGACCAAAAATGGGTAGTATTATAAATTAGAAATAATTTATAATATTACATGGACTCGTGCAAAAAAATAAAAAAAATTTGAACAATGTTTAATCACCCACACACTAAATGTTTAATTTTTAAAAAAAAAACATGTTTTTCTGGCAACACATTCCCTTTAAGGTATTTATTAAGGGGTGTTGTAAGTATTTTGACCCCACAGTTTTTTTGTAAGAATTCATGCAAAGCAGGCGTAAAAACATATAATTTCACTTTTTTCATAAAATTATCACTTTGAAGACCGATTTCTTTGTAAAGCGACCATGAGAATGAAGAAATGCACCCCAAAATCTATCACCCTGTTTCTCCTGTTTTCAAAAATGCCCACATTGTGACCCTAATGCGTTGCCTGGACACACGGCAGGGCCCGAAAGGAAGGGAGCAACCGGAGGCATTCAGGTCTCATTTTTGCTTGAAAATGTTTTAGGCCCCACTGTACATTTGGAGAGGTTTTGAACTACCAGAGCGATAGAAACTCCCCATAAACGACACCATTTAGAAAACTAGACACCTTAAGGTATTTATCTAGGGCTGTAGTGAGTATTTTGACCCCACAGTTTTTTGCTAAATTTAATGTATAGCAGGTGAAATAAAAAAAAAAACACTTTTTATATAAAAGTATCACTTTGAAGACCGATTTCTTTGTAGAGCGACCATCAGAATGAAGAAACACACCCCAAAATCTATCACCCTGTTTCTCCTGTTTTCAAAAATGCCCATATTGTGACCCTAATGCGTTGCCTGGACACACGGCAGGGCCCTAAAGGAAGGGAGCAACCGGAGGCATTCAGGTCTCATTTTTGCTTGAAAATGTTTTAGGCCCCACTGTACATTTGGAGAGGTTTTGAACTACCAGAACGATAGAAACTCCCCATAAACGACCCCATTTAGAAAACTAGACACCTTAAGGTATTTATCTAGGGGTGTAGTGAGTATTTTGACCCCACAGTTTTTTGCTAAATTTAATGTATAGCAGGTGATATAAAAAAACAAAACACTTTTTATATAAAAGTATCACTTTGAAGACCGATTTCTTTGTAAAGCGACCATGAGAATGAAGAAACACCCCCCAAAATCTATCACCCTGTTTCTCCCGTTTTCAAAAATGCCCCCATTGTGACCCTAATGCATTGCCTGGACACACGGCAGGGCCCGAAAGGGAGGTAACGCCCGAAGACTTTCAGGACACACATTTTGCTTGAAAATGTTTCAGGTCCCATTACACATTTATAGAGGCACAGAGCTGTCAAAAAGATAGAAACTCCCCATAAATTACCCCATTTTGAAAACTAGACCGCTTAAGGTATTCATCTAGGTGTGTACTAAGTATTTTGACCCCACAGTTTTCGCAGGAATTAATGCAAAGCAGGTGGAAAGAAAATTTTATTTCACTTTTTTTCACAAATGTGTCATTTTAAAGTCAGATTTCTTGTACAGAGGACATGAGAATAAGGAAATGCACCAGAAAATGTATCACCCTGTTTCTCCTGTGTTCAAAAATATCCCCATTGTGGCCCTAATGTGTTTCCTGGACACACGGCAGGACCCAAAAGGAAGGGAGCACCCGGAGGCTTTCAGGACACACATTTTGCTTTGAAAATGGGAGGATTCTACTTTTCTAGATTGAGAAATAGATGTCCCTAACAGTTTCTACACCCTATGACTATGTCGTGCTAAGAAAGCAGCTGTCCTGAAATCATGTCAGTCCATAGACAATATGTATATCAACCCGCTCTGATATATAGTAAGTTAGAGTGGGAAAATGTATTAAACTGTTGGCGGAAAAAGGCAATATATCCAAAAAAAAGGAGGAAGAATGTATCCAGCTATGTGGAAAACTAGAGCATGTTCACAGGATGAAAGAAAATTTGTAGGGCTGTAATGACTTTATTATTCAAAGTGACTGGTCATACAACGTCTCTTTAGCTCCATCAATCCCTATATAAGGGACGAATGTGCCAAGTGACGCGGTACACCATAACAAGCCCCTGCCCAGCAAGGTAGGAACCGCCATGTGCACAAAACAACCAATCACCTGTAGAATATATAAAGGGGCAGTGTCCCACACCGTATGTATAGATACAGTAAAGGACCACTACTCCCCAAATTAATGTCGCTATTTCTAGAAGTATTGTCGGGTGTAAGAGGTCCACCAAAAACCCGAACAAAACTGTAATAAAGCCCATAGTGTATTGATAAGGACAAAACAGGGACTTATGCATAGACCAGGGTTGGAAGGACAAGCGGAACAATAATATCGTGACTCACTTCGCTGTCCTCGTTTGCTGCAGACCCGACACCGTTTTTTTGGGTATTTTTGGTTAGATGTTGAAGGGATGGGGTGTAAAAAATGTTTTTCAACAAGTCGGTGTACATCCTCTGACTCATGGACTACTCTCTGGTCTGCAGATTGAAATAGGAGATCTTCAATCACTTTCTCCTGAAATTCAAAGAATGTCGCCCTGCCCGCTGATTTTTTGTACAGGACAAATGCGTTCTGCATCGCAACTTGAATCCCTTGAAGCAACACTTTAGCTGTCGCATTCAAGTAAGGCTGGGTTCACACGACCTATTTTCAGACGTAAACGAGGCGTATTATGCCTCGTTTTACGTCTGAAAATAGGGCTACAATACGTTGGCAAACATCTGCCCATTCATTTGAATGGGTTTGCCGACGTACTGTGCAGACGACCTGTCATTTACTCGTCGTCGTTTGACAGCTGTCAAACGACGACGCGTAAAAATACAGCCTCGTCAAAAGAAGTGCAGGACACTTCTTTGGACGTTTTTGGAGCTGTTTTCTCATAGACTCCAATGAAAACAGCTCCAAAAACGGACGTAAAAAACGCAGCGAAAACGCAGCGAAAACCGTGAGTTGCTCAAAAAATGTCTGAAAATCAGGGTCTGTTTTCCCTTGAAAACAGCTCCGTATTTTCAGACGTTTTTGGTCACTACGTGTGCACATACCCTAAAAGCTCAACTTCAGATGCAGAATCCGTATCTGAGCATAGCATCTGATAGGCTTCCTCAACGCTGTATCTTCTGGCAGCCATAATGATAATACAGTCTAAACCGCAAATAATAAATGGAACTAGCGGTTTTAAATATTTTTTTTTATCAACTAAGGCCTCATGCACACGACCGTAAAAACACCCGGGCTCATAGACTTCTGTTACCCACGGGTACCTTCCCGTTTTCTCACGGGAAGGTGCCCGTGCCGTTAAAAAAAATAGAACATGTTCTATTTTTCTATTTTACGGGCCGTGCTGCTATACTTTATAATGACAGCACGGCTCGCAAAAGCGGCAGGCTGCCCGCGGCCGGCCGTGCCCGGCCGTGCTCGTAATTACGAGTCGTAATTACGAGCACGGTCGTGTGCATGAAGCCTAATCAACTAAGAACACTAAAAGAATTAAACTTTTTTTTTTTTTTTTTTATTGTTTTTTTTTTGTTTTTTTTTTTTCAAACCTAAACCTAAACCCTACGCCTAACACAAACCGTAAACCCAAGCCCAGAACAGCACCCTACGCCGTCTAAGGCCCCATGCACATGAACGTGTTTTTGCGGCCGCAATTCCCCCGAAAATCCACGGGAGAATTGCGGCCCCATTCTTTTCTATGGGGCCATGCACACGACCGTAGTTTTTGCGGTCCTTGCACGGCCCGGGAGCCCGGACCGCAGAAAGAACGGGCATGTCTTATTACGGCCCTGTTCTGCGGTCCGGGCTCATTGAAAACAATGGTGGCGGCCATGTGCATGTCCCGCGATTTGCGGGCGGCCTGCGGCGGACAGTCCGCAGCCGGCCGACCCGAAAATCACGGCCGTGCACACGGCTACGGTCGTGTGCATGAGGCCTAACAGCGTACACGCCGTCTAACAGCGTACCCTAAAAAGAAAGTAGTTTATAGTACGATTCTTAGTATATACAGTAAATATATTTATATTTATATATATATGTATATACTATATACTATAAAATACTGAAAAAAATGTGTTGTTTTTTTTAATAAACTGTGTAAGGGACAAGTGATTTTGTGTGGGGACACTGACACACTTGTATCTGTTTCTCTCCACAGCTAGAACAACTTCCTCCCTGCAGAGCAGCTGACTAGGGGGAGGGGTTAATTGCTCTCAGGTGATATAAATTAGCCTGCAAAACTTAGGCCTTATTCACACTAACGTGTGCATTTTGCACGTGCAAAAACACAGCGTTTTGCGTGCGTTGCAGTTCCGTGTGTCATCAGTGAATGGGGCGTGGCTGCGTGATTTTCACGCATATGCCATCCTTATGACACGCGGTTTTGATGTTTAGAAAAAAGAATTTTTTCCTTCATTTCTTTATCTACTGTTGCGCGAATCACGCGCGACACATGGAAGTGCTTCCATGTGCTGTGCGTGATTTTCACGCACCCATTGACTTCAATGGGTGCGTGATGCGCGAAAAATGCCCAAGTATAGGACATGTCGTGAGTTTTACACAGTTTTACGCTGTGTGAAAATCACGGAATGTCTGAACGGTCCCATTGACTAACATAGGTCCGTGGGACGCGTGTGATTTTCACGCGCATATCACGGACATTAAACACGTTCGTGTGAATAAGGCCTTAGTCTGAGCTAGCTGAATCAAGTGGCTTTTGATATAAGTGGAGTTATAAAACTGGAGTTAAAAAGAGGAGTTAAAGCCCCTGTAAGTACTCTTCTTTTACTTTTTCAATTGTTCACTGTTTTTTTGTAACTGGGATAATGGACAGCAAGATTGGAGGTTTTCTTCAGTGCATAGTTTGCCATATGTATGCACGACTGGAGCCGGAGTTTCAGGGTGAATACCTCTGTGGCAGATGTGAGCATGTTGGTCATCTGGAAGCTCTCATTAGAGATCAGGAGGAGCAGAATGCAACACTGAGGATGATAGACAATCTTGAGCGGAGCATGCTGCAGACGGAACAAGCAGTTAGTGGGGTAGATCTGGAGGGTGAAGACATGGGTCGGCAGGATCAGGCATGTAGCTGGATTAATGTAGTTAGGGGCAGTAGAAAGGGCTCCAAGAAAAGGAAGGCCAATCCTATTTCTGATATTCCAAGCAAAATTGCCAAGTTGGGGGATGATGCGAGGGTGTCGGTCTCAGAAATGGCAGCCCTAGTGGATACTGATCTCCCTAACAGCCGGGAGAACAGCCCAGCTAGTAGTCGGCGGCATGGTAATGCAAGTAACGTAAGACAATTGATAGTTGTAGGGGATTCTATAATCAGGAAGACGGATAAAATAATTTGTCGCCAAGACCGCCTCAACCGAATGGTTTGCTGTCTCCCTGGTGCCAGGGTTCGGCATGTGGTGGAACGGGTGGACAAATTGCTGGGAGGGGCTGGTGATGATCCATCTGTTGTGGTCCATGTGGGTACCAATGACAGAATAAATGGTAGGTAGAGGAGCCTTAAGAATAATTTTAAAGAACTAGGCTTCAAGCAGAAGGGAAGGACCTCCAAAGTAGTATTCTCAGGAATACTGCCTGTGCCATGCGAATCACAGGAATGCGCATCTCAGGAAGTTAAATGCATGGCTGTAGTCTTGGTGTAGCGGAGAAGGCTTTGGGTTCCTAGAGCACTGGGCTGACTTTTCATTGGGGTACAAACTGTATTCAGCAAATGATTTGCACCTAAATGGAAGGGGGTCTGCTGTGTTGGGGGAGAGAATAGCTGGGGTGGCAGGGTATTTAAACTAGGGCTGAGGAGGGAGGTCAATGTAGAAAATAAAGGGGTAGTTAGGTTAGAGAGGGGGTCAGACTATATTGGTGGGGGGAGAAAGACTGTGGGGAGAGGACTTAGCAACAAGATAAGGAGATCCTTTTGTTACAAAACAGCAGTGAAAATAAAAATGCCCAAATAATGTCAAATAATCACATTTCTGATACTGAAAGTGAAACATTTAAAGGCAAGTTAAAGTATATGTTCACAAATGCCAGAAGTCTAGCAAGGAAAATGGGGGAGCTGGAGGCCTTAGTACTGGAAGAAAATATAGATATAGTTGGTGTTGCTGAAATATGGCTGGACTCTTCACATGACTGGGCTGTAAATCTACAGTTTCGGAAAGACAGGACAAATAGGAAAGGTGGTGGTGAGTGTGAAAGAGACATTAGAGGGTGAAGATTGTGAGGAGGTTGAAACGTTGTGGGTGGAATTACAAAGGGAGGTAAATACTAAAAAAAATTACTTTTGGTGTAATCTAAAGTCCCCCCAATATAACTGAGGAGATGGAAGTTCAGCTATATAAACAGAAGGAGCGGGCTGCACTGGCAGGTACAGTAGTGATAATGGGAGATTTTAATTTCCGGGATATTAATTGGTGTCATGGTTCGGCTTCAACTGCAAAGGGGAGACATTTCCTCAACCTGTTGCAGGAAAATTTTATGGGCCAGTTTGTGGAAGACCCGACTAAAGGTGAAGCTCTGTTGGATCTGGTCATTTCTAATAATGCAGATCTTGTTGGGAACGTCAATGTTAGTGAAAACCTCGGTAACAGTGATCATAATATAGTTGTATTTTACATATACTGTAAAAAACAAACACAGGCTGGGAGAGCAGAAACACTTAATTTTAAGAAGGCCAATTTCCCCAGGTTGATGACTGCAATTCAGGATATAGACTGGGAAGAATTAATGTTAAATAACGGGACAAATGATAAATGGGAGATTTTCAAATCTACTTTGGTAATTATAGTGCAAAATTTATTCCTATATGTAACAAGTATAAATGACTAAAATTAAACCCCACATGGCTTACACCTTCTGTAAAAAGGGCAATACATAACAAAAAAATCTGTAAAAATGTAATAAAATTAGCAAAAATACAAAATGAAATGCAGGTGGCCAAGGGTAGTAAAACAAATCCCCAAAAAATTCTTCAAGTATATAAATGCAAAAAAGCCAAGGTCTGAACATGTAGGACCCCTAGACAGTGGTAATGGGGAGTTGGTCACAGGGGTTCAAGAGAAGGCAGAGTTATTAAATGGGTTCTTTAGCTCTGTATATACAACAGAAGAAAGAGCAGCTGATGTAGCCGGTGCCAGTGCTGTTAATATATCAGTTGAATTGGATGAATGTGGTCCAGGCTAAATTAAACAAAATAAATGTACACAAGGCCCCGGGACAAGATGGGTTACACCCTAGAGTTCTTAAAGTGCTTAGTTCAGTTATTTCTGTCCCCCTCTTCATAATATTTAGAGATTCTCTAGTGACTGGTATAGTGCCAAGGGACTGGCACGGGGAAAATGTGGTGCCTATTTTCAAAAAGGGTTCTAGGTCTTCCCCGGGTAATTATAGACCAGTAAGCTTAACATCCATTGTGGGGTAAATGTTTGAGGGGCTATTGAGAGACTATATACGGGATTATGTGACAAAAAAATAGTATTATAAGTGACAGCCAGCACAGTTTTACTAAGGACAGAAGCTTTCAAACCAACTTGATTTGTTTTTATGAAGAGGTGAGCAGAAGCCTAGACAGAGGGGCCGGTGTGGATATAGTGTTTTTGGACTGCAAAGGCATTTGACACTGTCCCTCATAGACGTCTAATGGGTAAATTAAGGACTACAGATTTAGAAAGTATCGTTTGTAATTGGATTGAGAATTGGCTCAAGGACCGTATCCAGAGAGCTGTGGTAAATGATTCCTACTCTGAATGGTCCCCGGTTATAAGTGGTGTACCCCAGGGTTCCGTGCTGGGATCACTATTATTCAACTTATTTATTAATGATATAGAGGATGGGATTAATAGCACTATTTCTATTTTTGCAGATGACACCAAGCTATGTAGTAATGTTCAGTCTATGGAAGATGTTTGTGAATTGCAAGCGGATTTAAACAAACTAAGTGTTTGGGCGTCCACTTGGCAAATGAGGTTTAATGTAGATAAATGTAAAGTTATGCACCCGGGTACCAACAACCTGCATGCATCATATGTCCTAGGGGAGCTACACTGGGGGATTCACTTATAGAGAAGGATCTGGGTGTACATGTAAAGCATAAACGAAATAACAGCATGCAGTGTCAATCAGCTGCTTCAAGGGCCAGCAAGATATTGTCGTGTATTAAAAGAGGCATGGACTCGCGGGACAGGGATGTAATATTACCACTTTACAAAGCATTAGTGAGGCCTCATCTAGAATATGCAGTTTAGTTCTGGTCTCTAGTTCATAGAAAGGATGCCCTGGAGTTAGAAAAAATACAAAGAAGAAAAACGAAGCTAATAAGGCGCATGGAGAATCTAAGTTATGAGGAAAGATTAAAAGAATTAAACCTATTTAGCCTTGAAAAAAGATGACTAAGGGGGGACATGATTAATTTATATAAATATATTAATGGCACATACAAAAAATATGGTGAAATCCTGTTCCATGTAAAACCCCCTCAAAAAACAAGGGGGCACTCCCTCCGTCTGGAGAAAAAAGGTTCAACTTGCAGAGGCGACAAGCCTTCTTTACTGTGAGAACTGTGAATCTATGGAATAGACACCGCAGGAGCCGTCACAGCAGGGACAGTAGATGGCTTTAAAAAAGGGTTAGATAATTTCCTAGAACAAAAAAATATAAGCTCTTATGTGTAGACATTTTTTACTTCCCTTTTCCCATCCCTTGGTTGAACTTGATGGACATGTGTCTTTTTTCAACCGTACAAACTATGTAACTATATGTAACTACGTAACTATGTAACATCTATATCTATCACCCAATTCAAAAATTTTGAAACTGCCTCAAAATAAAAACACAATATCGAAAACCCTATAAGGAAGCATATTATCAAATTGAAAACCCAGAGAGTTAAAACCACTCTGGTCTACAGGCAATAATCTAAATGCAGATATATTATTAATTTTTGACATAAGTGAATATTTACTATATTTCCTCAAAGCAGGTAATTTAACTGAGGCTACTGCGTTATCAACCTAGTCGATCAGTAAAGAGCTTTTGGGATAAGAATTAAGATCAATAATTTTGAAAGAATTTTGTTTTCTCTTTGGTACCACACCTAGAAGGGAATCCCTCAAGACGGTGGGGCTTTAAAATGTCCAGCAATACAACTTTATTTAAGTATTTGAATAGTTTCTCCAGGACTACATCAACATCTGTTGCACACCTAATGAGTTAATACTGGTGCGATTGGGGTTTAGATTCTTTGTTCCCACATTCATCTGCAATAAGTAATGAACATCAATCAAACATGGAGATTAGGACCTCCCTTGTCCCTCCTCCCACCAGAAACACTCCCCTCCGGTGGATGTTCCCTCTCTAGTGTCATGTTACAAGACTTGTATATAGCCATTCTGACACATATTAATATCAGAATTTTATAGGGGTGGGTGAATCTCTTTACATATCCCACATATGGACTGATCTCAAACTTCTCAACCCAAAAATAACCTGAGAAGTTACTGAACATAAAGAGATGAAGAAAGCCTCAGTGATCGGGTGCACTCTCTCCCAGTCTGAAAACCACTCAAGAAATGAGCTTTATGCCATTTCACTGCTGTTGGTGCTTTTCCGATAAATAATCGTTAGCATTAACACCTTCCCGACGTCCCAGCGTGTCAGCTGTGTGTTACAGCCAACACTTCCTGGTAACGAGAGGGACCACGCTCGAGCGCGATCCCGCTCGTTTAACCAGTTAAATGCCGCAGTCATTTGACTAAAAACAGGAGGGCAACCCCCTATAACGTTACAACGGCCACCCCCTGCGGTGCGATTGGGGGGTTCCGTTGGTTGGCCTGGCAGCCTGGGGGCCCGATGAAGTCCCCGAGGTCCGCCATCTTTGTACACATATGAGACATATGTATTGCAGTATAGCGTGCAAGCGATTGCTGGTTCAAGTCCCCTAGGGGGACAAGTAAAAAAAGCAAAAACCAGTAAAATAAAGTTTTGAAATAAATTTTAAAAAAAAATGTAAATTAAAAGTTACAAAAAAAAACTTTTCCCATTATCCCTTAAGCACAATGTAAAAAATAGATAAAAATGAACATAACTGGTATCGACACGTCCGTAAAAGTCTGAACTATTACAATATATAATTATTTAGTCTGCACGTTGAACGTCGTAAAAAAATAAAACATTTAAAACGTCAGAATTGTTGTTTTGTGGTCACTTCATCTCCCACACAAAAATGATTAAAAGGTCCAAAGTACCCCAAAATTGTACCAATAGAAGCTACAGATCGCTCCGCAAAAAATAAGCCCTCAGTCCGCTAAATCGTCGAAAAAATAAAAAAGTTATGACTCTCAGAATATGGCGACAAAACTCAAATTTTCTTTTTAACAATCAGTTTTTTCCTTGTAAAAGTAGTAAAACTTTAAAAAAAACTATATAAATTTGGTATCGCCGAAATCATATTGACTCGCAGACTAAAGTGAACATGCCATTTTTAGAACACGGTGAAAGCCATAAAAACAAAACCACCCATAAGATTGAGGAATCGCTGTTTTTTTCCTATTCCACCCCACAAATATTTTTTTCGAGTTTCCTACTACATAATATGGTACAATAAATGGAAAATCCACAACTCGTCCCGTAAAAAACAAGCCCTCATACAGCAATATTGATGGAAAAATAAAAAAGTTACGGCTTTTGAAAGGTGGGGAGGGAAAAAAAAAAAAGTGAAAATCCGAAAAATGGCTGTGGCGGGAAGGGGTTAAATATGAAAATATACTGATAGGCACTGTGAGGTACAAGAGAGCCTGTGACACAAACCAGATCTGCACCGATCACCAGTGGCGGATTATCATTAGGGCGTTTCGGGCGGTCGCCCGGGGCCCAAGACTGCCAGGGGGCCCAAGGAGCCTATGACCGCCCGAACCCCCTCATGCCCAGTGGCGTCGCTAGCACCGGAGGGAGCCCCGGTGCCAGGACCGCACCTGTCAGGCGAGGGGAGCTTTGCTTCTACTTAGCAGCCGTGGTCTGTGCTGCTTTAGAAGCTCCCCCTCCAGCCCCCCTTCCCTGCTCTAAACATCTCTGCTGCTAGCTGTCGGGACATGGGGGAGGGGAGACTGTCGGCGGGCTCTGTGCTGTGAGCAGGAGAAGAGCTGCAGTGAAGACATAAAAGGTAAGTGCATGTGTGTTTAATATCCATATTCATGTGTGTTTAATGTCCATATTCATGTATGTTTAATGTCCATATTCATGTATGTTTAATGTCCATATTCATGTATGTTTAATGTCCATATTCATGTATGTTTAATGTCCATATTCATGTGTTTACAAGGTGTACTTTGTGTATAATGTGCATACTCGTGTATAATGTGCCTACTTAGTGTATAATGTGCATACTCGTGTGTACTTTGTGTACTATGCATACTTTGTGTATAATGTGCCTACTTTGTGTACTTTGTGCATAATGTGTGTACTTTGTGTACTGTGCGTACTTTGTGCATAATGTGCGTACTTTGTACTGTGCGTACTTTGTGCATAATGTGCCTACTTTGTGCGTACTTTGTGCATAATGTGCGTACTTTGTGCGTACTTTGTGCATAATGTGCGTACTTTGTGCATAATGTGCGTACTTTGTGCATAATGTGGTACTTTGTGTACTGTGCGTACTTTGTGCATAATGTGCCTACTTTGTGTACTTTGTGCATAATGTGGTACTTTGTGTACTGTGCGTACTTTGTGCATAATGTGCATAATGTGCGTACTTTGTGCATAATGTGCCTACTTTGTGTACTGTGTGTACTTTGTGCATAATGTGCGTACTTTGTGCATAATGTGCGTACTTTGTGCATAATGTGCGTACTGTGTGTACTTTGTGCATAATGTGCCTACTTTGTGTACTAGTGTTTAGGTAGTGTTAGCAATAGTTACGGCGCGGCAGGGCGGTGGTGGAGAAGGGGGGCCCAAGTTTGGGTAACAGCCCAGGGCCCATGGTCTTCTTAATCCGCCACTGCCGATCACACATTGACGGACTAGCCAGGAACAGGTGTCGGTGTATCAGTTCTGTCATAATCTGTTGTTTTTTTTATTATTGCGATTAATGGGATATGAAGTAAAAACTGATGCATCAGATGGCAAGTGTGAATCTTGCCTTCTGATATGGACATTGTTGGTACATGTTGAGTAGGTCTTCATCCTAGCAGATAGTAAAGCATTGTTTTGCATTTTGTTTTCATCATTAGGGTATGTTCACACGGCAGCGTCCGTTACGGCTGAAATTACGGTGCTGTTTTCAGGAGAAAACAGCACCGTAATTTCAGCCGTAATGGCATGTGCAGGCGTCTTTCGCTGCGTCCATTACGGACGTAATTGGAGCTGTTTTTCCATGGAGTCAAGGGAAAACGGCTCCAATTACGTCTCAAGAAGTGACAGGCACTTCTTTGACGCGGGCGTCTTTTTACGCGCCGTCTTTTGACAGCGGCGCGTAAAAAAAATGACCGTCGCACAGCACATCGTAAAACCCATTCAAATGAATGGGCAGATGTTTGCTGCCGCTTTTGAGCCGTATTTTCGGACGTAATTCGGGGCTAAAACGCCCGAATTATGTCCGTAAATAGTGTGTGTGAACCCAGCCTTACGATGAAGCTGGCGATAGTTACTTAATCCGTTACCCCCAAAACATTGTAATGTGACTTTCCGCTTCTTGTTAAACACTAAATTCATTATATATCACACAGATAGAGACACTTTCAAATGCCAAAAAAATGACAAATAAATGACTAGAAATTAATATTAAAATATGGAGATTGTATTAAAGTTTTCTAGAGAATATGAGGGGTTGGTGCACTTGTGACCTTTACCTCTCAGTTGAAAGTGGCGGAGTAACATGAGATTGAATTATAGAGATGCAGATGCCTGTAAATGGTGTACATGACATATAGGACTAACATAAATTGATAAATTGCTGCATTAGGAGCTGACAGCTTGCGAGCTTGTTTTATACAGTAATTGAGGAAGAATTCTTAGGCTGTCATGGCTTCCTCCTTCTGTACTAATCACGAGTGCCCCTTTTACTACCACAGGGACTGGAATCACTTTGAGACAAATGACAGCTATGGGATTAAGAGGTAGAAGCTTCATAAGGCCTCTACTGTAATGACACGTATTGGTGGCCACAAATATGAAGCTAGTGATATGGAAAGATTCACAACTGATGATTTTACCTCAGTATTCCTTTAAGTGTTCAAAATGGGTTAGTTTCCCAGAAGTATTTTTGTTTGTGAGCTACAGTTTGGCTTCACTTTGCAGAGAAGACGCAGTGTTCCTACAGTAGATGTGATGTACGGAGTGCTATGCTGACTGCTACCCTCACAGCTTTACTAGAAGGGATCATCGGTGTTATCTCACCAGTGAGACTCAGCCCCTCGTGGGCTGTTCTGCTTCCTGACGGTCATAATAAAGTGTGTGAGTTGTGAGTTCAAGGACACACATCTAACTTTTCTATACAAAATGTGGTTTTATATACTGTATATAAAACACATGACTAAAAAACCTATGAGATATTCACATGGAAAGTACAACGATGCTCGAAAAAAGGAAATCAATCCATTGGTCAGGTAAGCGCGAGCGTCATTGCGTGGATAGGAAATGAGCACTCATCTTTATGAGGTAGATTATTGTGTAACACTGCTGTGCATTATTAACCCCTTCCCGACATTTGCCGTACATGTACGTCATGGAAAGCATTGACTTCCCGCAAAATGCCGTACATGTACGTCAAATGTTTGGCACCGGCTCAGAAGCTGAGTCGGTTCCATCATCACCGGATCTCAGCTGTATCTTACAGCTGACATCCGACTGTAACGGCGGGGACCGAAATTAGCTTCGATCCCCGCCATTAACCCCTTAAGTGCAGCGCTCAAACGCGATCGCTGCAATTAAGGTGTTTGCAGCTCATCGGAGCCCCAGCAATGAAATTGCCGGAGTTCCGGTGGCTGCAATGGCAACCGGAGGCCTAATACTGGTCTCCCGGTCTGCCTAGCACCGAAGACGGTCAAGATCCCCCGGCGGCGGAGCCTGATCGGCCTCCGTAGCTGCCGGCAAGATGGCGCCGGGTCAGGAGCTGATCCGGCGTCATCAGCGGTGGAAGTCAGCTGTACTGTACAGCTGACATCCACCTGTAACGGCAGGAACCGGAGCTAGCTCCAATCCCTGCCATTAACCCCTTCGATGCAGCAATCGAAAGCGATTGCTGCATCGTAGCGGTTACTAGCAGATCGCCAGCCCTGACAGGCAATCAGGACTCGCGACTGCTGTTATGGCAACAGGAGACACAATGGTCTCCTGCTCTGCCATTACGGAAGCCGATTTAGGCCCCGCCGGGAGGCGAAGCCTAACCGGCTTGCTGTCAGTGAATGACTGACAGATCTAATACATTGCACTACATAGGTAGTGCAATGTATTAGAAAAAAATAAATCTGACCGTTGGACCTTCAAGTCCCCTAGTGGGACTTGAAGAAAAGTGTAAAAAAAAGTATAAAAAAGTGTAAAAAAGTGTAAAAAAAAGTGCAAAAAATAAAAGTTGGAAAACAATAAAAGTTTCAAGTAATCAAATAAAACACAATCCCCCTTTTACTCTTATCAAGTCCTTTATTATTGAAAAATAATAATAAACCATATGTATTTGGTATCGCCACGACCGTAACGACCTGAGGTATCAAAATATTGTATTATTTATTGCACGCGATGAACATCGTAAAAAAAACGTAAAAACCGTTACCAGAGTTTCTGTTTTTTAGTCACTTTGCCCTACAAATATTAGAATAAAAAGTGATCAAAAAGTCGCACGTATCCAAAAATGGTACCTATAAAAACTATAGCTCGTCCCGCAAAAAACAAGCCCTCATACACCTCCGTCGACAAAAAAATTAAAACACTATGGTTCTCACAACTTGGCGACAGAAAAAAAATACATTCTTTTTACAAAAGTAATTTTATTGTGAAAAAAGTTGTAAAACATAAAAAAGTGCTATAAATTAGGTATCGCCAGAATCGTACTGACCCACAGAATAAAGTTAACATGTAATTTATAACGCATGGTGAACGCTGTATAAAAAAAAACGAAAAAAGCTGTGCCAGAATTGCATTTTTTTTGTTTACCTGGCATCCCAAAAACTAGGATAAAAGGTGATCAAAAAGTCACATGTACCCCAAAATGGTACCAATAATAACTACAGCTCATCCCGCAACAAACCAGCCCTCATACCGCTACGTCTATGAAAAATAAAATTAGTTATGGCTCCAATAAGTCAGGAAATAAAAAAATATGCAGTTGTGCCCGAGGGGAACATTTCTTCAGTTTGAAGAGGCGATTTATCAAGGACCTAAAATTAGGGAACCAGGAAAGGGAGGGACCAAACATATCCGCTGGAAGCGACGGTGCCCGTATTATACCAGGACAACACTTCCCAGCAAAATTCCTCAAACTACAAAGGTGCAGAGTGTGGACCAAAAGGGGGATAATGAATTACACCATTTATCAGTGCGACACTGGTCTGTGCGGAAAGGATTGCTTCACAGCGTAACACACATCTATGGATTATTTATTTTTTTTCATACCACCTGACTATGCCCCTTATATACTCCGCCCCGCTTACATGTACCCCCACATTATAAAACACCAGCAATACTCAAACAAATTTAGTACCAAGCAAAATCCGCTCTCCAAAAGCCAAATGGTGCTCCCTCGGCTCTGAACCCTACAGCGTGCCCAAACAGCAGTTTCCTTCAACATATATGGCATCGTCATACCCGGGAGAACCCTTTTAACAATTGTTGGGGTGTGTGTCTCCAGTGTCATAAGCTTGGCATGACATATTTGCCACTGTATGGCATATCTAGGGAAAAATATAAATTTTTAATTTGCACCATCCGCAGTGCATTCATTTATGGAAAAGACCTGTGGGGTGAAAATGCTCACTACACCTCTTAATAAATGCCTTGAGGGGTGCAGTTTCCATAATGGGGTCACTTCTCAGGGGTTTCTTTTTATTATTTCACATCTGAGCCTCTGCAGTTGTGAACCAATACTTTGTAAATCGCCAAATTAGGCCTCCACTCCGCATGGTACTCTTCACTCCTGAGCCCTGTCATATGTCCAGGCAAAAGATTAGGGCCACATGTAGGGTGTTTCTAAAACCGGGAAACACCGCATAATAATTAGAGGGCTGTCTTGTTATGGTGGCACAAGCCGGGCACCACATATTGGCATATCTATGGAAGAAAATCCCATTTTCACTCTGCAACATCGAGTGAACACTAATTTCTACAAAACACCTGCAGGGTTAAAATGCTTACTACACCCCTTGGTAAATGCATTGAGGGGTGTAGTTTCCAAAATGGGGTCACTTCTGGGGGTTTCCACTGTTTTGGGCCCACAGGCGCCCAGAAACCAATCCAGCAACATCTGCACTTCAAATGGCGGTCCTTTCCTTCTGAGCCCTGCCGTTTGCCCAAACAGCAGTTTATGACCACATATGGGGTATTGCCGTACTCGGGAGAAATTGCTTTACAAATTTTGGGTTATTTTTTTTCCTTTATTTGTTGAGAAAATGAAAACATTTGCGCTAAAGCTATGTCTTATTGAAGAAAAAGGACTGTTTTTATTTTCACTGCCTAATTCTAATAAATTCTATGAAACATCTGTGGGGTCAAAATGCTTACTACACCCCTAGATTAATTCCTCAAGAGGTGTAGTTTCCTAAATGGAGTCCCTTTTTGGGCGTTTTCATTGTTTTGTCCCCTCAGGGGCTTTGCAAATGTGACCTGGCCTCCGCAAACCATTCCTGCTAAATGTGATCTCAAAAAGCCAAATAGTGCTCTTTCCCTTCTAAGCCCTGCCGTGTGTCCAAACAGCCGTTTATTACCACATGTGGGGTATTGTTTTACTCGGGAGAAATTGCTTTACAAATTTTGTGGTGCTTTTTCTCCTTCAGTCCTTCTGGAAATGAGAAAAAATTAGCTAAACCTAGATTTTTTTTTGAAAAAATGTAGATTATTATTTTCAGGGCCTACTTCCAATATTTTCTGCAAAAAAACTGTGGGGTCAAATCGCTCACTATACCCCTAGATAATTTCCTCAATGGGTGTAGTCTCCAAAATGGGGTCACTTGTGGGGCGTTTCCACTGTGTTGTCCCCTTAGGGGCTTTGCAAATGTGACCTGGCCTCCGCAAACCATTCCTGCTAAATGTGGACTCCAAAAGCCAAATGGCGCTCTTTCCCTTCTAAGCCCTGCCGTGTGTCCAAACAGCCGTTTATTACCACATGTGGGGTATTGTTTTACTCGGGAGAAATTGCTTTACAAATTTTACGGTGCTTTTTCTCCTTTAGTCCTTGTGGAAATGAGAAAAAAAAATCGCTAAACCTACATTTTCTTTGAAGAAATGTTGATTTTCATTTTCACGGCCTACTTCCAATAATTTCTGTAAAAAACCTGTGCGGTCAAAATGCTCACTACACCCCTAGATAATTTCCTTGAGGTGTCTAGTTTCCCAGATGGGGTCACTTTTGGGGGATTTTCACTGTTTTGGCACCGCAAGAGCCCTTCAAACTTGACATGGTGCCTAAAATATATTCTAATAAAAATAAGGCCCCAAAATACTCTAGGTACTCCTTTGCTTCTGAGGCCGGTGCTTCATTCCAGTAGCACGCTACGGCCACATGTGGGATATTTCCTAAAACTGCAGAAACTGGGCAACAAATATTGAGTTGCATTTCTCTGGTAAAACCTTCTGTGTTATAAAAAAAATTGTATTAAAAATTTATTTCTGCCAAAAAATATGAAATTTGTAAATTTCACCTCTACTTTGCTTTAATTCCTGTGAAATGTGTAAAGGGTTAAGACAAATGCTGTTTTTCAAATACTTTGAGGGGTGAAGTTTTTAAAATGGGGTGACTTTTTGGGGGTTTCTAATATATAAGGCCCTCAAAACCACTTCACAACTGAACTGGCCCCTGTAAAAATAGCATTTTGAAATTTTCTTGAAAATGTGAGAAATTGCTGCTAAAGTTGTAAGCCTTGTGAGGTCATAGAAAAATAAAAGGATGTTCAAAAACGATACCAATCTAAAGTAGACATATGGGTGATGTTAATTAGCAACAATTTTGTGTGTTATAACTGCCTGTCTTACAAGCAGATACATTTAAATTTAGAAAAATGCTAATTTTTGCAATTTTTCACTATATTTTCGTGTTTTTCACAATTAAATACTGAATGTATCGAGCAAATTTTACCACTATCTTAAAGTCCAATGTGTCACGAGAAAACAATCTCAGAATCGCCCGGATAGGTGAAAGCATTTCGACATTATTACCACATAAAGTGAAACATGTCAGATTTGAAAAATGAGGCTCTGTCAGGAAGGTCAAAAGTGGCTAAAGAGGGAAGGGGTTAAAGTCAACTTCTATGGGCTTAATATTGTAAAAAACAAAACAAAACACAATATTTCATTGTACAGTACTTACCTTACTGACTGTCACCTGTTCCCGCAGCACCAATTTGCTTTGTCCCCTATTGCGCTATCATACAATCATGCGTGATGACAGCTATGGGATTATGAGGTAGAAGATTGATAAGGCCTCTACTGTAATGACACGTATTGGTGGTCACAAATATGAAGCTAGTGATATGGAAAGATTTGATAATTTACCTCAATATATATAAAGGTTTGTTCTCTTAAGACAACCCTTCCCAATATGTCATATTAGGGCATATGTGTATTAGAGGGGTCCCCCTGGTCAGAACCCATGTCTATTTGTTTTGCAAGAACAGGGAGCTGCTGTAAGTGGTCAGTCCATTATACAGTACATACATCTATTTATTTCAATGGGGGCTGCTATCCTCACAGCTTTAGGCCTGATTTACACGAGCGTGTGCATTTTGCGCGCGTAAAAAACGCAGCTTATTGCGCGCGTTGTAAGTGCGTTTGGCATGCGTATACGCTGCGTAGCTGCATTTTTAACGCGCGCGCTACCTGCGTTTAAAATGCACGTAAAAAACGCAGGGGTAGTTAATGCGAGGCCAGCCTACAAATAGGCAGGCTGGCCCAACGCCTGCTTGCTGGGTGAACAGGTTGTGTGCCTTATTGCAGCCTCTGCTGAAACCCCAGTGTGTGTTTAAACTGTTGACACGTGTTTTGACTTGCAAGCCACATTTATGCCTTCTCAGTCTCTGGCACGTGTGCTGCTTGCGTGGATGATTTTGCGTCGTTTTGGCGAACTGCGAGCCATGCTGCAGCACCAGCCGCATAGAAGAAGTTGGATTGGGTTCATCCACTTGTGGCCCAACGAACCTCCAATGGGCACTTTCATACTCTCTATGAGGACTTACGGCGTCACCCCGAAAATGTTGTGCATTCTGCTGCATGTCTGTGTCTACCTTTGATCTTCTGCTTGCGCAGATTCGCCCTGGAATCACCTACCAGAATACCAACATGAGACGCTGCATTTCCCCTGAGGAACGACTGCTTGTGACCTTGAGGTATGTGTGCAGTTGCAATTAGTTATTCGAGGATGCTGTATGTTTTACAAGTCCGCCAGAACATGTGTTCTTTATTGTTTCGGTTTTATCTTGCCTTTAGATTTCTGGCCACAGCCAATAGTTACCATTCGTTACATTTTTAATTTCTTTTGGGAGTGACCACCATTTCCTTCATTGTGACATCCACCTGTGTTGTGCCGTGGCAGAGATTAAAGCCCACGGTCATGCCTCAGCCCACGACAGAACAGTGGCTTTGAATTTCGGACGGATTTCTTCGAGCAACTAAATTTCCGAATTGTATTGGTGCCCTAGACGGCAAGCACATTCATGTGAAGAAGCCCCCACGCAGTGGCTCGCGATACTATAACTACAAACAGTTTTTTTCTATCGTGTTGTTGGCCTTGGCGGACAGTAATTATTGTTTCACGATTGTGGACATATGCTCGTATGGAAGCTCTGCTGATGGCCGCATATTCCGTTGACCCAGAATGGGTAAACGACTTTGGAATAATCAACTGGTGGTGCCGGAACCTTCCATCCTCCCTGGCTCCACCAATCCCATATGTCATAGTTGCAGATGAGGGGTTTGCCTTGACAAGGCAAGTAATGCGTCCTTTTGCAAGAAGGGGCTTGGATGAGCGTTGACGCATGTTCAATTTCCGCCTATGCCGAGCTCGAAGATGTGTGGAATGTGCCTTTGGCATTATGTCTAACAGGTGGCGGGAGTTTCTGTCTACAATGCAATTGTCACCGCAGAATGTGACACGTGTCATACAAGCGTGTGTAGTTCTGTATAACTTCTGCCACATTCATGATACAACATTTGATGCAGAATATATACTAACACATGCACCCACCAGCAACACTGTCCCGCCAATTCCACTAGGGAGATTTCTCACATCCGGAATCCGAGTGCGGGAAAGTTTGGCTGCATATTTTGAGAGCCCATCAGGAGCCGCACCATGGGGGCTTGATGTCATTTAAAGGGTCGCATATTTCTTTGTTTATTGTGTCCACAGGTCCGAAGTGGCCAGTGTTTGTTGTTTTTGGTTAGGGGCTTGTAGTGTTAGGGACTCGCAATACATGGGGACCCTTGACGTTGGTTGCGAGCTTACATCTGTTGGGGTTTGTACTTGCCATTTGCCAGTCCTGAAACTGTTTGCATGAGAATGAATTATGTTCGGCAAAATTAAATTCTCCTCCAATCGCGACTGTCCTTTCTGTGGCTATTGGCACATGACAGCACGCCAACATTCACATCTGTTACAAACAATGGCAAACCCCTACAGATGAACTAATACCTCATTGAACGTGTGCAATTATTTTGGGCCAAGACCAGCAGTGTGTGAGTGTACAGTAATATACATTTTAGGTAATCATTTTGGTGAGGGGGTTGAAAAAATAACACCACGCAATTGCAACTGTAAACACCTTCCTTTAAATGTTTAATGCACACCAAAAACGGGGTGCAAAAGAACCAAACAAAAAAAAGTAAACGGCACACCAACATGGTGCAAAACATATGTGGGAAGACTATACAGGCATTCAAACATGACCGTTGGTCGGCTCAGCCCACAGCCACTTTTATAAGTGGTGGTATTGGTGGCCCGGGGAAGTGTACGCGGGCATTTCAGCACCACTATGCTGCCCATGGAGCTGCTGAGGATGTTCGTCTCCAGCATAGTGGTGCTGATGATGGACCTGGTAACTGGGTCCAGGGAAAGGGGGAGCGAAGGGTTCTGGACCTCTGCTGTATTGCGGCAAATGGTGCTCGCGGGCAGGCAGAGGACCAAGGGGAAAAACGGGCAGGCCCCGGTCGATATGGGTGTGGCCGTGCGCTGGGGGTGGGTGGGTGGTATGGGGCAGGGTAATTTGAGCTTGTGGAAGCCACGGCGAATGCTCGCCACTGCTCGATAGCAGTGAAACAGTGGTGAGGATTGTGGGGGGGGGGGTGTGGCGCTATCAATGAGGGAAATAATGGCAGAGTGTAGGCGTGCCACCCTATCCACTGGTACCCTCCGCAGCAGCACTATTCCCCTTGCGAAAAAATCCTGCATGTCTTCATCGGCCGCTCGACGGAGGAATTCTAGGACCCGAGAATCAACCTGGGCACCAGCGGGTGGCTGCTGACTGCGTCGGCGTCTGGCTGGTGGTCGCGCGCGGGGGGTGGGGGGGGAATTCCTGCCGGAGAGAGTTCGACAGGGGCCGACTCTACCGGGGCCGGGTCCTGGGGTGTTGGCTCCGGGGTTAGGGGCACCAGTCGACTTCTGGAAGGATGTGGCAGGAACTCGGGATGGTCACTCTCCTCCTGCGTGTCGTTCAAATTGTCAGTAGTTCTGTAATCAAAAAATATAATGAGCAACCAATAGTCATCATTGCCCAAAAATGCTTTATGGCGAACATGACATGTGCAAACAAACATTTACGCAGGCAATAGCACATTTACTTACGATCTCATCTCCATGATATCCTTCAGGAACATGTGCTGCTTTGTGTAGATGTAGGGCCGTTTTTGGGAAGCCCCATCCCCTCTTCGGCCTCTGTCGCCCATCTCACGTCGGAATTGGTCCCTGCAGCTCCGCCAGCGTGTTTTAATATCCTGGACTGTAAGATGAACACCAAAAACATGGTCACACATTGTGGTAACACACAAACAAATTGACCCTCAAATACATGACGGGCCCTACACTGCAAAGTACATTCTACACGGTGATGCGGCAGCGACACAAAACGAAAGTTGGGCATTTAGCAAAAGACCAAGACAGGGACACACTACTTCAATAGGGGTGACATTGAATAGTTTATAAAGACATGTACTCACCCATTCTAGTGCGGTCGCGGGTCCTGCTTCTCTCCCATTCACTGCTGAACAGCGCCTGGGCTATATGGTCCTATGCGTCCTCCTTGGCCGAGCCTTCATGGTAGGACTCCGCACGGGTGTCCCATATTTCGTGCCTCTCCTGCACAAGGCAGATCAGCCTCTCCACGTCCATCCCACGCGGCATGCCTGCAGTTGCCTGGGTGGAGTTTTGACAGTGGCAAACACGCAGAGGAAACTCAAGCACTTCCTGGTTTGTGCTTGTTTGGACCAGTTTTATGAAGTCATTTGCATGGACATAACAAGTGATGCGTGAAAAACGCGCATCCAACGCAGGTACTTCCGTGTGGCATGCGTGATTTTCACGCACCCATTGACTTCAATGGTTGCGTGATGTGCGAACAACGCACGAATATAGGACATGTCGTGAGTTTTACGCAACGCACTCGTGCTGCGCAAAATTCACGCACTGTCTGCACTGCCCCATAGACTAATATAGGTGTGTACGACACGCGTGAAAAGCACGCCCGTATCACGCTCGTGTAAATGAGGCCTTAGTAGAAGGGATCATCTGTGGTCACAAACAGCATCTGTGTCAGCCGTTAGACTTAGGGTATGTTCACACGCAGTAGCAAATTACGTCTGAAATTACGGTGCTGTTTTCAGGTGAAAACAGCTCCTGAATTTCAGACGTTTTTGCAAGTACTCGCGTTTTTCACAGCGTCTTTTACAGACGTTATTGGAGCTGTTTTTCAATGGAGTCAATGA
Source organism: Rhinoderma darwinii (assembly GCF_050947455.1). NCBI lineage: Eukaryota > Metazoa > Chordata > Amphibia > Anura > Rhinodermatidae > Rhinoderma > Rhinoderma darwinii. The sequence goes on from NC_134687.1 coordinate 550,896,434, forward strand.
AAAACGGCTCTTTACGCACCGTCTTTTGACAGCGACGCGTAAAATTACACCTCGTCTGAACAGAACATCGTAAAACCCATTGAAAGCAATGGGCAGATGTTTGGAGGCATAATCGAGCCGTCTTTTCAGTCGTAATTCAAGGCGTAAAACGCCTGAATTATGTCTCAAAATAGGTCGTGTGAACATACCCTTAATATCTTGGGCTGTTCTGAATCCTGCCTGTTAGAATAGTGTGTATTAGGGTATGTTCACACGGCCTATTTTCGGCCGTTTTTCAGGCCGTAAACGCCTGAAAAATCGGAAGCAGACGGAGAGTTTTTCGCTGCGTTTTTTTACGCGTAAAAAAACGGCCGTGAAAAAGAAGTGCAGATCACTTTTTGGGACGTTATTGGAGCCATTTTTCCATAGACTCTATTGAAAACAGCTCCATAAACGGCCGTAAAAAAGCCGCGAAAACGCAGAGAAAACAGCGAGTTGCTCAAAAAAACTTCTGAAAATCAGGAGCTGTTTTCCCTTGAAAACAGCTCCGTATTTTCAGATGTATTTTGTTAATCGTGTGAACATACCCTTATAGGTCAGGTCTTGTGGTCTTCAGTCTTCTAGATAGACATTTACATGTATGCTAGAGTATGTTCACACAGCTTATTTTTGGCCATTTTTCGGGCTGTAAAAGTCAAAAAAATCAGAAGCAGAACGCCTCCAAACATCTGCTCATTGATTTCAATGGGAAAAACGGTGTTCTGTTCCAACGGGCCGGTTTTTTGCGCGCCCAAAAAAACGGCCGCAAAAAAGAAGTGCATGTCACTTCTTCAGCCGTTTTTAGAGCCGTTTTTCATTGACTCTATAGAAAAACAGCTACCAAAAACGTCCGTAAATAACGCAGTGAAATACGCGAGTGGCTTAAAAAAACGATTGAAAATCAGGAGCTATTTTCCCTTGAAAACAGCTTCGTATTTTCAGACGTTTTTGAGTCTGTGTGTGCACATACCCTATGTCACGTAGGGTTCGTGGACCCACTGGGCCGTACCGCCTTGGCGGTATGGCAGCTGGCCAACAGGGTGCAGGTCACAGTTCACAGTTCGTATAAGTTACCTGTGGCAGCTCGGACAGTAGCAAGGCAGGCTCGGCTGGGACTAGGCAGCAGCTAGACGTCAGGCATGGAGCAGCAGGGCAGGAGTAGGTACAGCACAGCACGGCTACAGCACAACACGACACTGGAACAGGATAGCACGGGATGCAAGACACAGGATTCAGGAACACTGGAACTGGAAAACACTAGGCGGCCATTTGCAAGACAAACTAGGATACGACAAACAACGCTCAGGCATGAAAGCATGGGGCTGGGACCTTCTTATAGCCCAGGGAGCAATCAGCTCAATTACCCACATGCGTGCGCTTTGGTTTCTCAAGTCTGGACTGAGCTTGCAAGCGCACCCTGGTGGTCACTGCGGAACAGGACGGCTGCATGTGCAGACATCTCTGGAGAAAAGGGCGTCGACTGGATGGAAGGAGTTCGTGGTCAGTGACCACGGACGTTACACCCTAACACTTAAGACTGTGAGGGTATGTTCACACGGCCTATTTTCGGCCGTTTTTTTGGCCGTAAACGGACGATGGAAAAAACTGCGTCCTGTTCCGATGGGCTGTTTTCTTACGCGGCCATGTGTGATCGCTGGCAGCAATAAGGAGAACGGGGGACCGAAAGTCCCCCGAAGTTCTCCATGTCAAACCTCGGACTTCCGGGGTCTGCGCAGTTCAATAAAAATGAAAGGAGCGCTGGTCACGCATGCGCACAAGCGCGACCGGTGCGCAAGTAATTTCTATGGAGCTGCAGACAGACCCCGGAAGTCCGAGGTTTGTCATGGAGAACTTCGGGGGACTTTCGGTCCCCCGTTCTCTTTATCGCTGGGCGTCCCAGTGATCCCACATGTATCTCCTATCCTGTGGATAGGGGATGCATGTCTTTTGTAGGAACAACCCCTTCAGTGGCGTCGCGCTGTAGCAGCCATAGCGGCTGCTAGCGGATCCTCCGGCCATGGGTAGGTGGGCCTGTGCCGGCGAGTGGCACGGGCCCCCTCATGCTGCGGGCCCCGTAGCAGCCTCTACGGCTGCTATAGCGGTAGTTACGCCACTGGCAGATGGCCTATGATTCTTGTCCTCTTCTAGAGTCTCTAAGGGCCTGTTCACATAAGCGTTGCCATTCCCTTGAGGGGCAATGGGACCCTGTCACAAGTGACAAATGGAAACCTATAGCAATGTTTCCGTCACCATTGAGATCAATGGTGATGCAAACGGAACCTAAGGTTTCCGTTTGCTTTTCCGTTGAGTGGTTAACCCGACTGAAACCTCAGATGGAAGCCCTCAACAGAAGGGCAACGCTGATGTGAATAGGCCCTAAGCCTAAATTGCTCATGGAGCTAGGCAGATACTCACAACTCTCAAACTTTAAAGGGACACTACGGCCAAAACTAAACTTCCCATGTGTACCGTTATGGTATTCCATGTGTCAGTCTCTCACCTGTTGTCACGGTATGTCGGTATGTGGACCCACTGGGCCGCACCGCCGTAGCAGGGAGGCAGCTGGCCAAACAACACGATCCCCAGAAATACAAAGTCCCGCACAAGGGTACCTGCATAGTCCAGACAATGGCCGCAGCTCTGGCACGGATGGAGGTGGGTGCAACAGGTAACACCAGACGTGGCGGATGACAGCAGGTGCCGCAGGTTGCGCCAGATGTGGCGAATCCCTCTGGACGTGGCAGATGACACAGGAAGTGGCAGATGACAGTCGGTGCCGCAGGTTGCGCCAGACGTGGCGAATCCCTCAGGTAACAGAGCACCAGTGGCGGATTAAGTAGACCATGGGCCCTGGGCTGTTACCCAAACTTGGGCACTGCCGCGCCGTAACTATTTTTAACACTACCTTTTTGGGCAAGCATTAACAAATGGGTGTTACGAATCCCTTTGTCATGGGCTGTGTCCCTACATAATGACAGTATCACACTGTGCAGAGACACATCCTCCTGACAAGGGGAATTGTCTATGAGTCCTGGACTGCAGAAAGACTTTATGTGAAATACAATGATTTCTTATAATAAACATGTGAGGAGAGGTGACAGATTCTCTATATATCTAGTGACTCACAGGTGACGACGTCTCAAATTCTAGTAGTTTTTTTCCTCTTTTCTTCTCCATCCGGTCCACAGCTCATAAAGACTTCTCCCGGCCATGACCCATTTCTGCAGAATTTGCCACTCAGACGTCTTCGGCTCCTCACTTTTCCAACATTTCCACACCTATAAACGAAAATAAAGTTATCATGGTGCCACATACTGTGCCCCTAAATATAATAGCACCAAAGACTGCGCGCCTGAATATAATAATACCAAACACTGTAAAACACCACATACATACAGCCCCTGTAGATATTACACACCCCCATAGATAGCGCCACACACAGCCCCTGTAGATATTACACACCCCCATAGATAGCGCCACACACAGCCCCTGTAGATATCACACATCCCCCTATAGCTAGCACAACAGACATCCCTCCCATAGAGAGCGTTACACACAGCCCCCTATAGATAGCGCCATCCAAGCGTTCCCCTCTTGTAAATAGCGCCACAGAGCCCCCCCTGTAAAGAGCGCCACACACATACCACTGTGGATAGTGCCACACAGCCGCCCTCTTGTATATAGTGTTACACAGCGCTCCCCCCTTGTATATAGTGCCACATAGCGCTTCCCCCTTTGTATATAGGGCCACACAGTGCTCCCCCTTGCATATAGGGCCACTTAGTGCTCCCCCTTGTATATAGGGCCACATAGCGCTCCCCCTTGTATATAGGGACACTTAGCGCTCCCCCTTGTATATAGGGCCACATAGCCCTCCCCGCTTGTATAGTGTCACAGAGCACTCCCCCCCTTTGTATAGAGTGTCACACAGCGCTCCCCTCCCCCTTGTATATAGGCCCACACAGCGCTACCCTCCCCCTTGTATATAGGGCCACCCAGCAGTCCCCCCTTGCATATAGTGTAACGAAGGACTCCCCCCCTCCTTGAATATATGCACAGCGCTACCCCACCTAAAAAAATAAATATATATTTTACTTACTTTGCCACGTTCTCGTGGCGGCCGATCAAGCTGGACGCATGTGAAGCCTCCGGACTAGACGCATGCGCAGACCTGCGTGATGCATTACCTCATCACGCCGGCCTGCGCAGGGAGTCTTCCCAGCGCCTGATAGGCTGCAAGCCTAATGTGGCCTGCAGCCTATAATATTCGTTTGTATCTGAGGACTCAGATACAAATGAATGTGGCTACCGCTAGCACCGGGGCCCCCTCCGGTGCTAGCGACGCCACGGGGCATGAGGGGGCCCGTGCAGTCTTGTGCGGTTCCAGCAGCCATGGGCCCCCTGGGAGTCTTGGGCCCTGGGCGGCCGCACAAAACCGCCCTAATGATAATCCGCCACTGCAGAGCACAGGTAACAACTCGAACGGGAAACACTAAGGGACCATTTGCAAGACAGACTTGGGAAAACTAACAACGCTCAGGCAAGGATCAGAAGGGATGGGGCCTTCTTATAGACCAGGAAATTATGTGGTTGATAATGATGATTGTTTTACATGTGCGCGTACTGGCCTTTTAAGAGCGGGCACGAGCGTGCGCACGCACCCTACGGGACACAGCAGACCGGAGCGGAAGTGAGCGCTGGCGTCTCCTAGGAAGGAGATGGGAACCAGCTCTCACGGATCCATGGCTGCGTCGGGTGGTGAGTAAACCCGATGGCCCATGTCCGTGGACGCTACACCTGTTATTTTTTTTGCTGCTTCTTTATATTTCAGACTGGGATGGTTTCTTAGCAGCAGTGTGAATTAGGCTCGGTGACACGCTTTCTCCACTTGAGTCTATGGAGATCTATGTGTCACCCATCACAGGCTTCAGCAGTTCCTGTACCACACTAGTTTTGCATTGGGGACGACAGAAACTTCTATCATCAGCTACCACTGATACTTAGACAGGTTCCTGACACACAGGTATAATGTAGAAGCATATAGGGCAGCCTCCCTGTCTGTATACTTATGGTTTCTCAGCTTAGTTAGGAGAATATAGAGAGATTGATAATCACATTTTCCCCAGCAAGCAGAAACGGTATGGTCTTTAGCTGGTCATGTGATGCTGTGCTGAAGCATCATGGGATTGATAGCAAAGCAGAGAGGAAGAGAAAGCTAAGGGAAATCTAAGAATCAAGATGGAGGTTTTTTTTAAAGCACAGACAAGGCAGCAGTTCAACTAGTAAGTACAGAATACATAAAAGAAGTGTAGAGTGTGGTATACAGTCAGGTGAGGAATGCAGACATAGAAAGTTGTGTTTCCACTGAGATCTTCTTTAAGATTAACTATCAAAAATATGAGGGACTCAATGTCACTCTATTGCCCTCTGATTCACCTCCCACAACTCTTCTTATCCTCACTAACGTCTTGTACTAAGGTATTAACTAAGTTTATATGGGCAGACAAACCTGCTAGAGTCGCCAGAACCTTACTAAGTCAACCTAAGTCTATTTGTAGCATTGGCTTACATGATATAAAATCCTATTACAATGCCTCCTATTTCCTACATATTGTAGATTAGTGCAGACCAAGGGATATCTAACAATGGATTTAGGTTGAACATGCTTTCTCCCAAATCCTGTTGGTCACCTTACTATGGGTTCCCCCCATACCTCCACATCATCTACTGACTCACCCCCACTATTTCTCCAACTGTCAAGGTCATCACTCATTTGTAACGTAATAGTGACATCTTACCACACCCCTCCCAAATTTAGCCCATATTGGGTAATCCTGAGTTTCCTCTGGAGCTAGATAAGGGTCAGTTTCACCAATGGCCAACCAATATAGGGCTCATATGTTTTTGGAAGGCTTAGCCTAGAAATCCACATCCACTCTGTAGGGTTGAACGAGCCATGTTCTCTATCCTTTTGGCAATTGACTCAACTTTTACATTTCTTCGGTCCACTGCAGTGTCCAGGAGAATTTTCACAATCTAAGACCCAATTTTAACAACTCTGTGTCTAATCCAGGGTGGTGTAACATGCCCTTTCCCCCAAATCTATGACATTCTCATTTCTCCTAAGAACGACCCCCTCCTATTGTATACTGGGAAAGAGGTATACAAACCTCCTTCACACCTGAACAATGTGACAGGTTATTCCTATTTGCGCATGGATCCTCCAAATCGTGCAGAACACAAGAGGCAAGATTCAAACTCCTTTCCCATGGTAACAGGGTCCTTTCTAGACTCCACGCGCCTATGACCTTGATCTTCTCTCTCTGCTGGAGTTGCAGATTGGACACAGGTACGTTACTGTACATGTTCTGGGACTTTCCTATGTTGGCTACATACTGGACTGAAGTTAGACGCATTACCGCCAAAGTTACAGATTATCCCCTCCCTGCCCTGTTCCCTACTTCACAACTGTGACATGCCGATCTGTTTTTCTACAATAAATCTGTCGTATGACATTTAACTAATGTGACCCGTGCATGTGCAACAGCCCGATGGGGATGAGGGAAAGTGCAGAGACCAATGTTGGGAGTTGTAGTACTCACGGTGGCTGTAGTCCTCTCACACTCCTGCGGAGCTGGCACAGTGAAGGAGGGGGATCTGCATATGTATGGGTGGTAGTTGTTGATTCCCCCTGGGGCACACCCTGTGGTGCTGTCTCCTGGTGGATGGGATATGGGGTGCCCTTGTTGTTAGTGGGTGCAGTGCAGATTAACACGCAGGAGACGGTGATGTAACTTGGTATAATAATAACTCACAGTTTCTTTACTGGAAGATTGCAGGCTGTAGCTTGGTTCCACATAGAAGTTATTATCCAGCTAGGGCAGGCGGGATGAGTCAGGCTGAGACAGTTTCCTATCTGCAAGCAGCAAAATGAACTTTATTCTCTCTTGCTTTCCTTCTCTTTAAGCAGGTTTGTTTCCCTGTATTAATTTCTAGTTCAGGCCAGAAGCTTTCTGAACTAAATATGCTGTGAGGCCCAGTATTATCTCAGCTCTCCTCACAGGCTGTCTTCCCTCGTTCCTCTCCTGGAACCGACTCCTCTCCAACTTTCTGCTGCAAAGCCTCATGGGAACTGCCTCAGACCCTCCTCTCCAGCCACACCCTTTACAGGCTGGAAAAATAGATTTGCATCACTAGGTGGCAGCATAACACAACATATAACATTATGTTCAATGCATTACAATGTAAACAATACTCCTCTATGGTATTGTCAGGACACTACATACACCCCTGCTTTAACAAAAGCCGTCCTCGGCGTCTGCAACGATGGAGGAACTGCAACCCTAGGAATGGAAAAGTCAGGCACATATCAAGCATATATTAAAACAGTTCAATATATTACTTTTTCTTTGACAATTGTTCGCTGTTTTGGTGTAACTTGGATAATGGATAGCAAGATTGGAGGTTTTCTTCAGTGCACAGTTTGTCATATGTATACACGACTGGAGCCGGAGTTCCAGGGTGAATATCTCTGTGGCAGATGTGAGCATGTTGTTCACCTGGAAGCTCGTATTAGAGATCTGGAGGAGCAGAATGCAACACTGAGGAGGATAGACAATTTTGAGCGGAGCTTGCTGCTCACAGAGCATGCAGTTAGTGGGTTAGAACTGGAGGGTGAAGACATGGGTGAGCAGGATCAGGTAAGTAGCTGGGTTAATGTAGTTAGGGGCAGTAGAAAGGGGTCAAAGACAAGGAAGGCCGATCCGGTTTCTGGCATTCCAAGCAAAATTGCCAGGTTGGGTGATGATGCGAGGGTGTCAGTCTCAGAAAAGGCAGCCCTAGTGGATACTGATCTCCCTAACAGCCGGGAGAACAGCCCAGCTAGTAGTCGGTGGGATGGTAATGCAGGCAAGCCAAGACAATTGATAGTTGTAGGGGATTCTATAATCAGGAAGACGGATAGAATAATTTGTCGCCATGACCGCCTCAACCGAATGGTTTGCTGTCTCCCTGGTGCCAGGGTTCGGCATGTGGTGGAACGGGTGGACAAATTGCTGGGAGGGGCTGGTGATGATCCAGCTGTCGTGGTCCATGTCGGTACCAACGACAGAATAAATGGTAGGTGGAGGAGCCTTAAGAATAATTTTAAAGAACTAGGCTACAAGCTGAAGGGAAGGACCTCCAAGGTTGTATTCTCAGGAATACTGCCTGTGCCATGCGCATCACAGGAAAGACAGCGGGAGCTTAGGGAGTTAAATGCATGGCTGAAGTCTTGGTGTAGAGGAGAAGGATTTGGGTTCCTAGAGCACTGGGCTGACTTTTCATTGGGGTACAAACTGTATTCTGCAGATGATTTGCACCTAAATGGAAGGGGGTCCGCTGTGCTGGGGGAGAGAATTCTAGCTGGGGTGGCGGAGTATTTAAACTAGGGCTGAGGAGGGAGGTCAATGTAGAAAAAAAAGGGGTAGCCAGGTTAGAGAGGGGTCAGACTATATTGGTGGGGGGAGAAACAGAATGTGGGGAGAGGACTAGACAACAAGATAAGGAGATCCTTTCGTTACAAAACATCAGTGTAAATAAAAAGGACCGATTAATGTCAAATCACATTTCTGATAATAAAAGTGAAAAACTGACAGGCAAGTTAAAGTGTATGTTCACAAATGCCAGAAGTCTAGCAAGCAAAATGGGGGAGCTGGAGGCCTTGATACTGGAAGAAAATATAGATATAGTTGGTGTTGCTGAAACATGGCTGGACTCTTCACATGACTGGGCTGTAAATCTACAGGGTTTTACACTTTTTCGTAAAGACAGGACAAATAGGAAAGGTGGTGGTGTATGTCTGTATGTGAGAAGTGATATGAAGGCGAGTGTGAAAGAGACAATAGTGGGTGAAGACTGTGAGGAGGTTGAAACCTTGTGGGTGGAACTAGAAAGGGAGGTAAACACTGAAAAAATTACTTTTGGTGTAATCTATAGACCCCCCAATATAACTGAGGAGATGGAAGGTCAGATATATAAACAGATGGAGCGGGCTGCACAGGCGGGTACTGTAGTGATAATGGGAGATTTTAATTTCCGGGATATTAATTGGTGTCATGGTTCGGCTTCAACTGCAAAGGGGAGACATTTCCTCAACCTGTTGCAGGAAAATTTTATGGGCCAGTTTGTGGAAGACCCGACTAGAGGTGAAGCTCTGTTGGATCTGGTCATTTCTAATAATGCAGATCTTGTTGGGAATGTCAATGTTCGTGAAAACCTCGGTAACAGTGATCATAATATAGTTACATTTTACCTATACTGTAAAAAACAAACGCAGGCTGGGAGGGCAAAAACATTTAATTTTAAGAAAGCCAATTTCCCCAGGATGAGGGCTGCAATTCAGGATATAGACTGGGAAGAACTAATGTCAAATAATGGAACAAATGATAAATGGGAGATTTTCAAATCTACTTTGAGTTATTATAGTGCAAAATTTATTCCTACAGGTAATAAGTATAAACGACTCAAATTAAACCCCACATGGCTTACACCTTCTGTGAAAGGGGCAATACATGACAAAAAAAGGGCATTTAAAAAATACAAATCTGAGGGTACAGCTGTAGCCTTTGTAAAATATAAAGAGCTTAATAAAATATGTAAAAATGTAATAAAATTAGCAAAAATACAAAATGAAAGGCAGGTGGCCAAGGATAGTAAAACAAATCCTAAAAAATTCTTCAAGCATATAAATGCAAAAAAGCCAAGGTCTGAACATGTAGGACCCCTAGATAATGGTAATGGGGAGTTGATCACAGGGGATCAAGAGAAGGCAGAGTTACTAAATGGGTTCTTTAGCTCTGTATATACAACAGAAGAAAGAGCAGCTGATGTAGCCGGTGCCAGTGCTGTTAATATATCAGTTGATATACTGAATTGGATGAATGTAGAGATGGTCCAAGCTAAATTAAATAAAATAAATGTGCACAAGGCTCCGGGACCAGATGGGTTACACCCTAGAATTCTTAAAGAGCTTAGTTCAGTTATTTCTGTCCCCCTTTTCATAATATTCAGAGAATCTCTAGTGACTGGTATAGTGCCAAGGGACTGGCGCAGGGCAAATGTGGTGCCTATTTTCAAAAAGGGCTCTAGGTCTTCCCCGGGTAATTATAGACCAGTAAGCTTAACATCCATCGTGGGGAAAATGTTTGAGGGGCTATTGAGGGACTATATACAGGATTATGTGACAATAAATAGCATTATAAGTGACAGCCAGCACGGTTTTACTAAGGACAGAAGTTGTCAAACTAACCTAATCTGTTTTTATGAAGAGGTGAGCAGAAGTTTAGACAGAGGGGTCGCTGTGGATTTAGTGTTTTTGGACTTTGCAAAGGCATTTGACACTGTCCCCCATAGACGCCTAATGGGTAAATTAAGGACTATAGGTTTAGAAAATATAGTTTGTAATTGGATTGAGAATTGGCTCAAGGACCGTATCCAGAGAGTTGTGGTCAATGATTCCTACTCTGAATGGTCCCCGGTTATAAGTGGTGTACCCCAGGGTTCAGTGCTGGGACCACTATTATTCAACTTATTTATTAATGATATAGAGGAAGGGATTAATAGCACTATTTCTATTTTTGCAGATGACACCAAGCTATGTAATATAGTTCAGACTATGGAAGATGTTCATGAATTACAGGCAGATTTAAACAAACTAAGTGTTTGGGCGTCCACTTGGCAAATGAAGTTTAATGTAGATAAATGTAAAGTTATGCATCTTGGTACCAACAACCTGCATGCATCATATGTCCTAGGGGGAGCTACACTGGCGGATTCACTTGTTGAGAAGGATCTGGGTGTTCTTGTAAATCATAAACTCAATAACAGCATGCAGTGTCAATCAGCTGCTTCAAAGGCCAGCAGGATATTGTCGTGTATTAAAAGAGGCATGGACTCGCGGGACAGGGATGTAATATTACCACTTTACAAAGCATTAGTGAGGCCCCATCTAGAATATGCAGTTCAGTTCTGGGCTCCAGTTCATAGAAAGGATGCCCTGGAGTTGGAAAAAATACAAAGAAGAGCAACGAAGCTAATAAGGGGCATGGAGAATTTAAGTTATGAGGAAAGATTGAAAGAATTAAACCTATTTAGCCTTGAAAAAAGAAGACTAAGGGGGGACATGATTAACTTATATAAATATATTAATGGCACATACAAAAAATATGGTGAAATCCTGTTCCTTGTAAAACCCCCTCAAAAAACAAGGGGGCACTCCCTCCGTCTGGAGAAAAAAAGGTTCAAGCTGCAGAGGCGACAAGGCTTCTTTACAGTGAGAACTGTGAATTTATGGAATAGCCTACCGCAGGAGCTGGTCACAGCAGGGACAGTAGATGGCTTTAAAAAAGGGTTAGATAATTTCCTAGAACAAAAAAATATTAGCTCCTATGTGTAGAAATTTTTCCTTCCCTTTTCCCTTCCCTTGGTTGAACTTGATGGACATGTGTCTTTTTTCAGCCGTACTAACTATGTAACTATGTAACTTTCACGAAGAGTCTCATCAGTCCTTTAAGGCACTAGAATAAGGAATATGGGCGACGACTCTTGTTCAATGTAAAGTTCCTGTATCAACTGTTGGGGAACAGGGATGTGGATTCCTCATATAAACTTGTGGGGTACAAGAGTTCTTAACCCAACCGGGACAGTGTCCAAAAGTTCGGCACAGAATAACTTGGGTAAATATAGCAAAGTCATTCAATGTTCAAGTAAAAAGTATGAGGTAGAGAAAATGTTCAATTCTATGATGAAACAGTTAGTCGAGATACCTGGCGGGTAATTTACCCCTGGTGCTCCTCTCTGGTCTTCTAATAGGTTCTTCCTCGAAGAAAGCTGGTTCTGGGTTCATCTGTTGCTCTGGGCTGGCTGAAGACCCTGGCTGTGATGTTATCGGAGTCTCAACTTGATCCGGAACACTTTTGTCAGGGACAATGAAGGAAATTAAAGGCCCAAAGAACCAATCCAAAAGGAGAAAAATCAGGCATCTGTGTCTCTGGTGACGGTAAAAGTTTCTCAACAACAGGAGGTTTCTCAACGATTTCAGCCTCTGCAGGAACAAACTCTTTTTGACACAATTTAAGTCTGTTACGATGGACTACTTGAGGTGCTCGGCCTTCTTTCACTATTTCGTACACGGCTGTGTCAGGATATGGGATGGTTTTGATGGTGTACGGTTCTGTTTCCCACTTGGTGTCCAGTTTGCTCGTTCTGTGATTATTCTTGAGCCAAACATGATCACCAATCTTAAAAGGCTCGGCTCTAGCATGCAAGTCAAAGTCCATTTGTTGCTTCTTGCGGGCTTCCTCCATTCGACTTTCAACAATTTTGTTGGCATCAGCCAGACGTCTTTGGTGGTCACTCACCCAATCGGTTCGTGGCAACGGGTTGATGGCATCAGGCACTGGCACATCCAGGTCTAAGTCAGCTGGTAATTTGCCCTGACGACCAAACATGAGGTAGTAGGGAGTGTACCCAGTGGAACAGTGTACAGTGTTGTTGTACATGTAAACTAACTCTGGTAGCAGGGTTGGCCAATTAGTCCTCCTGTGAGATGGCACAGTCCTCAGCATCTCTATAAGCGTCTTGTTCATCTTTTCACAGAGGCCATTGCCTTGTGGGTGGTAAGCTGTTGTACGGAGCTTCTGACAACTGTAGAGAGAACACAGTTCTTGGAATAGCTGAGATTCAAATGCTGACCCTCTGTCAGTCAGGATCTTCTCAGGACATCCATAGGGTAGCATGAAGTTTTTCCAGAAAACAGCGGCAGTGGTTTTGGCTGTCAAGTCTCGGACAGGTACTGCAACCACAAACTTGGTGTAGTGATCGATGATGGTCATTGCATATGTGTATCCAGATCTGCTAGGCTCAAATTTGACATGATCTATGGCCACGATCTCCAAAGGTCGGTGACTTACGATGGGATGTAATGGAGCCTTCTGATCATGTTTTTCACCTCTGCTTAGAGCACAAGCTTGACACTCTCTACACCAATTCTCAATATCTTCACGCATTCCTACCCAATAGAAGCGTCTGCGGACTGTGGCTTCTGTTTTTTGTACACCGAAGTGTCCCGATCTGTCATGGTAGGCTTCTAGTACTGTTCTTGCATCTCGACGGGGTACTACTACTTGATGTAGACGGTCACCAGTGATGGGATCCAGAGTGCTGCGTAGCATCAGACCTTTTTTTATGAAGAGTCGTCTCCTCTGTCTCCAGAGACGGATTAATTCAGGGTCTACATTGCCACGACGAAGTCTCTCGGGTACTCTTCTACTGACGAGAAAATCTTGCAGCTCTCCCATCACCCGGCTCTCTGCTTGAAGTTTAATCCATTGCTCCTTCTCTTGGAGTGATTCTGAACTCTGTTGCTGGGAGCAAAGTCCTTTCTCCATGATGGTGATTGTGTTCTGCTGGGTGAAGCGGGTGTAGAAGGATGGCATTTCTACTTCTTCCCAGTCTTCTTCATTCTGAGCAGGTACTTCATCGGTTGGCAGGCGGGATAATGCGTCCGCATTCTCATTGGATTTGCCGGTTCTATACCTGACCACAAAGTCGTAGTTTGCAAGACGAGATGCCCACCTTTGCTCTAGGGCTCCCAGCCTGGCTGTGTTCAGATGTGCAAGGGGGTTGTTGTCTGTGTAGACTACGAATGGTGTTGCCGCGAGGTAGTCTTTGTACTTCTCGGTTACAGCCCACACTAACGCGAGGAACTCCAATTTGAACGAGCTGTAATTTTGGTCATTTCATTCAGTCCCTTTAAGCCCTCGGCTGCCAAAGGCTATTACCCGTTCTCTTCCCTCTTGCATTTGGGTCAGGATGGCTCCAAGACCTTTCTTGCTGGCATCCGTGTAGAGGCAGAAAGGTTGACTGTAGTCTGGATAACCAAGGATGGCTGGCTCAATCAGCTTCTGTTTCAGCAGCTGGAAGGCAATCTCTTGATCCTCAGTCCATTCAATAGGAATTGGTCTTTTCAGATGTTCCTTTGAGTGTCCTCTAAGAAGCTCTTGTAGAGGCTCTGCAATCTGGGCGAAATAGGGTATAAAGCGCCTGTAATAACCTGTGAATCCCAGGAAACTTCTCACCTCTTTTACTGTGGTGGGAGTAGGCCAATCCTTCACAACAGCAATCTTTTCTGGGTCAGGCATCACACCCTCAGAGCTAACAACGTGCCCCAAGTAGTTGACTTGTGGCTTCAGCAGATGGCACTTGGAGGGTTTCACCTTGAGACCATGCTTAATGAGAACCTGAAAGACCTCAGCCAGATGTTGTAGGTGGTCTTCATAGGACTTAGAGTAGATGATCACGTCATCCAAATACAGCAGAACAGTCTCAAAGTTCTTGTGGCCCAGACAGCGCTCCATCAACCTCTGAAAAGTTCCAGGTGCGTTACAGAGTCCAAAGGGCATGCAATTGAATTCAAATAGGCCCATGGGAGTGGTAAATGCTGTCTTCTCAATGTCTTCTGGGGCCATAGGTACCTGCCAGTACCCACTTGTCAAATCCAGGGTGGAGAAATAAGCAGCTTTTCCCAAAGCAGTCAAGGACTCTTCTATGCGTGGTAGAGGATAGGCATCTTTGTGGGTTATATTGTTAATTTTCCGGTAGTCTACGCAGAATCGCATCTTGCCATCTTTCTTTTTGACTAAGACAATAGGTGCAGCCCAAGGGCTGTGACTGTCCCGAATCACCTTGGCATCCTTCATTTCTTTTATCATCTTCTTGACAGGTTGGTACATAGTGGGTGGTATGGGCCGGTATCTCTCTTTAATTGGAGGATGAGAGCCAGTTGGGATATTGTGCTTCATTATGCTGGTCTTCCCGAAGTCCAGGGGATGTTTACTGAAGGCCTGATGGTATTCTCTTGAGACTTCCAATACTCCTTCAATTTGTTCAGCAGGCGTGGCAATATCCCCAACACAAATTTCTGACCACCATGGTGTAGAGGAATTCTCTTCTTGTGTACTCTGTATTTGAATGGACTGTTGGGCAGCAACTGTTGAAACTTCCACAATGTCTTGGAATGTGACCTGTAATAACTGGGCAACAGAGTAGTATTTCTTTAATTCCACAGGGATGTCACTCAGATTCAAGAGGCGGATGGGTACCTTTCCGTGGGAAACGGTCACTAGACTTCTTGCAGCAAGCACCATAGGATGTTCTTCAAGATGGAGGGGTTCTACTAAGGCTTGGTAGTCTTGGCCTCGTATCCCTGGGTGAGCATGGCACCACAGCAGGGTTTCGGTACCGGGTTTCAGGATCACTGGACGGACATCTCTAATGCGGGCACGGCAGATCTCTCCTCTGACGTTGGCAAACTTCTGCTGAGCGCACAGCACACGAATAGTCTGTTGGATTACTTTCTGCGCAGAGTGTGAAGCTGTTGGCAGGGATCGGTGTAGGGCATCTAGCATTTCCCCATAACAATTCCTTAGGATGTTCATTCCGAGCACCACTGGAGGCATGTCTTCATCATCGACCTTTACTACGATCACACCTTGCTGTGTTAGGTTAGTCTCTCCCACTTGAACGGTGGGTTCCCAGTAACCTTGCAGGGGTACTGTCTGACCATTGCTTGCAATAACATTCAGCCAAACTTCTGGTGGCTGCATCAATAGGTCGCTGCTCCAGTATTTCTCAAACATGGCTTTCTGTATGGTGGTGACTTGCGAACCAGTGTCCAGCAGAGCTGTAAGGGGTACCCCATTAATGTGGATGGTGACTAATGGATGGGGCCCGACATACCTGGTCAGCCAATTTGGATCTTCTGGACCTAGTGTTCTTCCACCCGAGGGATGTTCTTTTGACCGCCAGCACTCTCTCTCCACATGACCACTTTTGTGGCAGTGTCTGCAGATGGGCCTTCCATGAGTATCAAACCGGTCTGTAGGCAATCTTCCAGATCTCCTGTAGTATCCCTTGCTCGCACTGTCAGTAGGACGACTCCTATGCTGTGGGGACTCACACTCTGGCTGAGGACGCATCTCTAACTGTTCAAGCTTATGACACACCTTCTCCAAGCTCTTAGTCAGGATTGCGACTTGGTCCTTTAAATCAGCCACTGCATCTGGAATCTGTACTTGTGCACCCTGGGCAGCAAGGAGAGTAAAATTTCCTGGAGACACAGGACACATGAGCATAGCATCTCCATAACTGTCAGCAGGACACACAGCAAATTTGGTTGATTCTTGGTTGAGTTCTACCCCCAGGATTCTGATGGACAATTCTTTAAAATCCAGGAACGTACTTTCAGGATGTTGAGCAGACAGCATCTTTAGTTGACTTTTCAGAGACTTTGTTTCAGCTCCTTCAATAAACTGCTCCCGCAGTGTGTTATCTGCATTCTGTGCTTCACGTGGGTCCACTTCTATAACGGCCCTCAGTGCCTCCTGTAGTGATAAAGCATAGTCTCTAAGGGACTCACCGGGCTGTTGTTTCTTGCTAAAGAAGCGCATTTTCAATTCTGATACCGTCCTGGTTTCAAAGGTGACCAGTAGTCTTTCAAGAATCTGTTCTACTGTCTTTCGTTCTGCATGAGGCCATGACTTTACCTCTCTCAATGCAGCGCCCCCTAGCTGGCCAATGAGAATTTCCACCTTCTGTTCTGTTGACACTGGATATAACCGGAACATAGCAAGCATTTTCCCTTTAAATTCTCTCAGGGTATGTGATTCACCTTTGTATGCCTGGTTGTGGGTGATCCACCTCGGCTGGGGGAGCCGTTATCGCTGTCGTCAGACATTTCTAATATAAATTCCTATCGTTGCCCCTAGCAACGAGATGCTCAGTAGCAGAATGTGTAGTAAGTCTCTTATTTGTGCTCACTGATGCGACAAGTTCATCTTTACTTGGGCTGAATTGTAAAAACTTTCAGCGGTACTCACTGTTTTGGAGCTGGAACCTCTTTCTCTGTCTTTTTGGAAAATAAGCGGCCGCTGTGACTCAGATTCTATACTTTTCAAGATGGCGGCGCCCATCTACTTCCGGTGGTTCCGGCTTGTTTCTCCTTCCCCACTGCAACAGTAGGTAGGAACTTTGTTTCCACTGTAGTGGTCTTTAACATGAGGTTCCTTGCTGTTGCTGGGCAGATTCTCTGCTTTCCCGCCTTCAAGTGAGCGGGGGTGGAACTAAGAGCAGTTGTGATGCAGCAGACAATTCAATGCAAACAGTCTCTAATGTCACTTTTGTTCTGCTAAAACAATGATCAATTCAATGTAAAAGTCTCTAATCAGATTCACTGTCAGTACAGCAATTTCTATCACAAGTTCCATAAGTAACACACAGTCTTTCCAAGATGGCTGCTTAACCCCACATGTGCTGGTGATAATTTCTTGCAACAATAAAGTCTCTTTAGCAGGCACAGAGGTGTATTTATCCTGTTCGTGACGCCAATTTATGTGCAACAGCCCGATGGGGATGAGGGAAAGTGCAGAGACCAATGTTGGGAGTTGTAGTACTCACGGTGGCTGTAGTCCTCTCACACTCCTGCGG
Organism: Rhinoderma darwinii; assembly: GCF_050947455.1. NCBI lineage: Eukaryota > Metazoa > Chordata > Amphibia > Anura > Rhinodermatidae > Rhinoderma > Rhinoderma darwinii. The sequence continues at coordinate 550,913,975 of NC_134687.1, forward strand.
AGCTGGCACAGTGAAGGAGGGGGATCTGCATATGTATGGGTGGTAGTTGTTGATTCCCCCTGGGGCACACCCTGTGGTGCTGTCTCCTGGTGGATGGGATATGGGGTGCCCTTGTTGTTAGTGGGTGCAGTGCAGAGTAACACGCAGGAGACGGTGATGTAACTTTGTATAATAATAACTCACAGTTTCTTTACTGGAAGATTGCAGGCTGCAGCTTGGCTCCACATAGAAGTTATGATCCAGCTAGGGCAGGCGGGATGAGTCAGGCTGAGACAGTTTCCTATCTGCAAGCAGCAAAATGAACTTTATTCTCTCTTGCTTTCCTTCTCTTTAAGCAGGTTTGTTTCCCTGTATTAATTTCTAGTTCAGGCCAGAAGCTTTCTGAACTAAATATGCTGTGAGGCCCAGTATTATCTCAGCTCTCCTCACAGGCTGTCTTCCCTCGTTCCTCTCCTGGAACCGACTCCTCTCCAACTTTCTGCTGCAAAGCCTCATGGGAACTGCCTCAGACCCTCCTCTCCAGCCACACCCTTTACAGGCTGGAAAAATAGATTTGCATCACTAGGTGGCAGCATAACACAACATATAACATTATGTTCAATGCATTACAATGTAAACAATACTCCTCTATGGTATTGTCAGGACACTACACATGTATCCCTGCTTTATAGCATCAGACAAGAACACCAACCATAAGACAATGGGTTCTTCAGTGTACAAGAAGTGATGCGGAGGACCTCATGGCAACAGTACACAACACACAGCATAAATTGGTACCTTTGATCACCTTCAAGGACTCTGCAGAATATAAGCAGATTATGAAGCAAAACCACACTCCTTCTCAATGATCTCACTCCACGTCCTTGGACTCCCCTCCTTTCTTTACTTTATAACTTAGGTATGTAAAGTGGGAACTGTTACTAGCTATTAATAAGAAACTGCGGCAGTTGCTAAGGCAACTGTTGCACAGCTGACTCATCAGTGCAGGTTAGATGACTACACTGACGGGGGACCCTGAGGCTCGTTTGGAGAGAGCGACCTGAATGGTCGGCCTCTCCTTAAACCCTTCCCGAGTGCCCGGAATCTACAGCGACGTCTTTTGGCGTCGCTGTAGAAAACGTTTATGAGTGCTCCTATGAGCACTCAGTCTCTTAGAAAGGCCTAGGGAATACAACTCTGATTGGAGGAAACTCTGACCCCAGCTGTTTAACTTTTTGATCACCGCGGTCTGTGCCTGCGCCATGATCAAAGGAGACTGGGGGAACCCTCAGCAGTCAGTCCTGGGGACCTAGAAAGAACCACAGGTCTGTCTGTTCTATAGGCCTGCTGTTGGGCCTGTGCTTCCTGTTAAAAATGTATCCCTTTAACGAATTAAAAAAAATGGACCAAAGAAACAAAATAAGAAATGTCCACAAAAAAAGTCATTATTTAGCATAAAATATATTTTATTGCCTATACATTACATAAAAACAAAAAACCTAAACATATTAGGTCTCTACACAACCATAACAACCTGTTGAATTAATTAACCCATTGCGTACCTGCTCCGCAATAGTACGGCACACGCCGCTCATTGAAGCGGACCTGCGCCGTACTATTGCGGAGCAGGAATAAACTGTCACTATGTGAAATCACATAGTGATAACACAGCGACGGCAACTGTCATTGACAGCTAACCGTCTCTGTTACCGGCCTGGGGACCAATCAGCAGGCCCCCATGCCGGCGATTGCTGTGATTGGTCAGTCTTCAGAGACTGACCAATCACAGCCGTCTGTGACGTCGTCTACAGGAGAAAGCTCCTGTCACTTTCTCTGATCTCCTAATTTCTGTGAGATCCGTGAGGAGATCAGAGAAAGACATGTAAAAAAAAACAAAACACTATTTTTATTAACCCCTGCCCGCAAATGGGCGTATAGTAACGCCCCGAGGATGAAGCGGGCACAACAGCTGTGTGCGCTCCATCTTCATCGGGTGTCGGCTGTAATATACAGGTTATATCTCACTACATCTCCCTGTTATCTCCGATCACCGTCGTTTAACCCATTAAATGCTGCTGTCAATAGCGACAGCGGCATTTAAGTGATTGATACAGAGGGAGGGGGCTCCCTCATCACCCCGCTGCCCCCCCCCCCCCGCAAAAAATCGCAGAGTTCTGATGGTTGCAAAGCAGGATGAAATAGGCTCAACTGTCAGTTGTAAAATACACTGCACTACACAAGTACATACATAAGTAGTGCAGTGTATTGTACAGGGGATCAGACGATCAGATCTTCCAGTCTCCTAGTATGTGTAAAAAGAAAAGTGAAAAAAAAGTTTTAGATAAATAAATAAAAGTTTTACGTAATAAAAATAATAAATCGCCCGGTTTCCCTGATCAAGCCCTTTATAACAAGAAAAAAACGGAAAAAAAACCCAAAAACTAGACATAATAGATATCGCCGTGTACGTATCAGCCTGACCTAAAAAAATATCATATTATTTATCCCGCACGGTGAACACCGTAAAAAAAATACAATAAAAAACAATGGCAGAATTTCCTTTTTTGGTCACGTTGTTTCCAAAAAAATGGAATAAAAAGTGATTAAAAAAAGTCGCACATACCCAAACAAATGGTACCAATAAAAACTACAGTGTGTCACGCAAAAAACAAGCCCTCACACGGCTCCGTCGACAAAAAAATAAAAAAGTTATGTCTCTCAGGATATGGTGTTTTTATTTTGTAAAAGTAGTAAAACATATAAAAACAATATAAATTCGTATTGCCATAATCGTATCGAACCGAAGAATAAAGTAAACATGTTGTTTATACTGCACAGAGAACGCCGGTAAAAATTTATTAAAAAAAACTGTGAGAGAATTTCTGTTTTTTGGTCTCCTCACCTCACAAAAAATGGAATAAAAACTGATCAAATTATCACATGTACCCCAAAATGATACTAATAAAAACTACAGCTCGTCCCATGAAAATCAAGCACTCACACAGCTCGTCCACGGAAAAATAAAAAGTTATGACTCTTGGAACGCAATAATGCAAAACGACGGCCCAGACTAATTTATATGTGCAGCAGTTCTTCACCTAAAACCCCAGGTCATCATTTGCAGCCCACACTGGTAGACCCTGTAAATGCAGCGAAAACTATGACATTTTGGGGTCTGTGCTACATATGGGGCTAGTGAAGAAGTCAAAGATTAGGCAATGCTGGAGTGCGGATATTTTGTTCAATACCACGGACACCCTTTACAAGTGCGACTCCTACACCCAAAAATCCGGCCTGTGCATGAAGAATTGTTTCAAAACGTACGTCACTATCCATGGATAATTAATTTTATTATCCATTTACCCCATTATTACATCATCCTATTATGACCTGTTGCACTCTGCCCAGCTTACATATACCCTGATGTACTCCACATAGCTTACATATACCCTGATGTACTCCGCCCAGCTTACATATACCCTGATGTACTCCGCACAGCTTACATATACCCTGATGTACTCCGCACAGTTTACATATATCCTGATACACTCCGCCCAGCTAACATATACACTGATGAACTCCGCCCATCTTAGATATACCCTGATGTACTCCGCACAGCTTACATATACCCTGATACACTCCACCCAGCTAACATATACCCTGATGCACTCCACCCAGCTTACATATGCCCCCACATTACAAACTGAAACACCAGTAAAACACTAAACAAAACTACTACCAAGCAAAATCTGCACTCCAAAAGACAAATGGCGCTCCTCCTGGGCCTGGCAGTGTGCCCAAACAGCAGTTTATGACCACATATGGGGTATTACCGTACTCTGGAGAACCGCTTAACAATTTATGGGGTGTGTCTCCAGTGGTACCAGCTGGGCACAACACATTGGGCACTGAAATAGCATATCTGTGGAAAATGGCAATTTTCAATCTGCAACATCCACTGTGCACGAATTTCTGCAAAACCTTTGGGGTCAAAATGCTCACTACACTTCTAGATGAATTCCTTGAGGGGTGTAGTTTCCTAAATGGGGTCACTTACGGGGGTTTTCACTGTACTGGTACCTCAGCACAATGCAACATGGCATCAAAAACAAATTTTGTAAAATCTCCACTCCAAAAACGAAATTGCGCTTTTTCCGTTTAGACCCTTGCCGTATGTCCAAAAAGCAGTTAACAACCACATATGGAGTATTTCCCTACTCAGGAGAAATTGTGTAACACATTTTGGCGTGTCTTTTCTCCTGTATTCCTTGTGGAAAGGAAAAATTATGAGCTAAATCTACAGGTTCTTGGAAAAAAAATATTTTTTCATTTTCACGGCCCAATTCTAATAAAATCTATAAAACACCTGAGGGCGCAAAATGCTCACTACACCTCTAATTTAATTCTTTCAGGGGTATAGTCTCCAAATTGGGATCACACCTGGGGAATTTCTACTGAACTGGTACTTCAGGGACTCTGCAAATGCCACATGGCCCCCAGAAACCAATTCAGCAAAATTTGTGCTGCAAAATCCAAATGGTGCTCCGTCCCTTCTGAGCCCTGCCGTGGGTCCAAACAGCAGTTTATTACCACATATGGGGTATTGCCTTAATCAGGAGAAATTGCTTTACAAATGTTGAGGTGCTTTTTCTCATTTATTCCTTATAAAAATTAGAAAATTCAGTTTTTTTTCCGAAAAAAAGTCTCTTTTCATCTTCACAGACTAATTCCAATAAATTCAGCAAAAAAACCTGTGGGGTCAAAATGCTAACCATACCACTAGAAAAAATTCCTTGAGGGGTATCATTTTAAAAATGGGGTCACTTTTGGGGGGTTTCCACTGTTTAGGTCTCTCCAGGGCGTTGCAAACGTGACAGGGCACCAGAAACCATTCCAGTAAAATCAGCACTCCAAAATCCAAATGGCGCTCCTTCCCTTCTGAGCCCTGCTGTGGGTCCAAACAGCAGTTTATTACCACATATGGGGTATTTCCGTAATCGGGAGAAATTGCTTTACAAATGTTGGGGTGCTTTTTCTCCTTTATTCCTTGCAAAAATTCGAAATTTCTACGTTTTTCCAGAAAAAAAGATTTTCATTTTCACAGACTAACTCCAATAAATATAGCAAAATACCTGTGGGGTCAAAATGCTAACTATAGCCCTAGATAAATTCCCTGAGGGGTGTAGTTTAAAAAATGGGGTAACTTTTGGGGGTTTCCACTGTTTTGGCACCACAAGACCTCTTCAAAGCGGACATGGTGCCTAAAATATATTCTAAAAAAAGGAGGCCCCAAAATCCACGAGGTGCTCCTTTGATTCTGAGGCCTGTGTCCATTAGCAAACTAGGGCCACATGTGGGATATTTCTAAAAACTACAGAATCTGGGCAATAAATATTGAGATGCGTTTCTCAGGTAAAACCTTCTGTGGTACAGAAAAAAATGTATTACAAATGAATTTTGTAAAAAAAAAAAAAGGAAATTTGAACATTTCAGCTCTACTTTCCTTCAATTCCTGTAAAACGCCTAAAGGGTTGAAACACTTTCTAAATGCTGTTTTGAATACTATGAGGGGTGCCGTTTTCAAAATGGGGTGTTTATGGGGGTTTCTAATACATAGGGCCCTCAAAACCACTTCAGAACTGAACTGGTCCACAAGAAAATGGCCTTTTGAAATGTTCTTAAAAAATTTGAGAAATTGCTGCTAAAGTTCTAAGCCTTGTAACGTCCTAGAAAAATAAAAGGATGTTCAAAAAACAATTCAAACATAAAGTAGACATATGGGAAATGTTAATTAGTAACTATGTGTGGTATTACTATCTGTTTTACAAGCAGATACATTTAAAATTGGAAAAATCATAATTTCTTCAAATTTTCTAAAAATGTTGGTGTTTTTCACAAATAAGCAATGAATTTATCGACCAAATTTTTTCACTAACATAAAGTACAATATGTCACAAGAAAACAATCTCAGAATCAATTGGATAGGTAAAAGCATTCCCAAGTTATTACCACATAAAGTGACACGTCAGATTTGAAAAAATGGGTCTGGTCTTCAAGGTCAAAATGAGCTTGGTCCTCAAGGGGTAAAAAAATTATTTTGCGTGATATGGGATAAAAAAAAAATGTTGAAAATCACTTCTATATTCATGCAGCAAAAACAGGGTTTGCAGATTAGGGACAAAGTTTGAAACAGCAAGGGTAAGTGGTGTCATCATATTTATCTTGTCTGTACTCATTTTTGTATGTATGGACAGGTTTTTCCAGTTTTTTTTCTGGTTGCAGGGAATGTTCATTTTGTTAGAGAGGATGGTGAGCTTCTAACAATAATGTTTCCCACTGCCTATTACATAGAAGAGTAGGGTCTGGAAATGTTGATTAAACATCTTTCTGCAGTATTGAATGCAGTTTTCATACTGCTCTCCTCAGCATCTCAAGAAGAGGATTTTAGGTAATTACCAGAGGCACCAGATGGTTTTCTTGTTTTTTTATGTAGATTCACTTCTTCATATTCTAGCCAAAGTGTTAGTCCCTATTTATGGGATTAGAACAAATGCAGTTGTATCTAAATACTGTGATTGGCTACATACAGATGTAGCCAAGTTTATCTTGACTGCAGCGTAATATCACACAACAAAAGCCGTTGAAAAGTCATTGAAAGAGTCAAATTAAAGTTTCCTGCCACTGTGTATTTAACGCGTTAAAAGTCAAGATAAAGATGGCTACATCTGTAGTATCTTTCTCAGTATTAGTATTATTGCTGGCTTTGTTTGGTAAGTTTTATATATATATATATATATATATATATATATATATATATATATATATATATATATATATATATATATACACATACACACACATATGCATCCAGATTCAAATATAGCATGGTCCCTGAGAATTTTTTTTTTAGAAACCATATTATTGACCTTGACCCTTTCATACCCATACCCGGTATTTGAAACTTTTGCGTGAAGAGCAAATTATGTGGTTTTAGTATGCTTTTTGTTACTCAGTAATAACAGTGTTTCTGTAACGACGCCGGCTGGCCACAAGACAGCAGAACTCTAGTGGTGATCCACTTTCCTGGGAACCAATAGTGTCTTCATAGACTACTGTCAAGCGATGTGTTTGGGATGGAAACTGTACCATCTAAAAAATACGTTGGCCAGTCTATTGGCTTCTGGTACAGTGTTGTCGCTATTAAATTGTTCTTTGACTTGATGATGGTGTCCCGAAAGTTTTACTACAGTACAGGAGTAATTTAGCGTTAAGTTAGGTTGAAACCAACTTAAATGTTCATCGAATATGCTCACTCACTCAGTCTAGATCAGGGGTCTCAAGCACGTGGCTCCTGAGGCTGTCATATGCGGCCCGCGGGACACAGAGCCGCTAGTATAGGCTCTGCTCCGGGACTCTGTGGATTTCCCTGACATCGCTGTCCATATATGGAATGTGTTGTCAGGGTCTTCCCCAGAGCCGAGTCCCGGACAGAGCGCTAGTATATGTATGTGTATATAGGTTCAGATAACACAAGATACGGGGGGAAAGGGGTTTTGCACGGATAGGGGCCCAACCCAATGATGAGTATGAAAAGAGTATCCGGCACACCAATTTGAGATAAAGGTAATTTTTATTTTGTTTTTAATGCCAGTGGCAGAGTGCAACGTTTCGGTCTAAGTGACCTTCTTCAGGCACCGAGCCGTGCTGGGTAGACTGCATGGATGAGTGCTTGTAAAGTAAGAGTGGCTGGTCGCTGTGTCATAGCGCTCGTATAGGCTCCGGGACTCTGTGGAATCCCCATGACATCGCGTGTCCATATATGGACACACGATGTCTGGCAGAGCGCTATTGTAGGCTCTGCTCTGGGACTCTGTGGAATTCCCTGACATCGCTGTCCATATATGGATAGTGATGTCAGGGAATTCCACAGAGTTGTCAGGGTCTTCCCCAGAGCGGAGTCCCGAGCAGAGCACCAGTATAGGCTCTGCTCCGGCACTCTATGGAATCCCCTGACATCGTTGTCCACATATAGACAGCGATGTCTTCCTCAGAGCTGGACAGTGTTGTCAAGAGCACAGCTGGAGTCCCAGTAGGAGCGCTACTAGCGCTCTGCCCGGGACACCAGATCTGGGGTTGCCCCTGACATCTCTGGCCATATATGTATGGACAGTGATGTCAGGGGCTCCTCCACCAGAGGAATCCTCGGCCACAGCGTCGGCAACGCTCCGGCTGGGGATTCTATTCCTAGGTAGAGAGGGAGCTATCTACTGGGGGTGTGTGTGGCACTATCTACAAGGGGGGGTGTGTGGCATTGATGTTCTCTTCTGGTGTGTGTGCACAAAGGGACACCGGACTACTACGATAAAAAGCGCAAAATGTTTGCAGACCGTTATTTACAGTCGGAGGAGGCGTTTAGGAGAGGGGATAACGGCAATGAACTTTTGATAGCAGTGGCCAGTGAGGGATAAGTAAAGTTCAATAGGTGAAATGCTGGTAACAGGTTCCCTTTAAACTGTAAAACTGGATTGTTGAAATAAGAACGCGGAGTAAACTCACAAATTTCTGTTAAGTTTAAACCTACTGCTATTATTATAGTAATGTAGTATTATTAAAGTAATGTACAGTTATAGTAATGTAGTATTATTATAGTAATGTAGTATTATAGTAATGTAGTATTATAGTAATGTAGTATTGTTATAGTAATGTAGTATTATAGTAATGTAGTATTGTTATAGTAATGTAGTATTGTTATACTAATGTAATATTATTAGAGTAATGTAGTATTAGAGTAATGGAGTATTATTATTATAGTAATGTAGTATTGTAGTATTATTGTTATAGTAATGTAGTATTATTATAGTAATGTAGTATTATAGTAATGTAGTATTGTAGTAATATAGTATTGTAGTAATGTAGTATTATTATAGTAATGTAGTATTATTACAGTAATGTAGTATTATTATAGTACTGCAGTATTATTATAGTACTGCTGTAAAGGATCTGCCAGGCACAGCTTCTGTGTCAACGCCCATAGGTAATCAGTCTGCACCTGCTTCTATGTCTGTGAGACGGACTCCATCTTCCACCACTCAGGATGGCAGGCTTAGGAGTGGGAGAACCTATCACAGCCTGGCCAGACGGAGCTAGCTCCCGCCCTCTGTCTATTTATACCTGCCTTTCCTGTTCCTCCTTGCTTGTGATTCTTCTCGTTTGGTTTCCTGGCCCTGCTGCAGCTTCTGAACTATTTTACCCAGCTTCATATTGACCCTGGCTTACTGACTACTCTCCTGCTCTGCGTTTGGTACCTCGTACACTCCTGGTTTGACTTGACTTGTTCACTACTCTCCTGCTCTGCGTTTGGTACCTCGTACACTCCTGGTTTTACTCGGCTCGTTCACCACTCATGTTGCTCACGGTGTTGCCGTGGGCAACTGCCCCATTTCCCTTAGCTTCTGTGTACCCTTGTCTGTTTGTCTGTCGTGCACTTATTGAGCGTAGGGACCGTCGCCCAGTTGTACCCCGTCGCCTAGGGCGGGTCGTTGCAAGTAGGCAGGGACTGAGGGGCGGGTAGATTAGGGCTCACTTGTCTGTTTCCCTACCCCCGTCATTACATAATCACAAGCCCATATACCTAGTCTACCCTGGTCCCTCACACTACTATGGACCCCCTTGAGACCCTGGCTCAGCAAATGCAGGGTCTCTCCCTACAGGTCCAGGCCCTGGCTCAGAGTGTCAACCAGCCTGATGCTACCATGGTAGTGCCCCTCACCTCACCTCTTGAACCCCAGCTCAAGTTGCCTGACCGGTTCTCAGGGGACCGGAAGACTTTTCTCTCCTTTCGGGAGAGTTGTAGGCTCTATTTTCGCTTAAAGCCCCACTCCTCAGGTTCTGAGAGCCAGCGGGTGGGTATAATTATGTCCCAGCTCCAGGAAGGGCCCCAAGAATGGGCCTTCTCCTTGGCTCCTGACGCCCCTGAACTTTCCTCCGTTGATCTTTTCTTTTCTGCTCTCGGACTCATTTATGACGAGACTGACAAGACTGCCTTTGCCGAGAGTCAACTGGTGATCTTAAGTCAGGGTAAGAGACCTGTTGAGGAGTATTGTTCTGACTTTAGGTAGTGAACAAGCCGAGTCAAACCAGGAGTGTACGAGGTACCAAACGCAGAGCAGGAGAGTAGTCAGTAAGCCAGGGTCAATATGAAACAGGGTAAAATAGTTCAGAAGCTGCAGCAGGGCCAGGAAACCAAACGAGGAGAATCAAAAGCAAGGAGGAACAGGAAAGGCAGGTATAAATAGACAGAGGGCGGGAGCTAGCTCCGTCTGGCCAGGCTGTGATAGGCTCTCCCACTCCTAAGCCTGCCATCCTGAGTGGTGGAAGATGGAGTCAGTCTCACAGACATAGAAGCAGGTGCAGACTGATTACCTATGGGCGTTGACACAGAAGCTGTGCCTGGCAGATCCTTTACAACTGCAGTATTATTATAGTAGTGTAGTATTGTTATAGTATTGTAGTGTTATAGTAATGTAGTATTATTATAGTAATGTAGTATTATTGTAATGTAGTATTATTATAGTAGGTCAAATAACTAATTGATTAACAATAATTTTGTATTGTATCAAATTTCAAAGTAATGCGGCCTATATGTGGCCCATTTAGCCGGCCGAGTTTGAGACCCCTGGTCTAGATGATTATAGACGATGAGAAGTCAATTTCAAGCTTGGCCATTAAAAAAGATTTGCATATTGTGGTGCCATTTTATTTCCCATTACTGTTCCAGTCTGTTGTTAATATAAGTTGTACAATAAGAAATAATTGTGTTTGAGGATAAATTTTGTAAACTCCACCACAGATTCAGTGCTGATTTTAAGCTACAGAAATCTCTGAGCAATACTAAAGTACCCCTCTATAAAGCTTCAGTACAGTAAAGTGTGAGTGATGTGTTATTGTGCCGTTAGTGTTTTTACTCTTCAGCAATTTTGATTTGGGTCTTTAAACAGTGAAAAAATGACAGGAAAAATGCAAGTTGTCCCCTATTACTGTTGATCTATGGGAGAAGCTATCAACAATGAGTAAATAAATAAAAAGTTCAGTACCACTACGCGTTTCATACATCTGCAACCAATGGAAACCAAGCCTCAATTCCAGGATTTCTAAGTTCTGCCCAAGCAGTCGCTTCATTCTCTGCTTTGCAGTAGGTTACATTAAACAGTTAGTACAGAGACTAATAAATCCCAACTAAACAAAGAATTTAGAATTGAAACATCTGGTTGGAGATTTTTTTTTAATAGTCTGCAGATAATTGCTTTTAAAGATCAGTTTTTATGCAAAAATATTTTTTATTACTAAAATCTTTATTTTAATATATAAAAAAAAAAAAAAAAAAAAGAAGGCACATGTACTTTCGTTTGATAGCTGGAAAGTAAATTTGCTGTAAACCGCACGCATGTGTATCCTTTTTTCATACCTTTGGCTGGGATACATCAGCGTATAAATTTTTTTTAATAGCAGTCAATGGGAACCAAAGTATAAATGTAAATACACTGTTGAACATGCTCGGAGGGACCATTTCAACTAGTCACGCAGAACATAATCACCTAACGTGGAATGAATTTAGCCTTGAATGAAACACAAGATGAAGAAAACAAAGTCTGTACAGAAGTCTGTAAATTAATGGGACAGGCTGCAGTACCAGGCCGCTTGGACTGCCAAACAACTGCGCGTATGTAAACAATTAAGGGGATACAGCACACAAAGTTATCGGCAGAGGTTTGACCCCCCCCCCACCGATTAAACATTGATGGCCTATCCTTAGGATAGACCATCAATTTTAATGTTTTGGAGAACCTTTTTAAAGTGATGGTTTACAAATACCATTTTCCTTCATCCTATTAGGCAATTCTGAGTTAATAGAGGATGTTCCCCTGTTCAGGATCCTTATCTCTGGGTCAGAGTGGGGAACGGCTACAAAGTTTCTCTCTCTGTACTGTATTATACAAACAACTCCTTTTAACTGCTATAGGACTAGATCAGTATGCAGCATCACTTGCACTAACAGGATCTGCATGCTAAACCTTGCCTGAGATCTGTTTACAAAAGCAGTGGCGGATTATCATATGGGCGTTTCGGGCGGCCGCCCGGGGCCCGAGGCTTCCAGGGGGCCCATGGCAGCCCGAAACGCACATTATCATTATCTCGTAAATCTATTCAGCGCGCTAGCGCTGCTAACGGCCGAAGATGGGGAGGAGCAGGGAATTCGCCGGGATCCAGGGGTAGGACACGCCTCCCTGACAGTGCGGGCCGCCGCCATTGAGTAACAGAACAGCGACGGACGGCTGTTCTGTTACTCCAAAGCAGCAAGAGAAGAGCCGGCGGGCGGTCACCGGCGCTGAGGTCAGTACAGGATTATCCTCCTGCCCAACTGGTTCCCGACCGCTGGCTGTATTTTTACGGCCAGCGGTCAGGGACGGGTGCTTAAAACCCGAGCCATAGACTTTCTACGGCTCGGGTTTTAACTTGCTGCCCGCGCGATCGGGCAGCTGAATGTCGGGTCTCCGGCTGTCAGTGACTGCCGGGGACCCTGAGGAGAAGACAGAAGCAGCTTTCGCTGCTTCTGTCTTCTCCGATGTCTTCTTACACAGCGTTCAATGAACGCTGTGTACAGGAATAGAGACAGCAGCAGCGGCGCTGTCTCTATTCCTCCCGGTGATCATGTGACAGGTCACATGATCGCCGGGTGCCGTTAGTGGCAGACTGTTGCTGGGTCTTACTAGACCCAGCACAGCCCTATTAGTGACAATCGTCACTGTGAGAGGGCTGATTTCCCCTGTAACTGGGGCTGCTGTGCAGCTCCAGTTACAGTGGAAAAACATGGTGTAAAACAAAGAGAAAGTAGATATAAGGTTCCCCAAAGGTCTTTTTTGACCTTTGAGGATCAGAACATAGTAATAAAAAATAGTAAAGTGCAAAAAAAAATAATAATAATAAATACACATAAAATACCCACCCCAAAAAAAACGTTCCCCCCCCGCCAATCATTGTTGTAACGCTAGCGCTGACCCAATTACCCTAATATAGACATGTAATATATTAACATTTACGGTAGACAATGACGATCACAGATAAAAGGTCTATTTTAGGGTAAAACAATGTTATTACCAAAAAAAAATAGCTGAAACGTAAAAAAGCTTCTTTTTTTACTATTATTTTCAAACTTTATGAATAAAAATTCTAAAATGGCAAAAAATGTGTGCATAAAAACGATAAAAAACGAAACCTGCATTGTCTACGGAAAAAACGTCGCAAAAATAACGTCGGTTTTATTTTTTTTTAATAAAAATGTGTGTTTGGTGCAACTTTGTAATTACGTTTTATTAAAAAATATTTTCACTTTTTGAGATACAGCTGCTTTGTATCCTGTATCCGTCAGGTCAGCAGGACTGACGGGATCAGTGAAACGGGCCCTGCGCTAAATTATAATCTTAGATGTGATAGATTTGAGGTGGATCCTGCGTGTCACTGATCCCGTCAGTCCTGCTGACCTGACGGATACAGGATACAAAGCAGCCGTATCTCAAAAAGTAAAAATATTTTTTAATAAAATCAATCAATCACACTGATACACAGACATACTATATATATATATATAATTATAATATAAAGTTTTTAAATGTGTACATAAACTTGTGGCACTATATACAAGGGGGAGCGCTGTGTGGCACAATATACAAGGGGGAGCGCTGTGTGGCACAATATACAAGGGGGAGCTCTGTGTGGCACTATATACAAGGGGGAGCGCTGTGTGACACTATATACAAGGGGGAGCGCTGTGAGGCACTATATACAAGGGGGAGCGCTGTGAGGCACTATATACAAGGGTGAGCGCTGTGAGGCACTATATACAAGGGGGAGCGCTGTGAGGCACTATATACAAGGGGGAGCGCTGTGAGGCACTATATACAAGGGGGAGCGCTGTGAGGCACTATATACAAGGGGGAGCGCTGTGAGGCACTATATACAAGGGGGAGCGCTGTGAGGCACTATATACAAGGGGGAGCGCTGTGAGGCAAGGGGGGGCTGTGTAGTGCTATCCACCGTGGTATGTGTGTGGCGCTCTTTATAGGGGGGGCTTTTTGGTGCTATTTACAAGAGGGGGAGGGCTGTGTGGCGCTCTCTACAGGGGGCTGTATGGCACTATCTATAGGGGGCTGTGTGTAACGCTCTCTACGAGGGGGATGTGTGATATATAGAGGGGGCTGTGTATGGCGATATCTATGGGGGTGTGTAATATCTACAGGGGCTGTGTGTGGCACTATGTACAGGGGGCTGTGTGTATGGTGTTTTACAGTGTGTGGTATTATATTCAGGCGCGCAGTGTTTGGTGCTATTATATTTAGGGGTACACTATGTGGCACCATGATAACTTTATTTTCGTTTATAGGTGTGGAAATGTTGGAAAAGTGAGGAGACATCTAAGTGGCAAATTCTGCAGAAATGAGTCATGGCCGGGAGAAGTCGTCATGAGCGCTGGACCGGATGGAGAAGAAAAGAGGAAAAAAACTACTAGAATCTGAGACGTCGTCACCTGTGAGTCACTAGATTTATAGAGAATCTGTCACCTCTCCTGACATGTTTATTATAGGAAATCCTTGTATTTCACAAAAAGTCTTTCTGCGGTCCAGGACTGATAGACAATTCCCCTTGTCAGAAGGTTGTGTCCCTGCACAGTGTGATCCTGTCAGTATGTTGGGACACCGCGCTGTGACAAGGGGAATCGTAACACTGTTAATGCTTGCCCAAAAAGGTAGTGTTAAAAATAGTTACGGTGAGGAAGGGGGGCCCAAGTTTGGGTAACAGCCCAGGGCCCATGGTCTACTTAATCCGCCACTGTACAAAAGTAATCCTCTAAAGTAAGCTACGTAATGCAGAATACCAATTTACACTGGCCAATTCTTTGACCAATGTAAATGTAAGAAAAGATCAACAATAAATTATAAAATGATCAACTATCTTGACTGTTTATGTCACCATGCAGCCACATTGTCTGAATCATTTTCTATACATCAGGCAGGATATGCGCAACCTGTGATGTTTGAGCCCTTCTTTAACCATTATGACCTATGCCATTTTCAGTGGATTAGAAACAAATGAAACAGACACGGCGCCACATAGTGCAGATAAAAGTGATAAAACCACAGGGGCAATTAAACAACAAGAAAAATTGCTCACCTAGGGTTGTGGACACCGTTTAGATGTCACAAAAGCAAGAGAGCTGCTGCCAGATCCGTGCACACGCAAACAAGTTTGCTGTCAAAAGAGTAATTGTATAACCACAGAGAAAAAGGGACCAAACGGCGCTGCTCGTACAGACGTCAAGTAGAATATAAATAAATAAACGTATTTAATGTAGAGAAAAGGGGCTACGCGTTTCAACACCGGACCGGCGTCTTCATCAGGCCTGATTTTCAGTGGATAGCGACTACTACAAACCCAGTTAGGGTATGTTCACACGGCAGCGTCCGTAACGGCTGAAATTACGGGGATGTTTTCAAGAGAAAACATCCCCGTAATTTCAGCCGTAACGGCATGTGCAGGCGCTTGAACGCGTCCATTATGGACGTAATTGGCGCTGCTTTTCATTGGAGTCAATGAATAACGGCTCCAATTATGCCCCAAGAAGTGACAGGTCACTTCTTTGACGCGGGCATCTATTTACGCGCCGTCTTTTGACAGCGGCGCGCAAATATACGCCTCGTGTGAACAGACAAACGTCAGCCCATTGCTTTCAATGGGCAGATGTTTGTCAAAGCTTTCAAGCCGCACTTTTCGGACGTAATTCGGGGCAAAAACGCCAGAATTACGTCCGTAATGAGTGTGTGTGAACATACCCTTACGGATAGCTTTCTTGCAGTCAGTTGTTAGCCTGGCATTTTATTTAGGAAGCCTGTTTCACGTCCACGTTGATTTCTTCAGGGATTTAGTCATAAAGCACGGCATATTCTCATCAATTACATGTTTAATGCATTGTGGAACGCAATGTGAGTGATTGTTTCTTGCGGGGGCTGGCAAGGTCAGTTTCAGAAATCCACATAACCTTGATAGGGGAGAAAGGAAACAAGAAAAGTCATAGAATTATTACTGCAAATGGGTTATGTGACAATAAAACACATATTCTCCTCTTCACTTAAGCTTTTTGTGTGGCCTAGTGTCTCTCCCCTAACAACGGATTCCGCACCACACTATTTATACAACATGTAAAGAAGAAGAAAACATTGCGACAGCACTCTGTGAACGCCAAGACTACCTAATGCACTTTATACTACTCCTTCTCAATGAATTAGAATATCATAAAAAAGTTAATTTCAGTAATTCAATTCAAAAAGTTTATCTCATATATTATATAGATTCATTACACACAGAGTGATCTATTTCCAGCATTTTATTTCTTTTAATGTTGTTGATTATGGCTAACAGTTAATGAAAACCCAAAATTTTGTCTCTCAGAAAATTAGAATATTATACAAGCCCAATTTTAAAAATGATTTTTAATTCCCGAAATGTTGGCCTACTGAGAAGTAGGTACAGTATACCCACTTTTTGAATTGAATTACTGAAATAAATTAACTTTTTGATGATATTCTAATTAATTGAGAAGGACTAGTATATATAAATAAATATGCATTACAGCTGAATCTACGTACAATAGTGAGGTTCTTAGCACACATTTTGATCAAATTGTGTGAGCCCACCTGCCACGACAAGGCGAACCCCTATGAGGTGAGTCCCTAATCTAAAAATACACCTCTGTTCTGGGTCTAAGCCTGCAGAATATACTGGGTTTAGATTGGAAACAACTGTGTTCTAATTAAAAGCATTCTTGGGCAAATGGGAGGAGTGCTAGGCCAAAAAGTCACCACATCCATGCAAAAACACAAAAGAGAAGAAAAAGGTATTGGTCTGCACATCCTAACAAAAGTAAAAATGTACAGGTGCACGTACGCTGTGACCGTAAATACTACATGTAAAGAAGAAGAAAAAAATTACGTCAGCACTCTGCGAATGCCAAGACTACCCAACACACTAATATATATATGCATTACAGCTGAATCAACTTACAATAGTGAGTTTCTTAGCGCACATTTTGATCAAATTGTGTGAGCACACCTGCCATGACAACGCGAGTCTCTATGAAGTGGGTCCCTAATCTAAAAATAGACCTCTGTTCTGGGTCTAAGCCTGCAGAATATACTGGGGTTAGATATTATACTAGGCCTCTTTATCACCTGAAGACCTTCACTTTCCCGGTGCGTCTCTTCTGCTTGCAGCTTCCATATTGTCAGAACCGGCCTAAGGATAGATGGCGCCCTGTGCCAAATTTTCTTTCGGTGCCCACATCATTAAAATAAATGCCCCATAAAAAAGTATAATGACACAATTTAAACCCTTTTTTCCTACTTAGCTTCTGTCCTTGTAATGACGGGGTGGGAAGACAGACAGGTGAGCCCTAATCTACCCGCCACTCAGTCCCTGCCTACTTGCACGGCCCATCCTAGGCGACGGCGTACAACTGGGCGACGGTCCCTACACTCAATATGTGTAAGACAGACAAACAGACAAGGGTACACAGAA
Organism: Rhinoderma darwinii; assembly: GCF_050947455.1. Classification (NCBI taxonomy): domain Eukaryota; kingdom Metazoa; phylum Chordata; class Amphibia; order Anura; family Rhinodermatidae; genus Rhinoderma; species Rhinoderma darwinii. Next base: position 550,931,579 of record NC_134687.1, read on the forward strand.
GTTAATGGAAATGGGGCAGTTGCCCACGGCAACACCGTGAGCAACAGTAGTGAACGAGCCGAGTCAAACCAGGAGTGTACGAGGTACCAAACGCAGAGCAGGAGTGTAGTCAGTAAAGTCAGGGTTAAAATGAAGCAAGGTCAATAAAAATAGCAGGAGCAGCAGAGCCAGGAAACAGGAAAGAATCACAGGCACAGACAAGCAGGAAATGAGGGTATAAATAGACCGAGGGCGGGGGATAGAACCGTCTGTCCAGGCTGTGATAGGTTCTCCCACTCCTGAGCCTACCAGCCTGAGTGGTAGCAGATCGAGTCACTCTAGCAGACCTAGGAGCAGGTGCAGACTAATTACCCACGGGCGTCGACACAGAAGCTGTGTCAGGCAGATCCTTTACAGTCCTGCTGTGCAGCTGACTAAGGGGAGGGGTTAACTGTTCTCAGTTTGTATAACTTAGGTTCAGGCCTCTGTAGAGCTTGCTCTGTTTTGGCTTGCTAAATCAAGTGGTTTGTATATCAAGTGGAGTTACTAAACCGGATTTACTTGCTCTGTTCTGGTGTGGGGTACTGTGTGGGGTACTATGTGGGATACTGTGTGTGATATATGAATTGAGTGCTTGCTAATCGAAGTTTGCAAAACTGACAATTTAAAACCCACTTTTCCTTCTCAGCTTCTGTCCTGCTGTGCAGCTGACTAGGGGGAGGGGTTAACAGCTCTCAGGTGGTATAAATTATCCCTCAGGCCTCTGTAGAGCTTGCTTTGCTAAATCAAGTGGTTTGTATAACAAGTGGAGTTACTAAACCGGATTGGCTTGCTGTGTTCTGGTGTGGGGTACTGTGTGTGATATATGAATTGAGTGCTTGCTAAAAGAAGTTTGCAAAGCTTACACAATTTAAACCCTTTTTTCCTTCTTAGTCTCTGTCCTGCTGTGTAGCTGACTAGGGGGAGGGGGTTAACTGCTCTCAGGTGGTATAAATTAGCCATCAGGCCTCTTTAGAGCTTGCTCTGTTTTGGCTTGCTAAATGAAGTGGTTTATATAACAAGTGGAGTTATTAAACCAGATTTAAAAAGAGTTAAAGCCCCTGTAAGTACTCTTCTATTCTTTTACTTTAACAATTGTTCACAGTTTTTTTGTAACTGGGATAATAGATAGAAAGATTGGAGGTTTTCTTAAGGGCACAGTTTGACATATGTATGAACGGCTGGAGCCGGAGTTCCAGGGTGAATACCTCTGTAGCAGATGTGAGCATGTTGTTCACCTGGAAGATCTGGAGGAGCAAAATGCAACACGGAGGGCGATAGACAATCTTGAGCGGAGCATGCTGCTCAGTGAGCAAGCAGTTAGGGGGCTAGAACTGGAGGGTGAAGACATGGGTGAGCAGGATCAGGTAAGTAGCTGGGCTAATGTAGTTAGAGGCAGTAGAAAGGGGTCCAAGAAAAGGAAGGCCAATCCTGTTTCTGACACTCCAAGCAAAATTGCCAAGTTGTGTGATGATGCGAGGGTGTCGGTCTCAGAAAAGGCAGCCCTAGTTGATACTGATCTCCCTAACAGCCGGGAGAACAGCCCAGCTAGTAGTCGGCAGGAAGGTAATGCAGGTAAAGCAAGACAATTGGTAGTTGATGGGGATTTTAGAATCAGGAAGACGGATAGAATAATTTGTCGCCAAGACCGCCTCAACCGAACGGTTTGCGGTCTCCCTGGTGCAAGGGTTCGGCATGTGGTGGAACAGGTGGACAAATTGCTGGGAGGGGCTGGTGATGATCCAGCTGTTGTGGTCCATGTGGGTACCAATGACAGAATAAATGGTAGGTGGAGGAGCCTTTAAAATAATAAAAATAAAAAACTAGGCTACAAGCTGAAGGGAGGGACCTCCAAGGTAGTATTCTCAGGAATACTGCCTGTGCCATGTGCATCACAGGAAAGACAGCGGGAGCTCAGGGAGTTAAATGCATGGCTTAAGTCTTGGTGTAGAGGAGAAGGCTTTGGGTTCCTAGAGCACTGGGCTGACTTTTCATTGGGGTACAAACTGTATCCTGCAGATAATTTGCACCTAAATGGAAGGGTGTCCGCTCTGCTGGGGGAGAGAATTCTAGCTGGGGTGGCAGGGTATTTAAACTAGGGCTGAGGAATGAGATCAATATTGAAAATAAAGGGGTAGTCAAGTTAGAGAGGGGTCAGACTATATTGGTGGGGGGAGAAACAGACTGTGGGGAGAGGACTAGTCAACAGGATAAGGAGATCCTTTTGTTACAAAACAGCAATGAAAATGAAAATAAAAATGCCCAAATAATGTCAAATAATCACATTTCTGATAATGAAAGTGAAAAACTGAAAGGCAAGTTAAAGTGTATGTTCACAAATGGCAGAAGTCTTGCAAGCAAAATGGGGGAGGAGGAGGCCTTGGTACTGGAAGAAAATATAGCTATAGTTGTGTTGCTGAAACATGGCTAGACTCTTCTCATGACTGGGCTGTAAATCTACAGGGTTTTACACGGTTTTGGAAAGACAGGACAAATAGGAAAGGCGGTGATGTCTGTATGTGAGAAGTGATATGAAGGTGAGTGTGAACGAGACATTAGAGGGTGAAGACTGTGAGGAGGTTGAAACCTTGTGGCTGGAATTATAAAGGGAGATAAACACTGAAAAAGTTACTTTTGGTGTACTCTATAGACCCCCAATATAACTGAAGAGATAGAAGGTCAAATATATAAACAGATTGAGCGGGCTGCACAGGCGGGTGCTGTAGTGATAATGGGAGATTTTAATTACCAGAATATTAATTGGTGTCATGGTTCGGCTTCAACTGAAAAGGGGAGACATTTTCTCAACCTGTTGCAGGAAAATTTTATGGGCCAGTTTGTAGAAGACCCGACTAGAGGTGAAGCTCTGTTGGATCTGGTCATTTCTAATAATGGGAATGTTGGGAATGTCCATGTTCGTGAAAACCTCGGTAACAGTGATCACAATATAGTTATATTTTACCTATATTGTAAAAAACAAACACAGGCCGGGAGGGCAAAAACACTTATAATGTGGTGACAGAGCCTCTTTAAGTGGCCTATATTGTACAGGATGTGATCTGCGCTGTAATGTAGATTACAGCAGTGTTTTTTATTTAGAAAACCGATCATTTGCATCTTTAATTTTAAGAAGGCCATTTTCCCCGGGATGAGGGCTGCAATTCAGGACATAGACTGGGAAGAACTAATGTCAAATAATGGTAAAAATGATAAATGGGAGATTTTCAAATCTACTTTGGGTAATTATAGTGCAAAATTTATTCCTATAGGTAACAAGTATAAACGACTAAAATTAAATCCCACATGGCTTACAAAAGGGCATTTGAAAAATACAAATATGAGGGTACAGCTGTAGCCTTTTTAAGTTATAAAGAACTTAACTGGTTGCTGACACAGGACGAGAATGCTCGTCCTGAGCAGCGGGTACTTGGCGCATTAAGATGAGCATTCTCGTCCTGTGTGACAGCCGTCTGTACGCGCGATCGAGAGTGGGGCAACGGCTGTAATACACAGCCATGGCCCCGCTCTGACAGCGGAGAGAAGTGAAATATCTTCTCTCTGCCGTTAACCCTTTGAATGCCGCGATGAAAGCTGATCGCGGTGCTCAAGGAGAGGGGACTGCACTTTGATTGCATCACAGAAAATAACTGTGACGCGATCAAAGCCCATAACTTGTACAGCCAGACAGCCCAGAGTCCATTGAAGGACCCCAGAGCTGTCTGAACATATTTCCTGTTGTTAGGGCATACTGAGGCATACTATGCCCTAACAACTGCCTGCGTACAATCAGTACATAGGCTAATGTACTGGCATATAGATCTATGCCAGTACATTACAGTTAAAAAATAAAAATGATAAATCCCTTTGTGGGATTAAAAAAAAAAGTTAAGAATGTAAAAAAAATTTATGATAAATAAATAAAAAGTAAAAAAATAAACTTTTTAAAATATAAGTCCCAAAACATAAAATAATATAGACATATTTGGTCTTGCCATGACCGTAACAACCTGTACAACGAATGTATAACATTATTTATGATCTGTGTACGGTGTAAAAAAAAGAAATATTAAAACTGCAGTGGAACTGCTTTTTTCTGCATTTTCGCCAAAATAAAAAATTAATAGAAATTAAACGATAATGTTTTTGTATCAAACAATGGTATCTACATAAAGTACAACTCGTCCCGCAAAAAACAAAGTCTCATACAACTACGTCGTACAAAAAATAAGAGTTATGAGCGTCGGGATGCAAAGAGGGAAATATAAAAAAAATTGTTTTGTCCCCAAGGCCAAAATTGGCCGTGTCCTTAAAGGCAATGTGTTGCCAGAAAAACATGTTTGGTTTTTTTTTAATTAAACATTTAGTGTGTAGGTGATTAAACATTGTTCAAATTTTTTTTATTTTTTTCACGAGTCAGGAAATATTATAAATTAATTCTAATTTATAATATTTCCCATTGCTGGTCACTAGATGGAGCTATTCCCAAAATTGCAGCATTGCATGTGGTAAAGCAACCACATTGCTTTATGCTGCAAAATTGGGTAAAAAGCCCTCGCTCTAGTGAGCTCTCAGCATCCCCCCCCCCTCCTTTATCCTGGCTAGTGCCGGGATAAACGAGGGGTTTGAACTGTCTAACCTCCTACACTGTGTGTCGCCATTTTTTGAGCTAACACACAGTGTAGTAGGTTTACATACAGTAGTAAACGTACACAAACACGAACATACATACAAATCTCTTACCTGCTCCTGCCGCCGCGGCTCCCTCCGGCCCGTCCGCTCCGTCTGCTGCCGCTGGTCCAAGTGCACAAGTCCGGAAGCCGCGACCGGAAGTAGTAATCTTACTGTCCGGGCGCGACTTCCGGTCCAAACGAAAATGGCGCCGGACGGCGCGCATTTCAAATTGGACTGTGTGGGAGCGGCGCATGCGCAGTTCCCACACAGACGGCGTACATTGAAGTGGATGGGACGGGAGCCGTTCGCAGTCCCTATGGGACTGTGGCTGCCGTATTCCATGTCTGTATGTGTCGTTAATCGACACATACAGAAATGGAAAAAAAAATGGCAGCCCCCATAGGGAAGAAAAAGTGTAAAAATAAGAAAAAGTAAAACACAAACACACAAATAAATATAAACATTTTTAATAAAGCACTAACATCGTTAACATATTTAAAAAAAAATTGTGATGACACTGTTCCTTTAAGGGGTTAATAAAAACTGTAAAAATGTAATGACAGGGATAGGGAAACAGACAAGTGAGCCCTAATCTACCCGCCACTCAGTCCCTGCCTACTTGCAACGACCCGCCCTAGGCGACGGGGTACAACTGGGCGACGGTCCCTACACGACAGACAACCAGACAAGGAAACACAGAACAAAGGGAAACAGGGCAGTTGCCCACGGCAACACCGTGAGCAACAAGAGTAGTAAACGAGCCGAGTCAAACCAGAAGAGTACGAGGTGCCAAACGCAGAGCAGGAGAGTAGTGAACAAGCCGAGTCAAACCAGGAGTGTACGAGGTACTAAACGCAGAGCAGAAGAGTAGTCAGTAAGCCAGGGTCAATACGAAGCAGGGACAAGTAGTTCAAGAAGCTGCAGCAGGGCCAGGAAACCAACAGAGAAGAATCACAAGCAAGGAGGAACAGGAAAGGCAGGTATAAATAGACAGAGGACAGGAGCTAGCTCCGTCTGGCCAGGCTGTGATAGGCTCTCCCACTCCTAAGCCTGCCATCCTGAGTGGTGGAAGATGGAGTCAGTCTCACAGACATAGAAGCAGGTGCAGACTGATTACCTATGGGCGTGGATACAGAAGCTGTGCCTGGCAGATCCTTAACAGTACCCCCCTTTTATGAGGGGCCACCGGACCCTTTCTAAGTGGACCTGGTTTATTGGGGAAATGGAGGTGGAACCTCCTGACCAATACCCCAGCGTGAACATCCCGGGCGGGTACCCAAGTCCTCTCCTCAGGCCCGTATCCTCTCCAATGGACTAGGTACTGGAGGGAGCCTTGGACCATCTTGCTGTCCACAATCTTGGCCACCTCGAATTCTACCCCCTCAGGGGTGAGAACGGGGACAGGAGGTTTCCTCGAGGGAGCCAAGGACGGGGAGCAGCGTTTAAGGAGGGAGGCATGAAACACGTCGTGTACTCGAAAAGATGGGGGCAACTCCAGTCGGAAGGAGACAGGATTGAGGACTTCAATGACCTTGTACGGCCCTATAAACCGGGGAGCAAACTTCTTGGACGGGACTTTAAGGCGCAAGTTCTTTGACGATAGCCACACCAGATCCCCGACCATAAACAAGGGGTTAGCAGAACGTCTTCTATCTGCCTGAGTTTTTTGTATGCTCTGGGACGCCTCTAGGTTCTTCTGAACCTGGGCCCAGACTGTGCACAGTTCCCGATGAACGACCTCTACCTCGGGATTGTCGGAACTACCAGGTGAAACGGAGTAGAACCGTGGATTAAACCCAAAATTACAGAAAAAGGGGGAGACCCCTGACGAGTTACTGACCCGGTTATTAAGGGAAAATTCGGCGAGGGGAATGAATGAGACCCAATCATATTGACAGTCAGAGATAAAACACCTTAAATATTGTTCTAGAGACTGATTAGTCCTCTCAGTTTGGCCATTAGTTTCAGGATGGAAGGCAGAGGAGAAGGACAGATCAATCTCCAACTTTTTACAGAAGGCTCTCCAAAACAATGAAACAAATTGTACCCCTCTGTCCGAAACAATATTGACAGGGACCGCATGGAGACACAGGATGTGTTTGACAAACAAGGTAGCTAACGTCTTAGCATTGGGTAGTTTCTTGAGGGGCACAAAGTGGCACATCTTACTGAAGCGGTCTACTACAACCCACACCACCGACTTGCCTTGAGATGGAGGCAAATCGGTGATAAAATCCATGGAGATATGGGTCCAAGGTCTCTGGGGAATGGGCAAAGAACATAGTAAGCCCGCTGGTCGGGACCTGGGAGTCTTGGACCTAGCACAAACCTCACAAGCGGCGACGTAGGCCTTAAGGTCTTTAGGCAACCCAGGCCACCAATAGTTTCTGGCAATGAGGTGCTTGGTACCCAGGATGCCTGGATGACCAGATAGTGCGGAGTCATGATTTTTCCTAAGTACCCTTAGCCGGAATTGCAGGGGAACAAACAGCTTGTTCTCAGGAAGGTTCCCGGGAGCTGAACCTTGATCAGCAGCAATTTCAGAGACTAAATCAGAATCAATAGAGGAAATGATTATACCTGGAGGCAAAATACAAGCAGGATCTTCCTCCGAAGGAGGGCTGGCCATGAAGCTACGCGACAGTGCATCAGCCTTAATATTTTTAGACCCAGCCCTATAGGTAACCAAAAAATTGAATCTGGTAAAAAATAACGCCCATCGAGCTTGTCTCGGGTTTAGCCTCCGGGCCGATTCTAGGAAAACCAGATTCTTGTGGTCGGTAAGGACCATTACCTGGTGCCTAGCCCCCTCCAGGAAGTGGCGCCACTCTTCAAATGCCCATTTAATGGCTAAGAGTTTGCGGTTGCCAATATCATAGTTCCTCTCAGTGGGCGAAAACTTCCTGGAGAAGTAGGCACAGGGACGGAGATGGGTGAGGGACCTGGTACCCTGGGACAAGACAGCCCCCACTCCCACCTCGGACGCGTCAACCTCCACGATAAATGGCTCCATTTGGTTGGGCTGAACCAACACCGGGGCCGAGATAAAGCACTTCTTAAGGGCCTCAAAAGCCTGGACAGCCTCAGGAGGCCAGTGGAGGAGATCAGCACCCTTGCGAGTGAGGTCCGTAAGAGGCTTAGCGATGACCGAGAAGTTAGCAATAAATCTCCTGTAATAATTAGCGAACCCCA